>NW_026947491.1:84308100-84905600 GCF_034190915.1 Cavia porcellus
GGATTTTGATTTTCACTATGTTTAAGTCAACCTTCTTTTTACCTGCCCTCGTACTATATTCAGGTCCTTTAGAAGAGCAAATGAAATGTGATCCTTTGTTGAAAGAAAAGACCATCAGAAAGGATAACCAGTGTTACTGGATGAATTTTATGAATAAGATGTGAGAGCTACATAATAAACCAGAAATTGTTGCTTGCATACTTAGTATTAATAACAAGAACCCACATCTGATAAGCACTTATGTATTGGGTACTGGAGCACTTTTTCAGATCTGCCCTTTCCTAGCTCTCTAAAATAAGTTCAATTATTTCTATATCAGTTTCCCAGAGCCATTACTTATTAAACGTTGAAGCCAGACAACTCCAGAAGGCCTGGTAGTAATCAGCAAGCTGTACATTGTAAATCTGTGTTCAGTGAGAAGATCATTGGAAAAATGACTACTCAATGAAAAAGCTTTACATCTTATTTCTCATACCAGAATAAATGCTAGAGGACTTGCAGGGTGAAACTAATATACAGATGGGAGAAAAATCAAGTGATTGTACTCCTGAGGTTACCTAGGCCTTTTCCAAGTATGAAACAAGAACTAGGAACTAAAAGAGAAGAAAATGGTAAAATTTAACCACAAAAGAATTGTAACTTGCATACAAAGTTGAAAACTGCATCATTTGCAAAAAAAAAAATATTCTTAGGATACAAAGAGTTCTTGCAAAATCAGTTAAAAATTTAAATATCCAAAAAAAATTTAAATATCCTGAATAATAAAAATAGGCAAGTGATATAAGAGACATTCTTAAGCAAAGTAAAACATCCAACTAATAAAAGATAACTTTCAAAGTGATCTTTTCTATCAGTATTGGTATGGGTGTGGGAATACAATTCTTACAGTGCGGTGCGAAGATGAAATTGGTACAACCTTGTGTACCAAAATTTGAAATATGCATTAGTTTTTGCCCACAAATGTCATTTCTTAGGCATTAAGGAAAAAGAGTTACAAAGATAATTGTTTGAGATGACTTTTTTTATATAATACATAAATACCTCTAGAAATTACATCACTAGAACACAGGAAAATTATGGTGCCTGCATACAATGAAATGTTCAACCCACTAAAAACAATGTTTTAAATTTCATTTACATAAAAATGCATCCAGGGAACACAGGCTGGGTTTTCCCTAAGAAAAAGCAGCCTACAAATTAGTATGCATGTATTTGTATGTGTGTATAAGTATTCCAAAAGATCTGGAAAAATGTCAAAATGCAAGTTACTTGTATTTTTGGGGGGTTGGGTTTTTGTTTGTGTTTTTTCCTTATGAAAAGTTGTATCTTATTTTTAAATAAAACTGTGCCAGGGAAAGGAAAGCCAATTGACTGCAGGCTTTCACAGGCAGGTGACGGAGCTCTGAGCCTTGGCCTTTCCCTTTGCTATAAATTTGATTGTATTTTATCTAGATAAGCTAGCTAACTCACTAGTTAACCATCTTGATTCTGGACTGATACCTTCTAATGTGTTCTCTATGCACCTCAAATAGTATTTGTCATACTGTTACATAATTTCCCCTTTCTACCACTGGATTATGTTCCCCTGCTGTATACTAATACACACATAAATACATCCTTTTTATTCTGTGTGATGCACATTTATTTTTTCTTGATTATCACCTGATTTTGTGTGCAGAAATTTGTACTTTAATGAAAATTCATTCTAATGGAATTATAAATATTAAAGGGATACTGTAAACAGTTTTATTCCAGTAAATTGAACAATTTAAGCAAAATACACAACTAAAAAATACAATTACCAAAACTAACATGGGGGCTATGGGCGTAGTTCAGTGATAGAACACTTGACTAGCATTACAAGGCCCTAGGTTTGATACCCAGCACTACCAAAATAGAAACACACAGGAAAAAAATCTAACCCAGTCTCTAAGAACTGGAATTTGTAAGGAAAAAAAAAAAAGTAAACCCAGACTCAGAGGACTGCAATGGTAAATTTTATCACACATATAAGACAGTGTACTAACCCTACAGCTATTTCAGGTAATAAAACAGCATGATTTTGATAGCCAACTTTTACTGTTTTATAAAAAAATTCCAGACCAAAGTCCTGTAAACTTCCTGTAATGAGACATAGTACTCAACACCCATAATTTAAAGGAGCTGAGTGTGGTAGTGCACACATGTAATCCCAGCTACTTAGAAAGCTGAAGCAGGAGATCAAGGCCAGTCTGGGCAATTTAGTGAGACTATTGCAAATTAAAAAGACTCCATGTTAACTCTGATTTCAATTCCCAGTACTGTCAAAAAAAAATCCACTGTAAGAGCCAAAAATTATAAAACTCTTAGAAAAATTATAAACATAGATCTTCATGACCTTAAATTAAGTGTTGGTTACTTAGGTAACACTAAAAAGTGCTAACAACCAAAGGGGAATAAATTGCACTTCATCAAAATTAAAACGATTTGTGCTGCAAAGAACACTTATCAAGAAAGCAATAGGACCTCTGCCCTGGGCAAGAGAAACTATTTTAGGAATCATGTAAGAATATAATGCTCATAATACATGAAGAATCCTAATTCAACAACAAGCTAAAGACTTGACAAAAGATGTGAATAGATGTGTCTCTACCGAAGATACACAGATGACGTAATGTGGAAAGATGCCCAACATGATTCATCATTGGAGAAATGCAAATCAAAGTCAGAAACCACTTTACTGTGCTATTTATAATCAAAAGACAGCAAACGAGGGTTAGGTTTGGAGAGATTAGAATCCTCATAACCTAGTGTTAGGAATGTAAAGGAATGCAATTGCTTTGGGAATAGTTTGGCAGTTCTGGAGAGACTGGTTATACATAGGGTTGCCATATGACCCTAAAACTCCACTCCTACATAAGTACCCAGATGAACTGGAAATACATTGACTCAAACATCACAGATGTTCATAGCTGCAGTATTGATGACAACCAAAAAGTAAAAGCAGTACAAATACAAACTAATAAATGCATTAAGTATGTGGAGTAGCCATACAATAGAATACTACTCAACATTAAAAGGAACCATGCAACATCATTAATGAAAATTAAACACATTATATACTAAGTGAAAGCTATGTATGGTTCAATTTATATGGAGTGTCCAAAACTGGCAAATCCATGAAAGAAAGTTGATTAGTGATAGGGGCTGTGCATTGGGGCAATAGATAGTCACTGCTAAACAGTGGGTTTATATTTGGTGTGATTAAAACATTGAACTATGTAGTGATGATGGTTGGGTGAGACTCAGAATATACTAAAGTCACTGATTTGCACGTTATACCAAATTTTATGGTACAAAAATACCAACAAATTTGGAAGAAAAACCACAGGAACATACATACAAACACCTATAGGATATACAAAACTACTGAACCAAGTTAATTTAGCAAGTCATAGAATACAGGGTCAATATACAAAAAAAGTATTAGGATCAAACACTTAGGAAGCAAATTGTAAGAAACTCTATTGGTATCTACAAAAATATCAGAAATCCAGGAATAAACTTAAGAATGTATAACATCACTGCATTGAAAAACTAAAACAACTGAAGGAAATTTTAAAAGATTTAAAGGACAAATACATTCATCAATAAGAAAATATCATTAGGCTGTCATTGATTTTATAGATCCAACCCAGTTACTATTTTTAAAAAAGTCAGTGATTTTTTGCTTATTGAATACATAGATAATAATTCTAAAATATATTACATATATCTAAAATAATTCTAAAATATATATAAAAATAAGAGGATCTAGAACAGCCAAAACAAGCTTTAGAAAAAATACACTGCCCAGTTTTAAAGACGCTGAAAAGTTATGATATTCAGCCAAACATGGTACCACATGCCTGTAATACCAGCACTCAGGGAAACTGAGGCAGAAGGATCTCAAGTTTGAGGCTAGCCTGAGCAAATTAGAAAGACACTATCTCAAAATAAAATAAGCTTTGGGAATGTAGCACAATACCAAGGCCCTGAGTTCAAACCTCACTACATAAAATTTATTTTTCATATTTAAAAAGGGTAAAACTAAACTAACAAAACAGAACAAAGCAGATCAGAAGCAAAACAATGTAAGTAACAGATTTCAAAGCAAGACAACAGGAGATCTATAGTGGCTACCATAAAATTTACCATAATGCTACATAAAATTTGAAAGAATAAAAATGAATATATTCAAAACAGTGTTAGACTAGTTGATAAATAGAATGAATTGTGATATTGGTCTACAAATACTGTCAATTCATTTTTTATAGAGCATTAAAGCAATAAAAATGTATTGCTGAAAAAATATATATGGACTTGTGTTTTAAAAGAACAGAAAAAAAGGAAACTTCTGCACTTTTTTTCCACACATAGAAATTAATTCAGAATGGATCACAGGCCTAACATAAGACCCAGGTTCATAGAATTTCTAGAAGGAAACATGGAAGAGTATCTTTATAACATGGAGTAGGAAATATTTCTTACATGAAATACAAAGACACCCATAAATAAAACATTTACAAATTATATGAAAGTTAAAATTAACTACCTTACGTGCTAGACTGGGAAATAGTCACCATACAAGAAGACTTTGGGGCTGGGGATTTAGCTCAGCGGCATAAGCACCTGCCTTGCAAGCAGGTAGTCATGAGTTCGATCCCTGGTACCGATAAAAAGGAAAAAGACAAAAAAAAAATAAAATAAAAGACTTTGACTCAGAATATATAAAGAAATACAAGATAATAAAAATTGTTCATAGTAACTCATTTAAGGTAATAGCAAAGACATGAAAAGTGCGTTCATGAAAGATCACAGATGACAAATACAAAAGTGTTTCTGTCTGCAAATATGATCTTTTGTAGAAAACCCCAAAGATTTCATAAAACTAAGAATGAATAAGTAAATTCAGCAAAATAGCAGAATACAAAGCAAACACAAAAAAACCAGATCCATAATTAACAAAATATTTGGAAATGAAATTCCAAAAACAATTCCATTGGCTAGTGATGTAGATCACTGGTAGAACACTGGCCTCTGGACTTGATTCCCAACATTGGTAAACAAAATCTATAACAGAATGAGGGGGAAAATTAAATATTTAGGAATTATCTAAGCAAATGAAAGACTGTTGCAATGCAAACTACAAAACATTGCCAAGAGAAATTCAAGTAGACATAAATATAGACAGTTCCCAATTTGATTTCTTAATTTATAATTTTTTGTACTTTACAGTGGCATGAGAATGACACATAGTCATGAGAAATTGTACTTCAGGTTTTGAATTTTGGCCTTCAGTAGGCTGAGGCAGGAGGACTGCCATGAGTTTGAGGCCAACATGGACTACATAGTGAATTAGAGGCCAGCCTGGACTACATAGCAAAACCCTGCCTAAAAAGTTTTGAATTTGATCTTTTCCTAGGATGGTGGCAATACGTAGTGTAATAGTCTCATGATACTGGACCTGGACCACACCCACAATTCTGCCAGTCATATAATCATGGTAGTAAACAACTGACACTTCAGCATACTATGTTAAGTACATTTTGGGGGCATTTTTTGAATATTGTGTTTTTTATTCGGTGTGATCTACAAAGTGCATATTTATGTCTCCTGCTTCTGATAAAGAGAGGAAGAGCCAGGGGAGTGAGGCCCCCAGGTTCAAGCTATAGTAATGAATATAAAAATGGAGGAGGAAGTGAAGGGGGAGACAATTATACCATTTGAGATAAAACTCAGAATAATTCATTGCTACTGCACACAAATTGACTTTTAAAATTGATGATCTCAACCATCAAGAAGTAAATGAGTGGTGCTATGAATCAGCATGGGTTAAATCCACCGTCATCAAAAAGAAAAGAACTAAGCCTACTGATGACGTGGAGAAATGACTTGCCGCATACTGAGGAGACCAGACACAAAAGCATAGGCCACTTAGCCTGTCTAGGACCCGGGTAAGGCAAAAAGCTCTTCTGATACACTACAAGAGTGTCCCAATGATCCTACATACATGAAAATGTTTGTAGCAATTTAGGAGTGACCCCAGATCTTCAAAGACATCATAATTTTCCTACTACAGGGGTCAACAAGGAAGTAGCAACTGCCAACAATGAAAGCTCCAAATGTCTTAAGGAATGGCTGCATTGAATAAGTGTGGATGAAAATATTTTCCGGGATAGATATGTCAGTTATCAAATTTATTCTTACAAGTATATGCTGCACCATACCTACATCAAGGTAGTCCTAGACAATGCCAGGATTCAAGACATTCAAAATCATATACCGCTGGATAGTCAACTTAGAATTCAACATAATACAGCATGGGGAGCCCCAAACAGAGGGAGAGGAATTCTCTCATCCTAAGAACAAACTAAGGTGAGAAAAACCAATCAAGCATACAGTCCTGGCCGGCTGCACCACCATGCAGCCCTGAGTACCTCCAGACCACCGTGTTCCAGCCGCCACCTCTGACTCTGTGGCTGCGGGCCGGCTGGAGGCTGGGGAGCTGCCTCCTCCCCAGATCCGGGCTGTGTCCCAGAGGACATGAGGAGGAAGGCACATGGTGCCATCACAGGTGTGGACTGGACTTACTGGGACAGATCGCCGCCTTTGCCCTCACCATTGGCACAAGGACCCGAGCCCGTGGTACCGGCGCAGAGCGGGCCCTCACTGCTGGAACATCCCCAAGGTCCCCAGGTGGCTAAGTGTGTCTTCTCCACCACCAGGCCCACACAGTCAGAGCCCCACCGAGCTGCTGCCGCTGCAAACAGAGCCCAAAGAATCTGCTTTTGAAAACACCTCTTTAGACAATTAAAAAAAAAAAAACAAAACTAGAACTTTCCAGTTTCCTGCCATGCTCGATCAGCTTCAGGGAATTGGACCTGCCTGCCTGCGCCCTGAACTCTGGACTGGGTGGCCTGGGGTGAGTGTCCCCACACCATCCCAAGCTCCTGGGAGGGAGTTTAAGATACCTCGGATAACAGCAAATTGGGGAGAGCAGCAAAACCCCAGTCAGCAAGCTTCAGAAAGACCCTAAGCAATACGGAGAGGGCCAGAGACCCCCCAGGACACTCCAGTCTGAAAAAAACAAGAAACATGACAAGAAACAGAAATTAAAAAAATACCTCCAGCCACTGACACTGGAAAAGTAAGCCCAGGAAAGGTAAATACAGAAGAGAACCAGTGCAGTAATCATGCAATATTAGATACAGCATCAGGGGACATAAAGAAATACCTTCATGACCTTATAGATGAATTTAAAACTGTACTTCTGATCCAAGTGAGGCAAGATATAAAAAGATTAATTAAAGAAATGATAAGCCCCTCCCAAGAGAACACAGATGGAAGAACAGAGGTGACCGGCGCAGCCCCCCAATGAGACAGAGGACGCTCTTGTTGGTAACAGGTAACTGCTGCTTTATTGTTGCGGGCTCTGGCTTATATATTCTGCCGTGACCAATCACAGGCTGCCACAAGCTGCTCACGAGGAGGCAGGGCTGGAATGGGACTCGGGCTCTAGTTAATATACCCAGCTATGGCCAATCAGGGGTTGCCACAGAATCAGCACGGGGTGAATACGGAGTGAGCACGGGGTGGCTAGTTTGGAGAGGGATGTAGCGCATTGTGGAAGCTGACGTGGTCCTTAGTCCCGGGTGGGGTATGGTATGTTGAGCGCCTGCGCCCAACACAGAGGAACTCAGAAAAGGAAGAGAAATCTTAGATGAAGAATATAAACAAAATCTAGAATACATGAAACAGATCCAAAGAGATTACCAGGAAACTAAAACTCCATTGAAAGCTGACAAAAGCTTGACAGAAACTAAAGTTAGCCTTTTGAAACTTGAAGAGAGATTTATGGTATGTGATCGTGCAAGAAAAGATCTCTTAAAAATAACAAAGAACCAGGAAGAAACAATATAAAGGCTAGAAGACAAGAGAATTTATAACTTAAGGAAAAAAAACATAAGCAAAGAAGCAGGAGTAACTACAAATGAGCTACAATGACTATTCACAGATATAATCACAGAAGGAAAACTTCCCAAGCATAGGAAAAAGAAATGATATCCAGATAAAAGAGGCATACAGAACTCCAGTCACCTACAACCAGAACAGATCTACACCCAGACATATAATAATCAACATTCCAGAAATTCACCACACAAACAGAATATTAAAAGCAGCCAGAGGAAAGAGGAAGATCACCTACAATGAAAAAACTATCAAAATAATGACAGACTTATCAATACAAACTCTCAAATCGAGAAGAGCCTGGGGGCAAATAGTCCAAGCCCTGAAAGAAAATAACCTCCAACCAAGACTGATGTACCCGGAAAAACTCTCTCTCAAAATTAATGGGGAAACAAGATATTTCCAAGACAAGGAGAAAGTGTGGGAGTTCGTGGCCACCAACCCAACACTACAAAAAATACTGAAGGATATTCCAGAGAGAGAGAGAGGAAAAATACCAGGATTCCAGCAACAGTGACAGAGAGGCCTCAATGAATGCGGCAGACAGTGGAATGAGGGAGTAAAGTGGACAAATAATAGCAGAAGAATAAAATAGCAGAAATGAGTCAGAGACAGTCAGCTATAATCTTTAATATAGATAGCCCTGATACACTCACGAAAAGAAACCCAGGCAGGGTAGATTAGAAGGCAGGCTCCATTGAGATGCTCTGAATAGGAAATACACTTAACCTGAAACAGGGTTAATAAACTGAGAGTCAAAGATGAAAAAACAATGCTATATGTGACAGGAAACCAGAGAGAAATAGGGACAACTCGTCCAGCAGCCGCAGATAGACTGGAAAGCTATGACACTTTTGGGCAGTGTAGAACTACACAGCTGGAAGGAAGGAAAAGCTTGTGACTTTAGTAAGTAAAGGAGTACAGCTCAAGATCAAGCTCAGGGGTAGAAAGGTTTAGCAACACTCAGATAACAGGTGGCCCCCTAATCTAAATACTGAAAGAGCTAGGGGGACCCAAAATATACAAAGCACCCTGAGAAAGGGAAAAGGGAGGAACTGTCTAAAAAAAGAAGGCAGAGGACATTGTTAAGTGTATCAGGACTTAAAAGTCACAGTAGTCTTACCGCTCTGTTTAGTTTGATTATATTTTGTTCCGGTCTGTCTACTCATATTAGATTTGAGGGCACAGACAGCTAACCAAAAATAGCAGGTTATACCATGGTAACTATCCTTAATTTCCTATTAACTTACACTGAAACCCTGTATTACTTACATTGGCCTACTATGACTGATCATATTTGAAGCTGATTTGTTAGACTGCTGTTTAGCCTCGACTGATTTTATTCAAATTTGGTATGCTTGATAGTATCAAGTCTAAGAGTAGAGGCAACTACTCTGAAGATGACAAGATGTAAAAGATATCCATTTTTGTTTTGATTAATAACTGCTTTCAAGTCCTACAATGTCTTCAAAGTTGTGTTTTTATTAAAATAGCTATGTAATGTTATATTCAATTATATTATGCCTGATGATGTGGACAATTCTATTGAAAATAACAAGAGAAAGCATAGTAACTACGGCAGATCACCTAATATTGTGGTCCTGTATGTCTTTTTCATTTCATGTTTTTCTAGGAATTTATTTTGTTGTCTTGTTTTGATCTGTTTTCCCTATAATACAGAAAGGATAGATATACATGTAGAGATTCACACATGGGAAGAATTTCTAAACTATTTACGGGAACAGATTATGTAATACACGATGTAATGAACAAATACTCTGAAGAAGAAGAGACACTAAGAAACCCAATGCTAATTCTGTAGCATTATGATATAAAATCTAGCAATACTATCATTCACTGTTCAGAGTGATATTAGTCTAGTCTCTTATGTTCAATTTCAGCATATGTAAAGATAAAGACAGCTACTACGAAGAGACTGAGAAACATTATGGTAGTCATTATGGACTTCCCCAAAATTAGGTCTTGAAGACCTAAAAAGCCTTCATCATCCCGTAATGATTTAATTAGTTCTATATATTATATTAGTTCTATATATATATTAGTTCAGTATATATTCAATGTGTATGAAGATGGGCACAACTATTTGGAAGAAAACTAGAGAAAATAAGATAGACAGTGAAGATAGCTAGTGGACTTGCTTTGAAATCTGTGTTTCTTTAAATTGTTTCCTTATAAAGTGTTTTGTTCTGTTTAATCTTACCCTCTTTAAGATAAAAAACAAGTGTGTAGGATTGATAACCATATTACTAAGTTCTTGTTGGATCATTGAGCAGAACTGTTTGCAGTGTCATTATTTGAATATCACTTTGCATACTTTAATTTTGTAACTCAAGCAACTATTTCTAAGATGACTGTGTGTCACTTACCGACTGGCGATTTATTATTGTTTATTTTTATGAAATTCTGTATTGTTTCTACCCTTTTTCTCTGTTTTTTTTTCTCTTTCTCTTTAAATAAAAAATGTCATATACTGCTGCCTTGGGGGTGGAAGTTTTGAAGGGTTCAAATCCACGCCTTTACCTAATCTGCCACTTCCTATTATCACCACAACAAGCAAGTCTAGGGTGACATCAGCATTGTCTGAAGAATGGTTTTTGAACTGTTATACTCACAGGCAAGAGAATATTTTATGCAAAACAGAATCCAATATTGAAGATTATTCTGATTTTACACAGTGTTTCAGGGCATCCAATACACATTGGCGACCTGCATTCAGATGTAGAGGTTCTGCGTTTTCCACTGAACACAACTGCATATGTTCAACCGATGGTCCAAGGCTCAATAGCTGTGTTTAAAACATACTATTTGTACCAGATGTTCTCACAGACTATTGAAGCAACTGCATCTGACTGACTATTCCAAGAGTTTTAGAAAGGTTTTTAACATTCTAAATGCCACTCAGTATTACTGCGGCATGGAAGTACGTCCCACGCAAGCTCTCAAGTGGCATTTGAAAAAAAGTTTTGAAGACATGAACACATCGGAAGACTTTAACAAAGATTTTGCTATCGATGAAAGAGTAGATGTTATTGCTTGGGAAACAACTGTAATTTAGCTTTGGTAAAGAGGACAATCATAGACTTGTTGGTATTAAGTGGAAGAAATTTCCAATGAGCAGCTGATCAAACTGGAGAAAGAAAAAACTAAAATTGCTGAGTGAGAGGAGGAAACAATACCTGAGTTATACCAAGAAAGACACTGGTGCAGTATAAATTAAGGCATTTGGTACTATTCTTAGTATTGTACAGATGTTAGAACAAATGAGCATCAATTACACGAGATTCACAAGAGTTGACAGATAGATCCAGGATGCTCTTGCTCACTATAAAGAAATACATAATGAAAAGCAGAAGCAAACTGTTCAGTCAAAACTCAGTATCTTTCTAAAGAACACCTTGCCTAGTAAACCATCAACAAGTGACAATGCCTGGTACCTTCTACCTTCTCTTCTCAAGCATCATCAGAAGACAAATTGATGACCCTGTCATTTGTAACATCCCCACTATCCAAGAACTATTTTAGTTAAATGCTTCCAACATCCTTCAATCCAGTGTGCTTTCAGCTGTGTTATTAATGTTCTGTTTGTTAATTTTCAGTTTTTAAAAAAATACCAGGTATATTCAACACATTCAACGTTATAAAGCAAATGTTATATTAGGCAGGCTAAACTTTGCCCAACTGAAGATTAACACAAGGGTTCTAAACACATTTAAAGCTAGACAGTGTTCACTAGATTAAGTATACTAAATGCATTTTCAACTTAGAATGGATTTCTTGGCATATAACTCTACTGTCAGGGCCATCTTAAATGGAAATACATTTTGTTTTCACAGATTGGAAGATATGAAGAGGTCAATCCTGTCCAAAGTGTCTTTATAATACGTGACCAAAAATACAGTGTAAAAAATGAGAAAAATAAATGAATAATAAAAAACAGAAAAATACAGTGAATGTTGCTGCTGAGTGTCATCCAAAGGAAAAGCAGTCTTGTGAAAACATTACATTAACCGCTGGATCTGGCACTATTCAACTTTTGGCCCCTCCCCAAGATCAAAACAACTATGAAACTTATTTGAAGTGTCAACTTATTTTGAACTTGTTTGGAGTGTCAAGGCAGCCATGATGGTGCCACTACAGATATTCACAGAAAAAGGCTTCCACAACTGCTAAGAGCAACGTGTGTTTACAGTAAAGAGATAACGTGTTTACAGTGAAGGGAATTAATGACAATGTATCATTTACTGTAATTTTTAAACTTAAACATTCACCAGGTTTTTCAGTCACAGCTCATTTATTTAAAAATGCTAGCCATATGTGGTAGTGCACACCTGTAATCTCAGCACTCAGGAGGCTGAAGCAGGAGGATCACCATGAGTTAGTAACTAAGAGTTATCCTAACTATCCAATTTATACATATTTTCTCCTTTTCCTTTCCTTCTTTCCCCCTTCTTCCCATCACAGTTTCTCTTTCCTTTTAAATTGTTTCTTTCCAATTCACAATATCTATTATACATTTTGGATCCTATTTATTCATTTTTTACACTAGTGAGACTATACAATGTTTACACATATGGGTCTAGTTCATTTCACTTCTGAGTATGCTCTTGAGTTACATCTATTTTACCTATAAAAGTCTCAAGTTTATCCTTCTTTCTGGCTGAGTAGTGCTCTATTATATTTAAAAACACACACACAATCTTTTTTATTCATTCCTCATTTAATGGGCATTTGAGTGTTTCCAAGATTTAGCTATTACAAATTGCACTGCTATAAGTATGGGTGCACATATATAGCTACGTTATCATGTTTTTTATTCTTCTGGGAAGATACTCTGAAAGGGAATAGCTGGGTCAATTAGTACCTCAAATCCTAGTTTTTTGAGGAATCTCCACACTAATTTTCACAGTGGTTGCACCAGCCTACACTCCCACCAACAGTGGAGAAGTGTTCCTCTTTACCTACAGCTCCTCCATCATTTGTTATTGGCTGATTTCTTGATGATAGCCATTCTTTATGGAGTGAGATGGAATCTTAGTATTATTTCAATTAGCTTCTCTCAGATGACAAAAGACATTGAATATTTTTTCATATATTTATTTGCCATTTGTATTTCTTCATTTGAGAAGCAGGTATTCATTTCAGATGCCCATTTTTGGATTGGGTCTTTTATTTGGGGGTCTGATTTTTTCAATTCTTAATATATTCTAAATATAAGAGCTTTGTCTGAGGGACAACTGGTTATATTTTTTCCTTTTCACTCTGTTGGTGATTTCTTTTGTTGTATAAAAGCTTTTTTAATAAGGTGAGATTCCATTTGTTGATTCTTTGTAGTAATTCCTGTGCAATCTGGGTTTTGTTCATGCAGCCTCTGCCTACACCTATGTCTTCATGATTTCTACCTATTTCCCCTTCCAGTAGTGTTAGTATTTCTAGTTGGTTTTTCAGTTTGTTTTTCATGATGTGCTGTGCTGCCATGGATAACATGTGATACACAAACCTTCCCTCTCATGTGCCTGGCTGTATACCTGTATTCCAGACCACTCTCTCTCCCATGTTCCAAGTCTTATTTTTTAGAACTCTGACCAGGTGGACAGGTCATTGACATTGCCTGTGTATCTATGCAAATGCTCAGCACAGATCACATCTCCATCCACATAAAGGTGATCATCAGTTACACAGTTTGGAACCTTAAACATTAGGAAGATTTTCCCTCTCTGGTGTCTTTTAAGATTACTTTTGAATGTGATTTCCAAGTGTACATTAAGACAATCAACTTCATAATCAAGCTTGAGGGGTTTTTTCCTCCTCCTCCAAGGGGTGCAGCCTGAAAAAGGGTGCTGGTGCAATAGGTGTCTGGGCGGCTACTCATGCCCACTGGTCCTGCTGAGTTTTGATTTTTGAATGTATCTTTTGCATATTATGACGAACTGCTGCTGGACCCATCAGCAATCTGAGCACATCTAACTGAATTCAATTCATGACAGCACTTACAAGACATGATAATTTGGTACCCTACGAGCAAACTTCTTGCCTTTACTAAGACCCAATATCATACCAGGGATTGGTTCCTGAAAGAAATAAACTTTTGCAGGAGATGGCATGCCCTTGGTTCAGAACCCTAGAGGCCAATATTAATACTTGACCTAAAGTCCATATTGGCTTTTTTTTTTTTTGTACTGGGGATCAAACTCAGGACCTTGCACTTGCCAGGTAGGTTCTTAAGTCACTAAGCTATATCCTTGGCCCTCTGTACTGGTTTTTATAGATCCCTTTGTTGCTTCAGGCTATACTTGTAGCAGTCAGCATTTCATATATTCCAGAATATGAGCTGAAGCAGAATTCTTATATGTGAAGTTTGTGGCTTCCAAAACCCAAAGAGGCCCGCCAGGCATTGTGCTCCATTATAGTAGGAGATGCAATACATACAAATTCGTGTTCACTCTGCAGGCGGTATCTCCACATGTCACTACTGATTTCTGAATCTCTGAAAATTTTATACAAGATTCTCAGATCTGCTTCTACCCTGTAGACATACATGTCTCACCAAGGCCTCTGGCATGCAAGCCTCTTCCTTCTTATTCTGCCCATTCAGTACGTAATTAATGTACCATATAGATGTATGTTCTGCAGATAGTTCAGATCTCTTCATACTGTACTACTATAGAAGAGGAAAGCATTTCAAAGGTCCTTGGACAAAATTGAAAGTAAACATTATATCCTCCACATTAATGTAAACTACTTATCCTCATTTCTGATTGAAATATAAAAAAGAATTATTCATGAAATTAATGTCCACAAACCATGTGGCAAAGCCTCATTAATCTGCCCTTGATCCAGCCTGTGGATCAGCCCGTAGGCCTCGCCTGAAGAGGGGACAGAGATGGGGGGCTGGGCAAGACAAAAGAGAGATGGAGACAGGATGAGATTCCAATCGAGTCTTGTTTATTCAGGAAGTGTACATGGCTTATATAGAGTCAAAGAGGACGTGGCCTTACAGGATAGGCCAGCTTGGATCTCCTCATATGTCATGGGCCTATCAGACTAGCAGGAAGTCATACCTAGGCACATAGGTAAGCGGATGTGATGTCAACAAGAGGGGATTATGGGAGATGTAGGCTGAAGTGGGAAGGTGCTCACGTCATGCACACTGTAGGCAAGGGGGAGGATCATGGGAAATGTAGGCTGACACACAAAATGCCTTCAGGTGGGAGGGGCAGGACAGCAGCACCCATTCTGAGCCGCTCCCTACATGCTCTAGTAATGGCACCAAATCCTGGGATCATTACTTGGTAAAGCTTGCTGTGGTAGCCTGCACTCACTCTTAGGTCCCGGAGTAGTACTAATCACCCTCTGCCCTAGAACATGATATTGCTTTTTGTTTTCTGTCTTGGCTAGCCTGGGAGATGATTTCAAAGGGTTCAGTTTGCCCAACTGGATAGCTCTACTCAGTACTTCCACTGCCAAAGATGCTGAGTGTGATTACATACTCGGGATCTGCAAGTGGATCTGTAGACCCACTGAACTCACAGGAACCCAGACTTTAGTTACTCCTCTTTTGCCTCTTCTGTAAGCCCCAGCTCTCTTAGCAGTGAGGCCATTGAATGTCATCCCCTGTTGTCAAAGTTGACTCAGATTCTGTCCTAAAGCTTCTTGAAATAATTATTTCCTTCCCCCCGCCACTCTCAGTATCCGCTCAAGTAAGTGCTCTAGGTCCTTCTAGGAAGTGACTGGAAGATGGTTATAATATATACTTGTCAGAAATGGGAAACTTTTATGCTGGATGATCGTGCTGTCAATACTTGAACCTACTAATCATCCTCAGCTGCAGAAAAACAGACAGACACCAAAGTGCTTTCTGTTGTGATAAAATGGGAAAAGTGTAGCTCCACTTATGAAGTATTCCATCCTCCCCCAAATCAAACCTGATAGAGCCAGGATGTAGGTCTAATAAATTACAATAAATACAGTGCAAAGAATAAAGGAACATGCCAAAAACTGACAAAATCCTGAGTGTGGGAAATTATCTGACAAGTGACTCATTTTTTTCAGAATATAAATGTCAGAAAAACTTTTTTTAAAAAATCATTAGTGATTAAGAGAAAGTTAAGAGACACGTCACCCTAGTGCAATGTATAGATAGAATTTAAATGAGTCAAACAAATCAACTATTTTTTAAAAATGTGCAAGGCCCTGAATTTGATCACTATTACAGAAAAATTATGAAAGTCTGAGAAAATTTTAAATTCTGGATGTTTGACGATATTAAGTCAAACTTTTCTTAAGTGACAATGATATGTGATTAAATCTTTAAATTAAAATAATTAGCTGGGATTTGCTTTACGATCTGAGAAGATGGAGATGTTATATATACAGTAGTGGTTTTAGCCCTTAGCCAACTTATAAATCAGCTGGAGAGATTATTAAAACATAGATTCTGGGGTTTTACTTCAGAGATTCTATTCAGTTGCCCATGGTAAGGCTAATGAATATACATTTCTAATAATATTCAATATGAGACTAAGGATGCTAGTCCAGGGACCATATATTAAGCAGCATTGGTAATAGTGAAAAATACTGGCTGTTGATAATTACTCAAGCTGGGTACTGAGGAAGCATGTCACCCATTATACTATTACCTCTACTTTAGTATATATTTGACACTTTTACAGTAAAATTTTAATAAAAGTGATATACACAGATGACAGACTGGTAAGCAACAACTCAGCCTCTGCAAGATTTAGAATCCAGATACTGGAAAACAATAACTTGGGGAATAAAACAGAGGGAGGTGGATCCCTGGGACCTAGGAAGGATCTGACAGGAAACTTGGAGCCCTTAGAGAAATTGAAGAGGCAGAACACAACAGAGAAAAAGGAAGGGGCAGTCTGCACTTTCTCTCCAGCTCCTGGCTCCTGGCGCATGACAAATGAAGACTGAATCAACAGAGACAAAGTGAATGCGGGGTCTCCAGAGGCCTCAGGGAGAAGAAGTTCATCACGGGAACAAAATCTTACAAGCTGTTTGAGAAAGGCAATGAATCCCAAACAAAGGGAAACCCATTAGAACTACAGCACACGACTCTGCACAAACATTAAAGGCCAAGAGGGTTTGGAGTCAAGTATTTCAAGTCCTAAAAGCTAACAACTTCCAATTCTGACTTATGTATTCTGCAAAACTCCTTTCAAACTGATGGAGAAGTGAGATACAGTGAGTGATACCTCAGTTCAAAAGCTTAATTATTTTCACAATTCTGATCACAAACTGAACTGAATGAGAACTAAACCAAATTCAGCGGTTAGGTTCAGTGTTGGCCTTATGGGGAAATTTGAGTCAGTTTGAGTCATCCGGTTTGGTTTGCAATCAGAAATGTGGAAATAATTAAGTTCGTGAACTGAGATATCACTGTATTTTCATGATAAGAAGCATAAAATTCGTGACCATCCAACTAGCAATACAAAAAATTCTCAAGGGTGTCCCAGAAAGAGAAATGAAGCTAACAGTGCTGATAAGTCAAAAAGAAGGAATATACTTGGTGAGATGAACAGCTAAGCAAAAGCAAAAAAGAGAAATAGGCAACAGGAAAATAATGCAATGTCAGGAATAAGTCTGTATCTCTCAGTAACAATTCTCAATATGAATGGTCTCAATTTCCCTAGACAAAAGACCCAGATTGGCAGACTGGATCAAGAAACAAAACCCAGAAATATGCAGTATATAAGAAGCACATTTAACTCAGCAAGAAAGCCATAGATTAAAAATCAAATGATGGAATACAATATTCCGTGCAATGGAAACCCAGAAAAAAGTAGCAGTTGTTATCCTCCAATATTTTAGACAAAGTGGATAGATATCAAACTAAGACTGATCAGAAGTGACAAAAGTCACTATGTACTGGTTAAGAGAACATATCAACAGGGAGAGTTAAGAATTATAAAGCTAGATGCACCAAATACCAGTGCACTCAGCTCCATAAAACAAACACTAATGGACCTAAAAACTAAGATAAACACCAATAGAGTTGCAAAAGGGGAGCTCAATTCCCTCACTGTCACAAATGGACAGATAAACTAGACATAAAATCAACAAAGTAATATCAAAGTTAAACCAAACTTTTGAATAAATGGACTAACTAGATATTCACAGGATGTTCCATCCAACAACATGCTTCTCAGCAGTGCATGGGACTTTCTTCAAAGTAGACACACACTGGCCCATGAAGCATGCTTAAGTAAAGGCAAAAACATAGAAATTAAACCATTTGTATTACTGGATTACAGAGCAATGAAACTAGAAATTAATGGCAAAATACACCATAGAAAATAAGCAAACACATGAAAATTAAACAATACCCTTTTGAATAATCAATGGATCACAGATGAATTTGAAGAAGAAATTAGTTTATAGAATCAAATGATAATGTCAATACAACATACCAGAACCTGTGAGACACAATGAAAGCAGTCCTAAGAGGAAAGTTTATAATGATGAAGTCCCATCAGAAAAACAGAGTGAGCTGAAATAAATAACCTGATGATGACTCTCAAGGCCCTAGAAAAGCAAGAACAATCTAAATCCAAAGTGAAAGAAATTATGAAGATCAGAGCAGAAATTAATGAAATTTAAACTAAAAATTACAGTCTATAAATCAAAGAATTGCTTCTTTGAAACATTAAACAAAATAGAGAAACTCTTAGCCAATCTTACCAAATAATGAAGGAAAAGACTCAAATTCATGCAATTAGAAATGAAAAAGCAAAATAACAATGGATTCTGCTGAAATCTATATTATTGGTAGCTATTTTGAGAACCTGTACTCTAACCAAATGGAAAATTCAAAAGAAATGGGGAAATTCTCAGATACATATGAACTACCAAAGCTGAAACAAGAAGGTATAAAAATTCTGAATAATCCCACTATCAGTCAGTGAAACTGAAGAGGTAATTTAAAAATCTATCAATTAAAAAAAACCTAGGTCTTGACAGATTCACTGCTGCATTCTATAAGAACTTTAGAGGAGAGCTAATGCCAATATTCCTCAAACTTTTAATGAAATTGAAAGGGAAACAATATACTCAAAGTCATTCCTGGAAGCAAGCACTACCTATATTCCACAACCAGAAAAGAGCTCAACCTAAAACAGCAAACTGAAGGCCAGTCTCTTTAACAAACACAGATGCAAAAATCCTGAATAAGATACTGGCAAACAGAATGCAGCAAATCAACAAAAAGACAATACGTCATGACTATGTAGAATTTATTTCAGGGATGCAAGGGTGGTTCAGCACACACAAATCAATAAATATTATACACACATAAAGAGAAACAAAGACAAAAATTGTATGATCATCTCAATCGGCGTGGAAAAAGCACTTGACAAAATCCAATATCAGTTCATGACAAAAACCCAGAAGAAAATAGGAACAGAAGATCTTTACCTCTCTCTGATAAAAGCCATGTATCATAAAACAATGGCCAACATAACACTGAACAGAGAGAAGCTACAAGCTTTCCTTCTAAACACAGGAATAAGATAAGGATGTCCACTATCACTGTTCCTGTCCAATACAGTTTGAAATGGTAGAGTAATTAGACAAGACAAAGAAATAAAAGGGGGCCAGGGATTTAGCTCAGCGCTGTAAGTGCCTGCCTGGCAAGTGCAAGGTTGTGAGTTCAATCCCTGATACCAAAAAAAAAAAAAAAAAAAAAAGAAAGAAAGAAAGAAAGAAAATAAAACAATAAAATGGATATGGTTAGGAAAGGAAGAAGTTAAATTATCATTATTTGCATATGACATGTTCCTTTATATAGAAAACTCCAAAAATTCCACCAAAAGACTCTCAGAATAACTAAATTCAGGAGCAAAGCAGGATATAAAGTCAATACTCAAAAATCAGTAGCATTCTCACCAATAACTAACTCACCAAGAGAAAAATTAGGGAAATAATACCTTTTACAGAATCATCAAAAAAAGTGAAATTCTTAAGAATTAATCTAAGAAAGTGAAAGACCTCTACAAAAAAAAAAAAAAAAAAAAAAACCAACGTACTCTGAAAAAACAGACGGAAGAGGGTATTGGAAAGTGAAAAGGATTCCCTCTTCCTGGACAGGCAGAATAATATAGTCCACAAGACCAAATTTCCAAAACTGTTACACAGATTTAACTCAATCCCAGTCAAAATATCAATAGCATTCCTCGCAGAACCAGAGAGAGCAATCCAAAATTTATATGGAACCAGAGCAGAACTACAATAGCAATAGCAGTTCTGGCCACACAGGAAGGAGGAAACATCAGGATCCCAGACTTCAAGCTCTACTACAAAGCTACAGTGACAAACAAACAAACAAAACCCCAGCATGATACTGCCCCCCCCAAAGGCAAAATAAAACCAAATGGAAACAAAAACAGATTTGCAGATCAATGGGACAGAATAAAAGATGCAGAAACCAGGCACACTCAGCTTTGTTATCTTTGACAAAGGGGCCAAATCCTTTCACTACACAGCCTCTTTAACAAATGATGCTGGGGAAATTGGCTATCCACATACCAACAACTGAACCTACATCCATATTTCACATTGAGCTAAACTCAAAACGAATCAAAGAGCTCAACATTAGAATGTAAACACAATGTGCTAGCAGACAAGTAAAAGACATGAAGACATAGGTTTAGGCAAAGACCTTCTGAACAGATCCCTGATTCACAAGAAACAATGCCAAGAATCATTGAAAGGGATCACCGCAAATTAAAAAGCTACTGCACTACAAAGGAACAACCAAGAGAGAGAAGCAATAATCTATAGAATGGGGAAAAATTGTACCAACTACTCCTCACATAAAGGACTAATGTTTAGAATATATAAAGAACTCACAAAACTAGACCACCAAAATTAAAAAACCCAATTAAAAAATAAGCAGCTGAAAAAATCAGATACTTCACAGATGAAGAAGTTCAAACAGCAGTTAAATATATGAAGAAATGTTTAGCATTGGTGGCCATTTGAGAAATGCAAATTAAAACAACACCAAGATTCTATTTCACTCCAGAAACAATGGCTATCATCAAGAAATCAAACAATAATAACTGCTCCCAAAGCTTCCAGGAAAAAGGAATTCCATTGTTAGTGGGAGGAGAAATCAGTACAACCACTATGAAAATCAGTATGGAGACACTCAAAAAACTAAAGCTAGAAATTATATTTAACCTAGCTATCCCCCTTCTAGATATCTCCCCAAAAAGTTAAAGACCTCATACCTTAGCCATGTATGCATTTATAGCATTTATAGCAGCACAATTAGTCATCACTGAATCTTGGAAGCAGCCCATGTGTCTACCAACAGATGAATGGAGACAGAAAATGAGGATTTATGTACGATAGAATGCTATTCTGTCATTAAAAAGATAAACTTAAGCCATTTGTAAGAAAATGGACACACTCTGAGACAATATTGGTAAGTGAAATAAATCAGACACAGAAGTTAAATATTGCATAGCTTATTTTCTATGATGAAGTCAGTATGTAACAAAAGACAGGTAATAGGAAGAAAGAAGTTGTCATCTAGCACAGTCAATGTATCTAAAAATGTACTTTGACTTAGTCTAATTGTCTTATGTGTTTTGTATGTTTTTGACCTCTTAGTCTGATTGTTAATCTGTATGTATGATAATCAATGTTATCAGGATTTAAAAGATAAATAAATTTGATGCTGTATGTAAAAAATGTGGAGAGAAGTGGAGGAAAAAAAGAATAGAGATATGTTATATACATATACAAATTCCCCGCAGTGGCTGTGTACTGCAAACATGTAGTAGCAATTTTTAAAAATTTAAAAAAAAAATTCACATGCCAACATATGACAACTTCATCATGCCATGTCTATCATTGTTGTTCTTAAGCATTTATATATCACCATGCCTGCATTTACTTCAAATCCACCTCATTGGTTTCATCCTTTCTAACATAGTTTGGGCATTGCATTGATTTATTGATGTATTAAGTAGGATGCATTATACATGTATTACACGGGAGAGTGGTACAGGGCGATAGACTATTTATTACCAAATGTGAACGCTAAGTCTGGGAAGGGTGACAACTGCTAACCGAAGACAATCTGTGGAGAAATGAAGAGCACAGAGCAAGCAAGCATTTATAGCTTAAGCATAGGCACTAGTGGTAATCAAACCAACGGCCTTCTCAGTTCTGCTAGGATTTCCACTTTCTTGAAGGAGGAGGGGAGGAAGAAGAAGCAACTTAACTAATCAGAGGTATTTTTTAGTTCCCCTAGGACATGTTCTTGTTCACCGTTTAGGATTTCCTGATATTCAAGATGGAGAAGTGATTCTGAATACACATTGATTTTCCCCCACCTCTCAGCAGCAGGCTGCTTATTAGCACTGCGGGAGCTCATCAGATAGCTCTGCTTCCAACAGACAGCCGTCTGGTAGCCCCCGTTAACACACCCAAGAACTGTTTAAGAGAAATAGCCCAAAGGCAATAGTTGCCATTTTGGAGCCATTAGAGGAACTTTTAAAAAGCACTAATGTCCTGGTCTCCCACTCAGAGATTCTGATTTAACTCATGAAGAGGAACTAGGTATTGGAGAGTTTCAACTCCCTGGTGATTCTGTAATCAAGCCTGAGAACCGTTGCTTTAAACCGAAGCAGTGATCCTCAGACTTAGATGGAGGCAGAATGGCCTGGAGTGCTGTGCAACACAGACCAGTGACCTCGCCCTCAATGGCTCCATTCCCTAGGCCTGGCGTGGGCCCCGATGTTTTACACTCTTGCTGAGTTCTCCGTTGACCCTGATCTGTGGGTCTGGAGATGCACAGCACACATAAAGCAGTTGTGTACGGTGGTTGTCTGAAGGAAAAACACTTCTGGGATTGAGTTGTTGTACTGGCCACCTTACTTAACAAACATCATTTTTCTTGAAAGAGTGCTTATTTTGTTATGGATATCCCTCAAAAATAAAGTCGACCAGTCATTTCAAAGAAAGCAACTGACGATATTTTTTTTCCAATGTCAAAATCTGCACTTTCAGCTGGAAACTAGGAATTTGAGAAACCTGTACATGCCATCATGAATTTGATCCCCATGCCAACATTTAAAGATGTTTGTAATAAAACATTGGAAGTGATGTACATGAATGGGATTTTTAAAATTGTATTTTAGTTTTTGCAGGGCTGGGGATCAAACCTAGAGCCTAGTGCACACTAGGCAAACATCACTGAGTTACACCCTTGGCCCTTTTGACACAAGGAAATGTGTCATCATTGGGGAGCTCTGCATGACTCAGCAAAGCAGTGTTTTCCAAATGAACATTGCATAATGTTACAATGTCCTGCATCTGTGACATAGTCATTCCAAGGGCAAGTTACACAAATTGATTTTAATGTAATAGAATGTGATATGGGTCCAGATGTCACACTGCAATAAAAAGGTACAAAGAAGAGTATGTACAATTATCTGAAAAGGCCATTAAAACTCTGCCCCTTTTTCAAATATACCTGTGTAGGCCACATTCTCTTCATATACTTTACCAAAACAATGTATCACAACAGACTGAGTGCAAAATCAAATATGAAAATATACCTGTCTTCTGTTAAACCAGACATTAAAGATTTGGGGGGAAAGTGTCATATTTTTATACTCTTTTGGGCAAATATTAATTATCATAAATTATTAACACATTGTAAGTCAGTTATTATTTTAAAATAACTCAATGTTTTTGTAAATTCTCAGTTTTAATTTCTAATAATGAAAATATTACCCAATAGAAGCCATATAAGCATAAACTCACCAGGGAACTCAGTAATTTTTAAAAGTATAGAAAAATCCTGAGACAAACTGAAGAATTGCTGATGGGTGTGGCAGCACAGTCCTGCGATCTCAGTACTTGGAAGGCTGAGGCCAGAGGGTCACTGAGTTTGAAGTCAGCCTACACTGCATAGTGAAACCCTGCCTCAAGAGAAAAACAGAAACAAAGGGTGGGGAGTGGGGACTTTTGTTCTAGAGCTCCAGGAGGGTTCTCTATATTGATTTTCATACTACATGGAGGTTAGTTTCATAGTTACTTCTTAAAATTTATAAGCAAATTTCATGTGCTTTTGAAAATGTTGATTCACAAAGTATTTCAAAAATTGTTATGCGTGTCCATAATCCCAGCTCTTGGGGTGCTGAGGCAGGAGGATTGCTCTGAGTTTGATGTCAGCCTGGGCTACAAAGTGAGTTCAAGTCATCCTGAAGGTCATAGGAAAACTCTGTCACAAAAAAGGCAACTAAACCAGTTGCTTCTTGATGTATTACAAAGTGTATGGTTTTGGAATTGAAAGAATACATCATGAGATGTTTATATATCTTATCTATCAATAAAAGTTATTTGTATTTGGAAAAAAACAGGTGATTCAAGTTCTCTATCTGGGTTACAGTAGTTATAGGAAATAATAATAATAATATAATAGTAATAATGATGATGTACCTTCTGCACTTGATCTTAGCCTGAAAGGTCGAGAAGCGATAATACCACCTTCAATAAAGCGTGAAGATGCTTTGTAACTGTGAAGTGGTATGCAGATGTCTGCAAACATCAGTTGTAATTCAAAGTACCAACACATAGACACGGGCTACACAATGACATTTCGTCAATGGTGGACTACATATTCCATGGAGGTCCCATGCAGCCAAGTGTGTAGAAGCTTATACCCTCTAGGCTAGAGTAATTACACGCTAGAGTGTTTGCACAACGAAAATGTGCAGTGATGCGTTTTTTTAGACTGTATCTCCATTGTTGGTGATGCATGACCATACATTAAAAAGTTCCTCCGAACAAACATGCCTGAGATTTCTAAGAAGACTTTTGAGAACTCCTAAAGCCACTGTTTTCCCGTTTCTTCCTTTTCCAAAACACTTGGAGTAAAATTTTTTGGTTGCACAGGATCATTAACTGCTTTGTTATGTGTATATTTTTTGGTAATGTGACTTCATCTCCAAATAGTATTTAATATCTGATTTATTTTAACTGCCTCGCCTTGTGTGTGTCAGTATCTAAAAACCTCAAATGTCTTGTGGAAAAAGAAGAGGGTATGCTGTATATAAATAATAAAGGACACTGACAGAATGTGAGCAAACAGGGCCTCTATGTGTCCTCTTTCTGAAGGTTTGTGAGGCAACATTTATGGCAGTCACATTTCCCTCTTTCTGTAGCACACCACCCTCATATAAATAAATAAAGCAGAGGACTTTCATTTCCAGCCAGTTGTCATAGCAACTTTTGACTATCCAGAGAGGAAGAAATTCTCATGTCTTAAGCCCTGCCTCCAGAAGAACTAAAAAGACACAACGACTAAAAGCAACATTAAAGAATGATGTACAAGATGTGATGAAATTGGGTATTCGCTATCCAGAACTTTTCCTGTAAATATATATGCTTTCCCTGACATATTTACATTTCCCCTTATAGATTTCAGAGCTCAACAGCAATAGACTAATAATAGCTACCCTTTATCACTTATTACATGCCAAGCACATAGAACATCATATACATTATGTTTTTTTAATACTCCCAACAACACTACCCAAGCATGGTACTATTTTTGTTCACATCATATAGAGGAGGAAATCGAATGGAGACAGATGAAGAAATTTACTCCAAGTCACACAGCAAGAGCTCACCCTCTCAGCCTTCCATGCAACCAACCCCTTCTCACAACATTCTTTACTTTTCTGAACTTCCTCTTACTTTCCTGGCCAAATACTTTTCTGGCTCTATTGCTTTTGCCTGACCTGTAAAAGCCCAGGACTTGCCCTGTTCTCTACCAGATGATGTATTCCTTAACTATGGCTTTGAATGCTGTCTGTGTGTGGTCATTCCTAAATTTACTCTCCTGCCCAGTGCCTCAAACACACTTCTCGTAATTGCTTGCTTAACACATGGATCTGTAATAGATATTTCAAAATCTAAATGCTTCTGTCCTTTCATCTTCTGCCTCAGTAAATGTCAGTACTATCTAACCCAGATGTTCAAGTCAGAATCCCCAGGAATCACCTGGATGTCTACCTTCCCTTCACGCCCTCCCATTGCTAGTATATTAACAAGTCAAGTCGGATTTATCCATAAACCCCTCCTTCAATCTAGTTTTCACCTCCATGGCCTCCACCATCTTACCCTAGACTCCTAACCAAGCCCTTTGCTTGTCTCCAAAGAATAGCCAGAATGAGCTTTCAAAATGATGAATCAGATCGTGCAAGGTTTCAGGCCTCCAGTGGCTTTCCAGCACCCTTAGAACAGCATTGAACTTCTGGTTGTAGCCTGGAAGGCTTGGAATGGTCTCGTTTCTGCTTCCTGCTCCTGGCTTCTACAGCTGCCCCCTTGCATCATCCTACTTTAGCTACAGTGTACCTTCTTTCTGTCAGACACATCAAGCTTTCTATTTTTACTTGGATCTTCCAGCAAGAATGGTAGGAACAATCTCAAACTTTCCTTAGGGCTCATTTTCCTCGATGGCTCTTTTTCATCATTCAGGTTTCAACTCAGATAGCATCTACCTGGAGATCACCTTATTTAGATTTGGTTTCTGTTCTGACTTTCAATCACATCCTTGTTACTTTCTTAATAGTGCTTACACATCCTGTTCGTGATAGGCTATCTCCACCTCCTGTTAGTGTCAGGCTTCGTCGGATCGGGGAAGCTTTTCCAATGCTACATTCTCAAAGCTTAGGAGCACACAAGAGGGACTCGATAAACACTCAGGAAAGGAGGGAAGGAAAGAAGGAGAGAGGAATTCGGTGCTGGGAATACATGCCAGAGTTGTTTTATTCCAGTGCTGCTTTTTAACTACTTCCCTCTTGATGGGCTTTATTAGGACACACCATCCCAAAATATGGCATCACAGCTTTTGAGAAATCAGCAGCAGTCAGAGTGTCACCATCACCGTCACCTTCTTCTCAACATTTTCCTCAAAGCAAGCCACAAAATCCTCATTCCAGAGGTGACCATCCTACCCCCAGAGAAGATGAATGTTTTTCCATCTGAAAACACAGCATCATAGAGAAAAATCACAACAGGCTTTGCTAGATTTCCTCCATGATGATTACCACTGCTTACACTTTGGACCAATTGTGCTTCTGCACAACTGCACGCTCTTCCATCAGTCCCACACAGAGCAATACACAGGATCACCCAGTCCTTTGGGTCCGCATTGCCCAAGGCTCCCATGTTACGTAAACTATAATGCACACATTTGGATGCTTTCCCCTCTCTCTGAGAATACTGGCTTCACTGTGACATTTTCATTCATGCACACAAGGTGTTTTAATTGCATGTTTCCTCTTTCTGTAGTTCCACTCTTCCTGGCTAACAGTCTCTCTTTTATTTTAATCTCCTTTCCTCTCGATTCCACCTACATTTCTTTATCAGTCTGGCTTATTTCACTTAACATCATGTCTTCAGTTCTATCTATGTTGCTGTAAAGACACAACTTTGTTCTTCTTTCTGACTAAGTATCGCTCCATTCTGTGTGTGTATATATATATTTTCTCTTGCTAATCTGCATCTTGTTAAAGGGGCCTCAGTCATGAACTGGGCAGGCAATGGGTAGAAAAAAATCTCTTCTCTCCTACATGTATTTTAGCTTTTTTACAGTGATTTCCAGTTTGCTATTTTGATATAACTTTAAATTGAGGCCTGAATTCCCCCAAAACTCTGAGTACAAAATGGTGATGAAAGAGATACACTGTGAAAGACTCAAATTGGGAAGGCTCTCCATTTAAACACTCATTTTTATCCTGCAAGCTCTTTTCGTGTTGGGGATAGGCAGACAAAAGAAAGAGAACCCAGTGGCTCAGCTTTTCATCCCTCAGCGATGAGGGTTAAATTCCTTGAAGGATCTCAACATATCCCCTATCACGTCCTTCTTGTCCAAATTCCAAGATGTTTAAAATTAAGCAGTTTTCAATAGAGAACATTATTGCCAAATGTTAACTTTGCGGTTTAAATTGATCATCTCATGGCCTCTTCCCCTCACTCTTTAATCATTGGCACTAAAATTGTATCTCAACAACTTATGATGAAGGAAGACGGAGAAAGCCCTGATCATCTGGACTTGAGCACAGGAAAGGCAAGTGAGCAAAGCAATGGACTTTCTTCAGAGCTGATCCCTCCACACCGACCCCACGTCATTGTGAAGTTCAGTCACCTCCTAGGAGAAGAAAAAGGAAAAAGAAAGGAGAACATTTTTCCACAGGGAATATAGTTTTAAATTACACATGTTTTTAAAGAGTTTGAATCTCAAATATCTCACTCTACTTCTGGCACCCAAAAGAAGCACGCCAAGGCCTGAGAGAAATAAATTGTTATAATTTGCATATTCGTTGGCTTTCAGTAGGCTTGGCTCTCAAGACTTTTAAATGTCAAGGATTTTAGCATTAAAACACTTAGCTTTCGACATCCTAGAAACTCGCGATGCTAATGTTTTTGTTTTGTATTTTAATGATTCTTTGGACGGAAGCTTTCATCTGTGAAACACTTTAATTCCTAATAAGTAAAAAAACTTGCAGGGGGTTTGAAGAGTTTCGGCTATAATCGTGGTCTAAAAATTAATTTTACTCTTGACCTTCATTTCACTTGCTGTGACCTTGAAAGGATGGTTTATCTTCCTGCAGTTTCAGGGTTTTTTTTTTTAAATCATAAAATATTTTTAAAAGATATTATTTTGAGCTCATTGAATAAAACGAACAAGCCCAGCATGGTTATTTGTAGATGTACTCATAGCAAATCCAATTATCTAAATGCTATTTTTAAACATCTTTCTAATTCTGTGCTGCATGATTTCTAAGATTCATACAAAGAAAACAAAATTTAATTTGATACTCCGTCAAAATCTAATATTATATCTGCAGTTTCCTTTCAATTATCAGAATGAAAGAGCCTTAGTACAATTGAAATAATAAAATCTCAAGAGTTAATTTTGTCTTCTCTCCTGCACAGAACCATTTCTCTCTACTCTGTGTGGAAAGTTTTTATTACTTGATGCCCTATACTCATGCTTCTGGCCTTGGATCTACAAACAATTTTATATGAAAAGATATTTTATATAAGGAGAAGTACAGATGCCGAAAGTATTAAATCTAATTTCTCTGGTAAAGAAAGAATGCACTGCCTGGCGAGTGTGAGATTATGAGTTCAATTCCCAGTACCAAGGGGGGAAAAATGCAAAATAAAATTAGATCTTTATTTACCTTTTCCTTTGACAAATGTTAAAATTACTATTGGTAATGAGCTGGAGATATAGCTCAGCGGTAAAGCCTTGCTAAGCATGCATAAGACTCTGGGTTCAGTCCCTGGCACCACAAAAAATAAAATAGGTAAGGAGTTAAAAATTAAACTTTTCACTATTGTCTAAGGTATAAAGAAAAAGATGTTTATATATTGCTATTAAGAATAGAATTAGGTAAAATCTTTGTAAGGAACAATTTGACACAATCTATCATAAGTTTAAAATTTTACTTGAATAACATGGTGGTACACAAAGATACAACATTTAGAATATCAAGTGGCAGTAGGAATATAAACTCACTGGAACATGCTGTGTTTTGTGTCTGGATGTCCCCCCAAGCCTTATGCAGCCATGGGGAGTGGGGGTGCTTTTCAAAGGTAGTTGAATCTAGAGTTTGTGATTGATTCGTGGTCCAATACTGGAATTAAAATTGCAAGTGCTACATCTACCCTCTGAGGGTCGGTAGCCTACATACAACATAAGGAGGAGAGAGTCTTGTCTGTCTCTTATTGCCTTTGCTGTTTTCTACCACTGTGAACTGTGGCCCCTCTGCCATGTGCCTCTCTGCCTTGGAGTCAGCAGGTTATGGACTGAAACTTCTACAAACTGTGAGCTAAATAAACATTTCCCCTGTGAACTTTGGATGTTGGGTATTAGGTCTCAGCAACAGGAGAAAAGTAACTAAGAACACTGATAATCTGTTAGTGGTACTATCACTAGTTCACATGGGTCTTTAGCCCCATGTAGAGGTATCAGACATAGACTAGCTCTAAAGCAAAAATAAAAATGGGTAGTAAGAAAGAAACACACCTGGCTACTCCATAGAGCTTCCCTGGAAAAAAGGCACACCTTTATATTTATATTTATATTTATATTCATATTCATATTCATATTCATATTTATTTAGTCTCATATCCTTTTTCTGTACAACCTGCTTGCATCTGCTTGCTTCTTTGATTAAACATTTGTTTCCCTCTCAAGTGTGCTGGTGAGGAGAACAAAACTTTGGGAAACTGAAACTTGAGTCCCAAATGCCTGGCTAGCGCAAAACAACTAACTACGGTCTGTTCTGCTCTTGTAACTCAGCCTATCTATAACTCAGCTTACCAGTTCTCAGCTAAAACCCTTGTATAAAGAAACAACAGGAGATGCTCGGGGCTCTGGCTCTGGGGCACAGAACTCCTCTGAGTCCCCTGGGTAATCCGCTGGCTCCCTCCAGCTCCCTGAGTGCCACTCAGCTCTTTGGTGGTGACAGGTTCACTGCAACAATCCCTCCTTCCTTTGATTAACCATTTGCTCCTCCACCATTATTGCTGAAAACTCTGCTGCCCATTTGCTTCTTACTAGGTAGCTACTTCAGTTACCCTGTCTCATGAATGGAAGCTGCACAGTCATTTTGGGGGGAAAATACCATGATCTGATAGGCTGAGAATGTGTATGTTTTATAACCAAGCAGTTCCACTCCTGGGCGTATTTTCAAGAAAAATTCTTACACACGTGTTTATATCCACACTGTCTATAAAACCAAGAAAGTAGAAACAATTTCGATTGTCTATCAACAATATAATACACAAGTAAACACAGCAGTGAAAATAAATGAATTATAGCTAACACACTGACATGGATAGTACCAGAAACACTGATACCACTGTGTGGTGAGAAAAAAGCAAGCTGCAGAATGACATATAGAGTATGATTTTGAAAGATGCCAGAATATACCACCTCCCAAAATGCCTCTTTAGCATCTGGATTATTTTGAGCTGGAAGCAACTGGGAAACTGCAGACTTAGGTAAAGCTCTTTACTCTACCTTACTACTTTAAAAGTTGGTATAAAACCCCCCCCTTTTGCAAAGAAAATTTACATTTATAAAGGAAATTTAACTTTGTAAAAAGTGTCTCCTTACCAGGAAGTAAGCTAGATAAGTTGTTAGCATCTGAAAGAATTATCCATATAAAAAGACATATATGACCACACATTTCCTTCCAATAACTTTCTTCCTCTACCCAGAAGTTCCAAACCCCTTTTTCTTTATTTAGTTTCCAGTAGTATAGAAGTCTCAGTCAACTAATCACCTTGGCTCTTTTCCTAGTGAAACTCCATGTAAGTACAGAACTAAAGCTTTGTTTTAATCTTATAAATCTGCATTTTTATTAGTTTGATTCACATGCCTGGCTGATAAAGTTAGAAGCGTAGAAGATAAAGTTTCTTTTCTCTCTCTCTCTCACAATTCCATTTGTGTAAAATTACTGCCTTGAGGGATTAATGGAGGTTTGGGATTATTGGTATCAGTCTTGAAATTTCCCATTATCTTGTTAAGGGAGGGTCATCCTCTACTGCCCACTAAGACTAAAACTAAGATTAAGACTGAAACTAAGACTAAGACTACTAAGACCGAAGACAAAACTAAGACTACAGATTGTCAGACAAATTTAATGATGTCACCCATATGCCTTTGAGTCAATATTACCTAAACAACTACACTTGCCATCTTATTGGTTGATTATAATTTTCACCTACCTCATGCCTCATGATTCACCTGCCTCATGATTTTGCTCTATAAAACTTCTTTTGAGGAGTGGGCCCATTTGGGCTTATTTGGAGATCCTATCAGAATTACTCTATCTGTATTATGTGTATAAACAGCAATGAGAGATGTCTATAAGGACATATATTATTCATATTACAATCATATAATAAACATCTATAAGGACATGTATGAATCATTATTATCACGCAGTGACTGAGTTTGGCCTGATTTTGTTATTTTACCTCACTATATTGTTTGTATTATTCCTGTAACAAGATATGTCTTTTTAAAAAGACAATATAGTTGTGTTTTTTTTAAAAAAGATACAACTGTTAGAATAGATACCTATATAGATATAGTTACAGGTTTCTATATCTCTATATATCTTTATATATTACTGAATTTTGAAACTTAGGGTAGTCTTAGGAATTCCTAAGCCTTGGAGTTGGTTTTAGAGTTTAATGGAATAACTCTAACTCATTATGGATTGAGAAGAGGAAAGATGAGAAGACAAGAGTTGATGAGTTTTTGAGTTTAGGGGGCCCCTGAGTCACCTAAAATATGGAACTGCAGATAATGTGTAATCACTTACTGGAGATGAAAGTTACCAATGGAATTTAGAAACAATGAATCCAATTCCAAAGGAATTGCCTTATTGGATATATAAGGAAACTCAAAGTAACAAGAAACAAGTTAAATATACAATCTCCTGGTTATTACGGTTACTAACTAGATGGTTGGCTGGTTCCTGAGGTGGTATGAGCCAAGTGTATACCTTTCCAAATCCAAGCAATAGCTCTAGCCTCAGAGATGGCCAAAGGGGAAAGTTATGCTGAAACATCAAAAAGTTGGAAAATTTGAGTGATTTGAAAGACAATAGTGAAAGACAAAGGTAAGAGATAAGAGATTTAAAAATCTTAAAGTTATTAAGAGATTCATAAACTGAGGACTGATGTAGTCAAAATAAAGGCTTTAACGCAACATCATTGAAGGTTAAACAGACCAATAGGAGCCCTAATGAAAAAGGATTGTATTGTACCCCAAAAACAAGCCCTGTGATGTTGCCTGTTGTCAAGAAGGGGAAAGACGTCTTTTAAAAAGAAGCACTTTTATTCAAGCTGGTACCCGGCAGCACAGTGCAGATAGAGTTTGCAAAGATGTGCAACTGGGTTAGAATTTTGACAGAGTTTTATAGTTCATTTATGATTAGCTCATTGACCATTAAGTACATAGCGATGAGAAACAGAAACAAGGTGGGCCTTTGTTCTCCTTTGATTGAGGTCAGAGGCATTTCACAGTGGGTGGTTAGGCAATTCATAGCCCTTGGTCTGCCAATTCCAGGAACATTTGTCTCTCACAACGGGAACAATGGTTGACACAGCATCATTTGTCTCTTACAAAAGGAACAAAGGTTGACACAGCAAACAAGTTACTCAGGTGACAACACCTATAGAACAGCATGATGACGCGGTCAATTAATCTATAACTATGTGGTTAGTGCTTCAATTACATGGTTGATAGAGTAATAAGCATACTACAGAATGACAGTTCTGCTAATAGCTATCTTTTAACTAACTATTTTAGTTTTTAGCATTTTAGTACAACAGATTGAGGCTCAAATATACTCTGTTTACCCTTGTTTGGAAGAATTTCCAGAAATGAAAGATGGCAATGAGAATCTGAACCTTAAATCATTTGGAGCAATGGTTTTATAAGCTAATTCACGTAAGAATTGCTGTTTGTTTGTTTGTTTGTTTGGTTTGGTACCAGGGATTGAGCTCAGGACTTCATGTACTCATGACTTCATGCTTACCAGGTAGGCACTTATATTGTTGAGCTAAATCCCAAAGATTATTTAAGAATGCAAGATTCCTTGATTCAGCTAGTAGCTAGAGTCCTGGGAGTCAGACATACTTCTAGGTAAAATGATCAGGTGGTAGATAAGTGATATTTCTGGTCTTTTCTTTCTTTTTGACAAGGTCTTGCTAAGTAGTTCAGCCTCGCTTTGCACTCACTATGGAGTCCAGGTTGGCCTCAGACCTGTGGTGCTCCTGTTGCCTCAGCTTCTCAAATGCTGGGATTACAGCCATGCACCACCACACTCAGCTACTGGTACTTCTTGAACAATATATTGTGGTTCTAAAACCTTTGGTGAAGTCCTAATGGGGACTGAAGTTAGATTACAAGGATATGAGTACACAATGTTTCATGAGATTAAAGTGAAAACTTGGATATAAATTAGAATATTTGAATGGAATTTGTGTAAAGCAATGATGTCTCCTTTACTTAACTGTACCATGGGGATAGACACTGTGGCTGTATGAAACAGAAACAATGTCAGTTTTCCTATCAAAGAATATTGACTACACATTTCAAATAACAATTAGGAAGACTGCCAAGGCCACAGAAGATGACCATTTGAAACAGTATAGGATACTAGAAGACAAAAAAAAATATTTCTACTCAGTATTTATGCTGGAAGCCTAGTGAACGGTCAATTTAAGTGGATTTTAGAGAGCATCTATTCCACATCTGGAAATATTGTTAGCTCCTAGCCATTAAACTACTCAAAGAAGGCTATATTTTAATATGCTATGCCTGAATTGCAAAGAGTAACCTCCACCTCTAGGGTACCATGGCAGAAGGGTTTGGCAGAGGAGGAACAGTTCATGGCATGGCAGGCAGGAATCAGAGAAGGATCAAGAGAGGAAAGAGAGATTATACTCCTCCAGTCCCTGCCCGGGTGTCCCACCTCATACAACCAGACCTCACCTCTCTCCACCAAATGTAACTGTAAACTCAACAGTGGGCTAATCCATTGATGAGTATCCTGCCCCTATGATCCAATCACATCTCCAAATCCCCATCTGTGAGCACATGAGGCTTTGGGGGGACGTCTGGATATAAACCATAGCAACACAAATATGAAAGGTTTTAGATAGGACCTGAAGGACTGGATTGGGTTATGCACACCTTCCATCAGAGCTGTCTTCCCAAGAGGCCCACGCACCCCTGGTCCCTACGCTTGTCATGGATATTGGCCACCATGCAGTCACAGTCCTCCCCATGGAGACTTAGTGTCTGCTGCTCCCACCCTGGCTGCAACCCCTCCCATCCTCATCAGAACATCTCTGGCAACATGACAGACACCCTGGATGGCTGCACGTTTTCCAAAGGAACATAGTGTGGAATGCCTAAGAAGATGTCAAAGCCCACCAGCCAGCAGTATTTCTAAGCACACAGCCTTCCAGAGGCAACAGGTGCAGAGGATCGGGGTGGCAGCCCCTGGAGAAAGAGGGCTTCTCCCAGGCTGCTGCATCCACCAGCCCTCTCCGATATTGGCCTTGGCTGATTCCTTTTTAATAAAAGTTTTAATTTCATGCACCTCAGCCAGTCCTATAAATGCACAACTAGAAGCACCGCAGTAGTTTCATAGGTTGTCTCTTAATTGTCTTAAACTGAATCACATGATCATGATTTGCTGACTTACTGACCTCGACTAGCGCAGTGACACTAGTTTGGGAGAAACCAGCTTTTGCTGCACATTCTTTTAAGTCACTCTTCACTCTGTCAATTTAACAAGGAATGGTCATCCCAACAAAAGGTCTCCCCTCAGCTAAAGAGCAATTGTTTGTAGGAAGAGTGACAGTGACGTGACTTCACTGGAAAGGAGAACAGGGAGCTCAGCTGAATGCTCCTTGACTCTGGCCCATGTCCTCCTTCCCTGTTAATTTTAATCTGTATCTTTCATTGCACTAAATCAACCATGAGCGTGACTGCTCTCAGTGAGTTCCGGGGGTCCTTCCGGTGAGTTACTGAATCTGAGGGTACTCTTGCAGGCCCTGATCTTGCAGCTGGAATGAGATAAAAGGGTGCTCACAGATGCCTAAATTTTGCACAGCTATATTATGTATTATAATCTCAAAATAAATCTCAGAGCCATCCAAATATATATCTTTAAAAACTAATAGGGATGAATTAGACAATAAAGTCCAATATCTGTGATTTTGGGGGGAGCAGGTAAAATGTATTAAAGCCAGGGAGCATCAAGGTACACACTCACTTCTTTTTATTTTTTATTTTGAATCAAGGTCTCAGTAAATTGGCCTCAAAACTTGTGACCCTCTTGTCTCAGCTTCCCAGTTATCTGGCATTACTAAGCATGTGTCACCACGCCCAGCTTAAGAATTTTAAAAGTATGCCTATATTCATCAAAAATCTCTGCCTGAGTTCCCTGTATCTGTGAATGGCATCTTCCTTTTTGTGAACTTTCTCTCTTCACCCAACTTAAATGGGTCTCCCCCATGGGTCCAGCCATGCTGCAAGTTCTTCACAATGCCACCCTCTCGTCCTTAACCAGTGTGTCTGGTTAGGGATCTCCGATGGTACCTCACCCCACCCCCACAGTCGGCTGCTGGAGGTCAGAGTCAGGAAGGGCTCTACCAGAGCATGTTTCAAATGGAAGGTAGGAACATTGTTGTCCTCACAGTCTGAAATGTAGGGGTCACTGGTAGCTATAAGGTAAGGAAACAAATTGGCAGTGAAAACAATACAGCCAACCCTCAAAAAGACACAGTGGAAGAGAATTATGCACACAGGCATGTGTGACCCTGGATTCAGTTTTCTGGAGAAATTACATTTTCTCCTTTTTCAGTTGACTATACAACCCTTCGAGTATCTGACAGACTCTTGTGTTTCCTGATACAGTTGCTCTTTTGCCTAGGCATTTTAAAAGAAAGCCATGTTGCTCGCATTTAAGAAAATTAATTAATGAATACATCGATTATGTAAGAAATGCTGTTACTGACTTTGACTTCTTGCTGTCCTATTTCCCGCATACAATCGATCACTATGTTTTGTTCATGTTTCCTTTTAATATGTGCCCCATCCGGCTACTCAAGCCCTTCGCTCCATTTCCACTGCCGCTGCCTTAGCTCAGGTCACCACCTTCTGCTCCCCACCCACCTTTTACTGCAACAGCCTCTCCACTGCCTCTATTTATTCAATATGTACTGAGTGTCCAGTAGATGCCAAGCACTTTCAGGGTCTGGAGAGATAAAGGGTGAATAAAATAGTGCCCCCGCCTTCATGAGGGCTCCATTGTTGTAGAAGGATTTGGGTAACACCCAGGCCAAGGTCTCATGTCTAAAGTGATAAGGGCTGTGGACAGCCTGTGGTCCGCTGTTGTAGGAATGGACTCTTGGACATTCTCTTTCTATGATGACTCTGGCCAACTGCACGGTGTGCTTTAGCCATGTGACACTAGCAGCGTGATACAAGCAGAAGCTGAGAGAGTGCTTGTGTGCCAGACTTGCTCTCTCCTGCTTCTGAGGACCCTTCTGTCCCTTGCCAGCCACCAGGTCCCCAGAAGTGCTTGCCATTCAGGTGCTCCAGTGGAGATGATGCAGTCATGAATACGACTTTCTGAACTACCCAGCCACGGCCAAGTCAGCCAGGCCAGCAAAAACCTCCCAGCCAATCCACAGAATCGATAATAATCATGATAATAATAATAGTAATAAAGGTTTATTTTTTGGCACCAACTATTACCTAGCAAACTTTAACTGACAGAGGCGTGTAATGGAATATGAGAGGCTGCCGCTCCAACAGCCACAGAGGCAGTCACAGAAGGCCTTGCTGAGGAAACGACACTTGAACCAGAGCTGAAGAGAGGGTCTGAAGCATTGGCTGTGGAAGGAACAACATTATAGGTGAGAGGAATGGTATTTGGGGCTGAGAGAAGCGCATTTGCAGAAGCAGAAGCACCGTGTAGCATGTCAGAAGTAACAAGTTAGAGCTCGGTGCGGGGGCACACCCCTGCAGTCCCAGCTCGGGAGGCTGAGGCAGGGGATTGCCTTGAGGCCAGCCTGGGCTACAAGGAAAAAAGGAAAGAAAGAAAAAAACATTCTGTCAGAGTAGAGTGAGTTCAGTAATCAAGGGGAATAAAATGAGGTCAAGAGGCAGCCTGGGACTGATCATACCCTGCTATTGCAAGCATTGCTGGAGTTAATAAAATTTCTATAGTTTTTTCCATATAGCTATAGGTTCAGCTCATAGAAATTAAATGATCAGATTTGATCCCCAGCACCGCCCAGAAGAAAAGAAGAAAAAAAGTACAGTACATGATAAGAGCAAAAGTTTTATTGTTTGGTATTTTGACAGGTGAGTCCAGCCTGCCATCCATCAAAGTGGTGACAAGTTATCACCGTATCAGCACCCTGTGCCTTGCAGTTATCAGTCAGGCCATTACCAAACTGTCTGGTCTTTGCCAATCTGATAGGTGGAAAAACTGGCTCTAATTTGGTTATCTTTTATTACAGATGAGTTTGGACTGTTATCTGTATGCTGCAGGGCCAGTAGATTCTGCTTCACCGAATTGTCTCTTACCCGCTTTGCCCATTTCTCTGCTGAGGTCTTTTTGTAGTTCTTCACACACAAATACAGTTCAGCTCTGTGTGTGAATCACACCTCGGAAGACTCACACCAGCTGCTGTGTGAAGAACAGACGGACAGGGACAGGTAAGGCAGTGGGCAAAGCCATTAGGAGGCTGACTTGGATGTTCTGGGTAAAAGAATGTGTGATAGGGCTTAGAACCATCAAAGTAGAGATTAAGGCAAGAGGCGAGACTCAGGATATGACAATAATAGCAAATATTTATCGGAAGTTTAATCTGTGTTAATCACCATGATGATGGCACTGTGAGGATTTTCTATTCTGCTTTCCTAACAATTCTACGAGGAAGCACATTCAGTGGATTTGACTCCAAAGCCCCGGTTCTTACCCACGAAGCCACACTTCCTAGGACCTCCTCCACCCTGGGAACCTAAAATCTATTCTATCCACCAGAATTTTCTTTCTAACATGCAAAATCTGGTTTTTCTCCTCTCTTGTTTAAGCACCCAAAGCATTCCCCCTGGGAGTGGGGGGTTTTCTGTGCTGACTGGCCTGAGGGTCCCAGATAGCTGCAGACACATTTCTGGCCATATCTGTGAGGCTGCTTCTGCAAGAGATTAGCATTTGAAGCAGCAGACTGAATCCTCACCAGTGTGGGTGAGCAACTTCTAACCCTAAAGAGTCCTAAAGAGAAGCAAACGGCAGAGGAAGGCCCCATGCACTCTTTTCTGGGGTGACAGCATCTGTCTCCTCCTGCCCTTGGACAATGGAGCTCCTGGTTTTCAGGCCTCCCAGCTCTGAGGCTTCCATGGAGCTGTGTCCTGCCCCCTCATCCCCATGACAGAGCCGGTGGGCGCTGAGTGGGATTTATACCACCAGCTGTCCTGGTTGTCAGGTTCACAGATGGAAGGTCATGGGGTAGTTTGGACTCTAAAATCCTGCGCATGTGATCAAAGTATGTATATGAGGTATGAGCTCTCCCTTGCAAGAGTGTCTCCCTGAGATATGATCAGGACTGTGGTGAATTCTACTGCTGAGAGCTAATGAAAGGGCAAGCTCCCAAAACATCACATGTGTCCTCATCCACCTTACTCACCAGATCTGGCACTGTGTGCCTTCTGGCTCTTCCTCAGAGTCAAAATGACCACAAAAGGTAAGTTGTTTGAATCTATCTGGATCATTGGGGCAGCCACGACAGCGCAACTGAAGATACTCAAAAGTATAGGAAAAGAAGATGTCAAATTATCATTATTTGCAGACAACATGATTCTTTACATAGAAGACCCAAAACATTCCACACAAGGACTTCTAGAATTAATAGCCAAACTAAGCAGTGTAGCGGGTTACAAAATCAGCACACAAAAATCATAGCCTTTGTGCACATCAATAATGAACTGACTGAGAGGGAAATTACGAAAATAATACCATTCACAATAGGATTTGCAAATGGAAAAGCAGCCAAGAGATGAAAGGAGGGGACAAAGGGAAGAGGGAAAGGAGAAAAAGTTAAGATGCGTTGTGTGTATGTACATTCATGAAGAATGTGATTATTACATACTACAAACATGTACTAATAAAAAATAAAATTGAAGGAAAAAAGAAAAATGAAATACTTAGGAATTCACACAACCAAGGAACTGAAAGACCTACATCCAAAACTATAGTATTCTGAAAAAAAAAGATTGAGGACATAAGAAAATGGGAAATATCACCTGTTCCTGGATAGGCAGTATGAATATTGTCCAAACAGCCATAACTTCCAAAACTGCTACATAGATTTAATGCAACTCCAATCAAAATAACAGCAGTAACCTCACAGAGCTGGAAAAAACAATTCAAAAATTTATATGGCATCAGAAGAGACCTAAAATAGCAAAAGCAATCCTGGGCAACTGCATAGAGAAGGAGGCATCACAATCCCAAATTTCAAGTTACACTACAAAGATACAGTGATTTAAAAAAAAACAGCATGGTAATGGCATAAACACAGGTATGTGGGTCACTGGAACAGAACGAAGGATGCAGAAACAGCCCAGGCACATCCAGCTATCTGATCTTTGACGAAGGGTCAAAAACACACACTGGAGGACAGATAACCTCTTTAATAAATGGTGCTGGGAAAACCGGCTTTCCACATGCCACAGATTGAATTGAGATCCATATCTTCCCATGTTCTAAACTAAAATCAAAATGGAACAAAGATCAAAGTGTTAAAGCAGAGCCAGTTAATCTGCCAGAAGGTAAAATAATAAAATGGCCATAAGTCTTGAAGACGAAGGCAGAGGGGAAGGTTTTCTGAACAGAACCCCAGCTGCATGAGAAACAACATCCAGAATCAGTAATAGGATCATATCAAATTAAAAAGCTTCTGCACAACAATGGAAACAACCAAAAGCGTGAAGAAACAACCTACAGAATGGGAAAAAATGTTTCCAGCTGTTGCTCAGAGGACTAATATCTAGAAAATACACAGAACTGGAAAATATTAAACCCTCACACCAAACACAACACCCAGTCAAGAAATGGGCAACTGCAATGAACAGACACTTACAAGAAGGCATCAGAGAAATGCACATTAGAGCAACACTGAGATTCTGCCTTACTCTAGAAAGGATGGCTGTCAACAAGAACTCAGAACCACAAACGCTGGTGAGGAGCAGGTACAAAGGAGCCCATCTGCGTTCTTGGTGAGAACGTAAACTAGTACAATCACTATGCAAATCAGTGTGGAATTTCCTGAAAAACTGAAATAAGAAAAAATCCATTTGACCCTGCTATTCTATGTCTGTGTACCTTCCTGAACGAGTTAAAGTTATCAGATTGCAGTGATACATGCATATATATGTTTATAGCAGCATAATTCAGAGTAGTTAAATCTTGGAAGCATCCTGTATGTCCATCAACAAATGGGTGGATAAAGAAAATATATTTACACACAGTGGAGTACTACTCTGCCATAAAGAAAAAGAAACCTGAGTCATTCGTAGGACAGTGGATGCACCTTGAGGTCATGATGTGAAGTGAGAGAGATCAGCATGCAAGCTTAAATACTGCACGGCTTCTCTTCAGTGGGAAACCTTGAATATAAATAAAGAGCAAAATAAAAGATAGATTCTAGGAAACAGGAAGACAGATCTTTGCTAGACAGATGAGGGACAGAGACATGGCAAGAGAGGAGGGAAGAGGATAAAAACAGAATTAAGATGTGTTGTGTGCATGTACCAACTCGCCATGAGGAATATAATCATTAGGGGCTGCTCACATGGACTAACAAAAACTAAATATTAAAAAATCACAGTATCTCTCTCGTTGGAGTCATGAGAGTCAAGTGAGTTACACATAAAGTTCAAGTCTAGTCCAGGCAACTTCGTGACTTAAATGAGATTCATCTCAAAATTTCACAGCTACAAAGGGTGTGGAGATGTGACTGGGAAAGTGGTGCACAAGGGCTTGGTAAGCTCGTTGCCACAGTCACTGTCATGGTCCTATGTCTCTTACTGAAATCCAGGGCTCATGGCATACGCCTGTGACTCCAGCTACTGGGGAAGCTGAGCCAGGGATGGCAAAGTGGAGGCCAGTCTGGGCAATTAGCAAGAGATCCTGTCTCGAAAAAATAAAATATAAAAGTGAAGATTTATTCCATCTTTACAAATAAAATAAAGACCCTCACGAAAGAGAACTTCCTGAACTGCTTCAGAAAGGGCCAAGAATGATGGGAAAAGTGTGCTCAGAGCGAGGAGGAGTACTTTGAGGGGGATTAATGGCAATGTGCCTTTTACCTTCATATACTTTTACTTACATGTAGAGAGACAGAGAGGGTGGAAGAGAGGCAGGGAGTGAGAAAGACAGACAGACAGACAGACAGAGAGTTCTGTTTCTCTTGAGAACCTGGACTAACGAAGTCCCCAAGCCTTAGGCATGCTGGCCCCAGCTGACTGCCCCAACCCTGTCCCTGACCTAAGGTGCTCCCACGAGCTCCCCAGGCTCCCCCTACCTTCAGGCCCAGGCATCCTCCCCACTCCCTCTTTTTTTCCCAGACTGAGCCCCACTGGCCCTCAGTATACCGAGCCAGGCAGGCCTCATTTGCTCTCCCGACTGCCCAGGATTTGTCACACTCTGGTGTGATTATTTCCTCATCTGTGTCCACAATTCCCCCACCTTCCTTCCCCACCAGACCATAAAACTGTCTTGTAGAAAGAAACGATATTTGATTTTTTTAATATGTCTGTACAACGATTTTAAAAGGCTAAACGATTTGCATTTAGGTTAAAAGATTTATGTTGCTGCCACAGCAGAGTCTAAAAAGGCTTAAAAGCTGTTCTTGGAAGGCTGAGGCAGGAGGATAGCAAGTTCAAGACAAGTCTGGGAAACCTAGCAATTTAAGTGTTCAAAATTGGAAAAGAGGTGGGGATGTAGCTCAGCCTGAAGGCTCTGGGTTTAACCACCAATGCAATATCTACCTGGCTGCCCAATACATACATTCATACATAAACTGTTTTACCATTAAAAGTCTCTCTTCCCTTCCTACATCATTCTCACATTGCTTAGTTTTCTTCTTCTGCAAGTAGCTATTATAGTTGCTGCTTATCTTCATGAAAGATGTTCAAACATATGCAGGAGAGGCTGGGGATTTAGCTCAGCGGCATAAGTACCTGCCTTGCAAGCAGGCGGTCGTGAGTTCAATCCCTGGTACCGATAAAAATGAAAAAGAAAAAAAAAAAAACCATATGCAGGAATGTGTGTGTGTGTGTGTGTGTGTGTGTGTTCACATCTCCACAATTTCCTCCTTAGTATATATTGAGAAAATACATATATTGAGACCTAGGGAGCATGTGTATGTGTGTGTGTGTCTGCATGTGTGTGCACACTGAACTGCATTTCACTATTTCCCTCCTCATCACCTCAGCACAAGCTCTCCCACACTGTGGGGCTTTAATGAGACAGAGTTACAATACAGGACACTGATGGTCATCAGCACTGAGAATAACCAAATGATTAACAGCTCGAGAAGATGCCCCCAAGCCTCATTCAGCAGGGCAGCCCACTGAGCTTTCACTCCCCACCCTCAAGCACGGCTAGAGCAAACAAAAGAAACATCTGGCAATACCAAGTGTTGGACAGGACACAGTGCAACTGGAACTTTCAAACCCTGGTGACAGTGTAGATCGATAGGGTCACTTTGGAAAACTCTTTGGTAACCACTAAAGCTGAGTATATGCATAACCTATGACAAGCAACTCTACTTTTCGGCAAACATCCCACAGATATGCTGCCTGTGTTTACCAAAGTCAGACAAGGACAGTAGCCTCATCACCCCCAGCATCTGAGAGGTCCCTAAAACCTCAGCAATGGACCCTATACACAGCCCCCTAACCCTATGATAAGGTTTAGAAAAAAACACAATAAGAGATTAACAACAGTAATAATAAATAGAACAATTATAACAATATACCATAATGAGAAGTCTCTCTCTCTCTGTCTTCCTGTGTTTCTGTCTCTGTCTCTCTGTCTCTCTCTGTCTCTCTCTCTGTCTCTCTCTCTCTCTCTCTCTCTCTCTCTCTCTCTCTCTGTGTGTGTCCTTCTCACTCCCTCCCAAGAGCACAACAAATATTAACATTTTGAGTCTGTTATTGACAATGGCAGCTGGAACCACAGAAAGCAGTACTGCGGAGAAGGGGGCACTCCTGCATATCCGGTGGCTCCCCAATGCTCTGAGCGTCTTAGGGGCAGGGTCCTATCGTTTTAGGGCAGTGACTACCACTGAGGAGTAAGCAGGGAGTAATTTGTGTTCAGCGCCAGGTTAGGCCTAGCTCCCACAAAGCTGAGCCAGTGTTGTTCTGTGAAACAAGAGAGAGGGGCTTGTGAGGGCAGATGACAATAGTCTATTGTGTCAAGCTGCCTGGACCCTGTTTTCCCACAGTGAGACACAGCAGAAACACAGGACCTGGAGACCAGCATCACTTAATGCCTCGGTACTGTTCGCTGGCACCAGGCAGCTCAGGCCTGTGGAGAGGCTGGTGGGTGGGGTGTACAATATTTCAGAGCACACGCAGGCTGCTTGTCTCCGTGGGCCGCCCCCTCATGTGGGCTCTCACCAGATGTAGGGAAAGCTGTCACACTCAGATGCTAAAACCCAAAGTATTCATTCTGAGGCCCTGGGACTTCCCAGTGTGCACACCCTTGCACCTCCTGGGGCATGTAGCTGTGTCCTGCCTCGGTCCCTCATCCCCTCATAGGGTGATGTTACTACTTAAACAAACTTTCCAAGGCTAGTGGCTTAATACAATAAATATCTACCCCTTACATATGTGACAGTCCCAAACGGGGGTAGCCTGGGGAGCCAGATTCCTTGTCTTAGTTATTTTTTACTGGTCGCTGAGACAAAATACCTGATAACCAAATTTGGGAAAGGAAAGGTTTATCTTTTAGTTTTTGGAGGTTTCAGTCCACACTCAGTTGGCTCAAAGGCAGGGTGACATGGCAGGGCTGCAGTTCATGGTGGCTGCCAATAGCAAGGCAGAAACTGGCAAGAGAGAGACACACCTTCTTCCTGCCATTACATCACATCCTGCTCCACCCCTAGGCCAGGGTAGCACTCACACCCCCAATCCAAGCGCTAGACAATGAACCAATCACAAATGCACAATGCAAATGCACGAGGCCTGGGGGCCACCGACATACACCATGACCCTCCTCATTGCCAGGCTCCACCATCTGGAACCCAGTGGTCTTTGCATCTGGCCAGTGGAAAATAAGTCTGTTGGGAAAATTCTCTTTCCCACTTTATCTCCAAATTTCCAGTGGCCCCTCTTGAGAATCCTACTTATGAATGATGACATGCAAAGCAGTTTTCTTTCCTTCCCCTCTATAAATTAAACTCAAACACAGATCTTCCTGATGTCTTTGGGACTGTAGAAACCATGCATAAAGGAGCAGGCCAACATCATCTCAAAGATCCCCCAAGTTGTCACTGAAAATTGCGTCATACACAGTAGAAAGACCCAGACCTGGAAGTCAGCTAGTTCTGTGCTCGGATTCCAGATCTGTCTCTTAGCTGCAAGATCCTGGGAAAGTTATGGAAGCTCGCTGAGCTTCTGTTTTCTCTTTTTGCAAAGCCAATCTCACCCGGTTAGGGCAAGAGTGGAAAGAAACACATCTGCCTCAAATACCCTTTGATATGGGTAAGGCATAAGTGCCAGTGTGAGCAGGCGTGTGCATGAGACAGTGAACACAGTGCGCACACTCTGTGCTGGGGAGGAAGATGAGGCAGCCCTTTCCTGTCTGTCCTTCTGAGACGAAACATTGAGGCCCAACCCTCCCCTCTTCCCTCTGACAGCTGGCTGGACTGTGCCGTTCCTGGCAATTATCATGATGGCCCTCTCCTCACCTCCCTGACAGGGGCCCAGGACCCGGCTCTAGTGTCTTCCCTCCAACCCTGCAGCTGCCTCGGCTGCTGTCCTCTAGGTCACCTTTGTCCTGCAGACCTAACAGAAGCCGAAGCTCTGCCCACAGCCAGCACATCCCTCTCTGGCTCCAGGCTGCTCAGGTGCTGCTGTGGCCTCTCTAAAAGGCAGCAAGGGGGCCACACAGGGAAGGACTGGGGCCACTGCCATTACCCTCAAGTCCCTCAACCTCAGTGCACCACCATTAAGACTGCTGCCCCACCCTGGGACTCTGTGGGCACAGACGTCTCAATTTGAGCCCGGCCTTTTCTGTGCAAAGGGCAGGAGCTGTCAATCAAGCAGGTTGATACTCTGCAGTTCCCCCAGGCCGTCTGAGAGCTGAGGCTATCCTGAATGGGCAGCCTCTTAGGGAGATATTTACTTTCATACAGGAAGCTTGAAACAAGGACCCATCCCAGATGACTCCACCCTGCAGCCGCTCCGCAGGACTCCGCCCTGAAACCTCCCAAGTGACTGTACCCCATTCTCGCTACACTGGAAGTCCCCAACAAGGTCTGTGAATGCTCCTTCTCTATGTAAACAGTATTCCTTCACTCAGTCCAAGAGGGCTCCCTCTGGGGTACTTCCCAGCCTTGCAGCACGACCCTGGTAAATGGATCCGCAGTGGAACTATTGCCTACACACGTTCCTATTCTATTGCTGGCCTGTTCTCATCTCATGTAGAGTGGGCTGAGTGGGCTGCACAAAAGCTTGCTAACACTAAAAGCTATTATTCCTAAAGGACTCCAGAGAGCAGAACGCTGAAGAGCCGAGAGTAGTAGAGACCAGTGGAGACTGGCGGAGACCAGCAGAGGAGCACCAGAGAGGCAGCAGAAAGCTTCAAAGGGGATGCGCGTCCCAGCTGCTGAGGCATTAACAGGGGCAGCTGAGAGCCGCCAGGAGCTATAACAATAAGAGCTGGAACACTCAGAGCCAGGAAGCACTCAGAGCTCAAGGCTGTCACACTAAGGGTTGTGTCATTAGCGCTCCAGGCCAGAACCACCAACAGTCCAGGAGATACGCTTTGCCTATTGTTCATGTCTATCTAAACTGAGCAAAAGAACCCAAGGCTGATGGGTGACACTTTCAATGCCATAAGCGGGGGCAAAGTGGCCAGAAGACATTTGCTTTTGTATGGAAGTCTCAGCTGTCTCCAGTGACCAGTGATTTCTTTGGCAAGAGTGAGCCATGGAAAAGGGTTTCACAGAGGGCTGCTAGGATGCTCCCTGACTCAGTCAGTCCTGTGCACACCCGGCTCCACTCTAGGTACCTGGGAGACCTGAGCATGTGACTCAGCCGCACTGTGCTGCAGCTTCTTTATCTATGAGGTCAAAAAATCCAGACTACCTACTAAGGTGAAATATGTGAAGAACTCAGGACATGCCTGGCGTGAGTTTGTGCCCCAGAAATGTTTTTATAAGAAGGATTCTTTTCATATATTTGTCTTGGTGATTCTGACACAGCACAAGTCACCCTTGATCTGGTAGCTGTGACCTCTCCTTCCCCATCTCTGTCGTAGGCTTTTTCCTGTCCTAAGGTAGCTTCTCCACAGTCTTGGACAATGTTTTCTTTTTCCTCTTCCTCTTCTTCTTTCTTCTTCTTATTTCTTCTTCTTCTTCTTCCTCTTCCTCTTCCTCTTCCTCTTCCTCTTCCTCTTCCTCTTCCTCTTCCTCTTCCTCTTCTTCTTCTTCTTCTTCTTCTTCTTCTTCTTCTTCTTCTTCTTCTTATCTTTTCACCAGCAGCTCCTGAATCCCTCCACTTCCCAGCCCTGGAAGGAAACCACATATGATTCTTTGCTTCTGTAAATTTGACTTTTTTAGATTCACACATCAGTGAGATCATGTGGCATTTGTCATTCAGTACCTGGCTAATTCCCCTTGACATAATGTCTTTCAGGTTCATCTATGTTGCTGCAAATGACAAGATTTAACTCTCCTTTAAAGCCAAATATGATTCTGTTGTATACATATGGCACATTTCCTTTCTCCATTGCTACACTGATGGACAGTGAGGTCAGTTCCATACCTTGACTATTACAAATCATGCCACGATGAACACAGGCAGCAAATGTCCCTTCAACACTCTGATTTCTTTTGCATACATACCCACTGGTGAGCCTGCAAGATCATATGGTAGCTCTGTTCTTACTTTTTTTGAGGAAACTCTCTGGTGTTTTCCATTAAAGCTGTACAAATTTATATTTCCACCAATAGATATCGGAGTCCCTTTTTTCCACATCCTCGCCAGCACTTGTTATCTCTTAGCTTCTCTGTGATAGCCATTCTAATAGATGTGAGGCCGTGTCTCACGGTGGCTTCAGTTTGCATTTTCTCAGTCCTTAGGGAGCATCTTTTCATATGCCTGTTAGACTGCTTCAGCTCATAAATATAGCATTAAAACACCACAGGCGCCTTTCCTTTCCCATCTTACACACCCACGTTGTGTCCCCCAGGGGACAGGAGCCTTGACCCAGGCCCTGCAGGCTGGGATAAGAGACAGGAATGAAGGTCTTTGTTGGAACGTTTAGCTTTAGCCTGGTGCGCTTTGGAGGCGGGGAAGCCGGCCACTTTCTGCTTCCTACAGCTTTGGGTCAAGTCTGTGATTTCGGGCCTTTTAACGACAGCAGAAAGAGCTGACTGATCTGCCGGATCTCACAGTCAGCTTTCCTGTGGTGTGCCCGCCGCTGCCCTGGACTGGAGTTAGTCCAATGCCACCTTCCTCTGACCGGGGAAGAGGAGGACAGCAGTGTTGCTTTAAGTGTTCAATCTAAGACCGATGCTGCTGAAGGGAGGGACAGACGGCGTCAGGAGGGTCTGGAGAGGAGATGAGTCTCTCCCAGGTCATTTACCCATTGTCTAATGTAGTAGAAGAAGTAATTTGGAAGAATCCTTTGAACCCAAAAGAACGTCCTCAGAGTCTGTATTTTTAAAAGCTCCATCTATACTGCCTTCTCACACTGTGTGTGATGCCGAGGTGCGCCTGCCTTCTCCAGTCTCTTCAATGCAAGGCTCTCCTCAGAGGTTGGGGGTGCCTGGCCCTGTGCCCATTCTTAGAAATCAGTCACTTGCATGCCTCCACCCGGGTGACACTAAGAAGAATACACTTGGTCTTTGTCCAGGGTTCCTGGCTCCCAGCTCCTAACATCCTCAGCCTCTCTGAGTGATAAGCACCTTTTGCATGATAATGGATAATTGGTGGCTGCAGTCAGCTTCTGGACCTCAGCGGCTGTTGGAGCTGTCCTATGTCACAGTGAGACTAGAAGCTTGGGACTTTGAGCGTCCCCAGTGAGGAGGGGAAAGAGGCTGACTGTGGCATTCACACCAATGGTTGACGATGTGTTCCATCTTGTGTATCTTGTGTATGAAGCTTCCATAAACAATAACCAGGACAAAGTTCAGCTAAACTTCTGGACAGCTGAACATGCGGAGCTCTTGAGAAAGGGCATGGGGGCACCAAGCCCCTTGCCCATCCTTGTCCTTACGCCTCTTCCATCTGGCTGAAAGAGAGAAAGGGAGTTGGACTTGAGGATGTCATGGGAGCCACAGTATGAGCTGTGCAGCTGGCATCTGAAGTTGGACGGTCTTGTGGAACTGAGCCCTCAGCCTGGGGTCGGATGCTTTCTCTGGGTAAAGAGGGTCCAAAGTGGAACAGTTCTGTTGAATGGAAAGCAGAGAATAGGAGGAAAAGCACTGGGACTTTTTTTTTTCCAGTACAGAGGACTGAATCCCAGCCTTGCACTCAGCTATATCCCTAGTCCTTTTATTTTATTTTGAGACAGGATCTCTCTAAGTTGCTAAATTGCCTAGGTTGGGTTCAAATTTATCATCCTCCTGCCTCAGCCTCCCAGAATGCTGGGATTATATGCCTGTGCTACCAGCTGTGCTGGTGGCTTTTAATCCTATCTCTGTAATAACTTGTCACTGTTTGTACTTTGAGGATGTAACAAACCTTTATCGAGTACCCACTTTGTGCTGTGTACTAGAAGCTAAGTCAATGATGGTCCCTACTCACATGTAACACAGTCTCGTGAGCTTCTCCTAACACAATATCTTCAGATGTACACTGGACATTTCTGTTCCATGTCTGAACCATTCGTGACACAACACATCTAACCAAACTCTCTTTTCTCCAAACTGGTTTCCACATTTCTGATCAGGAACTCTGTGTTCCAAGTTATGATACCAGAAGTCCTTTGCATCTTCATTTAACTATTTTGAGCAAATGCACTTCTCTTTAGTCATTGAGTCTACTTCTACTAAGTGCTGGGACCGTTATAGTGCTACGCAGTGGTCCCTAACACTCACACAAACAATCCCAACAGAGTGTCAGCTGTGTGGCAGTGGAGGGATGTCGGTGACAGATGAGAGGAGGGAGGGCCTCAGATCTTGAGGGAGTAAGAAAAGAGAAAAGGGGGAGAGGAAGAAGAGACGGGGATGAAAACTCAACATTGGAGAATGCTAACATTTGGAATGCAGAATGGCATTGTGTGAGCAGGAAGTCCGGATAGGAGAAGGCCGGAGAAGGAAGGTCCTTTGGCCTCCAAACCAGGAGGTGCCCTTGTCGAGCAGAGTGTGGCAGGTGGTGGGTCACCCTGTGGGAGGCAGGTGGCTGAAGGGTGGGTGGTTAGGACAGTGTCACATGGCCACCGCATGTTCTCCCTTCTGGTAGCTCTGTCTTGATCGCTCCTTTGAGACCACCCCTTTTTCTTTTTTGGGTGCAGCTTGCATGCAGCTGGTCCCACCTTATACCCAGGGCCCAGCCAATCAAATCACCACGTGTCCATTGCCATGGAGATTTGCTCAGGGATGAGCTCCTAACCAGATCCAAGGCAATGACAAAAGCTCTGCTGGGGCACTCAGGAAAGAGGTGGTTGGCTCTGCCCAATGAGAAGCCCAGCCTCTTATCTGGTCAGGGCTGGACTACAGCGCTGGTCCTTTTACTGAGCTCCTCGGATCCTAACTCCTGTCCCACCAACACTCCCCAAGGCTTCTTCCCAGCAGCACTTTCACATCACCCTCCTTAAATCCCTAGCTCTTGGTGCTTCATGCTCCAGAAAAATCCAGAGCGAGTCCACCTCTCCTAGCATCTTTGTCCTGCGGGCTTGCAAACTCTCTTCTGGATTGCCTACCCTTCCCTTTCCACTTGAATCCTTCTCATCCTTCTCAGATGCCACATGACCTGGAAAACATAATTTATTGTCGTCTTTCACTACCTCTCCTTTGATGCGTTTTGTTTTGCTTTGCTCTCCCAAATTACCTTGGATGGAACTTGAGGACAAAGCCCATGTCATAATTACTGGTATCCTGTGTAGCACTGATGACCATGTTCTGCACAGCTGACGCTCAAAATTTTGATAGAATGACTAATAGGCCCTTCCCAGTTTGGCAGAGGGTGGCAGGAAATAGGGATGCATGGAAAGTTGCGATTTAAGAGTTAGGAAGAGATGTTGTCAGCAGAGAGGAGAGGAAGACATTTAGTGGCTGCAAACAGTCTGGTCAAGAAGACGCAGTGGGAGTGTGATATATAAAAAGGGTTTTGGACACAGTCACAGTTGATATAGCAAGGAAATGAATCCCAAACAGCAGAATGAGGTGGCAGGAACAAGCCCTGAAAATACCAGAGTCCCTGATCCAAAGGGCAAGGCTGAGCCCAAGGAGAAGCTAAGTGGCTTGAAGGATGCAGGCAGCCAGTGACCTTCAGCAGTGAGGCCTTGCGAGACGCAGAATAGGGAAGGGTTGGGGCTCCCTGGGAAATAGCACTCACTGGATGCAGGACATTTTCTCGCTCTGTGCCACCCTCTCCCGAGCTCCTCTGGGAGAGGGAACAAAATCTCCCAAAAGCAGCTTTCCCAGGGATGTGGAGGAGTGAGGAGAGCCCCCCTAGACAAGGCACATGGTAACCCTCATGGACATTTCCAGTCCGGACCCCTCTGTCTGAGACAGTCTCTGGGCCACCCTGTCTTTCATGGTACTGCTTCTCCTTCTCAGGCTCTGTGGGTGGATCTTTATCTTCCTGGCCTCTGAAATCAGAAAGACTCAGACCTGGTCCTTTTCCTTCTTCTTGTCTACATTTACACTTAGGTCCTGGGGGGATCTTACCCAGTCTAGTCTCAAAATGCTTTATATAAGGCGTGGTTAACATAACAGTGAATGTGCAACTTTAAGAATATGTATTATACTAAAAGACACATTGCCATCCACGCACCTCAAAATACAGCTCCTTGCTTTGAAAATTCTCACGCCATCCTTCCTGCCACTTTCTGAAGCAGTTTTCTCGTAAGGCATGAATGTTAATGAATATATAATTTATTATCTTTTTGATATGTATTATTTAGTCATTTTTCTATGTGGAATACTATTCATTCATTCATTCATTCATTCCTGTGGTACTGGGAATTGAATCCAGGGTCTTGCACTGAGCTGCACTCCCCCCCAACTTTTTTTGAGGTCCAACATGCCAGGCTGGGGCAATCCTCTGGCCTCCACCATCCAAATGCTGGGATTACAGGCATGTACCATCATGCCTATCTTGAATGTTTACATTGTCTTTCATTTTTCTCTTTATAGATTATGCTGTGATAATATTTTTGACTGTGCCTTGGATTATTTTCTTATGTAAATTGATGGTACTGGAACTGAAAGGATTAAAGACTCTAATGAATATTTTAAAAGTTGCTGAAGTGGGAAGAAATATAAAGTCAGCCACAAGAAATAGGAAAACTAATAATTGGTATAGTTACTGCTTCGATAACCCAAGCCCGAAGGAAGGTAGGGAGAATCTGTAACCAAAAAATCAGACTTTTCGTCTTTTTGCTCCAACATTCTTAGAATGTTGGCTTTTCTTTCTTGTCCTTGCTGACTCACGGTGGCAAATTGCTCCAAGCATCACACTGTCATGTAAGCAAAATTCAGGAAAACAGGATAGGTGAACAGGGCAGTGAGAGAGGCTCTCCATACACTATTTAATTTGGAGAGAATGTCTTTCCTGTAAGCCCCTTAGCAGAATTCCCCTGAGAGCTTATCTCCACTATGGCCATCATTAGCTGTCAGAGAAGCTCAGAAAACAAGTACCATAGGGCATTTTTCAGATTCAGTAGTGAAATGAAAAGAGGCTGAGATAGCTGATGAGCAGTCACTGTAATAGACAGCAAAAGTGACAGCAGTGCTGTGTAACAAACTGCCCAGCACTCAGGAGTGAAGACAGTAAGCATTCTTCTCATGTCCTTGGGTTGAGTCAAAGATCACTGATGGAAGTTGGGTTCAGCTATACCTGTGGACTTGCCCACGCCTGGGCTCCCATCTACATTATGGGCTCAGGTCAGGTATGTGTGGGATTAGTTCAGGTTTTCTTTTCACTCTTCATTATAATAAAGAAAAATAATTAAAAGAAAACGATACAAAACAAGTGCACATCTTAGGGAGTTTTGATAAACACCCTTGTAACCATTACCAGGGTGAGATGTAGAACTTTGCCAACCACCCAGGAAAGTCTCCATGTGCCCCATGCCACTACAGTCCTCCCCTTCCTCTAAAATTAGCTAATGTTCTGATTAACAGTAACCACTTCCTCAAAATTTATGGCTTACTCACTCACGTCCACACCCATAGGTTAGTCTTTTAGTGGTTTATACTTTATAATTGCTTTTGATATATAATTATTTCAACCTACAGTTTCCTCTCCATGACTTTGCATAAAATTTATCTGTTTAAGAAGTTGGGCCTTTAGCTGGGTGTGATAATTCATACTTACAGTCCTGGCTACTGAAAGGCTGATGCAAGAGGGTCACTTGAGCCCAGGAGTTCAAGGCCAGTCTGAGCAACATAGTAAGACCTATCTCAAACAAAACAAAACAAGACAAAGAAACACGTGGACCTTTTGACCTGCAGAATTTCCCACGCCCTGTATTTTTCTGATTGCAAATTCATGATGCACTTCAACACATTCTTTTGTTTTCTGTATTTCCTGAAACTAGGCAACTGGATCTAGAGACTAATGTAGATTTATGCTCAATCCCAAAGCAAGTATACAGATGGCATCTGGTTTTTGTGGTTAACATAAGCAGCTATTAATGCTCAATGGCTAGATTCATTCATTCATTTGAATTACAAAATGGTAGTGATACAACTGTTTATTGTATTTATTAAACAAATTAATACCCTACAGAGACACATCCCCTTATCTCCTAATAGATAACAGCAGTACAGTATAATAGGAAAATAAGACTGAATCTTCATTCTTTTCTTTATCTAATTTTCAAAATAATGAATTGATTCTGTTATTTGCCAAAGGTGATTATTTTATTAGTACTAAATCATTGATGTGAATATATTTGAAGCTATGTGTTATGGTTGTGTCTGGATGTCCCTCCAAAGCCTCATGCTGTCATGGGCACAAGGGGCTTTTTGAAAACAGCTTGTTTAAACCTGGATCTCTTGTTTTCATGCCCTCACTGCAGGAAAAAGTTACAGCATTTCCACCTCAACTCAGCAGAGGGGCAGGGTCCTCACTTTGTAGACATTCTCAGCTTGTGTAAGAGGAGGCCATGGAGATGGTGAGAGTCCCACACCCACCGGAGGGCAGGCAGCCTGCTACAATATAAGGGAGAAAAAGAGGCTTGCTCTTCCCTGCTTTTGCTCTTGGTACCTTTGCTGTTTTCCACCACCATGAACAGTTGCCCCTCTGCCATGCCACCCTGTCTTACAGCCAGCTGATTATGGACTAAAACCTCTACAAACTGTGAACTAAATAAACCTTTCCCTCTTTAAACTGGGCTTCGGGTATTTTGTCTCAGCAACAAAAAAGTAACTAAGACACTTTGCAATCTATCACATTATTGTCCATCATTGAAATTAAATTTGTCTTATCTTTGATGATTGAGAACCTCTTCAAATTAACCCAAATAATTTTGACATGATTCTAGTAGTCTGTATTTGTAATGACAAAAAAGCTCCAGGATATTTTGTATTTTAGGGCTGGGTACAGATTTGTAATCTGCCATTTCTCCAAGAAGTTGTAGTTTTCTTTTAGTAGAAAATATCATTTTATTAGCACAATTTGGACTCCAAGATTATGCTATGCTATTGAGTAAACTGGCTTATATTTGGAGATTTTTTTCAATAGATAGAGCTAGGAAATAAATTTTTGAAGATAAAACATTTCACAGTGAATTCACAGGGTTATTTCCAATTCAGATTCAAGACTACAATGTTGTTCCTTAACTTCTTTTAAATTACATTGGCATCTGCTTCCTCCAATATCAAGAATCTTGGTTCTGGTTCTCAGAATATGAGAAATGATAGACCGTCCCGTGATTGTTCCTTTACTGTATCCTACGTTACACCCAGAAAAGTTGCAAAATGACAATACCGAGCAAACCCACCACAATCATAATTACTATAAATACTTTTTTAAAACATTTTCATACCTCATCCCTATATTTTTTCTCACTTCATTTTTAGGTTGTGCTATGATAACACTGTCCAGCTGGGTAAGCCTCACCTACTATATTTTCTCCTTTTAATTCTTAGGTTTCGTCTAAGAATAGCTATATATTTAATATGCCCCACGGGCCCTGGTGTCAAAGCCTCTGAAGCTTCCTGGTTATCTGAAGCTTGCTCTGTAATAGATTCCTCAGGCAGTACTTGTAGGCATAAAGGTTCCTAAATTCAAATGTATGTGTTCAGAACTGCTTGTTCTGGCCTTTTGTACTTGAATGTCACATTTTCTTTGCTTGAGTATCCCAAATATTCTATCCCATTTTCTTTTGAAATATAAATGTTACAATCAAAATGTCTAAGGATAATATTCCTTCCTGTAGAAGCCACATGTGGTTTTTGCCTGGTTGTACAAAGAATTAATATTTTTTGGCTTTTTCTTTGAAGTCCAGACATTCTAGCAGAATGTGTCCTGGTCAGTGGTGTGCCAGGCTCATATGCATGGCATACGCCTTCCATCTGTACTTTAAAATCTATTGTATTACAGAAAATTTGTCTTCAGTTAGAGCGTTTAGGATCTCTTGCTCTGGTTTTTATTCAGGAACTTCTGTTTACCCATATTTTGGCTATATTCATTTGATAGCTGTGTTGTTTCTCAAGTCCTTATCTCTGTCTTAATGTCTTTTAAATTTAAATGTTTTTCCTATTTTCACCTTTTATTTCTCTGAAGGTATTATCTGTTGTGTTTATTCATTGCATTATAGTTTAGCCTTTATTTTATTTCTACAGTTTTCTTGAGGTCTATCACCTCACTTCTGAGTTTTTTCTGGTTTTTATTTGTTGTTCTTTGATGTTTTGCACAATTTCCTTGTCTTTTTGTTCATTTAAAAATGTAATTTTCATTATAATTTTCTTTTGTAAAAGAAAACCTTTCTAGCCTGCTTTCATTATCGATAGTAATATTATTCTGCTTCTTATGCTTATTTTCTATACAATAACTTTGTATCAGATTTGACCTGTATACTTTTTTGTGGCTTGCTTTTATATTAACTCAATTTGTTTGTTTATTTTTACCTTTTAGATAGTTTTTTTGTTTAGACGAACTTTTCTCAATTCACAAAATTACCTGTTCTCAAACCAGTGGTGCATGCGTGTACTCCCAGAACTCAGGAGGCTGAAGCAGGAGGATTACCATGAATTTGAGGCCAGCCTGGGCTACATAGTGAGTTCAAGATCAGTTTGAACTGATAACAAGACCTTGCCTCAAAAATCAAACAAATAAAAACAACAAATACCTTATCTATTCAGTCATTTCATATGGTACAAAAACTTGATAGCACCTTGTTTTGTAAGATTCCCTGGACCCACTCCTCTGACTCACTTTCATCCGGACTTTCCTTCCTTGGTCTCTGTGGCACCCCTTGTCCTAAGAGGGAGCTCCAGTGTCCTGGGGGCAGACTGTGACAGATCTTTCTGCCCTACCCGCAGACCACGCACACCGGCACTCGCCTGCACCCTGCGGTAGGCATGACTGTCTCAGCCGCTTCTAACGTCAGCCCTCCAATGCAGACAGGTAAGCTGCTTGGATTCCTGTCCTCGGGTTTGTTACAGGCTCCCCTGCCTGACTTTGCCTGCCCCAGGCCAGATGCTGAGGGCCTGCGGATCTTGTGACTACCTGAGAACTACATTCAGTTGTTGTATTTCGGGTTCCCGGGGATACCTGCTCCCCTGGTTTTGTTAGAAACGCCCATGGGTTTTGCTTTTGCTCTTCACCTCGTTTGGGTTCTCTTTTGGAGGGCACTGGGCACGTTGTAAGCACCATTCTGCCCCACCGCTTCCATTTTTCCAAGTCTCTGTCTTCACCCTGCGCCCAGGCTGAGGGCACAGGACTCCAGGGAGGCAGGAAGCTCTGCTTGGAAGGGAAAAAGGGCAAGAGAACAGCCTTGAACCCAGAAGATGCTCACGCCTCCAACTCAGCATGCGCTGGTTAGCGTCCTCTGGGCAAACACAGCTGCAAGGCCAAGGGCTACCTTGATATGCACCGCTCTGATGCAAAAAGCTGCAAAGCCCCACAGCGCGGGACCACAGGAGCAAGGAGACCTGGGCACAACCATGCCACACTGCACACCAACAGCTCCTGACCCGAGCACATTTACTGTATCATGCTAAACTGCTTTCCAGAAACGGCTCGCTCATTGTGATTTCACCCACAGTAAGACAGTGGCCACCTCCCTGCCACGTCCACCACTACTGGGCACGACTGCCTCAGGGCAGTTTCACGTTTAGATCATGCCACTTCTATTTTGGAGAGGCTTAATGCTTTTTAATTAGTTTTTTAGTCATTTGTCTTTCCTTCTTAACAACTTATCTGCTCGTGGCCTTTATCCATTTCCCTGGTGGCAGATGGTGTTTTTCTTATTGATTTATAAGACCTCATTCCATATTAAAGATTTTAATCTTTCGCTTTCATGTTTCTCGCACATATTTGTTCTAATTTGTCATGTCTCTCTTGCAGGGCTTTAGCTGTTCATTAGCATAATAAATATCTGAGCTAATGAACTTGGGACAGAAGAGGCTTATTTGGGCTCACACTTTTGGAGGTTTACCTCCATGACGGGTTGGTCCTATTGCTCTTGGGTCCCGAGGACGTGGCACATTGTGGCACAGTGCATGGCAGAGGAAGCCTGCCTGCCTCATGACTGAGAAGACAGGGACAGGAACAGGCCGTGGTCCTGAGCCCCTTCCACGTCTCACCCTCAGTGACCGGAAGACCTCCCACTGGTCCTGCCAGCTTTAACACACAGGCTTGGGGGCCATTCTGTACCTGAATCCAAACTATAGCAGTGTCACTGATCTAAATCCACCTGGCCAATCACCATACAGTTCAGAACTCTCAATCCCAAACCATTTACTCCTGCTCACAAGTCTGTGGATCGGAAAATGTATCTGATGTGGCACCTGTGCCGGTAATTCTAGCACTCTGGAAGGGTGAAGGGGGAGGATCAAAAGTTCTGGGCTGGCCTGGGCAATCTAGTGGGTGAGTTCCAGGCCAGCCTGGACTTCATAGTAAGATCTTGTCTCAAGTAAACAAGCAAAAAAAAAAAAAAAAAAAAAAAAAGAAAGAAAGAAAGAAAGAAAGAGAAACAAATATACCTGATAGATTGGACCAGGCTTGACTGACCTTGGCTAGGCTTCTTCAGACACTGGTGAGTGCTTGGGGACAGCTGGTCTGGTGAACTCAAGTGTCAGCTGTTAGCTTGCTGTCTGCTGGTACAGTGAGGATTAATGGGCCATGTCACTACCTTACTTTTTTAAAATATCATTTTTTCACTTACATTTAAAATACTTACATATTCAAATGTAATCATCTTATGCAATTTCTTTCTTATTTTGATACTGATAAAGTCCCTCCTCAGTCCCGAGGTCAGATAGTCACCTATTTTCTTCTATATTTTCATCTTTCCTCTATGACTTCTAACTTGTTGATCCACTTGAAATGAATGACAAGCACAAGAGAAAAAAAGTAGTGTATGCTCTTCACCCACCATTAGGTTCATGGCTGGACTCTTAGAATGAAAGATAGATCAGCAAGAGAAAGGCATGATAACTATATTTCATATCGGTTCTACAGGATATGACTGCTTTCAGAAATGAAAGCCTAGCCAGGCGTGGTGGTGCACACCTATAATCCCAGCACGGGGGCGCTGAGGCAGGGCGATCGCTGAGAGTTCAAGGCCAGCCTGGGCTGCAAAGTGAGCTCAAGGCCAGCCTGAACTGCATGGCAAAACCCTGACTCAAAAAGACAAAAATAGAAAACAAAACAAACCAAAAAAAATCACAACAACAAAAAACCAAAGCGATGGAGAAATCTGTGTCTTTTTGTGAATAATCGTGTAGAAGTCTGAGAGGGAGACAAAAGGGTGTGATCTGGTGGTAACTGACCAGGAGGGAATCTAACAGGTGTCGCTGCTCAGATCTTCTTGTGTATAGTGCTTTCCTCCATGTGCAGGGTAGGACGTCTGTCACACGAAGGTCTCCAAAGGAGAAGGCAGGAGAGGGGCCTTCCTGGGTGCATGGCCAGCTGTATTCAGAGGAGAAGGGACAAGAAGGTTCTAGGTTCTATGCCCGGTGCAGGAAAGGGGACAAGGGACCTGCTGAGAAGTCCCTCCTGTCTCGGCATCGTTACTGCTGTTCTCTTCCTTCAGCTGGAAATACTGAGCATGCCAGGTGCCCCGTCACGAGCAAGAATGTAAACAGCTGTTTTCCTACCTGACACTATTTAATTAATTGTCCAATCACTATTTGTAGAATACTCTCTCATTTTCCCCTGGATCGGTGATGTCGTCTTATCACAGAGTGGATGGTCACAGTCTTCGGATCTGTTTCTGAAAACTTGCCTGTGTTAGGTGGGATGTGTTTCTTACCGGTTCTTGCACTGCTCAAATCTATTGTTAAGGGGGGGACGGAAACCAGGTGTGGTGGTGCCCCCCTGGAATCCCAGGAACTGGAAGGCTGAGGCAGGAGGATTACACATTCAGGCCCAATCTGGGCAATTTATCAAGTCTCTGTCTCAAAAGTTTAGAAACAGGCATATAACTCAGTGATAGAGCAGCCCTGGGTTCAGTCCCCAATATTACCAAAAAGAGAGACAGAGAGAGAGAACTCAGAGTTGGGGTAAGAGTATCACATTACATGTACAATTTAAGTTCACACTGTACAACCCTTCTAAAGGCCAGGGCTCAAACTCAAGTTCAAGATGGGGACCCAATGAGCCATGGAGGGGTAGGGGGTGAAGACGAATATCCTGACCCAGTACTTGCTGTGAGAGGACAGGGCTTTGATTACACGCCTGACAGGAAGAGATGTTTGGCTTTGCCCACCCCTATGAGCGACCCCCACAATGCACTGCGAGACTGAGTCCAGCGGGCCTTGCGGCCTCCTCAGGAGCGGGAATGGACTATGGAGGAGGAAGGCAGGCTGCCATCTTTCACCTTGGCAGAATATATAATATTCATCGATTTTTCTTTGAGTAACAGGTTTAGTGAAGATTGTGAATTCTCTGAGGGGATAAACATGAAATGTGTGCCTTTTTCTCTCTCTCTCTAATAAAAGCTGTCGTTTATGCTCCTTGAAACCTCCTTGGACCACTAGGGAGTGGGAACCATCAGCTACCTACATCTCACTCTGATTCTATTATGTTTTATCATTTTAGTTATCAAAATGATTTCTCTCCACTGATTAATTTGGCTTCCTTCAAGTTAAAATTTCAATCTCATACTGGAGTCAAAGCTTTCCTCCTAGCTTCTTGTGGAGACTAAATGGAAAGCTTTAGAAAATTTGGGGGGAAGGTTGGAGACATGGTCTCCTCTCTCCTCTCTCATGCCAACCCCTCTGCCTTTGGGGGAAGAGGAGGAAGAGGAAGAGTTGAATATGCTCTTTTCTGATTCTGTGTGACTAGATTGTGGATCCTTGTGGCCAACCAAGTAGCCCCAGGACCTACCATGGCATCAGCGCCCAGCAGTTCCTGTGAGTCTGTAGGAAGCTTGGATTCCTCTTCCAGTTCAGCCCCAGCTGATCACCCCATGAAGTGTCTCGCCAGTGTGTGCCTCTCTTCGCCCAACCAGTGTTTGCCCTCTAACAAGGCTAATGCCCCCACATGCAGGCCTGTGAGCAGAAGGGTGCATCCTGAATAACTCAGCAAGAGCTCAACAGAATCATCTCACTCAGTTCCTCCCATCAACCCGGTATGGTTCCACCTTCTAGAAACTTCCTTCTGGCCCCCGAACCAGTCCCTGCAGACCTCCATGCACTAGCCTGTACTCTTGATGCCCCAAATGCTTCTAACACAGGGGCTGTATTACTGTTACTTTGACCTGAAGTATTTGCCTCCTTCTAAGATCTTAAGAACCAACAGATCTCTTGAGAGCTTTCTAAGAGCATCCACAGGGTCAGCCCCATACTCCTTTGATGATGAAAAGTTTGGAATTTATGGCCCAGGTTTTCTCCACTGGGACAAACTGACTCAGGCTTTTTAGAACAGGAACTTGGTACCTCGGCTTTGGTGCCAGATGGTTTCATCTGAGGCCCAGATGAGTCACTTCCTAGCTGGGCCCTGGAGCAAGTTTCTTGGGTCCTCATAGGTAAAGTCTCCTCTACATAATCCTCTTGGTGTCTCTGACAGGGTTGGTCTACTGCTTTAATAGAGACTGGTCCAGAGTCTGGTGCAGAGGACTTCTCATTAATGATATTCTGTGCAAGAGTATCCTTAGGCCACTGCTAAATTCAGATCTGTCCAAATGTCCTTGCTTGCAGCTGTTTGAATCCCATATTATTGGGGTGAATTCCCAAGCAAAGCATCTATGTGCTGTGTGGCTGATTACCCACTCAGGAAATGTGACAGAGCAGATATAAGAACAAGTGTGCATCCTCACATTAATTTGCAAAATATTAAAACATAAATCCATCATCCATTTCTTTGGTCTGTGTGCGCTGTCCAGCTGCAGAGACTCTCAATGGAAAACCCTTGAAATATTATTTGATGTTTGTCAATTCTTTAACCTTCGGCCTTGTGACAAATTGCCTGGCGATGAAGGGGCACCCATTCACACAAAAGGTCAAGAAAGATCACAAAAGAGCTGAGACCCTTTAAAAACGCATTTGTGGGACACTCATTAGACACGTTGCATCTGCTCAACCCACCCTCTGGGCTTGTATGTCACGCTGATTTCCAGATTAATAGCCAATTTGAAACCTATTGACTAAGGTTGTGCTGAAGCAGTGACCCTTCACACGGTCAGCTGGTCGGTTTAAAACCACTCTTCCGACCACAGGTGAGCAAGGAGCTGGTGTGTCCCCATTCCTGGACACACTCTGCCCCCTAGTGCTCAGCCATGGAGGTCTCCTTTTGTGTTTCCATTTTTCCTCCTGGGACCTGAACAGAAAAGGCCTGTCACCCCTCTCCCTCCTCCGCCTTTTCCGGCTCCCAACTCCCATCCCTAGCCTCGGTGTGAATGAGCCACCAGCAGGCTCTGATGTCCCTCCACTCGTGTCTGCAATTAATCTACGCAGCAACGTTACTCACAGCGCTGTTCAGCAGGTCGGTAGGGATGAGATTCCACGTGAGAAAGGGCAGGGAGTGAGCCTGGCAGCTGGGCCAGGGCAGGTTCCATGACTGGTTCTGGGCTTTGGGGGCCCGTCTGAAAGATGTCCACACCATAGTGTGACAATGGAGTAGAGGACACGGAAGAGGACTTTGCTACAGTAAAGGGGACAGTGGTGTGGAGACTGAGTTTACATCCAGTTCTGGCAGTGGGACCTGGGACTAGAAATTCACCTTTCTTAACTGCAAGCTTCAGTTTATGAAGTGGAAGCAATGGCTCTGTTGTCTTGGAGGGTGAGGGCTAGGAGAGGGGGCTGCTACTCGAGGCGCAGAGTCCTGGGCTCTGCCACAAGCACCTGAACTGGAATCTTGCTTGAGGAGCAACCAGAAGGAACCAAATTATGAACCCCAAGGGATCCATGTCCCAGTCCCCAGAGCCGTGGCTTTGTGACCTTGCAAGGCAAAAGAGACCGTGTGGATGTGTTAACTCCCTCAACAAAGAGAGATTCCCTTAGATGACCAGATTGGGGTCACAAAGGTGCCCACACTGGAGGTAAGAGAGGAAGAGGCTGAGGATGGAGCAACGTGCCATGAGTCAAGGAATGCTGGCAGCCTAGAGACATTGGGAGAAAGTCCCAGATCGTCCCTTCCAGGGGAACATAATGCCCTAACATAATGTGTTTAGCTCATAAGACCCACTTTGGGACATTTGGCTTCCAACATGATAACAGCTAACAAATCTGTGTTGTTTTCAGCTCCTGGGGTTGTGATGATTTGTTACAGCAGCGTTAGGAAACCAATTCAGCCCGGCAAAGGCTGTGGATCCTAAGTCTGTATTCTGAATGGACTCCTGGTCAGACTCTTGTGCATACTACATGCCGAGGGCTAGAGATGCCCTGGAAAGCAACAGAGGACAAGGAGGCACCAAGGACACCTGGTGACATACAGTGACCATCCAATCCCACATCTCACTGATGAAGAGTGAGCCGTGTGATCGGACAGTCATTCTATCTCCTCTGACTCAGTTTCCCTCTCTGTGAACGAAGTAATTGGAGAAGGGCAAGGGAACGTCTAAGGATCCTTCTGGCTGTAGCATTATGAGAGTTCAAGATAAAATAGGGAAGCTTTTCCGAAGAGTAAAATTTGCCCAGTGTAGGTCTCTCTACCAGGATCTCCAACAACAAGGAAATACTGTTAATTATTTTCACAGCTAATTTTTAGACAGCGCTTCCCTGTGCTGGGTCTTGGTGTAAACACTGCACTCACATGAACTCCTAGCTGTGGGTTATCTTGATACAGCAGTCAGTGCAATGTGTGATTAATAATTAAATGTTTTGGGGAGAAGATTTCCAACCAAGACACTGATCAATCAGCTATTGGTAGGGGTGGGGTGGGGGGAGAGTGGGTACCATCTTCAGCTAATGAAGGGGGCGACTCCTTGTCGCTGCTATGAAAAGAAAAATGTCACAAACATTACATGCAGCCTGAGGGGTATGGATAGGAGAGGGAAGGGGCTGCGGTTGCCAGGCAACTAGCTCATCACTAATCATGTGCATAAAAGCCTCAGGTCTCCGTTTTCAGCACAGCTAGTGGGCCTCCCCCTTCCTGTCTCTACCCCCCTGCTCCCTCTAGTTAGCCTGTGGGTTCTGGATCCAGACAGACCCCGAAATAGGCCTGGGTTCCCCCTCCTTTTCCCCTTTAGGCTCTGTTCTGTAACCAGAAAGCAAAAATGAGAAAGAAAGACTCTTGGTGTCCACTTGAGGTGAGGCGGGCCTGGCACCCACAGTCCTGGCACCCTGCCTTCACCAGGGGTTTTGAATAAGTCATCACCCCAGAGGCTCACTAGATTCGAGGAAAATCCTTTCTGACCCTCCACTCAAGGGAGGCTGGCGCTGTTTGCTGTGTGGATACTGAGCAAACACGTGGGCCCTGGGCTGGCTTTTGATGTGCTCTGTAAACACTTCTCCCGATACAGCCAACTGTCCAATTAGGCAGCATTCAGCCCACCTCCCCGGGGATTTGTTGTCATGAAGAGCCAGGACCCAGGACAGCTGGAGAGTTTGTGTAGCACATGTCACCCAGAGAAAGCGCACCCCGCAGATGGCCCGGTTCCCCAGGGGGCCCAGCCATCTCTGGAAAGAGAATCAAGCTGGGCTGCTTCCTACTGGACCTGACTGCTCCCAACGCACACAAAGCTGCTTCCTCCCGGGATGCAAAACGCACGACTTGTGTACTTTCCCGGGCTCTGGGTTGAGGCTGGTGCTGTCCTGTTCCAGCCCTGGAGGAGAGGGTGGAGTCTTCCACGGGATCCCTGGGGGCTCAGTCCACCCCTGCAGGTGACAGGCTGTGCTGGAGGTGTGGTCACACAGGGCTCAGCACCTGTCATAGTCCCCTTCCTGCTCTGTGCCTGAGCCACACTGGGCTCCTTACTCTTCCTTAAGAAACTATGGCAGCTCTTCACAGAGGCCCCTGGGAGCTCAACCCCACATATCTGGATGACTTGATCTACCACGACCACCACCCTGCATATAACAAGGCCTCTTTTTCCACTCGCTGTCTTTAATGTTCTCTCTGTATCTGCCCACGATCTATCCCTTGCTTCTCCCTCGTTCCCTGCTTTCACGTCCACCTGTCTGCCCCCAGCTGCTCTTTGCACACGCTGTGCTGATGGCCTGTGCTGTTGACTTGGGCACAGGTCCCTTGTGGCAGGGCACAACTGCTGCGTCCCCCACACCTGCCACTGTGTCGGCCACAAGGCCAGCCCCGGCTGAGCACCCCCTGAGCACGAGGGCCAGGAAGGCACACGAGGATCTTATAACCTGTTCCCCAGCACCCCCGGCATCGCTCTGGAAGCAACCAAGCCACACATGTCTAGGGTGCTCAGAGGCACTCAGTGACATTTCTCCCCGCTGCCCTTTTAAAACCAGCAGCCATGGAGCACTTTATAGTCCCTCCAAATCGTGCTTCTCTCATTGCTATATCTTGAAGATCAATTCATGTCAGTTCACAAAGAGCTTCTGGATCATTCTTTGCTATAGCCGAGTAATATTCCAATGTATAGCTGTAAAGTAATTTATTTATTTGTTCCCTCTAAGTAAACAACCTGTCTTTTTTTTTCATTTATAAAATATGTCACACAGTTCAGTGTGATGGCACATGCTTATAATCCCAGAACTTGGGAGGCTGAGGCAGGAAGTCCAGCCTGAACTACATATCGAGGTCCTGTCTCAAAAACCAAGACAAAACAAAAATTGTAAATAAACTTTTGCTTTTTTTTTTTTTTGCAGTGCTAGAGATCAAACCCAGAAGGAAGGTATTCCTGTCACTGCTATACCACTAGCTTGCCAATAACCTCTATCTATGTCACTGTACACATATGTGGCCATATAATAAATTCTCTCAAGTTGCTAAGTCACAGGGTATAGGTGCCATAATTCGGATGGATGTCACCAAATTGCTCTCTGCAGAAATTGTGTCTTCAGTTCCACGAATAATTCACCAAGGGGCTTGCTCCCCCTGTCTTCTGTGGGCTCTCTTTTATCTTTGCCAATCTAAGTTGAAAGTGAAATTGCAGTGTAATTTGATTTTTCATTTTCTTATTGTGAATAAGGTTTAATATCTTTTCATCTAAGAGGCATTTGTATTTGTATTTCCTTTCTCATGAACTGCCTATTTTTCTATTAGATTGTTAGTCTTTTTAAAAAATCGGTTTATAGGATCCCGATCTATTAGGAAAATGCTTTTGGGCTGTGATATGCATTACAAGCATTTCCCCCTATGTGTCATTTGTCTTTAGAGAAAAATCCGTGATATGCTTTCTGGCTTAGGTATGGCATTTTAGTCTAATTTATGCATGTGTGTATGTGTGTACGTGAGACTGCCACTTTTTAATTTGCTTTTTAAACAGTTTGTCGTACGTCATTATGCATTTAGCAGCATTCTTGGAAAGCGTGTCTTTTCTTAGTTACATTTCAACTGGTGCCTCCCAGATGGGGTTTTGGGCCACGCTCAGCTCTTGCCGTACGGGAGGGCTGCGGTCCTGCACACACTTTGGGAAGGGTCCCAGCTGGAACGCCCTCGTCCATTTAGGCTGGCGATTTCCTTCTAATTCTCCGTTTTGGGAGAGTGACGCGTTTGGCCTCTTTTTCCCAAGTCTGGAATGGACCACCTGCTCCAGGCTCACTGCTTGCTACAGGTGCGGAAGGTTGAAGCTGGCGGAGCACATCTGTTCTCACCGAAAAGGACCCCCTGTCTCCTGTCACTCATCTTGACAGGCACATGGCACCTCGCTGTCGCCCTCAGTGACTCTGCCGGCCCACCCCTGGGCCTTCTGTGGCTTCACCATCAGCCTCCCAGCCTGTCTCCCTCTAGATTATCTGCTGGTCCCCAATCCACAGGCAAGGTGTTCCCCGGAGCCCAGCCATTCCCCACCTCTTCCCACACGGCCTACGCTTTGGGAGTGACTCCAGGCAGCAGAACCTGAATAACGGGCCGCTTTACCAAAGAAGAGGCGCTAGGCATGCGGGTGCACGCCTGGAATCCCAGCACTCAGGAGGCAGAGGCAGGAGGATTGCCGTAAATATGAGCACAACCTGGGCTACATAATGAGTTCAAAAATAGCTTGAACTGTATAGTGAGACCCTGTCTCAATAAAATAAAATAAAATAAAATAAAATAAAATAAAATAAAATAAAGATGAGTGCAAATATACAAAGACAAAAGGAAATACAAGAATGAACTGAATGAGAAAACACACCTTAACAAGTTCCAAAGTCTGAAATGCAAGCTAATACCAGCAAAAAAAAATACAAAATATAGACAAGTACCTCAACTGCCTGACACGTTCTATAGTGGTTTTTCCTCCATGTTGAAGGGTGCATTCTTTTTGTTTTTCCATGTAACAATATATTTGAAATACCATGACCTACGACGGGGACAGAAAGACCTCGTGCGGTTTTCACGCTGGCTGATGGTTTAGAAGTTTGCTCAGCTTCACAGCTGACTTGCTGTTCTCTTTCATCCTATGGGTTTGTTATCAGTTTCCAGAGAAATTCTGCTAAATTCAAATATGCACTATTGCCACTAAAAAGGAAAAATTACATAGTATGGTAACATAGCAGGACTGGGGATGTAATTATCTTCTGACAGGAGAGAATTTCAGTGTGACCTGAACTCAAGATCCAGTCCATTAGACCACCGTGTATGTCTGACGGCTGGAAGAATCTGTCAGCAAACCAGCCCTGGGCGCTGTATATTTCTAACCTGTATCTCCTCTGCTCCCCTCACCCCCATATTTCTTTGGGTTTTTTTAAATCTATTTTGTTTAGTTTTTGTTTTCATTTTTTGAGATAGGATCTCACTAGGTGGCCCAAAGTGGCTTCAAACTCATGGCAATCCTCCTGCTTCTGCCTCCCAAATGTTGGAATTCTGGGTGTGCACCATCACCCCTGGTATCACCCCTATATCACCCCTATACTTCTGGAGGTGATCACTGTGGGTGACATTCATTTCTTGAAACAGCCCCAGCCCAGCTCCCTCCTGTCCTGAGGCTGGGTGGCTCCATGCAGAAGTCTTCCTAAAAACCATCCCTATACTCAGCTGGCCAGAAAACACAAAGAAAGGACTAGAAAACCTACAAAGACATCTCAACTCACACAAATCAGCTGTCTTTTAAAACTGCCCATGGTCACTTCTGGGCCAGAAAAGGGGAAGACTTAACAGAAACTGAAACAGAAGTGGTCCACTTGATTTTAACCTTAGCAGCTGGTGCATCTTCTATACAGTTTGCCAAACTCTAAGATGGTCATGTGACCTCCTCCCAGGGTCCAGCGGGGCCCCTGGTGAGAGATGCCCTGGAAGCCTAAGCTTCATTTGTGGCAAGATAACTCTTTGCCTCTGCTGTCTCCCCACTCCTGGTGGTCTAGCGTCTGACCATGTCAAGACAAGTTAGGTTTCTGGGGACAGAAACCCAATAGAAACAATGGAGGATACACTGATTCCCAAACAGCTGACATCAGGAACTGCTGGAAGCCACGATGGAAAAGCTTCCAGATCTCTCTCCCCGTCTCTGCAGGTACACACTAAGACCTTGACCTTGCAGGAGGCCTGATCTCGGCCAGCTCTGGACTCAGATCCTGCTGCTTTGCTACTCCAGGGAAACCCCTCAGAGGACACTGTGGCTGGGGCCCAGGTCACATGGCCACTCAGCGGTGCTCTGATGGATGGGACACACTACAGATCTTAAGCCTGGAGCAAGGATGAAGGGAGGGGACTGTGTCAACAGAACAGAGTCCCCCCAAGATGCTTGTGATTTGCAAAGGGGACTTTGAGAGTGTGATTCGGTTAAGGGTCCTGACCAGGGCAAGTTATTTTGGATGATCTGGGCCAGTGTGGTCAGGGATCCTTACAGGAGAGAGGCAGGAGAGTCAGAAATAAAGGACAGTATGGCAGAAGTAGAGGTCAGAGCCTTTTGGGGCCACAAGCCAAGGAATGTGAGAGGCTCTAGAAACAAAGGAACAGCCTTCTCCTCTGTGCCAGGGGTGCAGCCTTGCCAACCCTTGATTTTAGGAACCCCAGAACTGCAAGAAAACAGACTGGTGTTGCTTAACCTGATACATTAGTGGCAATTTGTCAGAAGCATTGGGGAGCTAACAGGGAGTGAGAAGACAAAACACATGCTGCTGCTCCCCATTTTTCCTCCTTCCTGGCCTGTCCATCTCTCTGGGCTCCATTTTGTCTTCCCAACATTCCCACGTTGGAGTCCTGACCTGCACTACCTCAGAATATGACCAGTTCACACCCATTACGATGGCCACTGCTACAAAAGGGAGAAAAATACCCCGGAAGATAACAAATGTTGCCAAGGACATCTAGAAATCAGAAACTTGTACATTGACAGCAGGATAAAACGGTATAAGCACAGAGGACATTTGCATGTCAGTTCCTCAAAAAAAAAAAATCACAAATAGAGTTAAGCTAAGATCTAGCAATTTTAATTCTGGGTGGATAACCCCACGCCGAACGCAAGATCTGAAGAGCTATTTGCACACTCATGTTCACAAGAGCTAAACGTGTGGAAGCCACCCAAGCATCCGCCTGGCTACACACATACTGTGGGAAACTCCTCAGCCCCCTGGGGAAGAAAGCTCTGGCACACACCATGATGCACAGGGACGGTGGGGACACCGCGCCAAGTGAGAAGTCGGTCACACAGGAGTCACTGGCACTCTCTGACTCACACGGGAGAGGTACTGGGTGCGGTCAGGATGGGTGAGACAACAGGATGGAGGCTGCCAGGGGCCAGGGGAGATTGGGGAATGGAGTCACAGCTGCAGGGTGAAAGGCCTCTGAGGGTGGGCGGTGGCGAAGGCGGCACAGAACCCAGATGTGTGGTCTCAGTGCCGCTGAACCGCACCCTGAAAATGTTACACAGTACATCTTAGATTGTGCATATCCTAACACACTTTTAAAACAACAGTAGACCAAATGACAGCTGTGCGAGCCAAAACTCCTCTGCCAAGCAGGACACATTTAAGGGCAACGGTTTGCAGAACTGGCTCTCTCCTTTGGAATCCAATGTCTCCAACTATCAGGTAAAATTCCACACAAGGAGCAGTGGTGTCTGGAACCTCTTTGGTGTGTTCCCTGCGGGGTGGGAGCTCAGAGCTCTGCAGGAGGGCAAATCACAGGTGCCCTGCCACATACCGGATCACACACACACACACACATGCACGCGCATGCTTGCACACTCACAGCTCTGTGGAGCTTATTATGTTCATAGAGCTGAGACAGAAGGGCCGGCTTGTCACATCTCCCCAGTGAGCCAGTGTAGCTCTGCTTTACGCTTGTCTGGTTAGTACACAGCAGAGGGACATAATTCCATAGACCTGGGGCATCTGGGACATATGTATTGTATCTTGATCATTTTTGATCCCCCAACCTCCCCAGTCCCTTTCTCCCACATCCTCTTCCCCATTTTGAAGAACTCACCTTCCCATTTCCTCTCCTGTATTTTGCTCTTTAAATGATATTTTAGGTTTCTCATGATAGAGAAACCATGCAATGTGTCTGATTTATTTTCCTTGGCACCCGGGAGCGCTGACAGAAATCTTCCCTGAGGAGAGTGTGGTGACCGCCTGTGAGGAGGCCAAAGAGGCCAGGCCAGTGTGGAAGTGGCCTCGCAGGTCACGTTAGAGGATGACAATGAAGAGGATGACAATCACCTTTGTCCCAGGGGTCATGGGAAGTCGCTGGGGCTACTGGACACAGAGTGACAAGGTCAGATTTGACTGAGACACATAACAAAAGCCGGGCCCAGATTTTCAGGAGGCGAGGAGGATGTGGTGTGGGAAGGGCTGGGGTTGGGGGGCCCGAGGTGCACCCCATTCAGACCTGGTGGCTGTGCATGTGCTGTGCTTGGAAGCAGGGCATCCTTGGTGGGCCTGGCTGGGGTGACTGTCCATGGGTTCAACCTGCCTGCTTCCAACCATTGCAGACTGTGGACAGCCACAGACCTCGGTGCTCCCTGGAGACACCTGGAGGAACCAGCAAGAACTCCAGCTCGAAAGATGCCAGGCCTGGTACCAAGCACTCAGTAACCCATGGCAACCCCTAGAGGCTGCTCTAACCTCAGCAATGGGGAGCGTCGGGCCCAAGGCGCCTGCCCATCTTTCCCCACACAAGTGGCCGCACCTGACGGTCCCAGGACGTGACCAGGAGCACTGCGCTCACGCCAATCATGCCTGACGGGAAAACACACCCCCTACCAGCCTCTCTTAGTGGGAGAAAAGCCACAGAAAGAATGATAGAGACAAAGATGCCATTTCTCCAGTGGCCAATGGCCATGGAACAGTTACTGCTTTCGAAGGGGCAGGTCATCAGCACCGAGACTTGAAGCCATTTGTTCCAAAATAGCCCAGCAGTCACAATCAGCAAAGTCTCCCAAGGCAGGGGCAATACTGTTGTCAGACTGGCCACATTCGGGGGTATTCGGGGAAGCAGAGAGGGTGAGGCTGGCATCATTATCTTTGGGGGTCCAGGGATCACGAGTGGGAGATTCTGGGTGGCCAGTCTTTGAATTTGTGTTTAGGGGCAGAGGCTGAATCCTGACCGCTGATAAGGATGACAGGATGCTCCATGATTGTCATCAACGTGCACCCCAATCAGCTTCTGATGATTTGGCGGATGGGAACTCTGCCCAAACTGCCCTGAGCTCTGGGTTGCCCCCAAGACCTCCAGTCTCTGCCAACTCTGGGTCTCGTCTTCTTCCTCCTGCAGTGGCACTGTTCTCTATGAGATTCTGTTTGGTGGCCTCTTAAGTGACCAGCAGCAGCCACCAGAAACACATATGACCTCCAGACAGCCACCGATGCTGTGTCCATTCAAATTAACATTTCCATACCTTCAGACAGACTTCTGTCCTGGGAGGTAGAGATGCCCGTGATCCCGAATGACAGCAGAGAGACCACAGCAGGAGAGCTGTTGCCTGGATACATTATACGTCAGGCTGGCCACTGGGGCCCTCGAACACTTGAGCTATGGAGGCACTGTGCTTCCAGGCCAAGGCCTGCAGGACTGGTCACACCCAGGCTCAGCCCCAGCCCCAGGACCTCTTCCATCACAGGCTCAAGGCATCTGCGCGTGCCTCCCTGGTCATACTGGACCACTGCTGCCCTTCCCAGAGGAAGCTGTCCTCTTGCTCCAGGCCTCTCAGACATGGCCATTTGGACCTAGCGGATGTTGGATGTGACCATCCTAAAACATCCTCTACAAACAGACTCGAAACACTGCTTTATATTAGAAATTAGGAGCAGTCCTAAGTACAAGCATTGGGTGAGGGTTTATATGGAGAGATGGGTATATATGATCTCTGTGGGACACAGTACTCAGGAGCAAAAGTGAAAAAATAACTTTGTATCAATTTGACCTTTCTGCTAACCATCTACCAATGCCCCTCACAGGAAAATGGTGGCTTCAGGATTGCCAAGAGACTACGCTGTAAGTTTGTCATACTATTTTCACTGTCTTCCTTCCCGTTTCAGTGAAGCCATGCTTGTGGTACAATGAACTGCCCCTAACTGAGTCATAAGCAGGATAGATGTTTATGACCTTGTGGCATAAAAAGTCTGCAGGTGGATGATTCCTGGCATTGAGTCACTTGTTCCACAGGGTGACAGAGGCGCACTTTTGTCCAAGCTCCTGCTGCTATCCTTATTACTGTGACTTTTAGCTCTCACTCAAGCTACCTCGTGGTTGCAAGACAGCTGCCACAGTTCCTGGCATTACATCCCCATAGAAGGCAGGTAAGAAAGGGGAGAAGCCCAGTGAAGTGGCTGCTGCAGTTCTGAGGGTAACTGAACCAGGACCAATGTAGTTGTAGCAGAGATGGAAAGAGACAGACATTCCGATATATTTGAAGATAAAAGTGCCATGAGAAGCAATAGTGACCGCAGTGAGGAAGACGTAGGCGGTGGGCTGTAATGTGAGCACAGAAAGGTTTGGCATAAGGTGAAAAACAGTGACACTGACTACGGACTCTGAAGCGCTCTAGGGGTGTCCTGGAGATATTAAATAAAAAGAAATAAAAGCAGAGGGCTGCAGCTTAGCAATGTGGGTAGTATTAACCCTGCAGAGGGCCGTGTTTGGCAGCCAGGGGGCAGCTGACCCTGGAAAACATGCAGTAGAGGCCCGAGTGGGTCAGAAGTACAGAATCCATACCCCGTGTAAGCAGCGAGGAACCGATGCTCTCACTGGAAGCAATTCACAGGCAGCAGGCGTATTCTAGTTTACAGAGGCTTGAGGTGTCTTAGCCAATAAGGAAGTACAATACAGACATTCAGGAAATGTGTTGGGAGTGGTGGTTATGTGACCCAGTTTGGGCCTCAGGGTCATAGGTTGGCCTTGTGGGTGAGGGGAGCTTCTACAAAGAGATTTCTCTTCTTTGTGAAAGGCAAGATGAAAAGAAAACCTGCAACTCCTTGTTTTTCTGAGAGAGGATGTGATGCTGGATGTGTGGCAGCCACTTTGTGGCCAGGAGGGGAATGTATTAGGGCCAACAGAGTAAAAAGACAGATGAGATTGGTCTTCAGCCTTCTTAGAAGCTACTGACCCAGCCTGCAACCACTTACCATTCTAGCTTCTTTTTAGGTGAAAAATAATTCTCCATTGCTTAATTCCTGTCTATGCTACTCAGATGAGTATCCTGTGTAGGCTGTTCATGCTTATGGACTCTGCTATCACAGACAATGTGTCCACCATCCCTGGCAGCTACTGGGGAGCTGCATTCCCACTTCACTCCTGGATACAAACCCTGCCAGGACAACAGACGGACCAAAGTCACATTCAACAGCAAAAATGGTCACATTTCTGGGGTCCAGATGGTCCAAGATGAGTACAAATCTTGATCTCAGTTTCACATCCAACCTCCCGCCCACCCCCAGGCCCCGCTGGCCCAGAGCGGAGGCGCAGAGGCGCCCAGAGCCAGCTGCTTCTCTTTGTTCCTCTTCATTCCTCTTGCCCTGGCCCCAGCCTTGTCCCTTACCAGCCTGCCGGATGTGTGGGACACCCGGGGGCGCATCTTTCTGGGATGCTGCTCTCTCCTGGCTCCAGCGTGCACTCGGGGGCTTCTGCAGCCCTCACGAGGTTTTGTCCTCTGGATCCCTTCCTGTGTCCCATGACTGGGGAGCAGCAACCCTCTGGAGGAAGGAGGATGCGGTCTGGTGCCCATCTCCAGCCACCTCCACTGGGATGCCCAGCCTCCCCTCCCCACTCCCGTGCAATCTGCAGGCCCTCCTGTGTGGCCCATGCCAGCCTAGCAGAAAGCACACAGCACCCCTGTGGTCCCCAGTGCAGCCGTCATGAGACACCTGAGCTTTCACGCTTCCCGGCGTGAGTCAGCCCCATAGCCTGGCCTCAGACCCGCCTTACAGGGAGGGCTGTGGGACCCCCAGTCCCTGTATGGCCACCTCAGCAAAAGCCAAAAGGAAAAAGAAAAGATAAAGCTGGGCGAGGCAGTACATGTCTATAATCCCTGCACTCAGGGGGCTGAGGCAGGAGGACCGCTGTGAGTGTGAGGTCGGTCTAGAATACACATTGAGATCCTGTAGGGAATCCCTGAAGCTGGAGGTGATCACACATGTGGGGCTAAAGCAAGACCAGCCTTGAAAACACAGAGAGCCCAAAACAAGCTACTTAAACAAGCTGTTCCAGCACCAAGAAGGTAAGGGGCCCTGCTCAGCCAGGCAAACAAGGTGCTAGGCAGCAAGGTTGAAACTGACATTCTTCTGTAGAGGATACAAATAAACGTGCTACAGCGGTTGAGCAGTTCCTTTCCTCCCGTCAGGAGAGTCAGGGCTCCACCTGACCCCAGCTGCGTCTCTGCTTTATTTCTCATCCTCTCACCATCCTTCCGCCCGCAACACCTACAGCTGCAGCCAGACACTGCAAGATCCTGTCCCAAAGGGAAAAAAAATCCAAAGCAAAAGCGAATTCAAGAACTTTTTCTTGCTCTCCTCTCTCTCCATCCTTTTATGTTCTTGAAGTGTTGGGAGGCTTGGGAACCCAGAGAAAGGACCTCAGCCACACCTCTGCAAGTTCCACCTACAGTGACCGCGCTGCAGGATTTCATCTTGCCCGAAACCTTGGCTTACCCAAAAGTTGCTCATGAGCAAAACAAACTTCTACCCTTTTCAGCCAGTTTGGGCTCAACCATCTATTACCGCCAGGAAACGGCTGCCCTGCTTCACCACGCCAAGCTGGCTTCCCGACTCCCCTGGCAGGGTGAAGCCATTAATGATTTCTAATTATAAAAAATGGCAGTCATCTAACAGCAGCAGACTGGCCAAATAAAATGTGTGTGTATGATGGGAAATTACACAGACACGTAAAACTGACCCAAGGACGGGATCATAAAAAAGCTTCCTATTTTGTTAAATAGGTGCAGAGCAAAGAGACCCAGGAAACGTGGCAGGCAGGTAAAAGTGCAACTGGGTTGAGAAGTGCAATCCACACCTAGTATACACGCGTCAAAAATAGCTGGCCAACGCGCGGGCTGCAGACAATTGTTGGGGGTGACGAAACGGGCACCACTTCTTTCTTCAGGGAAAGATGAATCTGGCTGCTTCTTGGCTTTTTATTTGTTTGTTTGTTTGACACTTTGGAGAGAAAGGGGAATCATGGTTTTTTCTAAGTGGAAGAGTTAATGGAGATTTTTGTCTTTTTCTTTGTGTCTCCATATTTCCTAAACTGCCTCCAAGTCATTCTGTATGAAAAGAAGCCCATGCTGGTCTTCACCCAGGCAAGGTGGTGCACATCTATTATCTGAGCTACTCAAGAGGCTGATGCAGGAGGATTGCAAGCTCAAGATCAGCCAGGGCAACTCAGGGGGACCTTGTCTCAAAATTAAAAGGTCTGTGGCTACAGGTTAGTAATGCAGTGCTTGCCTGGCATGTGCGAGGCCCTGGGCTCCATTCCCAGAACTGTAAAAGAAATCGCTCTTCTGGTCCTGGTTCCCTTCTCTCCCCAAACAACTTAGTTCTAAAGTCATTAGTGGTAAGTGGGGTAGACAAGGCAAAGACCATGTGGACTGGAGCCAGTGGCCAGACAGGGGCAGAGCAGAGACTCCGCAGGCTGGGCAGGACAGGAGGGCAGAGCACGTGTGCGGGCAGGGCAGGGAAGGCATCCACGTGGCCAGCAGCCAGGAAGGGGTCTGAGACCCCAGTGGGGTGAGGGGCCTCCCAGAGGAGCTGCCGCCTGCAGTGTCAGCACCCACACTGCCCACTCCTAGGAGCTGCGGAGGGGGGGGGGCAGTTAGTGACCCCTGGGGGCTGAGATGAGTCCCTACAGATGGTCCTGACTTCTGATGGTTCAGCTTACAGTCTCTTGGACTTGACAGTTGTGAGAAAGCAACACGTATTCTCCAAGCCTGGGGCCGCGATCTTGGACCCTGGCCTCTCCTGCCCAGCATCCTGTGATGTGTGTGACACTCTGCATACTGCAGTGACAGCAGCCGCAGCTTCCTGCCTATCACTGGATCCTGCGGAGCCATCTCACTACCCTGAAAAGGGCACTGGACCGCAAAGGCCGGGCTAAGAAGGCATTTCAACCTGTGATATTCTCAACTCAGGGGTGGGCTGATGGAGACACCAGCAAAAATCCAGAGGCGTCTGTCACTGACACACAAGTTTAAATGTCTGTCTTACTTGAGAAAGCCAAAGTATAAATACATTAAAGCGAAATAAAAGATGAATCTTAGGAAACATGGAGAAGCTGTTTTGCAGAAGGGAAGGGGACCTAGAGAGGGAGGGAAGGGGTGGGGGGTAAACGGGGGTGAGAAAAGAATTAAGGGGCGCTGTGACACGGTCGGACTCTCCAGGACGAATGTGACCACTGTGCCCCGCAAACATAGACTGATCATTTTTTGTCTTTTTAACAGCATCTATAGGTTGGGACATCGGTAATCTGTGCTCAGTGTTGGACACAGGAGTTACATACATGGAAAGGAAGAAGGCTGGAATACACCCAGCGGCGCTTTTTGGTACCAGAGGAACTAGCGAGCAATCATGATTCTTAACATCTACACAGATGCACCAATAAGCGCAGATTTAAACTTGTGTTCACAGGAACAAGTGCAGAGGCAGACAGAGATGGTGCCTTAGGCATCTTGACTGCTATGACAAAATACCACAGATCTTGTGGTTTACACAACAAATCCTGTGTCCCACAGCTCTGGAGGCCAGCATGTCCAAGGCCAACATCCCAGCTGCTCTGTGCCTGGCTGGCTGATGACCATCTCATGGCTCATTGTGTGGAGAGACATTAGGCTCTGGTGTCTCTTCCTCCACTTACAAGGAAATGTATTCCACCAGAGACCACGTCCTAATAAGCTACTGTTAATTACCTCCTACCGCCCCATCTCTAAAGAGCACCACACCAGGAGTAAGGCGGTTAGCATATGAATTTTAGAAGACACGTTAAGTCCATGACAGGTGTGTATACCTATGCACTACACATACACACACATGCATACAGCCATGTACAAATGCCACCTGTCCCCTCCACCCCCATCTGCTGGGTAAGTCCCGAAATGGTGATGCTCCAATCGCAAAGAGCAAACCTTCCAGCAAGTCTTAGCTTAATAAATACTATTTTCCACTAAAATGAACCTGGGCTCCCTGCAGGGATGGCTAGGTCTCCTCCCAGGGAGGGGAGGGACACGAGCCTGGAGTGGCTTGTGCCAAAGAGCAAAGGGTTACCCCAGAAGCAAAGGGGGACATGTCAAAGGGCCTCTAAAAGCTGCTGGAAGGACTTCCCACAAGCCAAAGAGGGGACAGCAAGTCATCGAGATGAATGATAATCAGAGTCTCTCACCCTTTCACTAAATCGGGAAACCTCAGATTCTATTCTAAACAAATGAAGGAGTTGAAGTCTGATGGGGATAGGGAATACTTACTAATTAAGTAGGAGAAAAGGTCTCGACAGCAAGAGGCCTGGCAGCCATCAATGTAACTGAGCCATCACGGCAAAATCATGAGTAATGAAACAGATTGAAATCGTGCCCCATCTGATAGGACCTCAGTGACACTTCTGTGATTCTGGGCAGACAGACAGCCTGGATTTAGTCATGAAAGTATTAGACTGAGGAACATGATGCAAAATAGCCGGCCTACGATCTTCAGAAGCACCAAGATCATGACTGCCGAGGAAAGACAGAACTCTCTCCAGCAGGAGGGGACAAAAGAAGTCACCAAGTCCAACTCAGGGCTTTGTGGCAAAGGACTTTGTTGGGACAGTGTGGCCTGAGGACAGCACCCATAGGACATTTATTTAATTTTCTGGTTTTGATGGCTGAATTGTGGTTATATAGGAGATTGTCTTTATTTTTAGGAATAAGTGAAATAATTAATTTAAATTTCAAAATTAAAAAAACCTAATCTGTTTAGATATAAATTACACATCCCTAACTAAATAGTATGTATAGCACATATACATCATCTATTTATTTGTGCTCTACAGGTCCTAACATACTATGCAGGGAACTAGAGTCCTAGGGTTTGGGAGCAGACCTCAGCTTTGTGCCAAATAGGAGGCTTCAAGCTCTGAAATTCCAAAGAGGATCCAGGAAGAGACAAGGCCAGGCTTTGGAGAACTGCAAGTACAACTGAGGCTGAGCCCTGCTTGGAAACATCTGGCCATCCTGTCCTGAGATGACGGCTTCCAAACAGACTGTAAAATCCAGACACTGGACATTTGAAATACTCTATCCCTTTGATGCTAATTGTTACATGTCATCTCAACTTGAGTAAGAACCACCTAGCCAATTAGTAAAGCTCTGAGTGTCTCTGATGATTGACAGGTAAGCTGACCTACCTGGGACCAACCAATAGGCTTGCAGCCTGGATGGAATAAAAAGGGAAAGAAGAAGGAAGTCTGCCCTTTTCTTTGGAGGAATTCTGGTCTTCACCATCACCTTTGGATGCTCATCTCCAGGCTTCAGTCGCAGACTCAGCTTCCGAACAAGGATCCACACTGACTCTGCAGTAAGCTCCAACCTTTGACTGCAACTTGTGGCTCTCCAGCACACAGAGGGCCATTCTTCTACTCCTGACTCCACAGGTGGCCATCATAAGCCTGCTTTGTATAATTGCACATATATTATGCTAAGTCTGTTCCTCTAAGGAACTCCACCTGACACAATCCTTCTATTCTCTGAAGTCACTGAAATCCCAGAAATGACCCTTTTGGAGGACTCCAAAAGCGGATATAGATACCCTGTGTGATTTGGAGGCAGACAGGAGCATTTGGATTCCAGCTCCCCAAGGCTGAAGCTCCTGTTCCTCCAAGTACATGAAGACCCCATGGCCACAGCCCTGCTTAGGGCCACTGAGGATCAAGTGAGCTAACACGGAAAACCCCCAGGACTGGGGCCTCCGGAGCAGCATGTTCCACAAGCAGGAACCGTTTCTCCTGAGACATTTAAAGTTCTTCATAAATTGTGCGTCTGTGCTTTGATTCCAGAAGTGGGGTCATCATTCTGATTAAGTGAAAGGTAGCAGGGTGACCACAGATAGCAAGTGAGTACTGAATATTTCTAAATAGATGGGATTTTGACTGCTCACACCACAAAGAAATGATAGACATTTGAGGGAATGAATAGGCTAATTTTCTTGATTTGATCATCACACAATGTACATATGTTGACATATTATACTGTGAATGTGTACAATTATCACATGCCAATTAAAAATAAAACTTTAAAAATGAGCCAGGCATAGCGATACATACCTACAATCCCAGCATTCTAGAAGACTGAGGCAGGAGGACTGCAAGTTCAAGGCCAACTTGGGCAACTTGGGCAACTTGGCACTATCTTGTCTCAAAATACGAAACATAAAGGGCTGGGGCTGGAACTCAGTGTGAAGGCTGGAGGCTCAACCTTCAGGCCAGAAAAAAAGTTGCAAAGCACCTAAGGCCAGCTGAGCTGGCATCAGCCGTGCCTGGTTTTGGCCAGGGTGGACTGTGGACTCAAGTTTTGTAAGAACTGCTTTACGGCATTAGGGCTCCTTCCAGTTCATGCTGTGGGAGAACAGAGAGGCAGTGCTGTAGATACCCTTGTCCCTCTGCACTGGCAGGGGTTTGTGGTAGAAGGTGCCAGAGAACACAGCTCACGTCCATTAAGATTTCCTGAACACCAGCTGCCTAGGTATAGCAGATACAGACAGGAGAGACACGGTCCCAGCCCACCAAATGTTCACACACAATCACGTGGGGAGGAAAGTAGCTCCACAGAGATTTCAGCCTCGCAGTAAATGGCTTCTTTGCTCATTGTATGTATTAAATGTCATCCATGTGCCCGCATTTGGTGTCATCCTGGGAAAGCCAGATGAGCAAGTATGGCTCTGACCACAAATTTACTGTGCCCAGGAAGAGATGTTAAATAAACACTCCTCAGTCACTAGGGCAAAGGCACCAAGAGCTCATTCCCGTCCAGTGTGCAGGGCCAGGAGGGGAGGGACACTGGGGCTGTGCAGAGCCACATCTGCGAGGGTCTTGGAGGAAGAGAAAGGAGGCTGCAGGCAGAGAGACACTCTTGCCGACCACCCAAGGAGAGAGCAAGGAGGGTCCCCGCAGGCAGAAAGTGTGCGGCTTCGGGCAGGAAAGCAGGGACACTGGTTGGGCCTGGTATCCTGGGACCTTGTGGGCTGAACTGACCCTCTGGGCAGGGGGACAGGGGAGGGCTCAGGAAGTGGAGCAACGTGATTTGATTTGCGTTTAGAAATGCAAGTGGGCAGAACGGTGTCGGGGAGATGGGTTAGGCAGGGGCAAAACTGGGGACCAGGGGACCATGGAGGTGACCGCTAGAACTGTCTCCCGGGGAAGTAATGGTGCCCCATCAGTGTGCAGCAGGTGGGATGCAGTGGGATGGGCAGACTTGACATGACTGGTGACACGAGAGAGGAGCAGGACCAATGGCCTGTGGGTTTCCAGTCTGGGTGGACAAGCAGATGAGGGAGGAGATTCGGTGGAATAGACAGAGAGGACTGGAGGCAAGAACAGGAACATAAGCTTGGTGTTAGAGGTTGAAATGCTAAAGACGTCTGTCGAGCGGAGGGGTAAACACCCGGGATCCGGACCTGTGACTCTCAAGGGCAGCAGGTACTCACTGCAGACAGGGTGGCCTGAATCACCCAGATGATGGCTGAATCAGAGGGAGTCCATGCAAACGGGGTGCAATGAGACCAAGCAACTGAGGGACCCTCGAGAGTGATCTGAGAACCAGAGAATGGGGTAAGAAAATACGACAGGGAGAGAACTGAGCCGGAGAAAGTTCACTGGACTCCTTTCTGTTCTCCCACACTGTGAACTGCAAAGCCAGTTCCAGCACCCCAGAGCAGGTCTTACAAAACTGACGTCCACAACCCACCCTGGCTAAAAGCACAGACGCTGCAAATCTTTTACAAATTAGCAAAGATGCAGGCCACCAGGAGCACTGGATAGGCAAATGGGTCACTGAGGGCTGGTTGGTGCACCCAATAATCACAGCACTTGGGAGGCTGAGGCAACAGGATGACAGTAAATTTGAAACTAGACTGGGCGAGATCGAGCAACCCTGTCTCAGAAAATGAAACTAAGTCCAGCGTGGTGGGACACACCTGTAAGCCCAGCACTCGGGAGGCTGAGGCAGGAGGATCACGGAGGTTCAAAGCCAGCCTGAGCTATATAAGCAAGTTCAAGTCCAGCCTGAACTATGTGGTGAGACCCTGAGACCCTGTCTCAAAAAAGAAAACCAAGAAATAAAAACCCAGGTGGTGAGGGGAAGAGGAGGCGCAATGCCCTACAGAGGTGATGAAGCTCCCGGGCATTTCTGTTTTTCCCAGTTAGTGTCACAGTGGGACACATGGGCACAGCTTAGCACTGTGGGAGCGTTGTTAGGTCAGACTGAGCCTAGGAGAGGGAGCACTCGGGTGGCTCTATGTGGAACAGGGAAGCGCGTCCCTGGGGTGCCTGCTCCTTTGGGTGGGGATGAATAACATGCAAATGAGCACCTGGCTATGAGTCAGCAGCTGAGTAACTGAGTAACCACTGGCTGCCCCGCTGCTGCTGGAAGGATGCAGCCTTCAGTGCCCTTTCCTCCTGTGCCCTCCTGACCCTGCCAGGCCCGGTCACAACCCTGGGGCAGGTCAGCTGCTGCGAAGAGCAGACCTGCACCCTCACACCAGGCTCCTGTCCCTGCTGTCACACAGTGGTTCAGAAACTACTCCTTTCCATGATTAGGGGACCACACCCAGGGAAAGGGTTCTTGCTAACCCAGCGCTGTCAAGGACAGCCCTGAAAAGCAAAGGCCACCGTGGAGATTTACATTCAGGTAAGGGCTAAGTGTTCACTGCCCTGAAGAGCTCAGGGAGGCCCGGCCCAGGGGAGTGGCGATGGGAGAGAAGGCAGGAGCACTCTGGAGAGGAAGCAGCTGGGTTTGCATCGCTGCTGTGACAGGGACAGATCGAGGAGGATGCCAGCCTTAGACATTTTCTGTAGCAAAAGAAGTCCTTTACTGCTAGTTCAGACCAACACATGATTTTGCTCTGTTACTCCATTGCTTATTTTAAAGCAGATTGGGGGTGGGGGATACAGAAGAAAGGAAGGGAAAAAGAATCCAACCCCCAAAGCCTCAGCCAGAGTAACCACCAAAACAGCCGACAGCACTTGCACAGTGACTGTTTGAATCGAATTAAAGGCCTGGCAGGGTATTCCTTCTGGCTGGCTTGGCAAGGAGAGAGACTTCAGAGGTGGCCACCACAGATGGTAGTAGATGTCATGGAGCTCGGAACAGAAGCTGCCAGCAACACCAGTATCTCAGAGCTAAGCAAAAGAGCCAGAAATACACAGCCAAGTCAACTGCCAGTTACAAACCCTAAGCATCCCCGGAAGCCAGAGACTGTAAGCGTTGCTTTAATTAATAGCTTTCTGCTCTCTTCATCCACAAATCTGTCAGCCCATGGCTGTTCGGAGTTCCAGTGTGTCAGCTTGGGGCATCTCTGCTCTCACCTAGCATGGCCACCTGGGCAAAGGTTTGTAACCACAGTATTGACTGTCTGGCCCCAGACCTGGAATGAGCCCCCGGGACAGTGATCCATCTTGCAGTGCAGGCTGCTCAGTTCCTTCCAGTACAGTGCTGGGCAGCAGGTACTGGGATGGGCTTGAGGCACACAGTGTGGGGCTGAATAAACAGATCTGCTGTTAGCCAATCATCAGGCTGCTGGCTAACCAGTGGGACCCACCTATTAGTGGGGTAGCAGTGCTTGACTATGGGGTGTTGGGAGGGCCGCGTCCAGTATTTCACATAATGCCCTGCACCGTGCATTGAAGCCAGTGAGAGTGTAGACTGTGGGGTGAAGACCTACTGTCACTGTCCCCCCCGCAGCCCCTGCATTTCACCATCTCACAGCTGTAACTATTAGAAAGCCAGTCTGTGTGGAGCTGCAAATAATCTGCCACGTCAGGATTGCAAACTCAGAAAAGCTATTATAAATGCTTTGTATTATTGCTTTTATTATAGAATTACTCATGTCATTTTAGGAAATTGTGACTATGGGTTATCTCAGGCAGTATTTACTTTTCTATCAGGAGACTATGTCAGACAGTATTGATTTTTGCTGGCACTGTCTTTCATTATCAGTTAGAAACCAACGAATGAAACACTTTCCCATTTCTGCAGGGAAAGATTTGGTGAGGAGTCTTCCCCAAAGCAGCATCTGGAAATACACTGGGCTATACACTGGTGAACATTCAACTCAATCACTCTTTTCTGTATTTATGTCTTCAGACACCAAATGACAAGTGTCAAAATACCAGTTGGTTCCCTTATGACTCCAGACATTGAAATGCGCTGCTTTCCAGGGCAGGGAACAGGCTGATGTAGTTAGGAATTCCAACATCCGAGTTTCATGGTCTTGTTTGCACAGAGTGGGCAACCAATGGAGAAGCCTGCACAGGACACGCAGGTGCTGGGAGCAGAGGGCTAAAAAGTTGGGCTGAGGAAAGACCAACATGCGGAGTCCTGAATCTTCCACTGGATGTGACCTCCAGAAAAGCTCATGGGTCTGGGAGCTGATCACCTACAGAGAGGGAAACCGTGCCGCGCACACAGACTGTTTGGTGGAGTTCACACTCTATGAAAACAGTGCTTTGTAATACTCAAAATGAGTTTAAAACCTGTTGATGGGGAGGATGCATGGATACAGGCAGAGAGGGTTCTTCAGGCAGTGAAACTGTGCGGACTGATGCCACAAGTTCTGCATTTATCTGAGGTCAGCGATGCACAGCACCGAGGGTGAGCCCCCTGTAAACTGTGGACCCCCAGTGACTATGGTCTCCGTGAGGCCTGCTGATGTGCCACACCTCAGGAAATGCTGCCGATGAGGGTGGGTACCCATGTGTGCGGGCCAGGGGATTCTCAACTCTCTACTCGATTTTGCTATAAACCTGAAACTGCTATAAAAAATAGCCTATGCAAATTGATTTTACACACACGGTCACACACACGTGCACACACGCAATGCAGCAGGGTCCTGACAAATGTGAAAATTTAAGAAATTTAACTCTTTATTGAACATCAAAGCTAATATCAAGTGTTTATTTAAAAAAATAACGGCACCTGCTTTGAATTCATTGATGACGCCACCACAGGTAAAGTTCTACGGAGGAATTACAATTTTAGGCTGACATCAAACTACGTAGTATCTCACAAAATAGAAACTCGGCAACAGATGTAATTATCAACAGTCCAGATCCGGCTCTGAGAGTGGCTATCACCTAAATGTGTCTGCAACACACCACACATTTTGTTGGAACGTTTCTTTTAGGACAAACACAGCAGACATGCTTTAAATAAATTAAAACTGCAAAACAGAAATCACTCCTAAAACAATCAAGGTACATGGCTTCCTTCTTCCTCGCAGTCAGAAGACGGTAGGTTAGTTCCACTTTTTATCTTCTAGGTTACCAAGCTCCTATTAGCCACACTTCCATTCTGCATTCATTAGCTTTGAATCTGCTTTTGAGGTAAACAGGCCAATCTCATCCTTCGCAATGCTTTATCTTTCCAGACTGTCTCTCCTTAGTCATGGGTAACCTTCTTGAAACTGCTCCCTTCTGGATAAACTTTGAATTCTAATGCCTCAAAAATAAAGGAACATGCAAAACAGGTCCATATTAATCGGTACATTTCAGCATTTTCCCCCGATCTGGATTTGACACAAAAGCGCTCCCATTCAGTGCAAAATAATTTGCTGTTTAAAACCCAACCAAAAAGGACAAAAGTAATTAGTTGCCTGAGGGAAACTGTTCCCTCCCCATTACTGAACCTATAATTAAGCCTGATATGCTAGAGAAGTGACAGGGCAATAAATACACAGAGGAGGGCAACATTTCAAGGCAAACAAGAGTGACAGGAGGGTGAGAAGCCCGTGGACAAAGCACAGCACAGCACTGGCTGAAAACAAAAGGCAAAAAGGTCTGGGAGGTTTCAGCTGACAGCGGGTCACAGGGATTTGGACCTCAGAACACCGAGAGTGTGCAGCTAAAAGCTGGGGAGGGGTCTGCGTCCCCACCCCAACCCAGTGTGGAGTGCAAGTGGGTGTGATGTTTTGGGGGTCTGTTCTGGATCTAATCATACTCAAAATATGAGCTGAACAAAACCCATCTGGAGTGTTCTGTGTTTTTAACCCTCCACACGTTATCCTTACCCTGGCAGTCATGATGATAACGTCACCAGAAAATCTGGCGCTAGGATCTTAAATCATGCAGTGTTCTCCGGCTGACCAGCTGTGTAGCCATCCAACTGGCTTTCGTTTTTAGCCATGTACGATTTTTTTTTTTAAACCAATGAAGAGGGGGCGGAATGTAAGTTGACTTCAATGTAAGTTAAATATCCAATGCCGGGATCTGTCACAGCTGTATCACTAGTTTTAATTGTATGTGTATAAAATTCCATTTCCTCTTCGGCACTGAAGAGAACAAGCAGAAGAGGCACAGTCCCTAAGAAGACAACACTAAACTGCACAGTAAAAGTCCCCTTGAAGTAGATAATGTTCTTAAAAAGTTAAAAGTGTCATGAACTTTCCACAAGACTCTAAATAAATATGTCACGTGGGTTACCATATCCAAGGGAAAATAAGGTTCTCTGCACGTAACGGGCCAACAGCTAAGAGGAGTTGGCGATCAGGCCGAGGGTTTCAGTTTAGGGTTAGAGGCTCTGGGGATTGGGAAGGAAGCTGCTTTCTAGCAGGTTCTGCAAAGGGTGCCAAGTGGAGTGGGCGGAGGGTGCTGCTTCCCCCTGTCTGCCTGCTACGCTCACGGGGAGAAGACAGACTGACGGATCGCAGGTCTGAGAAGTGACACCCACAGCAGGGTTGGAAATCCCACCCACCTTCTCCAGGCCTCCGGCAGCAGCAACACCCACCCCAGGCCCGGGCGTGTCTGCCACCAGACCCCAGCTTGGTTTGGGCATCTACGGGATGGCGCTGAATGCCCACAGATAAGCCATGCTGGCCTTTACAGCAGGAAGCCAAAGCACCACACTGTCATTTCTGCCTCCCTCCTTCCCTCCGATCTGGAACCCTAACCTGCCCCTGAGTTTGCTGGGTCACAGTGTATCCAGTCAACTTTGGAGGCCGCTGGAGTCTCCAGGGGCAAGGGATGTGGCCATGTGATGGGGGAGGTGGCAGCAGCCCCCTTGTTCTTGGTTCCAAAATATTTTCTAACCACAGATTTCATGAAATGATGTTTATTATTTTAAAAAAGCTGCAGTCCGGAATTAGTTAGGGGTGATGTTTGAACAGTTTTGTGGACTGACTACCGAACTACATTTTTAAAAAAATGTTCACGTTTAGGAATCTCACTCACGCACGCTGGGCTTGCACTAAGTGCCCCAGTTCCACTCTCTCACAGCATGGCACATCCTGTCACATTTCGTTTCCCTAGGAGATTTCCCTAAGAAAGCTTTTGCAAAATATTGCACTTAATTTCAATCCAGGATCCGCAACGTCTCCTGGAAGAAAATGGACGTGAGCACACGTCATCCTGACACCTTTGGCAAATGGTGGACGTGGCAGGAGGAGGGACCCCATCAGCAGCTGCCGCGATGTCCTCCCTTCTGTCATGTGCGCGGAGAACCCGATTCGAAGGAAAGTGACACCGGGCTGGGGGGGGGAGGGCGATCCTCGCCATGGGCCACAGACACCAAGGCTCAGTGCTTCCCCCAGTGGCAGTGTGCTCAGCCAGTGCCTCGAGATGGGTCCTGACACCATCCAAAGAGACAGATGGCGGTCTCGGCACCAGCTCCGGACCTAACTCATTCTAGGCTCGGTTGCCTTGAGCATCTCTAACAGGAGCCTTTCCACCTCCCCACGGTAACCTCGCCCACCCGAGCAGCCAGACGCCCCGTCTTCCTCCAGCTCAGCTTATCACACACTACCACCCTGCTGCCCTTGTCACCAAGAGCAGCGCTGCTTTCTATTTCGCAGGCCTCGCGGTGAGTGACAGAAAGTTCATGGCATCTGCAAAGGGCCAAAACACAAACCTGGGAGCAGTGAGCACTCACGGGACCCGAATTAACAAAGCCATCGCAGGGGAGGTACACCTGGGAGGCGGGCATTTGTCCACCAGAAGGATGTGCTTCGCCCGGCATAAGGGGGGCGCTGCCCCTAAGTGTTGCGCCTCACACCTCAAGGGCAACCAAACCCATAATGCAGACTTGTTAGGTACCAGGTACGCTTTCCCCGTAATCCAGTCCCACACAACTGACCACAGTGAAGGCCGGGTACATGCCGAGACCTACGTCACCTGCGAACAGCGGGGTAGACGACGCAGAGACTCACACACCTCCACAGGCCCGTGGTCCTGCGCTCCTGACCCACATCACATCCTTGATATCTAAAGGACTCAGGGAAAACCCAAACCCTGGCCACTGTGAAGCTCAAGAGCTACAGGGGTTAAGAGGACAGGGCTGGGCGGGGGGTCCCTTTTCTTCTGGGTCTCCAGCTACGCCAAGTGCTTGACAGACAAGGGTCTACCGTGCTGGGCTCATGGGAGGGGCCGGGACTGATTAAGGCATGAGCAGTGTGGGGACAGCTCTGAAATGCTTCACATTAGCCAAGTACGGGGACTGAGCTGGCAGCTGCTGCTGAGTCCCGGGAGCCGCAGCTATGTACACCCGGCAGCTCCAGTCCTCGCACGCTCCTGCTCCTGCCTGCGTGGCGCGTGCGCTGTAGGATGCACACAGTTTTCTTTTAAGACCAAAAGCCGAGGAACGTGAAGGCCAGGTGCCGCGGCTTCATCTCGGTATTATGATCCTCTCGATGGCACACAGAATATGGTCCCAGTTCTTACAGAACACGGCCAGGAGAGTCACAGCGAAGAAGGTGCCGAGGATGTGGAAGCGGCTCTTCATCATGGGCGAGATGAACTTGGCGATGGTGGACACGCACACCAGGATGACGGCCATGAAGGCCAGGACCACGTTGATGCACCTGCCCAGCAGCACCTTGGCGTTCACGGTGTCTGTCTGCAGCGTCTGCTGCTCCTGCTGGTGGAGCTCCAGCTTGGAGATGCGCGTCTGGCAGGACTCCAGGGCTTCCTGCGGGTGAGAGGACAGTGGGGTCAGATGCCACCGAGGCGCACGCTGCCTCAGATGTGCAGAAGGTCATCCCCCCGCCCACCTTGGACCACCCAGCGTCTGCCTGGGTAGCTTCTAGTCTCCAAGTGAACGTGCGGGACCAACGCAGAAAATGAGAATCCCAAGGCCCATATTTTTCCTGGTTTTCACAGACGGAATAGGCACACACGACCGTCAAATACCATCAGGGAGGAATTACGCTTATGTTTTCTGGCTCTGCCTATATCTGTAATAAAGGGACATGAAACGGAGGCCCCTGATAAGGGCTGGGCTTGCCTTTTGTAATGGCAGAGGGCTCCACTTTTAGCTTGGTGTCACCGTCTCCCGCCCAGATCCGGCTCTCCACCTTGGAGCCCAGCTGAGCCTGCACCAGGGCCAGAGCAGGGAGAAGGGAGAGAGGAGGAGTGCGGGCATGGAGGTGGCTCTGTGCTTGGTGCTCTTTGAATTCTGAGGTCCTCAGGACACCTCTAAGTCCTCTGCATACTCAGCGTCTGGTCGCACCTGTGGTCAGCCTCACGCTCCTGTAGCTTCCTGGCCTCGGGAAATAGCGCTGGGGCCCACACCAGGGGCATCCCCTTGACAGCCCTCCAGCCAGGCTGTAGCCCAGCTCCACCATGCAAACCCAGGTCTCTCTCCATCCACCCACTTCCTCCTCCCTGGCTCTACCTCCATCTAAGTCACCCGATCCCTCAACAGTGACCTTGCACAAATGTCCCTTTTGTGCCTCAACCCTGTGAATCACCATCTGCACAGCAACCCTACTGATCTTATAAAGGTGCATATCCATGATACTCCTTTTATAAAACCTCTCAATCTTTAACCTGGCCTCAACCACAGGGTCCCCCCTCTTGCTTCCCTTAAAATAATTTCTTATTCTTTCAAGTGCTCTGATCAAAATTTTTTCCATGCTTCAGAAAGAAGCACAAACTCACCCCAGGACTTTCGCACATACAGTGTACTCTACCTGAACCCTGTGTCTCTGTAATTCCCACCTCTCTTTTCCTGCTGATCTCCCACTCATGTCTCCAGTCTCATCTGACTGCTTCCCCAGGGAAGTCTCCCTTCAGCCTTTGCTGCTGGTCAGGAGACAGATAAGCTGCATGGGGACAGGGACCAGGCCTATCTCGCAGTCACTGTCCCCTAAGGCACAGAGCCAGTGCTGTGCTGCACAGTGGCGAAACAGGAAGGAGACTGCCTGGCAGCAACAGGATGCCAGAGAGCGAGAGAAGGCCCCGCAGGTCACTAGCCCACTGTCTAAGCTGCCTGTCAGTGTGGTCACACAATTCAAATACAGTCGTCCTCTCACGTCCTGGGCAAGCATAATGGTTCTGACACTGATTTGCTTTTCTACTGCTGATCACACTCTAAGGGCCAGGAACAGGGCTGTTACCATGGTAACCTGCAGCACGCTAGGCTACCACCGAGGGGATCAGGCTTCTCCCATGACCACACTCTACAGTGCTGGCTTCCTGCAGCCCCGGGCCTGCGCCCAGCAATGACATGGGCCCGAAACCCCCCCTCCCCCCGCCACTGCGGCTGCGGCACAGGCAAGGTGTCGGGACACGAGCAAAGAGGCCCATTCCAGACACACTCATTCACCTCTGAGAGGGCAGCTGAATCACACAGACAAAGGCGCTCATCCAAATGCCTGGGAAATGCTGGTGAGCAGCAAGGAACAGGAAAGAAAGAGGAACGTGAGTAAGCACGATGGCAGAGCCCCAGGAATGCAGCTAACCGAAATACGGTAAAAAGAACACCTGGTGTTCATTTGGGGCTGTTATTACTAGGCATCCGGTAAAGGCTTCAGTGTTTAAATGTGTTATCCCATTTGCTCCTCTCAACCTGTTGAAGCAGAGCTCTTGATTCTTTCATTGTATGGATAGGGAAACTGAGGCACAGGGCACAGGCTCATCTAGGGTCACCCAGAGAGAGCAGGAGGGCCAGGATTCAAACCCCCACAAAAGGAAAGGCCTCTTCGATTATTCACAGAAGTTCTCTTTACAGTTCTGACTGAGGGATGAAACTGCAAATCTCGGGACATGACCTCTTCCGTGAGTCTAATCCATGGGTGAAGCTCTCCCTTTCCTTATCTGATCTCTTTACCCCACCCCCAACTGTTCCTTAAGAAAGAGAAATAACCCAAAGGGTCCCTAAACAGAAAGCCTTGCAGGCCTCTGCCAGCGGCCTTCTGGACCTGGACCTGATCTAGAGCGGGATGGTGAACACTGCCCTGCTGCCTACAGGCAACTTTAACACCTAAGTGGGGGCAAGTTTCTCACACTAGAGCCAGGGAGCCCAGGCCAGCCACTCCCCAAGTGCCTGGTGTCTCCCACTCTTCTGACAGCAACGCTCTCATCAGCTCTGATGCTTTGGTTCCAAAACCGTCCCAGCAGACTCAGTGATTAGCACAAGCTCAGCCTCCACGCAGGGCAATATAAACTATGTGCAGCTGAGACTGCAGCTCACACGCTTTGGGAGAACTGCAACCTTGTTCCAGTTTTATTCCGCTCACAGCAGGGCTCAGATTTGCAGTCAGAGACAGAGGCAAAATAGCCACTGTGTACAAAGAAAATCTGTCTGGGACAGCCCATCATCTGAGGTGCAACCTCTGGAAATCAGTGTGGAGAGTCCTCAAAAAACTAGGATTGGCGGTCCCATTCAACCCAGCTATTCCCCTTCTGGGCACCTTCTCAAAAGAATTAAAAACATCATACCACAGTGATATATGTGCACCCATGTTTACAGCAGCACAGTTTATAACAGCCGGATCTTGGAAACAACCTAAATGCTCATTGGCTGAGGAATGGATAAAAAAGATATGGTATTTCTATATAATGGACCACTATTCAGCCATAAAGAATGATAAACTGGACACTTCCATAGGTAAATGGATGCAGCTTGAGAACATATTTATTAGTGAAATAAATATGGCACACGTGTCAACATTGTATTGTTTCGTTAATGCGACAAGCTGAAAGAAGAAACATTATACGTGTATGTATATGCATATAAAAATAGTTAAAGAGTTTAAAAAATAAGCAGCATAATGGCCTCCTTGGTCATCCGCGTGGCTGTTCAGAAGGAGACTGAATGCCCCCCTTCACTGAACAGAACAAGGTTCTGTCTTCCCTCCTGCACCTTGTCCCAGTCTTTTTGCCCCAGAGAGAACGACCTCAGCCAGAGCAACCACTCAGGCCACACCTGCTTCACGTTAGCCGACCCACTGTGCGCCATTCTGAGCTGACTTTTGGATGTCTTAAGAAATATTTCATGTGCAGGAAGATTTGGGTTTTTTGCTTATGCATATCCAGTTGCTCCAGTGTATTTATTTAAGGTACAATCCTTTCTCCACTTAACTGCTTTTGCATTTTTGTCAGAAACCAACTGTCCGTTATGTGGGTATCTATCCTGGGACTTCATATTGGTACCTTGGTGGTTTTTCTATCTTGATATCAATGTCCTTTTGTCATGATTGGTGTAACTTTGTGATAAGTCATGGAATTGGGGAGGGTTGGAGCTCTAATTTTGTTTCTTTATCAAGGTTGTTTAGACTATTCTGAGTCTTTTGCATTTCTACAGAAATGTAAAAATCAAAATGTTAATTTTTATGAAAAGGGTCATTAGTATTTTGAGAAGGGATTGTGTTTTCTGATCTTTATCACTGTCTTCTATTTGTTTTTGGTTTTATTGTTTTTTATTTCTAACTTCTTAAGGGAAGATATGAGGATATTTCATAATGTTCTTCTTCTTTTCTAATAAATGTACTTGGTGTTAAAATAAAGTAAAATACTGGTGGTGCTGGGCCTGGGGTTGGTAATAAATATCTGATTGAGGCAAAAAGTGTACAGAACACAGCTTCTTAGTATAGTCTGCAACGTAAGCAAGTGGAGACGTGGGGAGGAGAAATGTTGTGCAGAGGAAACACTTTGTCCCCTGTGCCGGAGCCCTGAGATCAGCAGCCCTTCCATTGCGAAGGTCTGTGGAGACCCAGTGAGCTGTCCGAGCTGGATGGCGCAGTACCTGGATGTCCCGAGACCGCTCGTAGGCCTGGTAGGCCGCCTTTTCCTCAGCGCTGGCTAGCTCCTGCTTCAGGTCAGCTGTCTCGTGCTGGTGCAGGTCCGTGAGGTCATGCAGCTGGTCTTCCAGGCGCTCGTACCTGGACAGAGTGAGGAGCGTGATCTGAGCGTGACATGTCACCATGCCTCACCTGGCTCTCGTACCCATGCTAGATGTGCATCTGAGTTGGCTGCAGCAGCCACAGGACAGTGTGCAGGTCGCAGCCAGTTAGGAGATGGCTACAGGAGCCCTGCTCCAGGCCTGGACCCCCTGCTTTGCCCTCTTCTTCCCTTGGTTCCTGGGGCGAAGGGCTCTTAAGGAAGGAACAGTGCTGCTGGCATCAGCTTCACTCTGTGGCCAGCTGTGCCCCGTACCATCCATTCTCTTTAGCCCAGCAACTTAGGTGCCAACAAAAACTGAACTTACAAATGACAGGTGGGTCACCGGTGGCATTTCCAAAATCCACATCTAAAGTATGAGAAGTACAAAGATTCCCATTCCTTTGCCCTGCCTACACCCAGAGAAAGCCTCTGTCTATTGTTTGAGACCCTATAATGTTTACTTTGAACAGGGTGGGCTGTGTGGGGAAGGCGTCTTAGCCTGGAGTGACTTTGATCACTCCCAGGTGTAGATGGTTTTTGTAGATCACGTGTTAGAATAATTCTTATAAAAACCACAATGGTGCTAAACTTATATAAAAGGGCATTTGTAACTTGGGATAAAATACACATCCAGAAAGGATTGTATCTAACATTACTTGTATGAAATTAAGGTAATCGTTTTTGGGAAAAGTCATGACTCAAAAACACAATTCTTGTGTAACAAATTAGTCAAAATTAACGACGCACATGGAAAGCTTTAAAAAGCTTCCAGGATTGGGGATGTGGCTCAGTAGTACAGCAGTTGCCTATTATGTGTGATACCCTGGGTTCTGTGTCTAGTATCAAAGAACAAATAAATAAAGATTAAAAATAGTTTCATAAAACACTTATGTTTGAAATTAGTTAACATAATCCACAAGATCTGAATTTATACTTTGAATCTTCAGATTACCTCTGAAAATTCTTTATTTAAGGTAAAAAGTGTAAGGATAAAATACAATACATAAACTGGGTGCACTGGTAAATGCCTATAATCCCAGCATTCTGGACAGAAAATTCAAGCCCAACATGGGCAATTTAGGGATTTTGCAAGACCCTGTATCAGAAAAGAGAGAAAGACAGACAGACAGAAAAGAAAGTCCATACAGACACACATACAAAGACTTCAAGATTGACATACCAAATGAAGCCTGCATGGTTACAGAATGAATTAGATCCTTACCTGATCACTGTGATGGAGGCAAATGAAACACAGATCTGAGTCAGTGTAAGGAGACTGAAACAGAAATCAAGCGAACCAGTAACTTAACATGCGTGTGAGTCACAGTCTGCATAGTGATGTGTTAGGAGACCCCTGTGTACAATGGCTCTGACTGTCAGCTCTATGGCCACTCTTGTGACATGTTATGCGGGTTGGGAAGAACCCTGGACCCCTGAGTCCCCTGCGATCTGCAGCCGCGCTGATCTCTTCCCGACAGACTCTCTCAGTGCAGCTGCTGTCCCGCATCGCTGAGAGCACGCTCGGACTCACCTGTACCGCTCCTCCTGCAGCGTCTGAGAAATGAAACCATATTCTCTCTTGAACTGCACCTTCAGCGCCTCGATGTCCTCTGCCAGCTGGACCTGGGTGTCCTTGATCTCCCGCAGCTCCTCCAGAATCACGGCCAGCTTCCCCTGGCTGTCCAGCGGGCCGGTCCCACCTGCCCCGAAAGACTGGTTCCCGTTGCTGTCGCCGGAGCCCGACGTGCCACTGGAACACTCGTCATCGCTGGCGTACTTGGGTTTGTTCACGATGGTGGCACTGCCCCCGTAGGGCCTGGCACTCGCCTCTGGTCTGAACTCCTCTAAGGAGTTTTTCAAGTGAGCGATGTTGTCGGCGCTGCCAAACTTATTCCGGATCAAGTTGGCAAACTCTCTGGACTTGTTGAAGACAAACACGGGCGGCGTGAGGGAGACCCCAGGCATGCCCGACTTGCTGCTCTCCGTGCCCTGAGGGCCAGGTCTCGACTTGGCCTGGGCATCTTTCAGGGAGTGCTGGACGTCCTTCAGGTTGTCTTTGGAGACGTCCTTGGTGCTGCGGAGGGCTCCGTTCTGCTCGATCTCCCGGAGCTTCCGGTGATACTGCTCGAGCTTCTTCTGCAGGTGCAGGATATTGTGTGCCGACTTCTGGTTCTTCTTCTCGAACACCTGCTTGATGCGTCCGGCCTGCTGCTTGTCCGCGTTGTTCACGAGTTTCAGGTACTCCGCCACATTCCCATCTCGGGAGGTCTGCTCGATCTTTATCTGCTCTGTCACCTTTAGAATCTTTTGTTTTAGGCTGTCCGCGGTGAGTTTGACCTTGTGGAAGTCCAGGATGCCATCCGGCACATCGAAGTTGAGGTTGGTGTCCGACCCTCCTCGGCGGATGCTCAAGGGCAGGCTTAAGGTATTCATGTCATGACGTTCTACCTGAAAGGGAGCGGAAAGAAGCACTTTAACGGCGGACAACCACCGTGATCGCGTCTGTGTGGCTGTGACACTCGTTGTAAGTTCCAGATTTTCAGTCCCCGAGTCCCACAGGAAAACCCCTCCCTGCTCTCCTCTCAGGCTCATGACAGGACAGTGTGCTCCCTCCTGCAACTCTCTTACTATACACCAACTGGGCGCAACACGCAGTCTCCAGGGTGTCTGATCGGCTGTCTGATCACACGGTCACTATCGGCTTCCAGGATAGAAAATGCAGATCACCGAGGTCACCGGTCAGCCTGGCTTTCCAAAGTGAGCTTTCCCACAGGAGGATGGAAGAAGAAAGAAGGAAAAAAAGAAAGGAAGTGAAGTTCCAGCAGGCACATTCATCAACTCCAAAACGTTATTTTCTTAATGAAATTATTAGACAGATATGACACAGCAATATGGTGCATGGTAAATTTTAATAACTGAGTAGCACAACCACGCTCTCTAGACATGGAGACAACTCCAAACCACAACATGGCAACTTAAAAAAGAAAATGTAATGGTAGCAGGAAGTCCACCCGACAGAGCTTTCTCAGCCACAGGCCACAGCAGTGTGGAACAGGGCAGGGCAGCGAGGGCGGGCCTGCGGGGAGACCACAGGGGTGCGTGGGCCGGGACTGCAGCCACGGCAGGTGAAGAAGGCACCGTGTCTATAAACACGCAGCCATCGAGGCTAGAGCTGGGGTCTGAATCCATGTCGCCCTGACCCAGCCCTCCGCCGCCACCCCAGGACTCTCTGTCACTGTCTTTCGGGGTCTTTGCAGCACCTGAACACAATTACCAAATAACGATTTGCAGGACCTAAACTGAAGCACTGCAGACATCAGTCAAGCTCACAGCCCTTTGATTCGAAGGCCTCGACAGAGGGGCTCCACGGAAACTGAACAGGAGGCAACATAACACCCAGCACACCTTTTCACTTTTAAAGAGACTCACAGATTGATAGCTAAAAGTTAAACTCAAGGGACCTCCCAGGGTGTGAGTGACCCATTTCCAGCAATGAGCAGACCTGGCACACGGTAAATCCTGCCCCACAGAAATCTCTACCCCACAGAAGGGAGTCCACACAACAAGGCAGGACACCACCCCAGGTCGCGGGGTCAGCCTCCTCCACGACTTAGAAAAATGACTTCTCAGCCCCTCTTTCCCACACACACTCGCCAGGGATGAGACGCGGGCTGCTTTATCTGGCAGAAGAGCATCACCCAGGAAGCTGGGAGAAAATAAATCCCCATCACTGGAAGGCTGTGGAACAGGACGTGTGGAAACAGGACTGAAGAACTGGGACTTTGCTTGGTCCTGAGGGGTGCTGGTGGGGGAGTAAGGACAGCTCGGAGGAGCTGTGGACCTGTGGCTCATTTGTGGACCCAGCAAAGACTTCGGGAAACACAGAAAATACCATTTGGTGCATGTAGGATACTTAATGGTAACTGTGCTGTCAGTGAGGCTGGAAATTTGATTTTAACAGGGATATGAGATCCAACCACAGTGTGCAGGAACTGCCTTTACCTCCCCCATGAAGTAGCGGGCAGAGCTCAGCTTTCAGCCTCATTTGTATCTGAAGGATGCTGTTCTTCCTAAGTGGACCGAACAATCCAACATCCCACAGCACGCATCTCCTTGCAGGAATTAGACTTGTGATGCTGGCCACTGGCCTACTTATCAATGAATCCTACACATTCTTTGAAACCCATTTCAAAAGTCCCTTCTGGAAGCAGCTCTTCCTCCCCTCAGAGAATCCCGCTTCTCTTTCCCTCCCAGGAAGCCCCTCTCTGCTCTGTGCTTTTCCTGGGACACCAACTGCCACCTCCTTTTCTAGTCATCTGAGTATCTGAACCCCCAGTGGAGTGAAACAGGGGACAGAGGATGTCACAGCTGTGCCCTCCAGTGGTGCCAGCACCTCCCTTGCTCACAGGAGGCTGTCTACAAACATCTGACCAACTCTGTGACACCCTTCTTTATTCCAAGGAGCCCACCCTGAAGTCATTTAAGATACATGATAATAGAATCAAAAAATGATCTCGGGAGTTCTGGCTGAAATATCCCAAGTGGAGAATTCTCCCTAGTATCTAGATAATAAATTCTGCATCATTTTTTTTTCTTTTTTTTTTTTGGCGACGGGGTGTGTGTGTGTGTGTGTAGACAGGGTTGAGATAATCTCACTATGCAGTTCAGGCTGGCCTTGAACTCACAATGATCCTCCTGCCTCATCCTCCCAAGTGCTGGGATTACAGGCGTGCTTTGCCATACAAAGATGCATAATGTCAAATGGATTCAACTAAACTGTTTTTCTGAGCATTAACATGTAACAAGTTATACTGATACAAATAAGGTCCTCTAGACTTGAAGTATAATTTACACCCAGAAAAAAGCACAGGTACAGAAGTATAAAACAGAAGGAACTCTTACAAACAATACCTCCCGCTAAAGAAACCGGAGCGCCTCTGGGTCCTCTCAAACACTACCACATCACCCCGCTCTCCGCCAGGCCACCCAGACTCTGGCTTCCAGCCCTGCACCTTACTTCTGCCTGCCGTACACACGCTCCAGTCACTGTCTGCGAGCTCCACGGGAGCGTCTTCTTGCTCAGCAGCCATAGGAAAGATTAAGTTGTAAAACAACCAGCTGACGTTCTCTGTTGAGAATTTCCTACCACACTAGAAGAGGGCAAGGCGTTCCATGCTTCCCCCACCACACTCCGCAGTAAGCGCCATCTGCCCTGCCTTCCTTAATTCCCCACCGTCATGCCATGCATCTGAGGGGGCAGTGTTCACACACAGGGGCGCCTGTGCCGTCTCACTTCACAGCCTTGACCCCGCGTGGCCCGGCCCCAAGGCCAGACTGAGAAGCACCAGCAGTTAGAGCCCCGAATCAATCAGGGAGAGGTGTCCCATGAGGACCCAAGGTCGGAACTATTCAGGGCTGCACCTTTCAACCTTTGACAGGGTGTGCGCTGCGTGGATAATTGAGAGCAAAATGTGAGTACCAGTCTGTGCCAGGAGGAGAGCTGTGAGGCTTTCACGCCTTGTCCGACCTGGACTTGGCACTCACCAGACTCCTGGGCTGGACAGGAGAGGTCTAGGGTTGAGACATGGGGTAGGGATGGAGGCTCCTGATGGCTGGTGTCGTCATGGTGGCCTGTGGACCAGGAGGCACAGGAGACAGGCACACTGTGGCACTGACATTTCCAAGCCACATAGCCTGAGGGAGACTGAGTCACATCTGTGGGCTTCTATGTGCTAAACTGCAGAAAGCGGTGACGACCAGAGAATTCAGAATTAATACTGTGCAACGCTAGGAAATGGGAACCCGAGATCTTTCAGCCTGAGCTGGTATGCAACACAGCCAAGACATGGGTTCTCTGGAGACAGACTGCTTTGGTTTCCACCTTGGTACGGCCCTTTCCAGCTGCTTCTCTCTGTGCCCTGGCTTCCTCTTCCGTAAATGGACGTAATGATTCTTCCAGAGTCCTGCACGGAGAGTGCTGAAAGGCCTCCTGGCACACAGAATGGCTTCCACAAATGTTTGCTATTGTTAGATGAATTTCATTTAAAAACATACCTGTTTGTACAAGAGGAAAACAACCTGCAGAGTGTTAACAATGGTTATTTTTGCACCCTGAGGTTATAAGGTCATTCTTTTTTTTTTTTTATCATGTTTTTGTATTTACCAATTTAAAAAAAATAAAGAAAATGTATTACTGTTTTGGCAGGAAAGATTTACTTTTTATGTTTTTCAATGACACTTTCCTGTCCCAGAATCACCCTGGCTGACAGACAGAGGGCCAGCACCCTGCAAACAGCTTTCCTGATGCGGTTTCCTTCCACAAGCAGAGGAGTTTCCACCACCTCAGTTCTCAGACCAAGGCCGAGGAAAAGCCCCCGTCCTGGACAGACGTCAAAACTGACCCTGGGCGTCTCTGCAGCGAAACACACAGGCGTGAGCAGCACTGCTCGGGACACATGCAGACTCCCACAGGACTGTCTGTCCCAGCACACTGCGGTGGCGTCACCTTCCAGCCCCCAGGGAAATAAACGGAAAGGCCAGAGACCAAAGCAGAGACACGGCCCTGAAGCCCCAGACCACAGGCTTTCTCCTGGGAGCCCTGCTATCAAGGTTGGTGAGGCTGCGCTCGGGTGGTGGACCCTTTAAGAGGTGGGGCCTAGGAGGAGGTGATTAGGTTGTTGGGGTTCTGCTCCCAGGGTGGGATTAGTGCTGATCTCACAGGAGCAGGTCAGTTTCCTTAAGAGCCGGTTGTGTAACACACAGTCCCTCCCCGCCACACTCTCAGCCCCTCTGCACACAGCAAGCAGGTTCTGTTTTGGCTCCTTTGCCACGCTATTGGGTCCCTCCAGCCCCTAGGACTGCGAGCCAAATAAAACTGTATGAGTTACTGGGCCTCAGGTATTCATGACAGCAACAGAGGATGGACTGAGATGCCCAGATGGGCATGGGCTGAGGCTCTGGGGCTCCCAGATGACGGCTGCCTGCTTGGTCCTGAGGCCATGTGATGAACCTGGGCCTACAGGAAGGACTTCCACACAGAGAGGGACGCAGGTCTTTCCCAGGTTGCCAGCTCTGGGCAGCAGGCATTTCAGACCTGGGCAGGGGACTCACACACGGACCCCAGAAACTGAACCCGGTCAGGATCACTGGCACTTTTTACTATCCCTCTCCACTGTCCGCATCTTCCCCTGGCTCCTAACACTGGGAAGATGATTCTGCTCCAAGTCCAGGCGGAAGAACGTCACGGTGGTGACAGGTGCAGCATCTTACAGCAGAAGGCAGAGCCAAGGCAGAAATCCTGGGCATCCTCTCAGGGCTGGGCTCCCTCCTGATACCAAGCGGCTTAGCTGAGGCAGGCGCTCTGCTGAGGATCTGACCTGTACCTGTGTATCTGCCATGGTGAACCTCGTTACAACATCAAGGCTTGGGAAGGTCAGCTTCGCTTCCTGAAGTCCAGGGGTCATTTGCAATTGAGCTGCGGCTCAACTCGGATTTATGAAGTACACAAGACTGACTGTGTGAAAGACCATTACTCGGTGTCCCTTAACACAGCCCACCTGGGCCTGTGTGGGCACTGTGGGCCCGATTTAGGGGACTCCTGTCAGAAACTGCACCTCAGGCTGCCCAGCACACATCACCTCATTGTATCCTGCCCAGAGCCCGCTCCCTCCCCGGAGCCACTCCATCTCAGGCTGGGCAGGGTCCATCAACACTGCTGTGCCTGAGATTTTACGGGGATCAAGCTGCTTGCTTTCTGAGAAGAGAGAGAGGCAGAGGCAGAAGATAAAAATAGGAAAAAAATAAGGGACCCCAGGAGAAGGGAGGCTCTGGTGTTGGGCACAGTCCCCCCACAGCATTCCCTGGTTGTGCTGGGCCAGGAGCTGGGGAGGCGGGTGCCAGTCAGCCTGGCCCTGGAGAATGAAGAGGTGGGCTGGGCCTGCTCCACCAGAGGCCTCGGACCTTTCTCTCCGGCCATAGACGCCAGGCTGTAAGGATCTGTCCCTCTTGCTTTCTTGTAACACACACTTATAAAATGGCCAGCTGAGCAATGGACACGGGTCCCAAGAAAGCTCAGCAAACTACTGCAACCAGCACCCAGCCCTCAGGTCTCTCACTAACACAGGCACCACGCAGCGGAGAAGGAACCCTGAAGCTCTAGGAGCCTCCTCCTGTCATCGCTAACAGAGACATCAGCGCATCCTCCAGGACACTGCCCAGAATGTTCCACGTCTGTGTTCTCGGAGGAAGCAGGCCAAGCTGTCCCCCCCCCCCCCCACTTCACATGCTGGAGAGTCGAGATCCCCAGGATCTCATGTGCACCCAGGACAGTTTATTAGTCAAGTGCCCTGGCCAAACATTTGCTCTTGTTTGTCTGGCTGAGGGCCTAGAGTGGAACAGCGGTTATAGGCTGAACCCTGAATCAGCACAATTGTGCAGTGACCGTGTCCATGGTCTCCCCGTGAGGGTATCACCCCACCCCCTTTCCCCACTCTGAGCATCACTCACAAAAGAGACTGAGGGTCGGGGGGGAGTCACAGGCGCGCTTCCTCGCTGCAGAGAGAGTAAAAACCAGCTGCTCTGGAGTTCAGGGCCCTCGGAGCCAGGGTTGGACAGTGTGCCCCTTCAACAGCCTGGTCACCCTTTCTCAGCAAACCCAGTGTGAGGGCCCAGGCCATGTTTAAGGTTTGCAAAAACACATTCCTCACGCATCCTCCAGCACTGATAAACACTTGGCACTGTCATTAGAAATAATTACCTTCTCATTAAGTCTCTACCGTGCGACAATGGTGATCTGCTTAGAGTTATGGGCACTGGAAGACACACATTTCTTTCAGATAGCTTACAATTCACACTTTGAATGGAGATGAGCTAATCCCAAATGACATTAGGACCTGGTGAAGGTTTACTATAACATACGAAAGGGGGGAAAGTTGGATTTAAAAAGATCAGCCATTGGAAGGGAGCCAGAGAAGGCTTTGGTAATGAAAATCCACAGACCTCCCTCATCTTGTGGGTAAGCTCCTTGGATCCTGTGTCCTCCCAGGCCTCCTCCCCAGGGTGCCTTGCAGGGTCCAGTGCTAAACTGGCTCCTCCGGGAAGCCTGGCCTGCCTGGGGTCCACAGCAGCTCCTGCCGTTTGCTCCAAATCTGCACAGGCCCTTGCCAGCGCTTACTCTGCTGGGGGTGGTAAATATTGGGTAGCCTCTGTGGACGCGTCCTCAAAGAGAAAGATCCTCTGAGCCGCCTGTGTGCACCACGCTGCTTCCTCATCAGGACCTCAGTGCTTGCAGAATGAATCAGAGGCTGACAAACAGCCAACTGGGGCAGCCAGTTGTCCCTGTTTACATTCGCTCAGCTGTGGCACAGCGAGCAAGAAGAACCCACAGCCGTGGTTGTGCCAAATGGATTTCACGATAGACCAGACAGCAAACTGTGTGGCTTCTGACGCATGCGAGAGGTCAGATGTCCTGAAAGTGGAACACCTCACGGCTCTCCTCTGCTGCAAGCAGAATACGAGCTATTGAATGATCAGTACATTTAGATCCACAAAGGTGCATGCTTGCAAGCCCCGTGTTCTAGACGGTTAAGTTAGGTATAGGCAGCCACACGGGGCTCGGCTCTCAAAGGAGCCAGTGCAGAAGGTGGGATGCATCGCAACCGTGGGGCAGACACACCCGCCGTGGGCCAGACCTCAAGATGAAAGACGAAATAAACGCACCCACATATTTCCCCCAAGGATAAACAACGGGGATTGAATTCTAAATAGGTATCAAGCACTGTGGGAAAGCCAGGAAGAGCTACTGATCCACCCCCTCCAGGAAAAGTCCGTTTGTCTCACGGCCTACTTGCTAGGTGACTTGCTTCCCCATTGAATCCTCATTTAATCAGTATCACCGGAGCAATTATGATTGTGATTTTTTTTTTTGCTACTGGGGATGGAACTCATGACCTGGAGCTTGCCAGGCAGACGCTTATGCCACTGAGCTAATCCCCAGCTACATTTGTACCTTATTGGTAGACCACAGTTTTGTCTCGCCTCACGCTGATTTTGTGAGTTACCATTTTTCCCTACTTTGAACCCGCCTCACCTCATAGATTTGCTCTAAAAATATCCTAGAAAAGGCAGGGTTCTTGGCACCCCACTTAGAATCCCTACTGTCTCTCTCTCAGCTTTCTTTACTCAATAAGCATATTCTGCCCTTAACCTCCCTTGTTCCTAAGATTCATTCTTTGAGTTTAGAGAACACAAACTCCTTACTGGACATCTAGTAGGTTGCGAGTTTCCTTTCCCATATCCCACCAGTACTCTAGGAGGCTGAGACAGGACAATTGCCAGTGGGAGCCCAGCTTATGCAACTCAAGGACTTACTTAGCCAGACCTTGTCTTGGGGATGGTGGGGAATGGAGCTCAGTGCTAAGGTCTTGACTTTAACCCCCCACCCCCGACAAATTAAGATCCACAAAGAACACTATGCAGGTGTGATTCCTTCCTTCCTATGCTAAGTGACATCTCTCCTGTGGGTACATCTGTCATTACCCTTAACTGAAAAATTCTGCCTGCCTCACCAGTGAGGTATGAACAGGAAGGAACTCGGAGCCTGCAGTGTTAAGTGAGATGAGCCAGGCACAGGCAGAGGGTACCACACGGTTCCCCTCCTCTGTGGACTTCGAAACTCTAAGCTGAGCGCATGGAATCAGAGACCAGAACAGTGCTTATGGGAAACCTCGAAGGGGAGGGGTTGGGGGAGGCTCTTTAACAGGTAAAATGTCACAGCCAGATGGGAGGAATATGTTTTGGTGTTCTATTACACAGAGGGTGATTATAATCAGCAAATTGTAGCCTATAATTAAAAATAGCTGGAAGAGAAGATTATGACTGTAATCATCACAAAGAAATGATAAATGCTGCAGATGATGGATAATCTAGGTACTCTTGGCTGATCATTACATAATATATAAATGTTCCAAAACATCACACCGTACGCCCTAAAGATGCATAATTATTATCTGTCAATAAAAACAATGATTGCACGTAGTTTCTTGTCCTTTAGGAAATCGTTATCTAATGATTGTGAACTCAAAAATGTAGGTGTTGTTTCCCTCCAAATCTAAGAAAGCAATGACTTATTTAAAGGAAAAGACAAGCCTGTAGAAGACCCCCTGAAGGAGGAGAGCGGTTAGGGTAAGGGAGTTCAAATTTATTAAAAATAAAGAAAATCACAACCATTAAGGATTACAGGCACCCAATAACTTTCTGATTCCCATACATTATTTTATTTTTCCTTCCAAGAAGCTGAGATTAGAATTATTATTCCCATTTCATAAATGGAAAAAGTTAGAGACTCGACAAGGGTCATCCGGCTACTATGTGCTAGATCCGTAATTTCAAACCAGGTCTCCCTGGCCGCCAAATCTACCATTTGCCAAGAGCCTATTGTAAATGTCACATCCCTGATTAGACACAAGAGGGTTTCTCGTGGCCCTTGCAACCCTCACACATTTTTTAAATTTAAGTAATTTTTAAACATTCTAAGGGTGAAAAATCTGTGTGATGGAGCCTTGGCTCCCTCGCCATGAGGCAATTACAGCAGATATTTTCTGACTTTAATAAGGAACAGAAAAAAACCAGCTTCGATCCCAAGATATCTTGCGTAATGAAAAATGGAGGTTGCTTCTGTTTTAAGTGCTGATAAGACTCTCAACACCAGATGTGCATAAACTCCCTCTCCTGGCTGGAGCCCGAGCGGGTTCCATTCATTAAATGCTCTGATATCAAGATGCAGGTAAGAGACTTCCTTCCCCCACAGTTGCTGCAGATTCAAGGCACGAAGAGCCATATTTGAGGTGGAGAGGCGCGCTCTAGAACATATTACTTCATGATCTGGGAGAGAAGAAACCACAAAGAAATAAAAGGAACTGTGGGTTGTGGTTTTTAAGATAAACACTATTTCATGACCCATCTCTTTTTGGGTTCACTGCGTTTCCAAAACTCCACAAGGAACAGCCAGTCAGGGCAGCTCAGGCTTCCCGAGATGCCGCAGCCATGTGTTCCTAGTGGAGGCCAACCACCGGGCAGTGGTCAAGGCGCGCCGCCCAGGGCCAGGGTGCCTGGGTTTGGAGGCCAGCTCTGCCATGACCAGGGCGTCACCTGGGGTGACTTATTTCCTCACCTGCTAAAGGAGGGCGGTTATGATCTTCATTGTGTGGGAGTGGGAGGATGATCTGAATTAGTGTTTGCAAAGTGCTCAGAACTAGACTTGAATGGTATGCACTCCGGGCATGGTGCTGCACACCTGCAATCCCAGTACTCAGGAGACTGAGGCAGGAGGATCACTGCAAGTCCAAGACCAGCCTGCGCTACAAAGTGAGCTCAAAGCCAGCCTGAACTCCACAGTGAGATCTGCACCAGAATCTTCAAAAGCTTATTGGCATAGTGCAAGAAAGAGCAATTCTACTGGAATGGAATATAATTTTAAAATACTATAATGCATGATATCATCACACTAGTAGCCATAAAAAACTTGTTCAGAATGGAGTACACATAAGTGGAACACTGATAATGAAATATATGTAGATTAAATATCATACCTATGCCTTATAAATAAAGGTTTTATAATTTTTCATAAATACAATAAATATTTACAGAAAAAACGAACCTGCACCAGGTCCTGCATCTCACTGAATCTAAAAAGTAAATGTAATTTTTAAAGGATACTCCTATGCCCACAAGCCTAAGATAGTGCTTTATGGAGACTTATCTAATTCTGAGTAGTTTAATCTAACTTTTAAAAAGATATAAACCAGGTGGGGTGATGCCTGCCTGTAATCCCAGCACCCGGGAGGCTGAGGCAGGAGGATCGCCCAGAGTTCAAGGCCAGCCTGAATTACAAAGGGAGTTCAAGGCCAGCCTGAACCATATGGTGAAACTCTGCCTCAAAAAAAAAAAAAATAGATATAGTACCTTAACATAACTAAATTTCAAAATCTCAGTATCTGACCCTTATTTTGTTATAAGTATCATTAGTCTTCTCTGTAAAAAGGATAATTTTCTATAATCTTCTAGTTTTAGTAAATCTAAGATTCTGAAAGATGCTTTCCCTGTCCAAGTCTTCAAGCCAAACAGAGGAAAACTGCCTCCCAAACCTTGCCTAATCACTGCAACACTACATCTCCGAAAAGCTCCCTTAAACCACTTCTGCAGAGCCCGTCTTCATAGATCTCAGCTATGGGGTTTTGGACTGGGTTATGCGTGCCCCAGGACCTGGGGAGTCTATGATATTTCTTCCAGGGTTTTCCATCTATGTCTTATTCAGCGCTGCCACTAAATCCTGTTACCCTTCGGTCAGTAATGTCCCTCAGGTCCACCCACCTCAGTCCCTTCACCTCCTACCTCCCTCTACGAAAGGCAGAGCTCAACCAGCGTGGCTGCTGTCCCTGTTCCCCATCAGTGAACTGCATGGGGAGCCATTCCACCAAGGTCTAAACTCCATCCCAGGGAGCAGCAGCGCTGTCCGTCCCTGTCCTGCAGTCCTTGTCCTTCAGTCCGCGGAGAACCAAGCCCCAGGCGGTTTCTCCTGTCCTGACTACATCGTCACTGTCTCCCTCCTGCCCTCCCCGCCCACCCACAGATCTCAGCTCTGCTGCACAGCAAACACACTTCTGTACTTTGTTCTTTTTAAGCCTCAGTATTTTCATTTCCTCCTGGACAAGGCGTTCCCAAGGCCTCCTATCCAAATCCCATGTCCCCAAGCTCTGTTCCACCACGTCTCTCCACGCACCTCTTCCTCAGCCCTTCTGGCTCCTGTTACATTGCCGAGGGGACCTCTATTGTTCAGAAAGTTTTTGTTGGACTTTTTACTGGTTACAGAAAGGATCCCTTTTTCAGGTGCCACACAACACAACACAAAATACCTATTTGTAAAACCAATTTCTCTATGCTACAGAGCAATATATCCCAAATTCTAGGTAAGATGCACAGCAAAATATATACATTTACTAACACAAACGCACATATGGATATGTATGTGTCCATTTGTGTACAAATGTAATTGCAACACAAGTTTTATATAATAGTATTTTCTTAACTACATGCAACAAAACTTTTAAAATACATTTTTGGACAACTGCATATGAGGAACATACAATTAATGAGGTATATTTTATTCATTATGCAGAAAATATTCTTATCTGCAGATGCCTATCAGAAACAAACTGCTGATGTCTTTAGAAAACCCACTTTGAAACAGGACACCCCCACACACACACACACAAACCCCAAATATGAAAGCTTTTGTTACTGAATCTGGATAAGGAAGATGAATATCTGCTTTGCTGATCCTCCTGCTTTTCCCTACGAAAACATAAAGAGGTATTTGCTACTTGTTAAATGTATTTTTCCTTTTTTAGACAGGGTCTCGCTATGCAGTTCAGGCTGACCTTGAACTCACTTTGTAGCCCAGGCTGGCCATGAATGCACAGCGACCCTCCTGCCTCGGCCTCCAGAGTTCTGAGATTACAGACATGTGCCACCACACCTGGCTCATTAAATGTATTTTGTAACGCACTCACGGATTTCAGGCTTGTTTGAAAACTAGTGCTTTCTAATTAGGAAAAGTATGTCCTGTTTGCAACTGTATCTAAGGAAACTCTAACATTCTGAAGAATGCTCTGCGGTTACTCTCTGGCCAGTGGGTCAATAAAATACTCAATTTTCCATTGTTATGAGTCCACTGTCTTCCCTGCAAAACTCTTTCCATGGAAGCTTCTATGACTCAGTAGTAGCTTAGTAGGGAGGTATAAGATTTTTTTTAAGCCAGGGTCACACTATGTAGCTCAGCCAGGCCTTGCACTCACTTTGTAGCGGAGGCAGGCCTCAAACTCACAGCAATCCTCTTGCCTCTGCCTCCCAAGTGCTGGGATTATAAGGTGTGCATTACCACTTCAGTGAGGTTTAAGATAAGGACTAGCAACTGCAGAGATCACAGAATCCGAATTTACCCCAAGAGTCACATCCTAAGAATAATCCTTGTGGTTTTATCAGAGCTTTAAAAGGATTTCTGGGGACATCAGGAAATCAGGACAATAGCTTGAAGCCAAAAATGCTGTAGTGACCTGCACAATGGCTAAACTTTCCCCTTCCTTCCGTTTACGTTTCGGTTTTAGTAAAACAACAGGTTCTGAGAACAGCATCAGTATTACCTCATTTAACTGATACTAAAAAGTAACCTAGTGAGGGAGGGAAATTCCTAGATAACTGAGATTCCTGCCTGGTAAAGCAAGATTCTGGATTTTTAAAAATTTCTAAATTCCCAGGACTGAGTTCCTGTTGACCAGCATCACCCACAGGATCGAATTTGGACCGTAGCACGGCACAGTGACGGCCAGAGATACCTGACCCAGGTCGACCAGACATCCGTATTGCAGTTCTCTTTCTGGACCTCTGGTCCCTACCTGAGAAGAGGACGTCAAGGTCCTTGCAGCCTTTACACCCCCTACTCCATTAGCATTGTGTATGTACGGCTGGCGGCCCCACACAAGATGCCAATGTTCATCCTGAACAAAATCATCTGCACGTACAGACTAACTTAAACTATCTGCCCTTCCTGACAACAGACCTAACCAAAATGAAAATTATGCAACCAGTAGTTTAAAACCACATGCGGCCAGTGAAAGGAGCAATTACTAACACATAACACAGGTGACTCTCATGGGTATCATACTTAAGGAAAGAAAACATGTAAACTGCGAAGACAAGCTCAAGAGGCCAGGAAAGGCGCGGTAGGGAGAACAAGTCACCAGAAGATGGCGCTATGGAGCACTGGCCACTGAATGGGGGGGGGTTGGCAAGGGAAGCCCCATTCATGCCACTGTGATTGCGGGATGTACACAGGTAACTGCGGTAAAGTTACAGCTCAAATACATAAAATAAAATAAGACCTAAGACGCAAAATGATCTTAGGTCATGAAAATGTAAGAGCTGTCAACATCGCTCTATAGCACCAATACCACTGCAAGTACTCAATGAATATTTAACATACAACACAGTGTGAGTCTAACAGGGAAAGAACTTTAATCTCATGAGTGTGTCAATTTGTACTGCATTTTGTCAGCTCTTTAACATTACATCTTTAGTTTCTGTTGCAGTCAGGGGTTGTGCAGAGAACAATCAGAATCAGGACACAGAGTTTATAATATTATTTTTATAATGGTCACCCAGAGTTAGCATAAGAAAATGCAGGAAATCTATCCGCAACACCAAAAAAATAGAATATTTAGTCAAGGGCCTAAATCCCACAGCAATGTCCCACATGAATCCAGATGAAAACCCAGAGCTCTTGACAGTGCCTCCCATGAGTCCAACTGGAGGTCCAGAGCCCACAAGATGGACTCACACCAGTCTCTTTTATGGATCCGTGCTGGGAAGGCCCAAAGGCCAGCGGTGGAAGCCAGAAAGTCCATGCCAGCAGGGTGAAGGAGCTGTGCTGGTGGGATGAGTGTTCTATGCGGGAGCCGAGAAGTCACACTCACAACAAAGACCAGGGATGTCCTGAAAGATACCACAGCCATCCTCAGTGACATGGAGGCCCTGAGGTCCTCCGATTACAAGCACAGTCAAGTACATGCCAGGAATCAATGCTCGATGTGAGGACCAGCGCTTCTCCAGGAGAACCAACGGCTCAAACAGCAACTCGTAAGAGAACCCACAATGCCTCAATGCAGTAACGCATTAACGCCCTCCTTCTCCACTTCTCTATTTATGCTGGCAACTTTCCTCAGGTGGAGCATCTACGCTCAGCACCATGCTGATGTAATCCAGCCAGCATTAAGTGGACTGCCAGTTCTTAATCCCTAACAGTTTCCAAAACTTTTACAATTCTAGCTAATATTTGTTTCAGAACACAAAAGCACAAATGAAAAGGAATGGAAATCTATATGGTGTATTAGCAAGACACGAACGTCGATGGTATAAATGCATTAGGTTCAGACGCAAATGTATTTAATTTTAAATTCTGCAAAATACAGCAAAGTTCTAAATGTGATGCAGAGTGCCAATGTCTTGTTTCACCGCCTAACAGTACTTAGCGAATGCTTCTCAAGATGCCAAACAGCGTACAATTAAGGACTGACTTACACCAAACTGGTTTATGACAGCTGACAATCAGTTCATTTAGGTTCCAAGCCGCGTCTATCAAACACAGAATTTTCACTTGAAAAATGTTCCGGGCACCTTGTGTGAGCCAGGACTGCGCTAAAAGCACTGGGGTCAGAAGGCAGAGAGGAATGCACTCAGGCCTGGCAGTGTTCACAGTGTGGGCAGGGAGACATCAGAACTCCCACAGCAACCTCAGGGAGGGAGGAAGGGAGGGAGGAGGTCCGTTGTAGGTGCTTCCCGGAGAGGCTCCCAGGAAGCAGGCATCGGACTTGGACTTGGAGGCAGGGGCTTGGCAGCAGCCAAGGGAGCCGAGCACAGAGTGCAGCACACCTGCAGGGGGAAAAGGCGGCGTGTTCGGGAATCGGGAAGCTGCCTGGGTGTCTAAGCGGACAGTGAGTAAAGGGGCCAATTAAAGTCAGGGCACGACTGAGGACTGACAGAAACTCGGGCCGGGTGGGCATGTGCGCAAGACAGAGGCTGGGAATCCGCAGCATACCCGCCTCCAGCAGGGACATGGCCTTGCCAGTCTTGACACTGATCATGAAAATAAAATACTGACAGAGACATTAGAAAAGCAAAAAGAAAAAAAGGGAAGAACAAAAAATCCTGTCACAAACAGACTGTGAATAATAATAATAATAATAATAATGATTGTGTTACTAGGAGTTCCAACTTCACGGTATATTCTGATCACCACTTACACTCGTCTGTGACTCTTACTGTGCCTGAAAAACAAACCTAGGTTATATGAATACAAGAAAACAAGGGGGGCAGCGGGGTGGTAGCAGGCGGTCTGGGAACGCTAAGATGCCAGCATCTCTTCACTCTGAGAACCGCAATAGATGGAGGCACGGGTCTGTACCTGGCACACAGCCCTAACACGCCCAGAGCCCGGGAGAACGCTGGGCTAGGGACACCTGCTCCGAGCTCATTACAGAGCCGCCTGTGTGCAGAAACACTGCCTAAAAACATTCATTTTAGCCCCAAAGGGTAAACTCCTTTCTTAAGAGATTTTATTCATGCCTAGTTCTCTAAGAAAGAAGAGTTCTGGGATTTTCTCTTTGCCATGGGAAAGCTGATGACTCTAAGGGCCGCTGTCTTCCTTACGGCGTCCACGATGTGGTGCATACCGAGTTCGACTCAGTCCACCAACTTTATTCAGAATTTCAAAATGCTGACATCCACCAAGTGAGAGCACCGTGAAACCTCATTCAGCCCAAGATAGTACTCTGGACTGAATGAGCTGAAGTTTCTTAATGTCTGTACTTTGATCCCTCTGAGATCACTCACTGCTTTAAATGTTGTTAGGACTGTTGCATTATTGAAGTCACTGTAAACATATCTGTAAATATCACAGTCTCTGTGTCAGAAAGACTTTGCTTGATTGCTTTTCACGCTGGATAAGAATGTGGTCAACAGTTGTGAATACGTACTTCACCTTGAAAGATTCCAAGTGTTCAATCCTATGTGATCAGAGGCAAGGGGATGTTTATTTCATTAAGGGGAAAATCCTTCAAGGAACTAAATCATGTTTAAACAGCAAAGTGACAGGTGTAATTATGCAAGAATTAAATGGCAAACAGATTTGTGTACGATCATTAGTTTCCTATTATGCAGCATCTTTCATCAAAAATCTCAATAAATCTTTACCACTGTTCTTAATCTACATTCTGATTCTCTCAAAGTGTTACAAGTCTGTTCTGGTGTGATGAAAGGCAGTCAGTCCTCAGGACTCGTGGCTGTGGTCACATACAAGCTGTCTACGGGATGAGGCTGCAATCTCCAATGTCAGAAGTCTAGGTCCTCCATGTCTTGACCCAACCCTGTCCTCTGCCCAGACTTTGTATTTTCACCCGCTTACCTGGACTAACTGGCCTGACCAGCTGACCTTGTTCTGGTCAAGCACTGCGGGCCCAGGTTTCTGCCATGCTATCCCCCTGCCACCATCTCCTGAGTGCTTGTGGCTGCCATTGGCACGACGGGAGTTTGCTGGAGTTCATCTCTGGTGTGCACTGCGCTCAGTGTCTCAAAGAAACTAAGCAGCTGGATGAGGTTGCAAAGCAGGAGGAGTGAACGTCTGAGCCCAGGGGTCTGACTGTGCAGCCTGTGTTCTTCCCAGAGCCTCAGGTTTCCTGGAACGTCCTTCCCAATTTTTATCTACCAAATCTTTAAGGTTCCTTGAGTTTCTGGCTTACTTTAACTTTTCCCACATGAGGTCAACTCTGATCACCCCAGTCTAATAATCATTCCTATTCAGAACCCTTGTGGCTCAATCGTTTACTGCCTCATATTAATTATTTTTATTTTTTGGCAGGCTCAGAACCTCATATTGTCCCTTGAACACAGCAGGCCCTTAATTGTTTTTGTAAGTGAGTCATTTTGCTGCTTTGGTATATTTTCTATGGGCACAACGCCTGATAGATAGGATAATTTCAGGAATGGAATAAAAGATGATTCAACAGCGAAAGTATTTACAATTTTGCAAATGAAGATCAGAGCACAGGGTTAATTTGGAGGATGAAAAATATTAGAAATCCAAGCACTTCCCAATTTTTTCACTTCACTAATTTTGGGACATTTGCTTGTTCCCTCAGAGAGGTAAAAGAACTAGAGTTCTAAGAAGCCCAGGTGGACAACCCCGAAGCTGTAGATGAGGAAGCTTTTCTTACATTGCGTCAGGGAGGGAAACGTTCTCCAGCAGCTTCTTGGCGGACTGCCCCTCGGGTCCTGTTGCTCGGGCTGAGTCACCAGTCCACTCCAGCTGCAGGAGAGCTGGGGCCTCAGCCTCTGCTGCGGGAGAGGCCTGGGCACCAGGCAGAAAGTGAAGGCAAACGTGTGCCCGTGGGAAACCCACGAGGTTTGCAAACCCTCCGTGTCTCAGCAGATGGGACATCATGCGAAAGGGCTACTTCTGAGGGGTGCGACAAAGAACCCAGCTGCCAGGGGCGGGCTGTCCCAGAGGGAGAAGATGAGAACTACAACCTGTGATCTTTTAGCCACTACGTCATAAACACATTGCTCTTCCGTATTTTTTTTTTGTTGTTGTTAAATACTATCTCCTTCTATTCCATCATAAAGAAAGAAAGTCAAGGAAGAAAAAATAAAGTCTATCCCATTTGAACTTCCATACAGGTCTCAAAACAGGTAAGAGACCTGAAGCACAGAACTGGGGATCCGAGCATTTACAAGCCTTCTGCCTCTTTCTTCTCTTTTCCTTGCTGCTTCTAACATGACAAGTCTGTTATCACAGCGCTGTCACCACTAGAGGCGTCCATCAATAATGAACCACTGTGAACAGTTGTAACACACTGGAGAACTGTGGCCACTGTAAGGGAAGCGGGTATGAGTGGGCAGGCTGTCCAAGTCAAACCGGAACAGCACGCAGAGCTGAGAGCACAATACACTCTCACTAAGCTTTAAAAGCGTGGGAGGGGTGTCCTAGAGGCATGCAAGTCACTCTACTTAAATGGAAATTTCTAGAAGGCTAAGCATTGTGCATGGTAGTTAACTGTGGAGAACAGGATTGGGAGTCTTGGAACAGAGACTGTGTGTGTGTGTGTGTGTGTGTGTGTGTGTGTGCACGTGTGTGTGCATATGGGGCAAGAACTCTATCACGAGACTCTCAGCCCTATTTAAATTTTATTTTGAGACAGCATCTTGCTAAATTGCTCAGGCTGGCCTTGAACTTGCAATCCTCCTGCCTTGAACTCCTGAAAAACTGAGATTATAGGTGTGTGCCACTTGCCCTGCCAGGAAACCTTTTTGTTTCATATTCTTTGTGACACGGCTTGTATTTTATTTACCTTACTGCCATATTTTTAACAAATACATGCTGCATCCTCAAACTGAGACTAAGATCCAAAAAGCTGCAAACTTTCAGGGCTATGATTTTTACTAACAATATCAAAATAACTGGCCTCCAGGACAGCAGGGACATTTACAGCAACAAACTAACTTCACAACTTAGTGCTCATCAGGTTATGTTTACAAAAGTAACTCCCTTCTGAAGAGCTCTTCAACTCAATTTCCCAAGGAATGAAAACCATGTCTTAAAAGGTATTCCTAAAAATGTTTCAGAGAACAAACCTGGGATTTTCATGACATAAATACGAGTTTGCAAGTAAAAAATAATCCAAGGAAAATGCTGAACATTAATATTAAATCTCTTATAGAGCTCTTCACAAACTACCAACTTCCCAAGGTACCAGCACAACCAGGACACCTCTACCAAGCACATTTCCAGTGCGCACGGCTCTGAATCTGTACTGCGTGGGCAGACACTCCCACAGGAACTCTTCACTGTGACAACCACGGCACTACTCCAGGGCAGCGCAGGACAGGGGAGACACACACATGTGCACTCGCTGTGAAACGCCACCTCTGTTCATGATGATGACGGGCTGCGTGTATCCGGGCTCCCTGAAGCGTCTAACGGAGCTGAAAAGTTCCCGCCACGTGGTGTCATCACCTGCCCTGATGTCATGGCATGACACATCCTTCACACCTTCATGCACACCTGGTGGAGACACAGCTGCCACTGCATCACCAGTCACATCAAAAAGCCGCACCTACGCCTGGGAGCCGCACATAACACTTGAGGACAACAGAGGACTCTGCTACTGGTTCATGCATTTACTATACTTACTGACGCGCTCTTACATACAAAGAAAGGAAGCTAACTGTGCACCAGCCCCTGGCGTGGCATTCAGGTCCAGAAGACACCCGTCACACAGGAGGGGATGGATCCCTGCCTATCACTGTCGCTGGTGACCTCCCCGGGGACAAGATATGGAGGTGGAAGACAGTGATCCTGATGGTGCTGACCTGTGTGGGTCTAGGCTACAGGTGTGTCTGTGTCTTCATTTTGAACACATGATGCTCAAAACTAAAATAAAAGATATTTCTAGAATAGAGACACATGCAAAGAAAATATCTCTGCACAGCTACATGATATGTTTGTCTTTGAAACGAAGTGTTGTGACAAAAGCCAGAGTTTAAAAAATTTAAAATTATGTAAAGTAAAAAAGTGACTTTAGCTGGGTGAGGTGGTACATGCCTATAATCTCAGCACTCAAGAGGCTGAGGCAAGAAGACCACTGTGAGGGCCAGGGACTTAGCTCAGAGGCATAAGCACCTGCCTGGCAAGTGCATGGTTGTGAGTTCAATCCCCGGTACCAAAAAAAAAAAAAGAAGACCACCGTGAGTCTGAGGCCAGCTTGCACTGCACTGCCTCAAACCACCCCCCATGCAAAGTGACATTAAGCTAAGGTTAACTTTTTACTGAAGAAGGAATTTTAAATCAGTTTGGTGTGGTCTAAGTGCCGGCAGCCATGGACAAGTCCCAGGTGCAGCATGCTGTGTCGCTGACAGGCATTTTCACCATACCTTTCCCTGTGTCCCTTTGTTTCGCTACACAAGCACTGCCTAGGTTACACCCGCTACAGGCTGTAGTATCCTATGTCACTTCCAGGTTTATCGCTGGGAGCAACAGGCTGAACCCGCAGCCGAGGTGCACAGCAGCTCCAGCCAGGTGTCTGCAAGCTCACACCATCCCATTCACACAGCACCACAACCACCTAACAAAGCACTGCCCAAAACATGTGCCCTACCTAGAACACAATCCTGGCTCTGTGACCCAAGGTCGTGTTTGTCACCGAAGGCTTAGGGGTGTCAGGAGCTTATCCAGGACTGTTTACAGGTAGCCCTGGGACCCCGGGGGTTAGCCTGTCTCATCTATCTCTCGGTGCCAGTGTTTGGTTTTGCTTTCAAACACAGCTTCTATAACAATAACTCCGAAAAGCAATAAAACCACCTGTTTAAGGTTGAAATTAGTTTCTCACAAGCCAAAACTGAACAGGATTACTTTCACTAAGAACAACAACAAAAAATTGGTGGTTATAAAATTTAAAATGAAACAATACTAAAAGCAGATTGTAAGCGACATCTGAAATATTTACATTTAACTATTTTTTATTAAACAGTTCAGTAGTAGAACATGCACAGGCCCCCCAAGACCCAGAAATCCTATCCCTAGGTTATGAAGAATGCATTAGAAATATCACAGAATCATCGCTCACAAGAGGAGGCAACAGAACAACCCAATACCTACAGGTCTGTGGACAAAAGAATGGAAGCACATGCACATGTGAGCACACGCTCACACACACATAAGGTGCATGCACAGTGGTGTGACATGAACCAGAGCCATAACAATTTGAATGTATGAAAGACGCAAGTTAAAGAAGGACACGTTCAGGGTAAATCCCACATTATGAAGCTCAAGGGCAGGCTTAGGTAGAAGCGCCTGAGTGGTAACAGGGTGGAGAAAAGCAAAGGCAGTGATTAACACGAATCTCAAGACACAGAGGGGTAGGGGAGAAGGCGTGTGATGGAGGGGTCCCCCACCCAGGGCAGGAGGGCACTGGGTCAAGTCCAGCACCTTACACCTGGTCAGTGCACAGGGCTGTTTCCTGGTGGTGGTTTCCCCCTCTCTTAATGGAATTACACCTTCTCTGTGTAATATTTAACCATTTATAGACATTTTAAAATAAAAACTATGGAACAAATCACATAGTAAACTAAACTAAATCTGTTCATTTAATGTAGAAGGAATAACATCTTTCCACCCACTGTCCTACTTTGGGTTCTAGTCTTAACTTTTCAGGTCATAACGTTAAAATCTCAACCAGGTCTCGGGCGCCCAGGCCTTCCTCAGGCCACGCCTACAAAGGGCACAGTCTTTCTGGGTCTTCATCCTCACCAGGACCACACCAAGAGCGAGAGGGAGGAAATCCTGTGCTTCCCTGGGGCCACGGGGTTAGCACGGCAGTGTACCCCATCCCAGCCGGCCCCCAGATGGCTGGAGGGGAGAAACTGAGAGGGGAGGAGGAAGGGCAGGCCAGCACCCACCGAACCCCCTCTGGCCACCATCCCACACCCCACCACGGCAGGACCTGGGCGCCTCCAGAAGGCCCTGCCCACAGCGGCCCAGTCTGCGGCTTTGTGAACAGCACGGAAGTAGGCGAGGCTGTTGTACAAGCTGCGTTCTAGCAATTTGCCCTTTCAATTTCCACTGAAAGCACCGGGGTCCGGCTCTGCCAGCTGTTCCATTTGTGGTGCAACGAGACTGCAGGCTGCTCTGCTGTTGGAACAACAGCCCCCTCTGATTTCTCTTTTAAATAACAGAAGTTTAACCTCCGAGATGAGGTGCTGATGGATCAACTCTAACTGGATCCCCGCCCCTAGCTATCTGCTTTAAGGGCTGGAGACAGTTGTCAACAGCATGCTCACCTTTATACAGACTACCAGAGGAAAAAGTCCTCAGGTGAGTGGATTGCAACACCTTACTGTCGAGGGAAGGAGAGATTCCATTCACTTTGCAGCAATACACAGACGTCTTTCATGAACAGACATACAGCGCCATGAGTTGATAGATTTCCCATGAGATCAGCAGCTTGTGGGGGCACAGAATTCACATGAAATGGAACCTTTACTCCTGCAGGAGCCCCACAGCCATGGTGGAGGTGCCGAGATGGTAACGGAGCCCCGATTCAGACACACACAAACCTCCTCCCCCCACCCAGGGCTCGGCACCCACCATGCCCTCTGTCCCCACGGCAGCTGGCGATCACTCCCGCAGTTTAATAGAGACTCAGGTTTCCAGGGGAGAGGGGGACTGGAAGACATCCATTTGTGGAAAGACCAGATGTCCAAAGTTAGATTTCAACTCAGACAGAGCCTGTCAGACCTGGGATGACTTTCCAGAGGAAGATGGGAGGAGAACTGGCCCCTTTCCAGCCAGTAGCTGGCACAACCAAGCCCACATATTTGCCTAGCTCTTAAATCACTCTCACTGGATCTACATTTCTAAAAAGACCAAACAATAAAGGAGCTTAGTGGTTCATTAGTTCAGGCAGTTTAAACACCTAGAAAACCCCCTGAGAAATTAGGGAGGGATTCGGGCAAGCACGGAGATAACTATTAAGAACAAAAAAAATAATTTGGATTGGTTTCCAGCATCTCACAGGACATTAATTACCAGGAAGCTCTATAGTCCAAATCTACAGGCTCTGGCTGAGGCGGGAGGGTGGCGAAGACTTACCAAATGCCACACAACAGATCGGGCCCAGACCAGGACTGGCAGCCGGCTCACCTTTCTGCCCGAGCAGCAGCGCGTGTGCCAGCCGGGCAGGCTGGGTATCTACAGGACGCCTGGCAGTGACTCAGCCTGGACTTTGGAGAGCCTGCTCTCGCTATCTCTGGGTATTCCCGTGTTTGTCTCGGAGAAACTCCACGCCCTGTGCTGTGCCCCACATGCGGGCCAGTGACAGCGCACTGCACTCAGCACGAGGCTGCATAATGGGATCTTTGTGCCACCAGCAGGAGCCAGGCACCGTCTGTGTCTTTGGGGGGAGGCTGAGTCTTGCACGTTATACAACTCCTGGAACCCCTCAGTTACTGGTGAGGAGAGGGTGCCACTCAGCAAACCCAGGTTGGGCACAGCACACACAAAGCAGCAGACGGTGCTCAGGAAACCAGATTGAGAGAAAGGCAGTGAAGTGGTCAGTCAGTGCCCACAGTAGGGCAGTGGCGCACGGGCAGTGGGCAGTGTTGGGAGACTCTGTCCTTTGTTGATCTTTTCATGAGACAGAGGCTCTGGGCACCTCCCGTGACAGGCACATTGAGGCATGCTGCAGAGGAACCAGCAAAGTTCCCTCCCAGTCTAGTGTCCAGGGAGGGGGCAACAATAAAAAACATTGTCCAGTGTGAGGTCAGACATCCTTAGAGCTGATGGAGCACCCAGGAGGCCTGTGAAGCAGAGGGGATAGGGAGAGAGACCTGGTAGGTGGTGTTCCAGGTAAACTGAGCTCTGAATAAGCCAGGGGTCTGCTATGGATTCGGATTACATGGTACAAGGAAAGGATTGGCAGGAGAACTGGGGTAACCTGGGCATGGTGGCCCATGTCTGTAAGCCTAGCACTCTGGGAGGCTGAGGCAGGAAGATCACAAGTTCAAGTGAAGCCAGGGCAATTTAATGACATCCTATCTCAAAATTTTAGAAGCTGGAAATGTAGCTCAGTGTAAAGAGCCTGGGTTCAGGCTCCAGCGCTGAAAAGAAAGACAAAAAAACAAAAACCAGGATGACAGGCAGGGATCAGGCTCTGAGCATTCCACTTAAATCCCACTGGGTGTTTGACAGTCTGTGTGAGAGGCCACTTGGCAGCCTGTGATCTCTGAGATCCGTGGGGAAATTCACTCCAAGGGAACAGCCTGGAGCCTGCTGCGGCAATCCTGGGCCAGAGCTGGTAAAGGCTGGACACAGGACACTGAGGTGTGTGAAGGAGACAGAGTCAAACAGGACTTAGCACCCATCAAACGTGGGCAAGGGTGGGGCGTCGAGGAAAACCCCACTTTGGTCCCATTCCTCCTGGAGGCTGCAGCATCATATACAAGCCAGGCAAGAGGAGTTTGGGGGAGAGGAGGATCCAGGACATGATGCACTTGAGGTTCTGGGACCCCAAGGCACGGATGTTCTGGTGGGTGCCCTGAGACAGAATGGGGCTGAAGGAAGAGCCCAGCACCACCAGCACACAGGGCACCTCACTCGAGTCAGCCAAGGACTCGAGGGTCAGCCCAGACCTGGTCACACGCTGGCCCTGATGCTCGGTAGCTGCATGGCCATAGGCAAGTAAATTAACCTTTCTGAGATCCTGGTTTTAGCTAAGAAATTACTCTTGGATTTAATAAGAAAAGCACCTAGCGTCATGGCAGTCAGAGATGTTCAATTCTGTCCTCTTGCCCTTTTGTGATCAGATACTGCTTTGGATGATAATCAGAGCTCTTACCCTGTGTGGCACCATGAAAAGCATTCTTGCTGTCAGCCATTTGTCTTTAAATCGCTTTTGCTCTTTCTCCTAGGCACAGATTCTCTAATATCTGAAATGCCACAAGTCATAGAAAAATGCACGGTCCATGGGACCAGGGCTTTCCTGCACTTGACATTAAATAACCAATGCAAAGATCGGGAAATTGCCATGCGTTTCAGTAGTATTGACATAAGTCTGTGCTGCTGGTGTGGTGAGGGAGAAAAGGGCAAAGAGGTCTGGAAAACAGGGAGAGCTCTGCCGGTATAATAAAGTCCAGTTAGAAACGCAGATGTCTGCTGCACATGGAACCACGCTGTAATATCGAAGAGGAAGAGACCTGCCTGAGAGTCCACAGCCTCAAGCCACGGCTCTTTTAAGGAAAGGTCTAAAATAATGTTAAATAATAAATGCTAGCAAATGGGTTTTGCCTCACACAAAATGTAAAGTCAATAGCATGCTCTCTACAGAAGAAATACGTGTTTTATTTTTGGTTGGGCTCATTTTATTTTTGTGACGTATTAAAACTAGAGATGGTCCCTGACTTAGGAGGGTCTGACTTTTTTTCTATTTCACCATGGCCTGACAGTGATGCTCAAAGCAGAAACGGAATGTAGATTTGTATCTGCACCATCCTCTCTTGGGGCTCGCTGGGCAGTGGCTCCTGCTGGGCTGCACCATCATGAGAGGAAACCTCACGGCTCCACAGGGCCCTGTGCTGCTGAGCTACGGTCCTAGGTAGGCCAGGTGTATTAAATCCATTTTCCATTGAGGATAATTTCAACTTAGGATAAACCAATCAGGACAAATCCCCGTCATATGTCAAGAAGCATCCCTGCAAAAGATTAAAAACCCAGACTGACCATTAACGGCATACATAATTCAATTCCACACAGCTGAGCCGTTCATTTTCCCTCTGCTTTTCTCTTCAACCTCGTCTTACCTATTTTTATGGCTGCTTTAATAGTCTGAACCTGTCTTGGCCACTGGCGATCTTATTTCCTCTCCAACTTCTTGCTAAAATGCATTCACAGTCACTTCCTGCTTTCTTTCTGATCCTTTCTTGGTAGCTTCCCATATTCCCACGCTCTCCCTGTATCTCAGTACAGCAAAGTACAAGGCTCCTCCTTGTACTCGGCCATAAATATATATTAAAAAATGCAAGCTAGTTTCTTACATGAAATTATTGACAATTGCCTTGAAGCTCCATAATTGTTTGGCTCATTAACTATTTTGATTAGATAGAGATAATAATTCAATTCCGAGCTAACGGTCTGTGGAGATCTCCTTCTTCCTGGCTGTCTTTGTCTTCTGCTCACATGTGACACACTCAGGATGACAAGTTTCTAAGCACCTAGGAGGAACAAGTACCTTGCCCTTGTGTTTGCAGCCCTAACCCGAGGTTCTTGTTGCTCTCCAGTATTTCTGCACCCTGTAAGGCTCACTTGAAAGTCACAGTACACCTGTCTATCTTTCTTAACCAGTCTCAAAGATTCTGACGTGTCCTTGGCAAACAGACCCAAGCTATCTTCCAAGTCTTCCCTGCTCTGAACAGACCTGAATTTTCCAGCGGTCAATAATGGTTTTAGTGTTATTAAATCCTTGGCCAGCCTGCTGCCAATAGGGCATAAAATGAAGACAGAGAGATGGCCAGATCAGATGGCATCTGCCACTCTGCCACTAAGCCAGCAGCATCTCCATGTGACCTGGTTCCGGTCTGCATCAGTTATCCCCTGGACACCAAGGAGATGCATGCAGTCAAAACAACAGGGTACTGAGACAAATTCTTTCAACTGAAAACTCGGGAATACACACGGGACCCACATACACGTGCATATGCAGTTATAAGAGCCTCACCACGACTTGCATTAGAGGTGTCTAAAACGGAGAGCAGCTCGGTACCATAATGTTTCGCCTACAACTGTCTTACTTTCTTTAGAATCCAGCTCAGGATCTGTGATCTCTGTGACCTAAAGTACTACTCTCTATGCAAATTTAAGGTTAGCTAGCTACTTACTCCCTTAAATCATTCTCTATCCTCTTCAGATATTTCTAAATCCCTTTCTTTCTCCCGCAGCTCATTTAATCCCACTAGCCAGGGGTCCTCAGGTGAGTCCAAGGTTTTGCAGAAGTGGACAGGAATGGGGCAACTCATCTCCTGCATCTGTACCAGTTGAGCCAGGGAGGCTGTCAGAGGGGAAATGACCTCCCCAGTCAGATGGCGCAGGCTTGGGAACAACAAGGTGTTTGCATCTACCCTTAGGTAAGACCCTGGACCCAACATGTTGATTTTGGAAACATTCATCTATGGGGGTCTGGAGATATCACTAGCATGTGCAAAGTCTTGGGTTAAACCCCAGTACCACAAGAAAAAGAAAAAGAGATCTACTCATATGTAATTATAAAAGAAAATACAGAGATTTTTAAATACAGTGTTACAAAGCAAACCAAATAAGGGAAGAAAGTCATCCTGAAGGGACTTATACTATGCATCTATCTGCAGGGGACTGGTTAATAAACACGGGATACATCTGCTTTGTGAAGGAGTCCATTCCATAGAGACACATAAAAACACCACCTTGCCAGCTCTGGAGGAAAGGGGAATAAGCCAGAAAGGAATTAATTTTTCACCTTAAGCCCTTTAGTACTGTGGGATTTCTTTTTTCTTTGCTAGAAACCTGTACTTTTTAAGTTAAGCTGGTTGGGTTCATGCAGCTGATATACTATATACTTCATTTAACATTGTTACTTAATCTTTGTTAATGAGGACAGAAAACCTGGGCACACACAGAAACTCTACAGAGCAGATGCATGCTGAAATGCGCTTGTGTTAGTAGCTGATGATTTAATCGTTAAACCCAGATTCTCAGAAGATCAGAAAACTCTTATGTAGAAAACTGATCTTCTGAGATCAGAAGGCCCCAACTCTACCTGTTACAGCCTCTTCTGTAACCTGTGAGTCTCCATTTAGCCATCCCCGTTGGTCTAAAGATGTGTGCTTAGTTTTACTTAGGAGGAAAAAAAATACCCCTCTGGGTTAAAAACCACCACCACCACCACCAAGAGCAATGCCCAGGCCAGGTGTGGGATGCACTGACTGTCTGGTCCTGGAATCCAAGCTGTATGCTTTTAATAAGCTCCCCAGGTAATTCAGATGTCACTGGCACTGGCTCCTGCACAGCAGAAGTAACTATGCTTAGAATACTCCGTCCTAGCCAGTAAACAACACAGAAATATTCCATGAACAAAGGACTCACAACTGTTCCACTTCAGGATTTAAAATGAATCGCGTCTCAAGTGCTGAGATGGGGTGTGCAGCTGGCCCTGGATTTGGCAAACCCAGCCCCACCCTGCTCCTCCTCCTGGATCAGGGTGCAAGTTGGACAGTTGTCCTAGGTGCTGAGGGGAGCTCAGGTAGAGGGGGCAGCTGCCACCCTGTCTAGGCTGGGCATCTCAGGGCCGCATATGGTCATCTGGTCTCACAGCCTCCATTCTCCCTCAACTCTTATGTTCAACTACAGCCTTAAGCCCATGGGCTGGCTTGGAATTTCCCAGCCAGCTCACTGTAATTGTAAGATCAGCCCCTTCTCGACTTTTCCCACCCCAGACCTGGTGAATCAGATTCTCTTACAAACAGGGAAGTCCGGAAAACACCAATGCAGCTCAAACTCCTGCTTTTAAGGTAAAGGCAGGCCTAGGGGATTAAGTCACTTCTCCCAAGATTTTACAGCTGATTAACCACAACTGGGAGACTTGATCCATGATGAGGTAATTCTTTCCTCTTAGACCAATACTGTCTCGGTTTAATCATGACAGCCTGAGTACCTGCAAGGTTTCTGATTAACCATGATGAGGCTGTTAAGTGAGTAATGAAGTCTGAGCACCGAGCGCAGGTCTGAAGGTGCCACTGGTTGAAAGGATGACTTGGCAGGGTGGAGCTGTCCATACCAACCTCCCTCCTCCACCCCGAGGGCTTTCACTTTCAGATTCAGTATGAGAAGATAGCATCTAACTCCATGACTGGGTCTGATGGAGACGTCACTCCAGCTCCACGCAGGCACAAGCAGCGGAAGCAGGATGATTCAAAGCACTCGGCATTTCCTGGTTAGCATCTTCAGCAAAAGAACTGGCATCAGCACAGGCTCTGGGTTCCAGCAGCAGCCTGAAACCTTGTGGCAGTGAGGCAGAACAGCATGGCTGCTACCCAGACTCCACAGGAGGGTCTGGAACTAGAATGGGAACCCTGGAAGGAGGCTGGGGACCCCCCCCCCCAAGCCTGGAGCTCACACAGCAGCTTTGACTCTGGGGGAGCACAATCCAGTTATAATTGCCTTTAATTGGACCTCCTACCCGGCCTCACAATTTCCAGCTGTGAGTTCCACAAAGGCTATGCGGTATTTTTTTACCTTTAAAATCGGCATCCACTCTGGTTAGGTTTCTATCACAACTGTTTTGATTTTTAATATTCTGAGATGCAGCCCAGATGAATGGATGAGTGAATAAATGAATGAAAGCAAATATGCAAACGGATAAAAAAAAAAAAAAAAAGCACTGATCTCTGTGACCTTAATGGTAACCTCGTGGGATTCAGATTTTGAAGGGAGACGATGCTGGCTGGGAAAACGTTTCAGGTCCAGGGTGCAGGGTCCCTGAAACAGTGCACCTGGTCAGACATCTTCCAGGCTCTGATTTTTATCTTTCTTGGCATGCTCGACTCTCTGTTAATAAAGTCACAACCCTTTGTTGCCATGGAACCCAATCAGACTTGAAGTCTGTTACTATGACTTCCCTGCGGGTCTAAAAAAAGACCTAGTGACCAAAAGACTGGCTGTAAAAATTTTTCAAAATAAAAAAACAAAAACAAAAACCAAAGTAAGGCAAAGAGGTCCACCAGCTTAAACATGCACTGACATTTAGGCCTCCACACTGGCTGACCTTAACTCTCCAGCCAAAGCTAGCCACTGTTTCATAAAAAATTTTTAGTCGGGACTTTCCAAAGGAGACGATTTTATAAAATACCTGGCAAAAAGAATAAAAATGTTCCTAGGATTTCTTCCATTTTGTTCTCTTTGAGGCAAGCTTTGTGAAATTCAAATCGCTGTTTAGCAAACATATGTCAATCAGCTGCTACCAAATTGCAATATTCATTTCCACCAATACTTAATTTCTGCCAAGAGCTCATTACTGCTCTGTAAAGAAAGAGATTCTAAACAATACAATTAATCCTGTGTTCTACCATACTGGAGCTGGACTAAATCTGCAGAGAAAAAAAAATCTGAGGCTAATAGCAGAGCTATTTAAGGAAAGAGAATTAACATTTGTGGAGTGCCTACCATGAGCCGGGCATTTCTAAGTCACAAGGAACCCTGCAATCCAGGCATTGCCATCTGTTTTGCAAAGAAGGGCTCAGGAGCCCGCAAGCGTTGTTGGGTAGCTCCCTCAGACTCCCATGTGTGCGTACAATGTTACATCGCTTCCCATACCACAGCTTTTCAGTCACTCAACCACCACGGAGTCCTGGCCTCACAGGTGCTCTGCATTTTGCTAGGCTTCTAGTTCTTTATGAGAGAACGCAGTCTGTAAAGCCTGTCTGTAAAGAGGTCATGGAACCTGTCTTTACTGGCACACAGGCTAGCTCTGGCTCTACCCACCCTAATGACTACTGCATCTACTGCAGCAGTCATGCTCCTGGGAGAGTCATGGGCAAAGACAGCACAGGGCCAGGCACCCGTTACACCCTTGCAGGGGCTACTGCACTGCCCAGGGCCTTCCAGCCACGAGGCACAGATGACAGGAGGACCTTTCGGCTCTGCGCACCTGTTCCTGTATGGTGTCTGCGGTGAGTGGAAGTGGAGCTATGCAAACTCACAGTGGTACTCTAACCTGATTCTGTACAAAAAGCTTCAAAGGAGACTGGCGTGTGGCAAACCGTGAGGCTGCAGTTTGAAGTTACAGCATTAGTTCTGCACGCCTCTGGGCTGAGGATGTTTTACCTAGCTACTTCTATGATGAAAACAGCAAGTACTTTCAATAAAGGGGAACTGTAAAGCCAGCACAGTGAGGTAACACGTCACATGCATAGGAAATGCGATCATCAAAAGACAGGGAGTGAGCGCCGCTGAGGATGTGGAGAGGTCAGAACACCTTACAGCGCTGGTGGGAACACAAATCCGTGCCACCAATTTGGAAAACACTAACAGTTGCTCAAAACCTTAATCAGAGAATTAACTGAAGTCTCAGCAATCCAGAATATAGAGTGTTTAAGTTTTTAAAGTGCATTACAGTAGAAGACACATTGCCCTCTTAAAATACTCCCCTCAACTAATACCTAGAATATACAAAAAACTCGGTAAAATCAGACTTCCCAGATAAAAGACTCAATCAAAAGTGGGAATTTGCAGGGCATGATGGTACATGCCTATAATCCCATCACTCAGGAGGCTGAGGCAGGAGGATTACCAAGAGTTTGAGACCAGCCGGGGCTATTTGGTGAAGTCAAGACCTGTCTGAACTATGTAGTGAGGCTCTGTCTCAATAAATAAATAAATAAAGGAATCTGAAATGAACAGACACCTTTCAAAAGGAAGAGTACAAATGGCCAATAAGGTTAGGTCATGAGACAATCTTCAGCATCTTTGGCCATTACAGAAATGAAAATTGAAACAACACTGAAATTCTGCAACAAATACCAGTGAGACTGCAGGGAAAAACGAGACCCTTCTACATGGCTGGTGAGACTGTAAACTGGTACAACCACTACAGAAATCTGTATGGAGATTCCTCAAAACACTAGACTACAAATTCCATCTGACCCAGCCATACCTTCTTGGTATCTTCCCAAATGAGTTAAAGACCTCATGCTATAACGATACATGTACACCCAAGTTTACAGAAGCACAACTTGTAACAGCTAAATTATGGAAGTGGTTTATATGCCCATCAACAGATGAACGGGTAAAGAAAAGGAGGCGTATATACATGACTGAGTACTATTCAGCCATGCAGAAGAATAGATTTGAATCATTTGTATAAAAATGGGTACATTTTCAGACCACAACACTAACTGAAATAAATCAGATAAAGAAGGCCAAATATTACATGGTTTCTCTTATAAGATAAACAAGACTATAAATCATTGTAAAAGCAAAATAAGAGCAGGATGATTAAGAAGAAGGAGGTAGACATTTGGAAACAGAGGATCTGGGGAAGGAGGGAGGGAGGCAGAGAGAAGGGAAATAAAAATGATGAAGATGTGATATATGTACCAATACATGTGTCAACTTCCCAAGATGAATGGTTATTATGTATCACACACATATTCCAATAGAAAGGAAAAAGATGGTCCCCTTCCCTCCAAACACACTTATCCCGTGTTCTGGCCACATTCTGAAGCAGCTGTGGAAGTCTTCTTTTGTGGGGAGACTTGCAAGGTACGATTAAAAAAAAATCTTCAGTGGTTGCTGCTGCTGTGTACCATCCAACAGAAAGGTGGGCTTACGACACCAGTGTGTTTTCGCCCACCCTGTGCACTGAGCTGGCACTGAGAGACTTCAGGCTCTTCCTCAGAGTCTAAATGATCATGAAAGGGAAAGGTCTTGAACAGATTCAGGACACCCAGGCAACCACGACAGAGCAACTAGAGACACCACGAAAGAAGACTTGCAGAAATTCTCAGAAGGGCAAAGGTGACAGCGTAAGTGTGTCTGAAGGGAGAGGAGTATTCTGAGGGGGATTCATGGCAGTTGTCTTTTATTGCAATTTGTTTTCTTTTAATTTAAGCACTCACTATAGTTTTTGATTACGTCTTGTATACCCAAGAAAAACAGGGTACCCCCATTCAAGCCCTCAGACAGCCTCAAGCGGAAACAGTCGACTGTCTGTCAGTTGATGAAATGTGATCACACAGCCATACAATATGTAAGCCACAGAAAGGGCCGATCCATGCTGCATCATGAATGAACCTGGAAAAACAGTGCACTAAGTGAAATAAATCACACATAAAAGACCCCGCAATGCATGATTCCATGCACAGGAGAATCCAGAGACAAAAAGCAGCTCCATAGCTGCCAAGGCGTGGGGCTTGGGTGGGTGGAGGGGAAGAGAGATTGCTAAGGGCCGTCTTTTGGGGGTGGTGAAAATAATGTAAAATTGATTCTGCTGATGATTATACGATTTTGCAGATATACTAAAATAAATTCAATTATATACTGAAGATTACGGTACGTAAATCGTATCTCAGTAAAGCTTTTCTTCAAAAAAGGGAAACCGTTTGAGGGGTCTCAGTTGTCCAAATAAACAACAAATAGCCCCCAGGACGAGACCACCCAAATTTGGCCAGGTTACTCTGCAGCTCTCGGGGTCCCCATGCCTGATAAGGAAGCAAAGCTCCCGCCTGAATCAAATGTTTCCTCCCTCCTGGAGCAAAGAATCTATGGCTCCCCTCTGAGGGAAACAGCCCTGGAGGACAGCTCTCGGGGAAAGATCAGACCCCTCTGCCTGCGGGCCGGGACCCATCCTGCTCCCTCTCTGGTTCTCTCCTTTACCCCAGCCTCCATCGCCCCCGAAACCCCGCCATATGACGCAGGAATGCTTCCCGTTGTCCAGATGCAGAAAGCAGCTCAGAAGAGGACACGTGGCGACCACAGTCAGATCAGAGTCTAAGCTGCTCCTCTTATTCCTACATCTGTTTTGCAAAGTGGGACCATGGGCACAGCCAGGCGTTCCACGAATTTGTTACGGATCAATTTAAAATGCTGTGCTTGCTTAGATGGTAAAGAACATTAACTCAGCAGCACTTGAGGGGACACAGAGACGGCTGTCTGCTCCTCTAGGACTGCCCTGGAGTGTCAGGACCTCTTGTTTTTGCTGTGCTGAGCCAGGTTTCAGTGCCTCTTTAGGAGACGCGATAGTCCACAGGACTTCTGTCCTACAGCTACTCCAACCCAGTACAAACCGGATGGTTTTCAGCATCAGAAATCTTCACCCATGGTCCCGGAGGTAAGAAGCCAGAGGTCATGGTGCAGGCAGGCGGTGCATGCTGTACTGCGGACGCTGGGCCACAGCCACACACACCTCCCTCTTAGCTTCTGGTGGTCCGAGGCACCGCCTGCTAGATGCATGGCTTAACCCTGGGTCTTTGCAGCCCTGGGCCCGCGTGTGTCTTCCCTCTGTGTGTGCCCGTCCCCATGCCCCAGCTCTCCCCAGTAGAAGCACAGCAGTCCTAGCAGACCAGGGTCCACCTGGTTAACTTCATTTTAACTTGATTACCTCTGTAAAGACCCCACTCCCAATAAGGCTGCTTGTGACTTAGGGACAATAAGAACCAACAGCAGATCTTCTTGGGGACAGAGTTCGACCCACAGCACTGGCTGTAACAGTTCTGATGGAGGACACATTGGCCTCACAGTGAACCAAGTGTCACAGACGGAACTTTTCTGACAGAGAAAAGTTGAGGGAGGGTTGCTCCCATCCCCATAGGCAATGGAAGTGTTTAAACTCATCCAGAAGCCGGACTCAGAGTGGTCACCACTCGGCCTGGTGAGGACTAAGTGACCCAAATGGCAAAATCACTTAGCCCTAAACTCAGTTATTACCTCTACACTTTGTACATGTACAGTTTAATATTTTCATCACAAAACGTGGGATGGAACATTCCCTTACAATTCTGATAAAACCAGCTTAGTGACTTTATTCCTAAAGAACATCTCAAGAGAAACACCAATTAGTATCTCCGAACCAACGCTTCTCTACACAGGAGAAACAGAAAAGAAGATACATTTTAAAATATGGAAATGTCTTCCTTAATTAGACTTATTTAAATAAAAAAACGTAGCCAAGGCCTTAAAGCAGTCATTTGATGTACTTAAACACTGAACTGTGAAAAGAAGTCCGGCTGTCTTGTTGAAATGGGTGAACTCAAATATTAGTATCTCCGCATGCATTTCTGAACCCATTCTTCCCTTCTTTCCTCTCCTTTCTTTATCCACCCGCACATTTCTTTATCTACCCGCACATTTATTCTGCATTATGTGCCAAGACTAGCAAGGTGATCCCCGCACACTGCATGTAGTGTCCCCTTGGGCACCGCAAAGCTTACTACTACAGGTCTTCTGTCTGCCACTGCTGAGAAAAGCTCTCCTTGGACTCAATTTTGAGCTGCCTCCCAACCTCCTCCCTGATTTACTTTTTGACACTGCACTTAACACCATTTTTCTACACTGTGTACTATATTTTACCTATGAGTCTCCTTGCCCTACTAGGATGGCAGCAGGGTTTTTGTTTTGTTTCTAGGGACATATGTGCCAAACAAGGCTGAAAACTGAACTGCTCCAGGCACAATCCACAGGTGTGCTGCACAAGCAGACTCCAGCCTGGCATCTCCACATACTGCACTCCTTGCTCTCTGGGACCTCCAGGAGAGCCGGCCCTTGTGGTTTTAGAGGCTCTCTGGTGAGCTACTAAAAGGGTGGGTGGAGAGGAGAAGACTGGACAGTGCAAAGAAGCCAGGCCAAGCAGTGAAAGACAGTTCATCCTGAATTCAGCACCACGGAGGGGCACCTGATAAACTCCTTTTCTACGTCACATGTGGGGACATAGATACCACAATGTTGATGCCAACAAGACAAACACTCACTGTCTTCTATTATGGCCAACAGTCCCAGAGCATCAACCTCCACAGCCTTAGGAGAAGAGCATCTCTCAGGTGCAGTGTTAGGGGAGACAAGCAGTGGCTTATGTTTGATTCCTCTGCTCAAGGTGCCTTCAATAAAAAGCTGCTCGAGGCCCAGGGTGCTCAAGGAGGTCCCTACTGTCCCTACGTAAGCTCTACCAGGGCTCTTTTGTTACAGGAGTCTCTGGTACCCCAGGGGAACTCACCAGAGCTTCTAAAAGGAAACCACAAGGGCCCACTCTCCTGGAGGCCCCAGAAAGCAAGGGGTGGACTGTGAAGCCGTGACTTCGGGAGTGGAGTGTCTAAGCATCTCAGGCCTGATAAGTGGGGAAGAAACAAGAACAAGATGGTAGAAGGCCAAGTTCCAAAAAATGCAAAACATGGAAGATGGAGTAGTTCCCCACGGAGGGGTCTGTCCACAGGACACACAGCGCCTCCCAAATGCATCCTCACTCTAAGTGGTCAGATTAGAGTGAGAGGACAAATAGTGACAAATAATAGTAATAGGAAAGTCAGGGGTGTGTGGGTTTTGCAAAATCCCAACGGTTGTTTTTCAGTTCAGAAATGCTATGGAGGGAGTAAAATCACCACGTGATTGGCTCCAGAAAGCAAGTAAAGTCCCACTGAGAGATGGTACTATAATTTCTTGAGTTTGCGTCAGTCTGCTTTCTGTAGTTAGCAAAAAGGTGACGGATTTGGGTTACAAAGGCAGTGTTCCACTATAAAAACCTGCTGGTTGCCATGACAATCAGCTTCCCCGTTCCTCCCTTTCTGCAGCATCCCTTCTTCCATCTGAGTCAAATCAAAGAACCTATCTGTGATGCCCAGCATTTAGTATTTTCTTTGCATAAGGATATAAAAAGACACATAATATGTATTTGAAAATATGTATCAAAGAGCTATCAGAGGGGAACCAAAGCCTCAAAGATTGGTCCTGTCTGTCCTCTTTTCCCACTACTGTCCTAGAACAACAAGAAAGATCCCTGTGAAGGCTGCAAGGCTAACAGAACAGGGAGCAGGAAGGCTGAGCAGCTGAGCCCCCTGCTCCAGTCCAGACTCCTGGGGGTGGATAGGGTCAGTGCATCCCAGAGAGCTCCCTGTCACACCACAGTGCCATCATTCATTGCTAGGCCTGTCCTCCACAGCCTGTGCCCCTCAAGGGACTGAGCTCAGTCTCGAGCAGCACTGGGGACTGTGAAGGGAGCTCTGTCTGGCACGGTGTGACCTCTCCTTGCATTGTCTACAGAGATCTCCACACTGGGCCTGGCCTGCTACACACTGGCCCTGCCTGAGGAGAAAGCCCTGGGGAAGCTCTATCTAGAACTGGGTGACCTACAGCCATCACTGCCACCAGCTGCCACACCGCTGTCACAAGTCTTGATCACTGACCCAGACTAGGAGCCAAAGGACAAGTAAGTCAGACAGCTATAGCATTAATGTGATTTATCTTTTCCTTCTCAGGACAAGGTTGCTTGTCTAAATGCACAGTAAGGTCAGGAGGAGACTTTCCTACGTAACCACCACCAGTTAGCACATATACACACTTGATTACACCGAATTGCAAAGTATGGTTGTTTTGGAGAAGACAGGAAGATATGAAAAGTCCTGAGAAGAACATAAAACACCCAGCATTCTGCCACCCAGGGGAAGAGGTGACAATCTCTACGTGTGCTGCTGCAACCCTTACTCGCTAGATGTGCACACAGCAAAGGCTCAGAACACTGATCAGCCTGGGCTGCTGGCTTTCTCAATGAGTGGTATAGTTAATTCCGTCTAAGCCTCAGTTCTTCACTTCTGAGTGTGATTATCTAATTAACACTGATATTTGTTTTAACCCAGCTAAAGGCTGTATCACACATAGTGCCAGGACAAAATACCTACCCACCTACATGGGTTTTACTAATATTCTACTTGCAGATACCATTTTTAAAAGAAAAAATGATTTTATCTAAGGCCAATCTCCCTAATTAATATACCTACAAAAATCCTCAGTAATAAGGTAATGGTCATTTAAGAGATGCAAATTAAAACAATGCTGACATTCCACCTTACTCTAGAAAGATTGGTTATTATCAAGAAGTCAACAGTAACAAATGCTGATGGGGCTATGGGGGAAAAGGAACTCTTCTCCACTACTGGTGGGAGTGTAGACTTTTACAATCACTGTGGAAATCAGTGTGGAGATTCTTCAAAAAACTAGGACTACAGGTTCCATTTGACCTAGCTATTCCCCTTCTTGATATCTTCCCAAAATAATCAAAAGCATCGCACCACAGCAATACACACACGCATATTTACAGTGGCACAGTTGGTAATAGCTCAGTCTTGGAAATAGCCCTAATGCCCATCAACCAGTGAATGGATAAAGAAGATGTGTGGTTTTTTTTTTTTAATACAATGGAGTACTACTCTGCTGTAAAGAATAAACTTAAGACATTTCTAGCTAAATGGATCTACCTTGAGACCATATCCTTAAGTAAAACACACTGGATACATCAATTGGATGACACGGTTTCTCTGGGGTAAGAAACCAAAAGTGTAAACAAGAACCAAACAGATACTGATAGATACAGAGAAAATGGGATGACAACGGATAGATATTGGAAAATGGAAAGAAAATGTCCAAATGAGAAGGGGAACAATGGAGGGAGGAGAGAAGGGACTAGAAAGAAAAAATGGAAGCGAAGCTTTTGTAAGGAAAGAGTGGGAGAAGGGCTGAAGGGAGGGTAGAAAAATGGGGGGGGATCAAATTATATCATGCACAGGTACAAACGCCCTGTGATGAATGTAATCATGATGCGTACCTCAAATGTACTAATAAACTTAAGTTAAAAGAAAAACGGTCCTGCCTATAAGCAGTGTTTTTTAAACCTTTTCAATCAACATAAAGGCATGACCTCTTGTTGTTAGGTCAATAAATACATTTCTGTAAAAAAAAAAAATTTCTGTAGCATCCATGGTTATAATTCTGAAACAAGAGTGTCCATGAGGCCAGCAGTCCTTCATCTGTCTAAAATGGCCATGTGACACCACAGAGAATCAGCCCGAGAAGACTCCAGGACTTCTCCCCAGGAATATGCTCGCCTGTGCGACACACGTGAAATCCACAGGCCCTGTACGGGTTGAACCGGATCCTCCTAGAAAATCGTATTTTGCTGAAGTCCTAAACTTCAGTTCCTCCGAATTTCACCATATTTCAGGATAAGTCCTTTAAAGAGGTAATTACATTAACATGAGATAATTACAGTGGGCTCCAATCCAGCATGTCAAGCAGAGGAAGTCTGGACACAGCATTAGAGGGAAGCTGACATGAAGAAATCAGAAAAGAAAGCCAATTACAAACCAAAGAAGGAGGCCTGGAACAGATCTTGCCCTCATGGTCCTGAGAAAAAATCACCTGCAGACACCTGGCTCCCAGACTTCCTGTCTTCAGAAATGTAAAAAAGTAAACCTGCTGCTTAAGCCAAAGAGTGTGTTCCATGCACTAGGCTTAGAAACAGCTGCAATCTCAGTATCCACAGTAACACTTAAGGTATACCTCTCATATTTGGAAGTAACACACATTCTAAAAGTAACAGGCTTACAAATTGACACTCTGGCCTTTTCAGCAGAGGATGCTACAGTCACATGAGAAAAACATACCGTACCACACCTGAAGCCAGTCCTTTCTGTCCACATACCCTTCAGTGATCCTAAAAATACACAAGCATGACTCATCAATAACAAGGAAGTAAACACTATTACTTGCCACAACAAGGAACTGAATAACACTGTGCTGAATGAGAGACGCAGCACTGGAGGAGGCTGAATACTGCCTAACTCCAAAAAGGGAAAAGCAAACCCTAGGTACAAAAATCAGTCAGTGGGTGCCAAGGACGAGGGACACAAGTGGCAAGAAGAAACTTTCTGGGGTAATGGAAATATCCTTTAACTATACATCTTTATGATATTTTGTAAAACTGTGCACTTAGAAAGGGGATCTTTACTGTATAAAATGCTTTAATAGAAGCAGAGATGCTAAATTCCAAAGTAAGGAGTGGTGAAGGCTGTTGTTTGTTGGTGAGGATAGTGCGTACTAAGCTCAGTGTCATGGTTTGATGTCCCCCGAAGCCTCACACAGTCATACGGTTTTTTGGAGATGGCTCAGTCTAGAGTGTGTGACTCATCCATAATGCAATGTGGGGATTAAGAGTGCTGGGATTAATGATGGGTGATGACTGGATCAGTTCTCTGGAATGAATTGGCACCACTTTAATCCCAGTAGACTGGGTACAGCATAACGGATGGTAGGTGGCTTGCTTGTCTCTCTCTCTCTCTCTCGTGTTGCTTTTGCTGTCTTATGCCATCACGGGCTGCTGTCTCTCTGCCATGTGCCACCCTACCTTAGAGCCAGCTGATTATGGACTGAAGCCTCTACAAATTCTGAGCTGAATAAACCTCTTCCTCTTTAACTCTGAGTGTCAGGTATTTTTTCCAGCAATCAAAAAGTTAACTAAGATGTACACTTACTTCTGGTGTCCAAAAATCCAACATAACTTGCTACCTGCTTTCAGACAAAATTAACATACACACAAATTTTAAATAGATACTATTTGATACCTATAGGCACACCTATACAACCTACCATTAATATGAAAATATCTCCACATTAAAGTAGAACTTGAAAACAGTCACTACTGAAAGAATAACTACCCAAGAGAGCTACCAAGGAACAGATGGTGAAGTCGAAGAGTCTCTATTCCCTGTATTACAGCAATGTCACTTATAGGTACGTCACCTAGCGACACATTCCCACAGGCATAAAGACCTCAGGAGCAATCTATCCTTTTGCTTTTCAGTGACTGGCTGGACACACACTATGATTCATTCGTACACTGACACAATGTGCCAAGTTAAAAACAGGAAAGAAGGTGGGCGAATTATTAAAATTCCAGGGGGAAAAACAGTAATTACACAGGATGCCATTCATATAAAATTTTACTACAGAAAACAAAGTATGGGTCATTCATTCATGCAAGACATAAATAGGCTAAAGAACGATGATACACAGTAACTTCAGATCATAAGACCACACAGAAGCAGGAACACACAGCACCCAGGCAATGCCCTCTGGTTGGGACCATTTATTTCATAAAAAAAGTAACTGAAATTTGATCAACTAAGGCAGAAGGTGAGTATCTGTTAAATCTGGGAGATGGGAATATGAATAACATATTTTTCAAATGTTTTTCCATGTTTGAAAGATACACTAATTAGAAATGTGCTTGTCTATTATTTTTTATGGCTTGTGTCTAGATGCAGTCATGGGGGACGGTGTCAGAGGTGGGTGGATCTACAGTGTATCATGCTAAAACTGATGCATGGGGCAATGCTAAACTCGGGGCACTAAGATTAAGGGTGTGAGAGCTACCCACCCTAAATAGCCTAGGTAAGATAAAAGGGACCAAGACACTGTTAAGGTCCCTTGTTTATTTCACTGCTAGGTTACAGAATGACACCTCTACACACTGGTCACTAACTAACCCTTTCTCCCTTTAACTCTCGGTATTTTGGTCTCCGCAATGAAAAAAGACACTATTCCATCAGCACCATTTGGGTACTGGTTTGATCTGGGTTCTCCTGGAGCTCAGGGCAATTCGTGAAACTGCAGCTGTTTCTGGTGGCCTATTTATTACCTTGTCACTCTGGAATCTGATGTCACGGCATGTATGTCCACAGGACAGCCATTAACTTCAACCTTAAATTAACAACCCAGGCAATTGTAAACCTAAGGAAATTAAAATCCACTGACAGGTTAATAAGTTAGCAGCTCTAGAAAAGCAGCCAGGCTCATTTTAGGCTACTGTATAAATAAACTAAGAAACAACTGGTTTTTTTTTTTAAGTTATTGAATAACAAAGAAACTGTGATTTTTGAAATGTTCTCAAGAATCAAAAAACATAATTATTCTTTGTATTTAGAATTGTATCTTCTTGTCTTTCAATAGTATACACGTTGTTCTCATTTATTAATCTACCGCCCTTAAAATTATCCCAACACAAAATATTTTAAAACTGAGGATTTAAAGAAAGCCAGACACATACAACATCTATTCAATTCATTTCCTATTTCCTTAAAGAAATAAAAATTATGGAAAAAAATCTCTGTTGGAAGGTGCTTTGCATAAAATGGCCCTTAAATAAAAGGCTCAACACCTCTTGTTTTATCTGTCTCTAAAAACAAGTGTTTAATGTGAGCCCTGAGGACTTGAAAAATTTTCTTGCTTTTGGCATGGCCAAAGAGCTTGTGTGAATTCCTCAGTAAGTGAGTTTAACGTTCCTGACCCACCCTGGCAGCAGAGCATTTGCCTAAAGTGTCCCCTCTGCTCCTGGGGAGGGCACAAATGAGCCAGCTGACGAAAGATGGCTCTCGCTGTAACTCTGGTGCCCGCATACCCAGCGGACGCTAATGCTCTGGGTACCTCTAAATTGGCCAACGCATGAGGGAAGCTTTGGCTGGATTTATGCAATGAATATTATCTGATAATCTGCTTAGGTCTGTGGGCCTTTACACACACAGTGCCTTTACACACCAAAGCGCCTGGAATAAAAGCACATTCCCTACAAGCTCTTGGATCAGGCTATAAAATGTTAAGTGTTAGTTTTAAGCACAGCCAACAGTTTTAACCTCTGTGTCAGATGCAAAGATACAGGCAGAGGGCTCTGTAATTATCACAGGTGCACATTATACTCCCTAAGTAGTGAGTGATTTAGCAAGACACAGGACTAACATACAAATCAGGACAATTAGGCCAAATAAACAGCTTACTGCCTCCAAGGCTGGAATCTTATAATATTCTCAATGCTAACTCAAGTCACAGATCAACTTAAAATTTCAGAGCAGAGCCCAGTTCAGGATCCTACATATATTTACCAAGTGGAGGAACGAGGTTGACAAGGCAGTTCTGGCCCCGCTAAACAAGCAGTTAGGTTGGGCTCCTGCTCTTCTGCATCCCCAGCTGGGAGGCGGAGCCACAATTATTTACTGAAGTGACAGTGGCTGGAGAGGCAATGCACATTCCTTATACTGTAACACTTTCTGCAAACTATGAAGTTTTATAAACTAGGGAAGAGTAGGGTTTTACGTACACACACACACACACACACACACACACACACAGAGGCCAACAAAAAATGTATTCACGCTTCAGTATTTTGCTATACTAATAAATGCCTGGAAGCAAATGGTCACCCACTTTGAGCAACTCTTGTAATTATACAGGCTAAAAGTTACTTGTATTAGTTGCATGATATCTCAACAAATTTAATATTAAAAATTTATACAAGTTTTTTTTTCTTGGTGTATACATTTTTTGGTAGACTGCATACATATCGATATATGTATAGATATATTTATCTTTTGAGACTGGCTCTTGCTGTGTTGCCCAAACAATCAGGTGCCTCAGCCTCGTAGGCGGGACATGTGGATGCTGCCACGTCAGCATTAAAGGGCAGAATTTTATAGTATTAAACAGAATGTACTAAGAATTTTGTATTTTGTTCAAAAGAGAAGCAGATGGAAAAAAAATTTTAAAACTCACAAAAAATATTTACCACCCTTCCCCCCTCCACATTTTGATCTTTTCTTACTGCAAATGATATGGGAACTGTGCCTGTTGGAGAATTTCTAAATGTATGAGATGGTTCTCACAATGCTCACCGCAAATCCCTGGGGCAGCAGGAAGGAAGCTGAGGCAGGAAGACACTCATCCAGAAAACAAACGAACACCCAGCAGAATCACAAGCTCCTGAATTCGTTCGCTTTAAAATTCACAGAAAACTAAAAATTTATAAAACTAAAACTAGCTGTACATGAAGACATATGGAAAACACTGCAAAACACTGCATTCTGAAAGACAGGTAACTATGCAAACAATAGTGTCAGAATAACGGAGTGTGCAGACATGTGAAAGGGAAGCAAGTAGTTCTAACTGGCTCACAGATTCGCATGTATAAAAATCATTAAAACCATACTGGGAACATGGATGTTGTAGTTGCTCAAAGAACTTTAAAGTACCAAGACCATTCTAAGAATGACACAAACCTGCAACCCACAACATTTCAAAGTTCTCTGTGGCTGGCACAGTCTGGTTAATATTCACACAGTGCCTGCTACAGGCCGCCTCTATGCTCAGTAGATGCAACACATACAGTTAAGTTTGTGTGACAGGCAGAATTCTTAGTCCCCAACATGAGCAAGACTTGTGGATACCATGGAATTTCACTCCCAAGATTGGGTTATGTCACATGGGCAAGAAGAAAGGATTTTGAAGACCTGATTAAGAACCCTAATCAGCTGACTTTAGCCAAAGGCAGCATGTGGGGTGGGCCTGACCCAAACAGATGAGGCTTTAAAAAGAAGATCTAGAGAGAAAGAGACAACACAGACCCTCATCACGCTGGCACTGGAGGGACTCAGGCTGTGGAGCACGCCACCTGGCAGGCAGGCACTGTGGGCAGCCTCTGGGTGCTGAGGGCCTCAGGCCCACAGGTGCACGGAGGTGAATTCTGTAACCAACCAGTTACAGAGCTGGAAGGACACCCTGCCTCCTTGGACCTGAAATCCTGACTGCCACTTGGATAGCAGGCTGACGACATTCTTGCCTGAGGACTCAGGGAAGCAGCACCGGCCCCGGGCACACCTGAGATCATCCATGCATGTTGTGATCTAAGTTGCTAGGTGTGGAACTTATTACACAACAGCAGAAAAATAATCTAGTCGGGAAGGACAGGAAAATGTATGGGCAAAGCATATTTAACAGTAAATACAAGTCTACAGGTCTACTGAAAAGATCAAAAGGTAAATGGCCAGAACACATAAAATGATAGTTCACATACAAAAAAATTTTTAAATATCTGAAAATATAAGCAACTGCTGTACTACAGTTCTATAAGATGTGTCTATCAAGAGAAAACTGGCTGAGGGGTAATGGGACACCACTGCACTGTTTTTTGCAGTTCCTTGTAGATCAAACAATAGTTTAAAGTTAAAAATTTAAAAATATGACCAATTTGATTTGCCCTAAGAAAAATATGGACTAAACTACCAGTTGTCACCTCTGAGACTGGCGAAGATCGAAACCCTTGCTGGCACACAGATGGGACATGAGCTGAGACGTGTTTGTGCATTCCTGAGTTTACATTAGCTGTCACCGTCTGTTTACCGATGTGTACCCGGCTCCCAGGGTTTTGTACAGAGCAGGCAGGGCGTAAGCTCCAGCAATGCCATCATCTAGAACGCACATGCCCTTTTGGCTGAGCAATCCCAGCTGGAGAGACTGCACGCTCTGCACGTGTGCATTAAGCAGTAGGTCCAAGTCACCAAATGTCTGTAACCACCAAAGACCGGAGGTAACATACATGTCCTTAAATTTTTTTAAAAAGGCAATGAAATGAAGTATAGAATAACTACACACTGGAAGCCTGTGCACAAATTAAAACCAGGTGAATTAACCAGCCCTAATGTCAACAGGAACCCACTGTGTTTCCCAGCTTCTTGAGTTCCACAGGACAATTTTCCAACACAGCACCTTCACTCATGAGGTCAGGAGTTCTAAGGTTCCGCCCGTGCTCCATGCCTTGATGAAAAGGAGGGTGGGCAGAGGGATGGCACCGAAAGGACTGGGAAGGGATAAAGGACAAAGAGCAGGTGAGAATCTGGGTGACCAGTTAAGAAGCTGGGGTCCTAGCCTTTTAAAGGGTTTAAAGTAAGATACCACACTGACAAGGCATTGTGCAAAGCGTACGTTTCATGTAAACAGAAAAGGATCCATTTGGTGAAGTTCCTAATCTGGGCACCACCCCTGATTTCATCAGCGGTGTCTCATGGGTTCTTAACATGAGTATCTGTAGTAAACGGAGTCACCCAGGACACCTACCATCTGCCATGTCTGAAGATGCCCTGATGCTCACAAGACCAGGAGGACAGCAGCTTACGGGGTGGACTCCACGGCGACACTAAAGACAAGCACAAGCGCCCAGTTCAAGCCAAAGTTCAAGCAACTGGACAGGCTGTCCCAGCTGCACGTGTCCCTTCCCAAGCTCTACAGCACACGCTGAGGAATCAGATCCAAGCATCACTCTACTGCCGTGGTTCTCCGGTCTTCTGGAGCCTCCTGTGCTTTTTCACCGGGCTTTCAAGCACTCTGCCTGATACCAGTACGCAGCCTGCACTGCTCTTACTGAATGGGCTTTGGAACATCAGATAAATTAAAATCTTGCTAACTAGTGATTCAGTCTCAAACAAACGCCACCTGTTCCAATTAGTGTGCTTAAAATAGCAGGCCACTGCCTAACTGAAGCTCAGGTCTGGGGCTATCACAATGCTTACAAAGACAAGGAAAAAGAGAGTTTTGTCGCTCAAAACACAATTGTGTGCACTGAGGAAATATATTTACGGTGTGGAAGCCTGCAAGCAGATGCTTCGCTCGGGGCCAAGCGCTTCATCTAGATTTCTGGGGAGGGCTGCGCCGTAGGCACCACTGAGTTTCCTTACATTACCGCAGCCCACACACACATCTTAACTGGTCCAACTCCACAAAAACACAGCTTCCATGTCTTCGCCACTCCCTACACATCCACCTCTGAAATTCCTGAAGAATCCGTATCTGCCAGATGTTCTGCTCTTCAGACCAAGATCTTCCACTGCCTGCCTCAGTTTCTATCAGGTTATCAGAAGGCTCAAGAGTAAATGTGGAGACACAGCCCACAGTGGCCAAGGGCCACTTCTAGGATCTCCAACCAGCTGTGACCACCGCCCACCTGCTAGAGGGGACTCTGGTTTATCCTAGATAGAGGTACTTTCTGTTAAGTCAATCAACTCTATTCATTGGATATACAGGATTTAGAATTTATTACAGGGCACACGCACACACACACACAATCCCTGAATTATACTGACTTACTTTCAACTTTAGGGTAGTGTAAAAGTGATATTCATTTAGTAGAAACTGCTTCGAATTCTCATCTCTTGCTACATAATCATGAAGGCAAACAGCCAATAGTCTACAGTGCACTGTTATAGCCCTGTAAGAAACGCACTGTAAGTTAAAAATAATGGTAAGTCAAAAATGCACGTAACACAGCTGGCTTACGCTGACCTGCTTTAAACACACTCAGAATAACATCTGCATTAGCACACAGTTGCCAGGATCATCTAACAGAAAGCATATTTTATAATAAAGTGCTGAATCGGTCACGCCATTATTAATACTATACTGAAAACGAAAAACTAAATGGTTACATGGGTAAACCTTTTTCCCATCATAAATTTGAGAAACCTTATTGAACTATTATAAGCCAGGACAGTCTGCATATGAGTGTCAGTGTGCACACAACACACACTCACACACTTTAAAATCAGGCCACAGAAAGCACACACTGGAAAAGTAAACCAAAATCAAGAACTTAAAAAAAAAACACAGAAAAATAAGCAGTCCATACATAAGTCGCCTCGGCTAAAATCTGAATGTGAATTTCCTCTTGGCCAAAGTAAAAAGGGGAAGAGCAAACAACTCAAATTTTCTCAATGCATGAGGGTAAAAGAATGTTTCTAAGCCATGGATCCAAAAGTATTTCAGGAAAGAGAGGCGGGGATACATCACAACCCTGAATAACTTTAAGTGACCTAGGACAAAAAGCAAGAAACCACAGGCTCGCAGTGAGCAGGGTTTCCCTTCTGCCTCCAGCCCAACCAGGAGACTGGCTGTGCGTGCTAGAAGCTCCCGGTGATGTGCTCACACTTGCTGGTCCATTCAGTACGGCGTGGTGGGCCTCAAACTCGGGCAGCACTCAGCGAGCTGAGTACCACAGGTACTGTAAGAACAAGCTTAAGTTCTCTGGATGAAGTGATGAGGAGCTATCAGGTAAATCATGGTACAGGTGTGTGTGAGTCAGGGGAACCCTGTGAGGCCACGAATGATGCAGCGTCGGGGCAGCCACCACACACCTGTGATGGGTTGCCTAACCCCACTTCAGGTCCCCTTCGCACAGCTAGTGCTTGAAAAGAGCTGAGTTCAAGTTTGAGGCTGGGGTCTGCAAGTTCACCCTTTATTCCTCAGAGAAAGCGATGCACAGAGAACAAGGTTGGAGGTCACAGGGAAAAAGCAGGAAGGGCCTTCGGGAGTAAATCACAGATGTGTGGGGATGGGGCTGGCCAGGGTCTGGTTTGGCAATTGGCTTTATGGGAAAGATCACCCAAGAATGAGGCATGGCTGCTGGAGAGACAGAAGCCTGACACAGGCTCCAGATGCCTGTGGAGCGGTCTTGGTGGAGATGTTTCTTAGCACAAAGTAAAAGCCATGCCTCACTCCTCGCTGGCCTCAAGCTGGTGTCAGGCAGAAGTCACAGGGACTTTCCCCTGGGGATCTGCCTTGGGGACAGTCACTACCTCTCAATAGGCCATCAGATTCTGTGCCTGTCTATCTCCCAGCACTGGAGCAGAGTTTGGTTTCCTAAGCCAAGATCCTTTGGATTGGGTTTGAGAATTCTGTTGCATAAAAGTTAAATGCGTGAAAATATAAAATCTTTTAAATAACAACTTGGTGCCCCTACCGGAAAACTCCCACACCTCAACTTAAGTGCCTCGTCACAACCAAAATACAGAAACGCAAAATAATGCTGCATAACTGAACTTCAGGCTATGGACATGGGTGCACATGAGACATAAGTGAATTTCATGTGCAAATACAGGTCCCATCCCCAGTATCTCTCATATGCATATGGAAATATTCCAAAATTTTTTAATTTTTTTTTTTTTTTGTCTTTTTCCTTTTTATCGGTACTAGGGATCGAACTCACGACTGCCTGCTTGCAAGGCAGGCACTTACGCCACTGAGCTAAATCCCCAGCCCCCCAAATTTTTTTAAAAATCCAAAATCTGAAACATATCTGACCCCATATGTGCTGGTTAAGGAAGACACAATTTGCATACTGAAAACCCCAGATTCTGGAAGATGCTAGAAGATGCTAGAAGACTGCAATGTGAGATTAACAGAAACTGAGTACAGTACTTCACAGCCAACAGTGGTGTCAGGTGGGATTCTAAGGTACAGTGCCTCGACACACTTAGGGGCACTTCTGGGAATTGAATCCAGGGCTTCTCCACTGAACAGTATCCTCAGTCTTCTTGTTTGTCTTTATTTTTTATTTTGATTCACTAGTTTACTACATTTCCTGGCTGGACTCAAACTTGCAATCCTCCTGCCTCAGCGTCCCAGAGCTCCAGGATTACAGGCATGCACACCACCCACTCCCAGCTGGTGACGTACCGTACAGCCCCTGCATGTTTTTTTCCATGAAATCTCCCACTCTACCTGGTGGAAGGTCAGGACAAGGAAGAATTCATTTCACAAAACCATACTTTGAAAAAACCCAAAGATACTACAAGGAACCTCAGAAAGGACCATTTTTTAAAGGTGGCAATGATCCGGATAGCTATGTAGCATACAGAGCCTCCCTTTTACCCTGACGCAAAACTCTAGAAATAAACTTAGACAGATAATGACCCAAGATTATATTATACACACATTTTCACCTAGAAAATTCACAAAAATTTGAATCTATTCATTAACTAATCCTCTACTAAAAATAGTTTCAAGTTCTAATTCAGCCTACTTAAACAGAAATGTCTCTCCCACAAAATGCAGCTATTAAGTTGGTAGGCTCTGGTTCAATCCCCAGTCCCATGCTTTTTTTTAAGGGATTCTCTTTTAAGGCAGCAAATGGAAGAATAATTAGTCCCAATCAGTCTGTGTTAGTTATGTAATTTTCCCCGCTACAGTCTGGCTGACACACTTTTCTACTTCTGCCACTGGAATGGTTTGGAGTTAATGTTTAAATTCCCTTCAAGGTCTTGGGGTGCAGCACAGAAGCAAAATGCATGTTTAGAGCATGTGTAAGGTCTGGGTCAATCCCCAGCAGCAAAAAAAAAGAAGAATGAATGGATGAATGAGTTCCTTTCCAGTTCTAATAAAGAAAATCTTGGTGTCCAAGCTTCCAGCCCCTGCTAGCAAGGACCCCACAAGGCATTCCCGTGTGGCCCCAGCTGACATCCTAGTTTCTTTAAAATGCCCTTTGTAAGGTTCTTAAGTGGCACAGGTGCCTCAATGTCCTCAGAGCTGAGGTGCACACAGATTACCACCAGTCATTCAACAATAAGCGAGACACGTTTCAGAAAGCACTGCTTCAAAAGGCTTGGTCTCTGGAGCACATGTAAAGCACTGCAAATCACACCAACGGTGTCTCCAGCCAAATGCAGCTGCTGGGCAGTCTGCGATGACTCCTCTCTTGTCTTTGCACTCATTGAGCGTTTGGCGGGGGCTGGCACGGACACACACTACATCACTTAATTTGCCAACCGCTCTCCAAGGGAAGCATCAGGACATCCTCTGGAAAAAGGTGACTTCGGTGAAGTGCCAAAGGGCACGCTGTGTAGGGTCAACCGAGGTGGAGGACTCCAGAACTGGCACACTGGGCCACGCCGCTAGAGCTCCCAAAGTGTGATGTGCTGTGGGGAACATGAGAAGTGGTGACTTACTGCTATGAGGGACATTTCAGCAAGATCACCAGGTGACTGGCTACGCAGCCCCACAGACAGGAGGCGTGGACAAGCTGCCCAGTCACAGGGCTCCACTGAAGAGACCCGTGTTTGCAGGTGCACTTTCTGGTCACAGGGAAAACCTGCCGCTGTTAGGGGCTTCACTGGTTCATCCTCTGCAGACCGAGCATCAGTGAAGAAATGGTTCTCTAACGATATTAAACCATGACCTTAAGTCTTTGAGACTCACCCAAACTATGCCAAATTCTTATATCCTGGACATCATGAAAAGTTCAAAACTGTCACTCTGTAACATTCATTCCCAAGTTTACTGATGACATATGACCGAGGGCCAGACGGGCAAAGGACGTGTGGTAAGAACCTAGGGCACGCCGTGTAGGCAGGTCCTGGCAAAAGGGCACACATTCACCCTCAGGCACCCAAGTGGTTACTAAGACTGAGCAGTCCGATGAGTTTACCAAGATTGGTGCGGCAGAGGCAGAGAGCTTGGTTAGGAGCCAAACTGTACCAGCGAGAGCTCAGCGCAGAAACAGATTTAATGTAAGACAGATGAACACACAGAGATTTACAAAGAAGGCTTACAATGCAGAGTCAGGCGTGGAAGAGTACAGAAGACTGCCTGTGCACCAGAAAGCCAGAGGATCCATCTAAAGATGGAAGGCCTGCAGCTCACTGCAAAGTCTCCCATGAGTCTGCATCTGCAGGCTGGAGTCCGCACTGGAAGCCTGGGGATGGATGTCCAAGGTAAAGGGGAAGACGCAGCTCCTCCGAGGAAACACCAGTGAGCCTTCCTTCCCCTTTTCATTCTATCCAGGCTACAAATCTATTGGTTGGTGCCACTCACACCAGGGTGGGTCCTCTGTCTTCAGTAAATTCATCATCTAGCCATACCCAGAAGTACGCTAAGTCAATCAAATTGACACCATAGTGATCTATCACACAAACTGGATTCAAATCCTAGCTTTAACATCATGCCTTAACAGTCATAGGACCTTGGACAAAAGATGAACCCTTCTGGGCCTCAGGCTCCGCATCTGTAAAATGGGCCTGTACAAAAATGAGTGTTGTAAGGATAGGGAGAATGGTGTAGCTGGAGCACTCACTGTCTACCTGGCATACAGTACACGCTGGGTATTACTGTTACCACGCTCTCTTCTTTGATGCTCTTTTCTTTCCCTAGAGATGAACAATCAACAAGCCCAAGTTTTCCTCCGTGTAGCAGCTCTCCCAAGTTGATGAAGCTGCTAGATCATGCGCACATTATATATCCTGATGTTCCTCTTCCGAGGACTGCAAGGCCCTCATTCTGATTCACAGTGATTCATGGTTCTCTTCCTTTTCTCTCGACACCCCCTCCACCGAAAACAGAAAAACACAATTGAGAAACAGCACAGCACAGCTGAACGCTGTGGACTCCCTGTAAGTCAACATGTGGGCAATTTCCCCCCAGGACTTGGCTGCTCTCTGAACCTCAGCAGCAGCCCTGCAAACTCAGGTGGAGGTTTCTGAAGCAGAACACAACCTGGGAAACAACCGGTAAATGCGGCCCTGGTGCCCTGCCCAGGATGTGCCAGGCGGGTGCGCTGCTGGTGGCTGCTCTGAAGGGAGAAGCAGCAGCCTGCGGCAACACACAGCTCAAGCCACGCCCCTTCCACCTTCCCATCCCAAATGGAGGGAAAAGTCTGGCTGCAGACCCTCACCATCATTCAGTCACTTTAATGGGCTGGTGAGAGCAAAACAAACCGTCATGAACTACTGGGTTTACTACTCCACCAGGGTCACCCAGGCCTGAGCATGCAATCATCAACTTACTTCATCACTGCCCAACCAGTCCCACTGCGAGGAGAGCCAAGGCTTGCTCTGTCCCCACCCTCTCCTCCTGGACTGCCACTGGCCACTGCTCATCGCCTGACCCGCAGAGCACCTTGCCGTGCACTGCAGGTGAGGTTCATACTCACACCGGGTGTGACCTCAGATGGCAGACACTTCTGTACTTGCTACCAGGGATTCCTCCTGCAGAAGAGAAGGCTGCTGCCTGGGCCACAGGTAGAAACAATAATCATCTGCTAGACAGGAAGCTTGGGGGCGGGGGAGCCAGCCATCTCACTGGCTGCTGCACTGGGGACACTGGAGCCGTGAGGCTCCTGCCTTCAGAGTGCTGGTGCTGTGGTTTATAAACACACACCAGCACCAAGCACGGGGGCAGGCAGTGCAAAACAGAGGGTGCAAGAGGCACAAATGCCACAGTCTATATCGCTGGCAAAACATCAAGCTTCTGGAGTTTTCCTGTATAGCAAAACTAAGTAACTACGGTTTTCTCTAGCGAGTGCTTACTGGGTACTTGGCATTAGGTTTATTTCATGGACATTATGGCATTTTTCATTTCTTGCAACACTGCCCCTGTGGAGAGGCAGAAACTGAGGCCTAGAAAGCTCAGAGGCTATGGAGACACCACTAATAAGCCACACTAAAGCCACATCTCTCCTCCAGGACAAGCCTCGTAAAACTGGGTCTGAAGTTCTTGCAGGCACAATGGACTAAAAGCTGGCGAAGGTCTCTGGGGCTGAACTAAGGCAGGAGATGGCTGGTGATGTAAAGGAAGGCACCAGTTTGGGAGAAATGTCACCAGTGGTTAGAGACAGGAGAACATTTCTAATTAACGGTGGCACCAACAGAGTGGGGGGAAATATTCACCCTATACATCGATTAAAACAGCTAACGTGCTGGGTGTGGTGGCACACATCTGTAATCCCAGCACTCGAGAGGCTGAGGCAGTAGAATTGCCTGGAATTTGAGGCCAGCCTAAGCTACAAAGTAAGTTCAAGGCCAGCCTGAACTAAACAGCAAAACTCTATCTCAAAAAAGATAGACAATAAATAGACAGCTAACATTTGAGCGCACACAACCTTTAAAAACATTTTTTTACAACTAGTTAAGATAGTTGTACTGCTGATTTGTCTGAGTTCACTGAAGAGAAAGGTTTGTGCTGGTATTTTTTGGACAACTGAATGCAGATGTCTTGTGCTCTGGGTGAATGATTTGGGGATGACAATGTGCAATGTATGTACCACTGTTGCCCCCAAATTGATGTGTCTTGAAATTTTTAGTTTTCTTTTTTTTTTCTCCTTGAAATAAAGTGGATTTGAAAAAGAATCATTTTTTAGAAATATGTCTTATTTATGATTCACAGTCACTCCCTGAAGAGGGGATGACAGTCACCTCATTTAGACGGATGTAGCCAGAGGCTCAGAGAAAAGTTTTCGAGGACCTTGGTCAGTGGTCACCCAGTCGGAAACTGTGAAGAGCCAGAACAAGGTCCAAGTTGGTTTACTCCAGAGCCTCAGCTGTTCACATCTATGCTCAAGTGGTTAAAAGTGACATTTTGAACACCAAAAAGGAGAACCAACTAACACACATGATTAACAAAATCAATTATTGTATAGAAGGCAGACTGCCTGGATTCTTAAAAAGATAATAGGCTTTATCTAGGACAGGAAAAAAAAAAGTAGGATTCTAATAATGTCTGCTCTGTCTCTCTCTATGCAGAGCGATTTTATGTGTGTCAAGGTAACAAACACCATTTCTGAGTTTGACAAAGATGAAGTTGAAAACATATATGATCCTGACTTGTTAGCGTAGTGACAATCATGAAATTCATTAATTCCATTAAATTTTTGCTTGGGGGGAGTGGAATTTAGGTTAATATACCTGCCTATAAAAATAGACTCCTGCAGTGTTAAAATAGTATACTGCTTTATTGCTATTGCAGAATCAGAGTTTGAACAGGCCTAGTGAGAGAGAATGTGTTTTCCTGTTACCTCCACAGAGTAGTAATTCTGATTATAAAAAAAAAAAAAAAAAAAAAAAGGACCATTCAGTAACCGGACATGTTCTCACAGATCACTGGGACGAAACTGCGTATTCCTGAAAGGTTAATCATCGCCTTTTATTATGTGCCTCCCTCCAGCTGTTATTAGTGTATTGGGGTAGCTAATTTACTAAATGAGTTCTGAAATCCTGTACTAGTTTATTTCCAAGAAGGTGACATCAAGAAACTAAACCCTGATACCATGTGATGTTTCCCTTTGTATCACATATTTTCTGGGTGTAAGGAAAAAATGTCATTAGATCTGGATCTAATTGAGTTCCACAAAACAGCAGCTACAGTCATTGTTGGGCTGAATACTTTCTGCCCAGGAAAATTATTTTCACTTTCCCTCCATTGCAGCAGATTTATTGTAGCCTTAAGGACAGGCTGAAAATTACATCGCCCCACGTGAGAAAAAGTTCTGGTAAGTTTGCAAAGCATTCACTAGATCTCCTGAAACCTCACAGCAGACAGTCAGGAAGTCCTATACTGACTCTCAGGAATCCTGCTGTGGAACCTGTGTGATGAGGGTCTCCTGAGGTTCTGGCCGTCCTCTCTCATTTCTTTTAACTCTCACTAGATCTCATGCACAGTAAGGTAATTTAAAAGAATTGCTACAGTGTCTCAGTTTTAGCTATTCACAAATCAGGTACCCCCATGCTAACAAAGCAATGTACCAGGTATAAACTCCTCGGCCGATTAAAAAACAACCACCCTTCATAGAAGAGCCTGCCACTTCCACAGGAAGACAGGTGTGGAAATGGAACACTGGCAGACAAAGCAGAGACGTCATGCTTACATTTTCCACCTAGCAGCAGAGACACTGACTTCATCTCCCCTCTACAGGAAGGGGTTTTGGAAAGTTCCATAAATTTTGCCAACCAGGTCAGTGAGTTCACAGTGAGCCATCCGCCCCTTGAAGATTACTAATCTCATTGTGTACACAAAGATCATCACAGTTGTGACAAGAGAAACCCAGCTTCCACAATTTTCAAGCCTGAAATGTCTTCTGTCAAGTGCGACACTAACTTTATGGACCTCCACCCCCAAATGCACCCCAATTACAACTGCATTAGAAAAAGATTTTTGTGTCAGTTACCTGTATGAAGGACCAGGCATCCTCCAAGACACTTCTAACTGTTGCTAGTTAACAAAACAAATCTTTGTACTCGTTCGCGTGGAGTTTCTGGTTACTTTCACAACAAATTGTTTAAAAAAAATTTTTTGGGGGGGTCTATTTTTGAGGCAGGGTCTCACTATGCAGTTTAGGCTGGGCTTGACTTCACTTTGTAGCCCAGGTTGGTCTCGAACTCGTCACGATCTTCCTGGGTCAGCCTCCCAAGTGCTGAGATTACAAGCGTGTGCTACAAAACTTTTTTTAAAAAGTGCAAAACTAAAGGAGATAAACGGGTGTACGGTATATTATTTCATCAGCTTATTCAAATCGTGAAAACTTAAATCACTCGGGGAAACTGATTAACAGGTGCTAAGGAGAAGACAAGCACCTATACCAGGCACTCATCCGTTTCCATTTGGGACAATCAACTGACCACCCAAGTCACGCAGGACAGAGTCTGTCACATTCTGTCACTGTAGCCATTACCACCCGGACGTCTCCCGATCTTGTAAGAAACTGGTCCTGCTCTACCTCCATGAACTTTACACCGGCAAGCTGACACCTACATGTCCAGTTTTGGGAGTTGGCCGCGCAGAGAGCAACTCCAGGTTCTGCTAGTAGAAGAGATGCCAGGTGGCGGCGGCGATGTTTTCAGTGGCACTGGATCAGCCAAGGGGCGAACGGATGCTGCAGCCTGGCCTCGCCCGGGTTAACCAGCCCGGGAGGGCGCAACTGTCCCCGAGGCCGCCGGCGGTCCCTGTCCCCGGGACTCGCGCTGTGCCTCGGCCTCCGCCTGTGCGTGGCAACGCTACAGGCTCGTCTCCGCGGCTTGCTCAGAAGAGCTATTTTCGCCCACAGCCAAAATCAGCAACAGCAAATTACACTGCAAACAATGGCGAGGGCGCCTGCCCGCTTCGCGCGGCCGCAACTCCGGAGAGCCAGCGCCGAGGCGCACGGACTTTGCACGCGGGCGCAGGGCGCTCGGGCTCCGCGCCGGCCAGGGGGACGCCAGGGGAGGTGGCCCGGCCCAGGGACCGGTCCGGGGACCCGGGCACCGGCGGGCAGGCTTCCCTCGCGTCCGCGCGAAGAGCGCCCCCGGCGGGGCGCGACCTGTCGAGGACCCCGGGCGCCGGATCGGGGTCTCGGGGCTGCGGTCCGGGCTCCGGCGCCCCCGCCCCGCGCGCCCCCGGCAGCCGGAGGGGCGAGAGTCTGCGCGGACCCGGAGCCGCCCGCCCGCCCGCGCCCCCTCCCGCGCTCGGCGCCGCCGCCCCTCCCGCGTCTCACCCGCCGCTTGCAGCGCTGGTGCCGGCCCGGGTCCGAGTAGGTCCGGTCCACGGTGAGCGCCGTGTCGCTGCCCGGCATCGCGCCGCCGCTCACGCCGGGAACTTTGCCGCCACCGCCGGGGCCGCGGCGCCGCTGGCTGCCGGAGCGCGCGCGGGGTCGCCCCGGAGCCCGGCCGAGGGGGGCGCGCGCGGCCGCAGCTGTGCCGACTCCCGCCCGCGCGGCCGCCCTGCGCTGCCGGCGCCGGGGCGGGGCGGGGCGGGGCTCGAGGCTCCGCCCCCGCCGCAAACCCGGCTCCAGGTGCAGTTTCCAGGCCCCCCTCCCGGCGGAGCTGAAACTTCTTCCACCCCTTGCTCAGAAGTCCTCGGTCCTCAAACGAGCGCCGCTGACGCAGTGGACTTACCTGTGCGCTGACGATGAACGACGGCTTTGAGAGCAACACGCTGACGCCCGCTTTCAGTGCGTCCATGCAACAGGCACTACCCTCAGCTCCTAGCGACCGGACCCTGGGCGAAGGACTAGCAATGTTATTTAAAAAGCCGGTTTCCCCCCTCTGTCAAATCACTGAGCACACAACATAGTTTCACTTAAACGAAGATCCTTCTGTGTTGTATATTTGCATTTCTGCATGTCTGACTTAGCATGCTGTAAGCCACTGGGAAGTCCAGACCTAGCTTTTCCTTTAGTGCAGTATTCGTCGCCGTGCCCAGTGAACAGTTCCTGCCACAAAGTTGGAGCCAGAGTAGAAACAGAGTGATGAGCAATTAAACAGTCGATTCCTAACACAAAATTCGGAGCACCTGGTCTGGCTGTGCCCCCGTAGGGGGCTGCTTGGCATGCTGAAAGAGCTCCTGCGGGGAGGAGCAAGCTCTGTTTTTTGTTTTGTTTTTTTGCCTTTTTTATTTTTATCGATACCAGGGATCGAACTCACGACTGCTTGCTTGCAAGGCAGGCGCTTATGCCGCTGAGCTAAATCCCCAGCCCCAACAAGCTCTGTTTTCAAGGGTGGGAAATCTGGCCTTGTTCTGTGGGTGCTGAGCAACTGCTGGAGAGAGATAACATCAAAGCAAAATTCAAGAAGTTGGTCGGGCTAGTGGTGACCCTTACCTGGAATCCCAGCACCTGGGAAGCTGAGGCAGGAGGACTACCGTGAGACCCCAGCTCAGGAACAAAAGGACTGAGGATGTAGCTCTGTGGAATGGCTCTGTCTCCAGCCCTTTGCCCCAAAAAGAAGACAGTGTCTGACAGTCTGAAGCACTAATTAAAGACAGGTAAGGCAACTGGGAATCCAAACGTCTTCAAAAGCAAACTGAATCATAATATCATGGCACATCCATCTAGTACAATATTAGCTAAGTGGAATGGAATGGGACAGCTCTTTGTGTGTAACTATGAAATTATTTTTCACAGTAAGATGTAACGGAAAACCACGGTGAATGTTTAAGTTTAAAAAAATTATCGCAACAAAAGACACACACACAGCCATTGATTGTCCCCAGAGTGCTCCCCCTCACTTTGAACACACTTGTCCTGTCATTCACGATACTTTGCAGAGCAGTTCGGGAAGTCCACTCTCGTCAGGATTTAGCTGTGCTGGGGTGGCTGCCTTGAGGTCCTGAATCAATTGCAAACACTTCTCGTGGTCAGTTTGGCTTTGGTGACGAGCCAGGAGGCCCAGGGTGCCAGGTCTGGTGAATAAGGTGGAGGAGGACAAGCTGCAGTGTGTTTATGAACCTCCCGTACTCAGGAGCAGCCCTCAATATATTTTTTAATCACACTTCATGAAGCCACTGATGGAAGAGGCTGATTCGAAAGTATCAAAAATGCTAAGTATGTGCAAAGCCAGGATTTTCGAGGGGGGCGGATGGCAATGTGTCTTTTATTCTAAGACCCTTTTTAACTTAAACACCCCTGTGTGTTTTGATCACGTCTCTATAGTTCAGTGAAAAAAGCGATGAGCAGAATAATGTAGATGGTATTCTGTCATTTGTGTAAAAATAGTATGTATTTATATATACATGTATGGTTATATATACATAACTCGTTTCTGGGAGGATAATCAAAAAACTATAGAAACAAATAGACAAGAAATGAAGCCAGGTGAGGGAAACTAGGTAGCTACAAGCAGAAATAGAAGAGGTTTTTTTTTTTTTGGACTGTGTATGCTTACTTATGGCATACACTCAGAAAGTGTGTTCAGAAAGCAAAAAAATGGGGATTTTTTTGTTTGTTTTTCCGAGACACCATCTCACTATGTGTCCAGGCAGCCTTGAACTGACTGGCAGCTTAGGCTGGCCTCAGTCCTCCTCCCTCAGCCTCCTGAGTGCTGGGGTCACAGGTGTGCGCCAGCACGGCCCTGCCAAAAATGATTTTACTTAAAGAGAGTAAACTTTTTAAGCCCAATTTAAGAAGAACCAGGAAAGCTAGTCCAAAAACCCTCCAAAAGATAAATAAAAACTTAAAGATCCCCTCCTCCTCCAGCAGGCCCAGATAGATTTTCAGATATGTTCTCCCAAAGCAGAGAAGGGAGAGAACACATGTTAGGGGACATAAGTGACAGGACATTTTAGCCAGGGTGGCCGGAAAAGGCCAAGTTGATAAGGCAGCATCTGGGCAGCGATGGGGGAGTGTGTGTATCCAGAAGTAGATATGTGGAAACTTCCGTCAGAGATCAAGCCAAGGCCCTGAGGCAAGCACACTGTGGGAATGTTCTAGAAGGATCAAGAAGGCCCATGTTTTCTGAAGGAGAAAAGATCAGAGAGATCCTGGAAGACCAGATCACACGTGACTTTTTAGGCCAGTTTAAGAATTTTGGCTTTAACTGTAAGGAAGAAATAAAGATTTGAAATTTTTTTCAGTTATTTTTCATTAACAATGCAAAGAACACTTTGCTATCTCTCTCTCTCTTTTTTTGTCCTGGGAATCAAACTCCCAACCTCATGCTTGCCAAGCAGGCACTGTGCCACAAAAATCTGAAAATTTTTGAGCAAAGGAGTAACATGATTTGCCTTTTCTCTGAGGCATAAAGAAAAATTCCTACTTTAAGTACCAAAATCAATACCAGAGATGGTAAAGACCCAAAGGAGGGGAAAAAGAAAACCTTAAAATAGAAGAAAATGAAAGAAGATCATTATGGTCATAAAAAGCAAGTCAAGAAAGCAAGTCACAAAGAATATAAACCATAAAAGTTTGACAACATTAAAAAATGTAGACTTCTGTATACGGAAAGAAATAAAAGAAGAAGTTACAGTTCCAGCTTTAAAAAACCATATGGGTAAACCTCACAAACAATACTGAAAAACAAAACAAGTAACAAGTCATAGAAAATGACATGTAGTAAAAGTCTCTTTATATGAATCTTTAAAATATTTTAATATTTAATATTTAATAAAACTATTAAGAAAAGCAAGAACTGACAGATTTCAGGACAGTACCTCGGTGAGGAGATGAAGGATTCAATAGAGAATAAGACTGTAAATTATGCTCTTTTTTTTTTTTTAGTAAGCAATACTCTTTAATAAATGATTATTGGTGCTTGGAGCATGCATTCATATTCATCCTCATGCACATAATCTTTCAGAATAATTTAAAACTTTAAAGGCAACAAATGTTATGATGTTATCCTTAAGCCACTAGTAACTTCTGAAACAATAGCTCTTACAAACATAAAGCCTGATGTGACTGTTACTATGAAGTCATTGTGTCAACCTCATCTTCCAAAGATCCGTTCTGAAAATCTGTCAGAGCCCATCTCTGGATGTCCCCTCTTCCCTGCCTGTCCCTGCTGTCTGTACCCCGCTCCTTAGAGTTACAGGAAGTATACTGTGCAGGGGTGTGTGTGTAACTGTGTAAAGACATTTAGAGTGGCCGGCCTAAGTGAGGCCTTTGCTCAGCATGCAGCCGGGCACCTCCTTTCCATATCCACGCCCGTCTTGGTGTTCCTCAGAAGAACCGTGTCCTGAGATGCTGACCACAATGAGAGGGATGAATTCATTATCACATCTGATTAAATTTCAGTGAGCAGAGGATGTTCTTTTTTTAGATCATTTAGATTTATTTCATAAACTGATTGCCCAGAAGCAGCTCTGCTGGACACTAATATAAAATAAATTTTTCAGTACACAAATTAAATAGCAGAAGAGCAAGCTCCCCAGAAAAGAAAGGAACCAAGCAGCGCTCATCAGCATCTGGCTGTCCTTCTGGGAAGTGGGGCCCCAGTGGGAAAGTGACCTCCCTTTCCTCTGGGGGCAATGCAGCCGTCCAGGGTTTGGCAGGAGGTGGCAGAGACAAGTCTCCCGAGGTAAGAAAGCTGACTGACACCTCCACGGGCCTCTCTCTGCACAAAGCAATGGAGGACCTGACGAAGTTTAAGTGGCGCCGCAGTGACACGGAGGAATTCAAAGGTTCGCAGCTGGGGGATGAAATGCGAACTTTCTTCCCAAGCGGAAGGAGCAGGAGGCAGCTTGCGCTAAGCACCAAAAAAGCAGAACAAGTCGGAGTTCACCACGATGAGGTCAGACGTGACAAATGGAGGACGTGCATGGCTTTGTGGTCCAGGCTTGTCGGTTTTGCGTGCCCAACATCCAGCCTGGTCTCTGCAAACGGCTCCTAGATTTTCTTTTGGGACCCAGAGCTGACACTTAACCCAAGTGGTGCAGGCGAGGCAGAGGCAGGCCCTGGCTCTGGCAGAGGCCCGTGATCCAACCTGGGGCGGTCAGAGTTCCTGTGACTTGAGCAGGGATCAGCGTGTGACCTTGTCACAGCCAACCCGAGTTCCCCCAGGCTGTGAGGGACAGAGTTGCGCCCATCTAGAGAAAAAGACTCCCCACCCGGAGTCACCAGGAACGTCAAAGATGGTCATGCCCTTGGTACAGTGGCAGGAAAAAGGAAATGGTGACACGGCCTTTAGGGTGTCTCAGTCTTACCGTTATCATAGGAAAAGGAAAGAGACAAAAGGAAAGTCTGATTTTCATGGTGAAAATGCGTGCCTCTCTGCAAGTAAAGGGATGCTATTTCTTTTCATGTGCTATTTTAATTAAACCGTACAGAGAAGATGTCCCTTTGGGGAAAAATCATAAAACTAAAATAATAGTAAGGGTCCTTCCACTTAAAGATTTAAGGACAAAGAGAGCAAAAGAAAGAATCAGATGTTTAAAATCTATTCAGATAGCAAGGCGTGGTGGTGCCTGTAACCCCAGCACTTGGGAGGCTGAGGCAGAAGGATTGCTGAGAGTTTGAGGCCAGTCTGGACTAATAGTGAGTTCAAGGCCAGCCTGAATCTTACAGTGAGACCTTATCTCAAAAACAAACAAATGAAAACTTACTTGCCTTGAAGTGACATGGGGATCTCATACGTATCTCATATCTGTCAGCAACATTAGAAAATGTGCACACTGGGGACCAGAGGCTCCCTGGGCTGCTGCAAATAAGAAGCTCTGATTGGTGCACAGCCAACTGCAAATGACCACTCTTAACACTTACATTTAATTTCTAAAGCAGCATCTTCCCCACGCCTGTAAGGAAGCAATCACTGCTACTCATTTGGCATCAGCAACCATCGGCACAGAAGCCCAAAACTTCTACTTGGCAAGATTCTGATAACCAACGGGAAAGGGGGAAGACTGGACTGACACCTGGCAGAACAGTGAATGTACCTCCCAGTACTCTTTTTTTAGCAAGTGTAATAATTTTGTGCTAGCAGTTTTCAAACACAGGGATTATCAAAGCAGGTTCCACAGACAGCCTTCAAAATGTCTGGCATTTGCCTTCCCAATGGACCAAGGTTATAGGCAAACGTACAAAGGCAGGTTTTATCTGATCAAAATAAAAAACTATTGCCTCATGGAAAACTTCATTAGGAGGATGAATGACAAGAAACAGGCAAAGAGAAAATATCTGGAAAACCACATATGCAGAAAAGATATGTAGACAAATGTATTAAGAATTCTGGAAATGCAACTAAAGTCCGGGTGTGGTGGTGCACACCTGTCATCCTAGCCCTTGGGAGGCTGAGGCAGGAGGATCAGGTCCAGTTTGAAACTAGCCTGAGTTATACAGTGAGACCCTATCTCAAGAAAATTCAATTATAAAAGGTTAACAATATAAAAATGGGCAAAAGACATGAACAGATATTGAAGAGGATTTATGGATGGGGAACAAACATGGAACTAAGTTCAACATGAACCATAAAACAGATGCATTTTAAAACTACAAGGGGATGTAACTACCCACCTGTTGGAATGGCTAAAGGAGTAAAGATGTGGAGAAACTACATAATTCATACACTGCAGGTGGGGATGTAAAGTGGGTCAGAGTCTCTGGAGAGCAGTTGGGCAGGTTTTAATTTTTTCTATAAAACTAAAATATGCAAATATCATCTGACCCAGCAATTATACTCTCCGGCCTTCATCCTGGAGAGAGGAAGACATGTACACAAGAAACCTGTACACAAATGTTCACGTAGCTTCACTCCTAACAACAAAGACTGGAAATAAACATCTGGAAACAGGGTCTTGCTAAATCACTGGTTGCTCAAGCCAGGTCTGTACTTGTGATCCCCGTGACTCAGCCTCCACAGGTGTGAGGTCCCGTCATGCATGCCTGGCTGATTCCTTTTGTGTAACAGTCTCCCTGAAACGGAAGAAAGGTGAGTGGTGATCATGCCCGGCCTTGTGTGCCTGCAGCAGCTGCAGAAGGGGACCGATCACTAGTGACAGAAAGGCCAAGCCAGGAACCACCTGGGTGGGTGGGTGGGGGTGCTGACAGCGGTGACAGACCACAGTGATGCATGGTAAAACGCAGAGATAAATACACTCATGCACATGCACACACGTGTGTTCTTGTGTGTAGTGATGCAAAAGCATTCAGCAGAAGCTGTTCTTTTCATTCTGATCTTTCCTGGCTGGCAATTTTGTATGCAGTTCTGTACTTCCTTGCCATGCAGGCACAAGCAGGGAACCACAGGCCCCTGTCACCCACACCATGAGGTTAAGTGTAAGAAACGCACTTTTTCCCCCTTACACAGTCTTGCTATGTAGTCCAGGCTGGCCTTGAACTCACTATGTAGCTCAGGCATGAAACTCAAAATGATCCTGCTGCCTCAGCCTTCCGAGTACTGGGATGACAGGGCTGCACCGCCGTGCCCAGCTTACGATGTTTTTAATTTAGGGTGTTGAGTATCTGTGAAATAAGTTGGGGAGATCTAAATATGCAGTGGACTGCACTAATGTTAACATGGTGTCTATACGAAGGATGCTACCATTAGGCCAAAGTAGGGGAAGGGTGTAGGCGATCTTCTCTATTACTTCCTATGCCTGCTCCTGAACCTAGAATAACTCCTGGATTAAAAGGCAACTTAGTGACCCAGAGACCACGTCTCAAAATAAAGAACTGAAAAAGGGTTGATAATATAGCTCAGGGCAAAGGCTTTGGGTTCAATTCTCAATACCACACACAAAAAGTTTAATTGAATTATATTCTTCATTTCAGAGTGCAAGGTTCCTTTCCAAGGACAGACTTTGGGTTGGGGGAATGAGCATACAACACAGTAAGCAGAGTTGGTTTGCGTTTCTTCCTCTGGAGATGCCATCTGTCTCCAGGTTTTGGCCCTTGCCGCACCAGAAAAGGGGACACAGGGCATGCACACTGTGTCACAACCACACCGAAGCTGGGCCACCGGCAAGCAGTACCCTCCATCCCTGGCCACAAGCCCTAAGTACAGCACCCAGTGCAAGGCAGATTCTACAGGGTTTTGGTGAGCAAATGACCCATCATTAACCTCTGATTTGGCTGGAAGAATGCCATAGTGAGGTTCATAGATTTTATTCAGCTTCAAAATGACCTTACATATATTAAACTGTTTAGTAAAAATGTACATGGTAGGGTGAGTAGACAGTTCCAATCACACGCTTACTCTGTTCATAGATGGGCATTGGTTTGAGTGTTTTCCATCATAAAACTAAGGTTATAGCACAGTGCTGTCACTTCCAACCTCTTTGGGGGGTTTGTTTTTTTGGTGTGGTTTGGTTTTTGTGAGACAGTCCCACCATGTAACCCAGGCTGGCCTTGAACTTGCTGTGATCCTCCTGCCTCAGCCTCTTGCATGCTGGGATTATGAGTGTACGCCACCACGCCTGGGCATTTCTAACTTCTTGATCCTACATTTAGAAGGAAAGAGTTGGGTGATCACTATGTGTGACTCTTGGCTATTTATAACTGCAGTTTCCCAGAAATCTACAACAATGTTAGAAAACAACAAAAATTCAAATGGCTTCCTTTATGCTGGACCCAGAATGCTCCAGGCAGGGGACTTTGTTATGGAGCAGTGCAGTGGTGCTGAGGGGAGCTCTGGGTGACTCCCTTCTCAGCATGGCCAGACCAAGAGGATCTGTTTCATGAAGCCACCTGGGGATTTGCTCTGTAGTTATTCCATCAGCTTTGCAAGATAAGACAGTGGGAGATGATGCTCAGAGAACCCCAAAGTACTGTGAATTTACACAATACAAGGCCCACTCCTGTCCACAGGGAGGATGCTACCTGCTGAAGCCCTCCTTGTCCACTCCAGACCTGATCATCTCTTTCTTCCTTAATTAGGTAAATATCTTCCTTCTATCACCCAAAGATTCCATTTTAAATGATCTTGTGCTGTTACCAAGAGGTCAGGAATACTAGAGACACTGGATCCAAACCCTGTGCACTACTTACTAGCTAGAAGGCCTTGGTTCTTAGATTCATTTAGATGCTGTGGACAACAACAGTACCTGCCTCATACTGTCATTGAAGATTTCATGAGATAATATCTGCAAAGCACATACAAAATCAGGGCTCAACAGCAGAAATCATGCTGGCCAGCGGAGAACCAGACACCCAAGCCCTGCTGTGAATCAGCAGAAGTTGCAACAGCCAGGGGACAACCAGGAAGCCACACCTCCCTCCCACTCAAAGCCGCTGGCTGATTCGGAGGAACACAGACTGAGATGATAGCAACTGAAATGAAGAAACAACCTAACACTTTGTATTGGTTGCTTGACTTTGCAGGCCTAAGGCTAGTAATCTGAAAAATGATTTAGAGGATAACAAGAGGCATTTTTATGCTAGTCATTGTTAATTTCCTGTTATCTTGTTTTGAAGTCCTGTATCATTTTCATTGTTTTGTTTTGTTTGATTTGATTCTGTTTGGTTTTGATTTTATTATGTTTGATGGTATGGGCAGCTACTGTGAAGATAACAAGAGGCATTATGGTAGCCATTGTTGATTTCCTATTATCTTATTTTAAAGACCTGTATTGCTTTCCTTGTTTTGTTTTGATTGCCTTATTGTACTTTATCTGTTTTTATTCTCTTTAAAATAAAAAAATATAAAAACCCCAAAAGCTCAATAATGTCTGTGGAAAACAACATTAAACCTAAAGCCTGACTCCACTGTTTGTTCCTACAGTGAGGCTTCCAGGATTTAAAAAGTGCCCTGTTGAGGAGAAGGCCGGGTTTCAGTGCCACCTCGTAATCATCAATATTGCTATGGGACCAGGAAGAGGAAGAGAGTGGGAGTCCTGGTGGCTCTGGGCCCCAGCGCCGCTGTCCACACCTCTGCTGTGCGGCAAAGTGAGCAGGGTCCGCTGGCTTCCTGCCCCCGTTCTTCAGTTCCCTTCATTCCCAAGCTGCTCGCTCCCAGGCAGAAAATTCCTTTTTGCTTGTTCATTTCGACCAAACAATCCCACTTCTAAGAATCTGTTCTGTAAAGATAAGGCTGTGCAGGAAAAGTTTCAGAGCCAAAGACCATCATTTGTCACAGTGTCATGTCATTCTGAAAAGGCTGAGACAGGTCGAAGATTGATTACGCATGAATAATAAAGGACTGCACATATGAATAGTGACCTAGCCATGCAGAGATGACAGCGTGGCCACTGCAAATCACACTGAGGAAGAAGATGTTACCATGTAAGGGGTCATTTAGGTAATAACGCTGTAAAAATTACCAGGTTGACAAAAAGTATTATGATACACCAGCAGTGACCTGGGACAGCAGGGACAGTCATACCCATCCCTCTGTGTTCATCCTACAGGACAACTGTTAACCAGAACACATCCCAAAGACACTGACAGTCCCCAACGGGAATCAACCCATTATCATCATCAACAGAACAGACAAATGTGGCACCATTTTTCCCAATTAAGGTCCATCATCTGTTGCCCCATGTCCTGCATGAACCTGCAACTGGACACTCGCTGTCTTGAGTCCTCTTACTAAGAGGGGCTTCCCTGTTGCACATTGTCAGAGTTGGTACTGATTGCCATGGAACCCAACAAAGCCTGGTGCAAAACATTCCCCAAATGTCCAGGGCAAAATGGTCAATACAGGTCCAAAATAGTTAGCTACCAAAGAGTAAGAAAAAAAAAAAACATTTTTGTTGTGTTTTCTGACAGCATCTCTCTAGTGCCCAGCACACAGCCGGTAAATGACAAGTTATTACTTATTTAACGTTCCTCATCTGCTCTGGGTACTTCAAATGCACCAACTCTGAGTTACTGCCAAACCCTTGCCTGCTGTCTCTATGCTGCCAGATGCTATTTTTTCCTTCATTTCACTGAGTAGCAACCAGCACTGCTGAGCAGATTAAGTGATTTGATCAAAGCCGTCTGGATACTAAGTTGAAAGAGCACAATCTATATCCCAGGTTAGCCTGAGCCCAAAGATCACTTATAGGGAACTCTCCTTGGATGATCTGTTTAACCCTTACTGGCCTGCATTTTCTCACCAGTAGAATGGGAATAACTGTGACCATTAAACAATAACTGTCTCCTGACCGGAAGTCTCTGGCAGCCTACTAAGAGTATGAATGGGGAAGGACCCCACAGCGTCCACCAGTGTTATTCTCTCATAAAACACTTCAGGAGCCTGAACTTGCCTTGTCCTTCCGCCTGCCGGGCCCATTTCTGCTGGGTCCCAAACTTCTGAAGGAACACCCACCAGTCCTTATGACGCCCGCGACTATCTGCTTACTCCAAGCCTTATAGAGCTCTTAAAACTCAACCTTGCATCCTTATGGCTTTATCCTTAGGCTGAAGACTCTGTGTAAATCTTTTCTGCAATTTCCAACCGCTTCTGGGTTTTTGGCTCTGCATTTCACGTTCCCAAAATGAACAATCAAGTCCCACCTCACTTGGGAAGGAAAGGTTCAATTTTTTGCAAGTACATAGAAGTACTCAGTGTTCTAGCTGACAGTCTTGAAAGGTTTTCTACACTTCTATTATTTCCTTTGGCTGTTGCTCAGATCAGCCTGTGGCTGGTGTTCCTGCAGTTCATATTTCTGATAGTCCATTGATGTTTACTTCCATTTGAAGGAATGTTACCCTGGACCCGAGCTAACAGGGTACTCAGCCAGCAATTAAGAATTTAAAAAATTAACTTATGAAGAAGTACTGGCGTGGGGGGACTTTTCTACACTGTTGGTGGGAATGTAAACTAGAACAACCACTGTGGATCTCAGTATGGGGATTCCTCAAAAAATTAAAGATACAAATTCCATTTGACTCAGCTGGGTATCCTCCTGGAAGAGTTAAAGACATTACAGTGAGCTATGCATAGCCATATTTATAACAGCACCATTTATAATAGCAAAATCTTGGGAGATAAACAAGTCATTTGTAGGAAAATGGACTCACTTTAAGACCTTACTGTTGGGTGAAATAAATCAGACACACAAACTTAAACATCACAAGGATTCACTCACATGAGAGACCCCAACTATCAATAAAGAGCAAAATAAAAAGATAGACAACAGAAGATATATCTTCCTCAAATGGGAAGGAGATCAAGAAATGGAGGGAGACTGGATGTGGTTGTACAAGCCTGTAATCCCAGCACTCAAGAGGCTGAGGCAGGAGGATTGCTTCGAGTTCAAGGCCAGCCTGAACTGCATATCAAGACCCTGTCTCAAAAAGGCCAAAAGAAAAAATAAAGAAATAACAAAGAAAGAAAGAAATGGGGGCAAGGTAAGGAGATGAAAAAAATTACAATGTGTTATATATATATACCAACTTGACACGGGTCATACAAACATTATGTACTGCAATCATGGACTGATTTTTTGAAAACGAGTAACCAGAAGTTATTAGAAACATTACACATGGGCATTGTCTAACAAGAGGATGTGGTCAGCAGCAACAATGCTTCTTTCAAATACTGAAAGGGAACAGTGGAGGGCACAGAAACAAAAAGAAAAGATCCCAGAAGAGAGCTGCCCAGTTTACATGGCTTGGTTTTGGATTCCTGCTCCACCCAGGGGAACAGAAGTCCGTTTCACTGAGGCTTCCTGACACTCAGTAGGGCAACACTACTCTCCGCACAGTGCTCTACTGAGAGGAGGCTCTTCCCATTCACCACTGTTTCTATCTCATCTGCTCATAAGTAGATCGCACTGCTTTCAGCCCAGAAATATCAGAAAGTTTTATATAAAAATCAATGAAATTCAAATGACCAATCAGAATGTATACTATGTACAAAATCCAGCCTCAGGAATACTATTTAAACAATTCTGCTTTGGATAGTTCCCCTCATGTGGATATCAAGATTAACTGCAATGAATGATTGTCCAAAACCCAACTCAGGAGACAAGAGTCCCACAGGCCTGAGCAACTGCTCACCGCGATTGAGGAAGTCAGATTTAAATTTTACTTATGTTTACTATAACATAGGCTTACTATGTTATTTGAAGACTAGTTTTTTTAAAAAAAAAAAAAAACCGCAAAATATTCTTTCTCTGAAATGCTCAGGACCAACACTATTGTTAGCATATCCTGGAGACTCAGAGCCTGTTTTTAGGGATCCTCTCAGGTTCTGGGTGTCCTGGAATCTGGGGCAAAGAACTGGATAAAACATGGAGAAAAAAAGGTAGCGAGGTTCCACATTTACTACAGTCAGGGCAAGCACTCTGCCGACTGAGAATGGGCTCTGACATCTCACTGTGGCCGGGAGGTTTGTCACGGGACTCTTTCATATCCCTCATCCTTCTCCTGCGGTCAGATGTAGGCTGTCTCATCAAACTCCTGCTTGATTTTGGCCCAAAGAATGGAAGACAGCGCTTTCTGATTGATCCCAAGTGCAGGGTTTGGGAACTGTATTCTGCACATGCACGAGGAGTCTGTGATTGACAGCTCATGCCCACTTGCCCAGCCGGTTTGCTTTGCCCTAATTGCCCACCTCAGGATTTCAGATTTGGGGATTTTTTTTCAGAGTCTGGGATATTTACATATACATAATAAGATATATTGCAGTTAGGACCCAAGACTAAACATGAAATGTATTTATGGGCCTAGCTGAAGGCAACTCAGTATGAGAGTTTTAGTGTACCTGAATTTTGATCCACTCATAACATAGTTAGGTGTGGTGCTGTATCCAAGCTCACAAAGTTTCAGATTTTGCAGCACCTTGACTTTCAGATTTGGGATGCTCCACCTGTATTTTCACATGACAATATAAAGAAGAAATTCCACTTTGATTTAATTATTAAAAAATAGATCAGTAGCCAGTCATGATGCTGTACGCATGTAACCTCAGCACTCTGAGAAGCTGAGGGAGGAGGATACAAGTTTGAACCCAGCCTGGGCAACTTAGCCAGATCAGTGCAAAGTCCCTAGTTTCAACAGTACTGCAAAAAGAAAAGGAAAAAAGAAAGGAAGGGAGGAAGGGAGGGAGGGAGGGAAGAAAAGAGGGAGGGAAGGAAGGAGACAGAGAGGGAGGGAAGCTAACAAGTGTTCTCCACGTCATTATAAAAAATATGAACTAAATACAAGGTAAACTATAAACATATTAACACAAGTGTGCTGCGTATCTCCCCACCACCACCAAAGTGATCTCTCGGGCCGAAATAGATCTCCCTTCCCTGGTAGCATGATGTGTAGAACTTTGACTGAATATTTACATATATTATCTGGTTTATATTAATTTCTGTTTTATCTACTTATGCTGCCTTCTAATCGACTGTCATCTTTTGAAATAGAAGACTCACTTGCTCATTTTAAAAATCCATCAATCCCCAGCATGCTTCCCACAATGGAAATCCTTCAATATGTTTGAAGATTTAAATATTGTGTATAATAATGTGCTTTAAACATTCATTTTTTAAATAAAATAAAGCCTAAAACTAATATCAAGGTATTCTATACTCATAGAGGGAAAGATGTAGTATCAGACAGATATTAACTTCCCCTAAATCAGTCCAGTCAAAAGGGCTTTTTTTTGGCCCCACACACTGTCACATATCTGTAATCCCAGCTACTTGAGAGGCCAAGGGAGGAGGGCCGGGCATGTAACTCAGTAGCAGAGTACTTGCCTAGCATGTGTAAGGCTCTGGGTCCAGTTCCTAGTAATACACACACACACACACACACACACACACACACACACACGAGTTTCTTAAAGGCTGATGGGGGAGCATGGTGAATAGGGCAGGTATGGTATGCCCTCCTAATCCCATAGCTAGACATTTTATCAGCAATACTAATTAAGTTCACACAAGGAATAGGGACTGAGACAACACAGACCACAGAAGAGAAACTCAGAAGGTTCCTGGTGTGTGTATGAGGTGCAGGGTATTGAGGCAGGACTATTAACCAGTGAGAGAGGGAAACAACTGGTAATACCTACAGAAAAAGAGTGAGACTGCAGTAGATCTCTGGGTACCAAACCAAAATAAAAATTCAGGTGCAATTTTTTCACCTCTGAAAATCACATCATATTTTCTATTATTGAGAATCTATTGAGAATCCCAAGTCAATTGTGTAAAACACAAGTTAGATCTCGATAGCCATGGCTGCTATCCAGTTAACAGGCAGTAATGAATTAGCACAAGTTAAAAGGACCAGAAATGATGGTTTTGAAGCGCTTACATGGCGGGCGCCTGCCCAACAGCATATGTAAAGGGGTAGAGTTTTTCTTGACTTCGTGTACTCAACTGAGCAGAAGTCACTTGTGTTTAGAAAGGTCAGACTCTCACAGCTGGGCCAGAGCCCATTAAATACAGCACATGAAGGGACTCAGTGACCCGGCAAGGTCTTTCAAATGCCTTCTTTGAAAGGTATTAGAGAAAAAAGAGGAAACCATGATTCCAAAACAAAAACCTGCAAGTGTGCAGGCCGCAGTCTCTCCCCATGCAAGCCGGGCTGGGTCTTGGTTCCACTCCTCTGGCTGATGCTGGTCACCCCGGCATAGCCCTGTCTACCTCCATTCAGGGCACTGGGCATCCACATGGGGCTGGCTCTGCAGGGGCCGCTGCCCTGCTGCATGCCAGAGCTTGCAGCAACAACTAGCACCCCCTTGTTTGGAAAAACTTTCAAGTATGTCACACAGCGTGTGCTCCAGGTCAGCATCTGCTGAGTTTGCTTTGAGAGTCGTTTCACCCCGTTTCCTTCCTTCTTCCCTTCCTTCCATTTATTTGTTGTTCCGGGGATGAAACCCAGGACTGAGCCACACTGAGCTACGTCCACAGCCCTTTTTTTATTTGTCACTGCGAGACAGGGTCTCACTAAGTTGCCCAAGTGGGCTCAAACTTGCCTTCCTCCTGCTTCCCCTTCCCAGAATGCTGAGACTACAGGCGTGCATCACCGTACTGGGCTCACCATGAGTTCTTCCATTGCTCACAGTTTGTACAGTTTGACAGCAGAGAGCTCATTCGGGGTGCAGGGATCCTGGGAATGCACCACTGCACTGGCTGGTTTCATGCTGTGCTGTAGCTGTCCTGTCCTGGGTTCTCCCGTTTGGTCCTGTGACACTCTCCTATCGCGGGCCTGGTACTTCTGGGGACAACTATATTCACTGGCCTATGCCACTATGACAAAATACCACAGCCTGGGGAGACAGAAGTTCTCCGGAGTCTGGAAGTCCTGGATCACCATGGCAACAGGATTGGTCTCCCGAGGCTGCTTTGATCTTTGGTTTGCAGGTGGCAGCCTGCTTGCTGTGTCCTGATGTGGTCATTCAGTGGTACATGTGCAATCCTAGTCCTAAGACGCCAGTCCCTATCAGACCAGAGCCAACCTACTTGCATCCTGTGAATGAAGCCACCTCTCCACAAGCTCTGACTCTAGTGAAGTCACACTGGAGGTCTCAGTGGTCAGGGCTGCCATTCACCACTTCCAGCAGGTCACACTTTCCACACAAGTAGCTCTGCTGGGCAATGAAGAGGAACCTTAAACCTCCAGAGGAACCTTATGGGCCTGGAAAAATCAAATAAAACCCTGATTTCTTTGGCTGAAAATTTCTCTTTAACTCCTACTTTGCTCTTTAACTCCTACTTTATGTAAAGACAGAGTTATGCAAGGAATCTCATTAAATGAGGTAGCTAGAGCAGGAATGATCCAACCAATGCCCTTGACACACCTCCCCAAGGCCCGGACTCTTCTCCCACACAGCAGCTCTGCTTCCCGGCAAGCTGTTCCTTGGGAAAATCTGTATGTAGGGCCTCGGAGTAAGTGGACAGGAAGGAGACCTGTGGGCAGAGGGACAGGAGAGATGGGGACTAACAAACCTGATGAACAATGCTGTTCTGTCCAAACAAGATCCCAGGGTGGGCCTGACCAAGTAGAACTGTAGTTTGAAAAACAGGTATTGAGTATGGCAGTGCATGCCTGTAATACCAGCACTCACGAGGCTGAGGCAGGAGGATCACTGAAAATTTGAAGCCAGCGTGGGCTACACAGTGAGTTTAAATGCAGCCTGAACTACTTAGCAAGACCTCATCTAAAAATAACAAAGACAAAACAAAACAAAAACCCAAACTAAACAACAATATAGGTAAGAGGAAGAAAAGTACTGAGACCTTTTATAAGACAGTGATTGTTTTTCAGTACTGGAGATGGAACCCAGAAACTCATACTGAACTTAAATGATCAGCTCTTTCTTTCAAAAAAATTCATTTTATTAGTACCTGTTTGCAATACATGAAGTTCACATTACTCATCTTAGAGGGCAGATACATGTACAAGATAGGTTATGGACACAGACCTGAGGCAGGAGATTAGGGCGTGGCAAGCTGGCTGGACAGTCTGACCTGTCAGTCATGGAGTGCTGTCAAATCACAGCTGGATGCATGTGCTGAGCAGCTCTGAAGCATGGGGTGGCCTGGGTGTGCTGTCCAAGAGGACATAAAAGATGGTGGCCGCAGATTTTGTCTCCATTACCCTCTTGTTCTCACAGTGGCCCACCCTGTGCCCAGGGCTTAGCTTCTCTTCAGAGCAGTTCTTCCTCTTGAGCACTTCTTTCTGCCCACTTTTCACTTCTTTTTTTTCTTTTTTTACCTTAAATAAATGTTGAAATTTTACATCCATCAGCTGGCTGTCCCTTCCAATTCTTGCAACAGGACAGTCAAAGCCTGGAAAGGACCACTGGCCACCTCCCTGGCCTATAATGTACCTGTCTGGCCCTTTTTATTATTTATTTTGAGACAGAGTCTCTCTAAATTGCACAGATTGGGCTCAGACTTGCAGTCCTCCTGCTTCGGCCTCCCAACTAGCTAGGATTAAAGGCATCACCATACCCAAATCAGTGATGCATTTTTGAAGCAAAATGTAATCTACTTAACAAGATTTGGGAGACAAGTGCAGACATGGAATTATCAATGGAAACAGTGACGTAGCAACCAGTCAGCAGGAAAAAGTTCATTCTCTGAAGGTTTTTTTCAGGTCAAATAAACAGTATCCCCCAAGATTCAAGCTGGGGCTAGCAAAGGACTCATCAGTACCAGATCCCAACATCAGGAGTCAGTACGATGTCTAAATAAATATATTTAGGGAGCTGCGGCCGACAAAGGGAGTATGTATTATGTATTGATTTATACTGCATTTCTTGGTCTGCTTCAGAGTTTGGAGTCTCTCCAGATAACGTCCCTGCCAACTTTTAGGTAGTTTATAACAATTTCAAGTACCTCCAAATCTGCATTTTCAACAGATGGGATTATTAAATGCTTAGTCCCAACAATGATCCATAGAGGTATTACCACCCACCAGCAGACAAAGCAGAGCTCTCTCCCATCCACTCTCATTCCTGTAAATATTTACATCCTTCCATTCACCCGCTTCCAGACTGTTAGATGTGGAATTTCATTGCTATCTTAGGGGGAATGCAGGAAACTCTTAATGTTTTCTGGATTTCCCAATTAACTTGTTCTCAGGAAAATTTATCTCGAGTATAAAGAGTAAATACAGTTCAGGGTTGTACCTGTATCCATTTACCTATCAGTTATGCTTCTGAATATGGTGCCAATATTTTTTCTCAAAGAGGAATCAATCATTTAAATAGTTTATACTTTTAAAGCCTGTGATTGTGGAATTTAATGGGAGGAGTGTGTAGTCTTGCTTGCTTCCTTCCTTTCTATTTCCCTTTCCCTTCCTTCCTTCATTCCTTCTTTTCTTTCTTCCCCTGAAACAGGGTCTTGCTATTGTGCAGTCCAGGCTGGTTTGGAGCTCATTAGTGATCCTCCTGCCTCAGCCTCCTGAGTCCTGGTATTACAGGTGTGTGCCATCACACCTGGCTTCAACCTGCCTTCTTAGATGAGGAAACTGAGGCATGGATATGTAAACTGACTTACCAATAAGTGGGAGGCTAGAGGAGGAGGCAGGGAAAGGGGAGAAGAGAGCCTGCAGTAGCTGAGGGCACCACCTGGCTGGGGTCTGTGTGCCTTCCCCCCTTCAAAAACACATCTGCAGCAAGCATCTTGGCCCCGGACTGAGGTTCAAGGGGCTTGGACTGAGGAAGTTAAGGATTTTGCCCACTTGGCAGGTATGGTGGTACACACCTGTGATCTCAGTACTTGGAAGGCTGAGGCAGGAGGACTTCAGAGAGCTCAAGGCCAGCCCGAGCTACAAAGCAAGACCTTGACTCAACAGACAAACAAAAAGAAGAATTTTGCCCACTGTCACTCAGAGTAATCCATTTAAAACCCAAGTCTCACCGGTACCACAGATCAACTTTTTCCATTTTCCTACACTTTCTGAGAACATAAACAGAACCAAGTTACATTATTAAGTTTAAAACTGATATTTATAATGGCATTATATAAATTAGATTCAACAGCTTCTAAAACCTTTTATTTCCCACGGTTCAGTCTCTGGGTTGTTACTGGGTTCTGTTTTGGCAGGAGAACTGACATTTACTTAAGAAAGCATGAATTAACATCTGGGTATGGGCTGCACACCTGTAATCCCAGCACTCGGGAGGCTGACACGGGAGGCTCGCTGAGTTGCAGGCCAGCCTGGGCGACACAGAGAGTTCAGAACCAGCCTGGACTACACAGAGCACACGCAAGGCCCTGTCTCAGAAAACAAAGACCAGGAAAAAGCTGGGTGTGGTAGAGGACACCCGTAACCCCAGCACTCTGGAGACTGAGGCAAGAGGATTGAGTCCAAACCCAGCCTGGGCAACGCAGTGCCCTGCCTCCCTGAGTACGAATTAATACACCATTAGGTGCAAGCTATCATGTTTCCCAGGTAATAGTAGAAATACAAAAAAGGACAGAATGCATTTTTTTGTTACGTTTTGTTTTTTGGGACAGGGTCTCACTATGTAGTTCAGGCTGGCCTTGCACTCACTGTGTAGCATTGCCTGGCCTTGAACTCATAGTGATTCTCCTGCTTCAGCCTCCCTACTGCTGAAGCCCTAGACCACAGGCAGGTGTGCACCCAGTTTAGAATGCATGTTAAAAACACATCAAGCAGACTTTCCCGTGAAGACTTCTTAGAGCCTTGTGTAGATTTAGATGGGAAATGTTTCATCAAACTGAGTCCTAGTTCTTGGATCCTGTGATCCCGTTCATTAGAAATAGATTTTTCTGGGCAGAGAAAATAAATCCTTTGTCCAATGGAGTTGGGTAACTTGCTCATTCATAATTAACAAACACAGCTGGACCACAGAACCAGAGCTTCACACCTATTGACCCAAAGTGCTATGGACACAAGGGTCACCCCAACTCCCATATGGTGAGGGTAAATGGCTGAGCCATCAGGTGGGAGCCAGACCTGTCACCACGGACATCAACACAGCATTAAGGGCACTGATTGCAAGTCGGCTCTCAGAGACACTGGCTCTCGGAGGGCAGAGGTAACCCTCAAGGGAGACCTTTAGGGCTTTCCTCACTTTTAATACACAACGGCAGAGGCCAAGATGAAAGCTGTTTTCCCTTAATAGTGAGACACACTTCATACTGTGAGTGTGTGAGCAGGCTGGTTAGACTTCCACCTGGGTCCCGACGGCCTCCCGGCTGCCCAGGGTACCTTCCCTGAGTCAGCTTCTTCCCTCCGCATGTCCAAGCCCATCATCTCCCCAGAAACACAATCCCAGAACAAAACGATCCTCGTTTTTAAAAAGGAAGCCGGGAAGCTTGAGATGAGTCCTTCAAGAGGGAAGAAACTCAGCAGGGCTCAAGGGCATCGGACCCCACTGGAAACTGGTAGCCCAGCCTTCACTTCGAGGCCATCGCTGTGCAAAGTGTGAAGGGCACTGGTACCACAGCGTCCGGTTCCTCGGGACGCATTTGCAAGTCTGGATTTTATCCCTGGTAGGAGAGGGGGAACCTTTAGCTTCTGTGGTTTTCGAAGATACTTTCTATGCTCAGCACCCCCTTCAGGCAGGCGCACTGGGAGTGTTCAGCCTAGTGTGTGGGGAGCCTGGTTGTGTGGGCTTAGGTGTATGAGGTTGTGAGCTCATGAAACACAACCACTGAAAATGACATTTATAGAAATGTAGCCTGGTGTGGTGGCACATGCCTCCTGGTACTCGGGAGGCTGAAGCAGGAGAGTTTCTAAGAACTAAGAGTAACCTGAACGACATAGTGGGACCCTGTCTAAAAAACACAAAACTCACATACTCACAGAGACACACAAATTACTCTTCTTGTTAATTCTCCACACTCAACTGAGAGCAACTTCTGGGTAAGAGCAGAAGAAGAGGAAGATAGCCAACAGGAGAGCAGTGCAGGCCTGATGAAAGGAGACAGGAGCAGCCAGAAAGAGCGCGAGATAAACCAGACAGGAAGCAGGCAGCAGGACGCACAGAGCCTGGTGGGCAGGACGGAGAGGGCTAGAACTTATTCCCAGGACAAGTAAAGGTGCTTGAACAGTTCGAAGTCGAGCACTGGTAAGATCAGATGATGATGGTGGTGGTGGTGAAGAGTTGTGTTTTGCCTCCTTCTGGCTCCACGGGGCAGAAGTGCATCATCTGCTGTGTTAATATTCTTTCTGGTAAAGCTAAATAAAGACATGAACATGCACATGTACCACGCTCACTCCTTTTTTTTAATTAAAACTTTTCCTAATTACGTAGTGGGGTGTTCTAAGTAGCAGGATGTAGGTACAAAACTGTTCTTCAAAACTAGACAGAAATAGGCTTCCTGTGGCCAAAGGAGGATGCTGAAATTCTTACAGAGGAGAAAGCAATTCTTTATCCTGGGAAGGAGCATTCCCATCATGCAGATGTTAGTGGCTCCCTGCTGTGCACTCCGGGCCTAAAATCCAGCTAGGCACACTTCAGGGCATCAGGGACACTTCCTGAAATCTCATGCAGGGGACAGTCTGGCAGCCCCACTTGCAGCTGGGAAGCGCAGTCCCCAGGGTCACCAGAGTCACCTGCCTCTGGACGAGGGCTGCAGGCCATATCGGGGAGATGCACCAGGACAGAAATGAAGGAACCAGTGATTCTCTGGATGAGGTGAGGATTAAAAGAAGGTGGCTCCAAAGAGAATTCATATGCAGCCAGCTGGGATCTGCTGATTTACGGGACCCAACAGGTGAGAGGGGGGTGGAGGAGCACGGGAGTGTGCACACCTACACATATGGGCACCTCATTTCCAGCTGGGGGCAGGCAGATGGATCAGGAAGGCTGCAGGTCAGGAGAGATGGAGGTGCAGGAACACAGACACTATTTCAAGCCAGCTGTGATACAGGAGAGAGGACGAGATGAAAGCAAAGGGTCTGGGAGAGATGGAGAGAAAAGCTGGACATTTCAGTGGTTTCCTAATGGTCAGTAGCTCAGCCCCTCACGGAGTCCTTCCTCTGCCTGGAAAGCACAGCGGGATTTGCTTCCTCCCCCACCTCCCCGGCCCCCATCACCACCATGGCCTCCTCTGCTCCAGCCACACCAGCTTTCTTGCTGTTTTCAAATCGACCCGGTATCCCCTCCTGGAGGACTCTGCACCAGCACGTCACTTTCTAGGTGTCCCACACGTGCCACCACTTCACCTCCTTTAGGTCTTCAGTTAAACGTTCCAGCAAATAGGTGAAGACTCCCCCTGCCTGTCACCCTATTCTAAATGCTGACACTCATCCACCCCCTTTCTCTGCCTTCTAAAATTTCATACCATTTTATCTGAGGCATGTAAGGTAGGATAAAAACATGGTGAATGTTGAAATTTTAAGATTTTAGTAAAAGACACACTGATATTAACCTCCCTCAGAATAGTGGACACACTTATTCCATTGTTCTTGTTCTGAAGACAAGAACACTTATTCCATTGTTCACTTTCTGAAGCAATTCTCACCATAGTTCTCAGTCACACCTTATATTTTGTTACATAGGATAATATTTTATACTATCTGTGGTTCTTCCCTCTTCTCTGTGGTTATCACTTTCCGTAGTGCCAGTACCTATGGTCAACCATGGCCCAAAAATATGAAATGGAAAATTCCAGAAATAAACAATCCATAAATTTTAAATCTGGACCATTCTTAGTATGTGAAATCAATGCATGTCCTGCTCCATCAGTGTTGGACATGAACTGTCCCCTCTGCCCAGCGTATCCACACTGTATATGCCACCCCCCGCTTAGTCACTTAGTAGTCAGTCCAAGCCCAGGCTGATTGTCTTCTCTTCAAATAATCCTTATTTTACCTAATAATGACTCTAAACCACAAGAGCAGCGACACTGGTGGTTTTATTTAGCATTTTGTTGTACTTGTTCTATTTTATTAGCTTATTATTAATTTCTTGCTGTGCCTCTCTTAGTCACTTTTGCTAGGACCAAATACTCAAAAATCACAATATAAAGCAGAAGTTTACTTTAGCTCATGATTTCAGTCCACAGTCAGCTGGTTCCAAGGCAGAACAGCCTGGGAGAGGAAAGTTGTTCCACCCGTGTCAGCCAGGAGAAGGAGAGAAGAAAGGAGCCCAAGAGGAAGATACATCCTTCCAGGTCACACCATCCAGTGACCCACCTGTTCTCTGGAGACAAAGATCAGGTGACAGTGAAAGAAGCGGGGAAAGTCCTCCAAAGGAGGTTTTATTTTAGATGATGACAAGATGGTCTGAATTTCTAAGAAGCAACCCTTTCAGAGTGTTGACGATCACAACCACGTGAACAACCAGCATAGGGAAAGTATTTGTTTTTCTTGTTTTCTGTTCCAAAGAAATTTGGATTTTGCTTTTAAAAAAAAGTGGCTATGTGTAAAATGTGCTTTCCATATCCTAGATGAGGGTGAAATCTAACAGGGGAGAAGGTACATACCTGGATCAACTTAACAGAGAAACAAAAAGATAACTACTGCAGTTTTCCTGGGAGGCTGTGCAAAATCAGTTTCAGAAAAATCAGTCGAGCCGCACCATTTGGTAGCAGCGTGGTAGAGAGGCCCACACTGGGACCCGTAGGCAGATGACCTACCTAGCTGGCTGGTTTTTCTGGGCCATTTTTTTTACCTCTGTCCCCTTGGGCAATCACCCATCTTAGGTATCAGTAGCTTCTAGAGATCAAAGAGATAATAGTGATTTTGCTCATCTTTTTTCTGGGAAGAATCAGGTAAGATGAAAGCAGTAAAAGTACTTTCCACAAACATAAGGTACTTCGAAAAGGCAGGCATTAGAAGACCTAGGCAAAGAGTACAGCGTGGGGGCCTGCTTGGATATGTATGCAAACACTGGCCATTGATTCTAAATTAAATACAAAATTCAATGATAGCTGCACAATGCCAATCTTGTGCGTAGGAAAGACGCACATTCACTCCCTTGCCACCCCGAGGCGGCTGCAGCAGATTTCCTATGAATCAGGTTAATCCAGGCTAAGCTTGTGGCCGAGTCTGCTCTCTGAAAATGCTCACAGAGTGACATATTTTCAATTTGCTTTGGATCTGGCAATGGACCAATTCTGCATCCACATTTTGTCACAGAGTTGTTTCTGGCCTATGTGTTTCCCAACCAAAGAAAAACCAGTATGGCCAGTCTAATTATAGACCACGCTGAGAGCGTCAGCACCCTCCCCTTAAAACCCCCTGCAGGGGCCTCTCTAAGGGCAAGACTCCGCACGACTCTGGCCGTGTGCCTGTTCCCTAATTATCTGTTCTTCACAAAGATATGGATGTGGCCTTCTCTGGTTAGAGGGACAAGGACAGAAGGAAACCACCTGGGGTTATCTCTTACCTTCCTGTAAAGTGTGTGAGTCCTGGTCTTGGGCATCACTGTTCATTACAAATACTGAAAATGTTGAATGGGAGTGGGAGGAGTGGATTAAGTGTCCAGAGATCAAATGCATCAAGTGTTTCCTGTATGTAGCATTCTGGGTTCAAAAACCTCTGAGGGAATCCTTGCCACCCCCATGTAGACATCAGCTAAGATCACAGCTCAGCACAACTCTTCTGGGTACTCTCTTTTATCTGTACAGAAGGAGACTGGCTCCCTTCCTCTTTCTGTCCCCAAATCTACACAATCAGTCTCTTTTTTTAAGGTACTGGGGATTGATCCCACTGAGCTACCACCTCAGTCACACCCCCTTCTGGGCAAGATGTCATTAAGTCATTAAATTGCCGGGATGAGCTTGAATTTGCAATCCTCCTGCCTCAGCCTCCTAGATTGATGAGATTATGGCATGTATCACCACACCTGGTTACTGCAAACCTCTTAAAAATTGTAGGGAATTCTTTGAGGCTCCAAATCAGCCATGGCCAGGATCAAAGTATTATAAATGCAAACAAAAGACAATGCAGTTTTTCTTCAGGGCATGCTCAGGACCAAAACCTGCATGTGGACTGCAGGATACCATGAAGATCACTGGGGACCGTTTGCAACTCTCCCTCCTCCCTTCACCTCAGCCTAACTGAATCACTCACTGTGCCCCACCAACCCTCGGGCTTTGCTTCTGCAGGTTGTCATCCCTGCTGGGTGGAAGGATCCCTCCTCCCTCAGAGAAGTCCTTTCCTCTGAGATCAAGTGCTCCTCCATAGACGTCTTCACTTCATGGTGGGGGCAGCCTCCCCACCTCTTGTCTAAAGAGAATTTTGTCCAAGGCAGTGGTAAAAGCTAACAATCAGAATTATTGATCGAGCACACTATAGGCCAGGATGGTGTAAAGCACGTTATTCACTGAATCCTCACAATACCTTCCACGTAAACACACAGTCGTCATCCTTTTCCAGGGCTGAGGGAACGGAGGCAGGGAAAGGTCACACTGGCACCGGAGCTCGATTCCAGACCCTCGTCTTTCTAACCTGTGCACACATCCACCTGCTTTACGAAGCCACACATTTTTCAATGTCCTATTATAATTCACAGTGGCCCAAAGCCAGCGTGAGTGCGAGTGCTTTGGTGTGGCTCTGTGCGTTTCCAGACAGTTCCAGTGGCTGAGCCTTCCAGGCACGCCCTCTCTCCCTGCTGGACTCTGAGCCCAGCAGCGAAGGCTGGTCAACAAAGGACAGATCAAGAGCACAATTAAACTGGCCTTACCACGTCAAGAATCCCAAAGCCAGGCAAGGAGGAAAAACCTGACCTCCAAGGCTTTGTGGAACAGAGATGCTTGCAGAAACACTCGCTTCCTAATTTATCAACAGTCTGCTGAGCTAAAAGCCAGGCTGTGAGGGTCCACGTGATCTCTCAGAAGGGAGACTCCACGGGGCTCTCCTTTCCAGGTCTAAACAAACCCACGCAGCTCGTTCCTTCAGACTTCCTGCTTTCAGTCCCCCAAGGAGGACCGTGTTCGGAAAGAATAGGACAATGATGCGCCTCAAAAGTTAAAAGTAAATGGCTGCAGCGTCCCAGGCGCTCGGCATGTGTGAGTTGCAACTCTGTCCCTGTTCCTGTGATCTGGGACAAGTTATTTAAAGCCTACACCTCAGTTTTCTGTCTGAAAATAAAGATAATATCAGCAATTAGTCATCGATAAGCTGAGTGGGAAGGGAGAAGGAGAAATGCTGGCAAAGTGCCTCCTACGGAGAGCTTTGAGGTTAGGGCTTGCTGTTCAACAATTCCCGCTGTTGTTATTAGTGACGGTTTCTATTGGTTAGCCATGCTTCACAGCTCCTGCGAGCAACTTTTCCATCTGAAAAATTCTAGACAGAAGATGACCGGTGAACAATGTCCTCTTCTGCTCTACAGAACAGTGATGAGACAGATGCCTCCGAACACGAGAGCGTGCAGATGTGAACACGAGCCCCCTCCTAACCATGCAGGTTGTTCAAACGTGATCACTACGATGTGGAGCCTTCCTTTCTTCTGCAACAGAAAATGCCCCCACCCCAGCCAGTATGCTTCAGTTTCTTGTTGCCCAGTAAAAGTTTCTGTTACAGTTCCAGTTGTTTCTGGTTTCTTAGAAACACCTGGTGATCGTGATGCATAGCTGGTCACTATGATGGACATTGTATAAGCCAGTCCCCAGGGGACAAGCCATCCTGCATCTGTTCTTCCTGCCTGCTTATCTCACATAAGCCCTAGACCATCAGAGATAAGGGCCTGGTATTCTGGGAATGATCTTGATCAGAGCCTGTCGACATAAATAAAACTGCCTCCAAATCCTAGGTATCCTCTCGGTGTTACTACTTGAGTTGAACTACCTGGTGGAAATTGCCTCCCAAGAATGTCACCTTTAATCCAAGTTAAGACCTTTACGGTACTATTTTACCTATCTAGTTTCTACCAGACACCTATAAGGATGATTTGCAAACTTCACTGGACCTAGGAACAACTCACCTAAGTGTTTAAAAATCAGATTCTTGGTTTTGCCACGAGGGATTGTGACTCTGATGCCACAGTTCCTATGAACCACATTTCCAAAAACATAGTAACTGACACCTTAGAAATAATTAGCCATGTAAATTTCTTTTCAGAAATAAGAGACAACCCAGGGCCTTTGCTATGAACATCTCCCCAGCACTGTTTTATTTTTTATTTTGAGACAGGGTCTCACTAAATTTCCAGGCTGGGCTTGAATTTGTGATCCTCCTTCCTCAGCCTCCTAGAGTGCTGGGATTACAGGCATGCAGGTATAATCTCTGAAGCACAGGTGGTTACAAACCTGCTTCCTAAGATTCATTAACAATTGACATGATATATACATATATAATATTATCTGTCGTGTTCTAGAGTACTTTACACATTTATTATGCACACAAGTGTGTGCAGTGTATCTGTTCATCTCGGTCCTCAAGCGTCTGGAGCCCTTGAGGACATGGCTGCAGGCTCAGATTTACCCAATTGCCCAGTCTGATCCGGACAAACCTCTCTCTCCCCAGGCAGCACAGCTTAGGACCGACAAAACCACAGTTTCTTGGGACAGACTACCCAACCTCCAGTCCTGCCCTCGCTTCTACAGGGTGACCCTGGACAGGTCACTACAGTAAATCTCTCTGTGCCTCCATTTTTTTCATCTGCAGAATAGTATTGGTGGGGAAAATATAGCCTTTCTTTTACCTATCTTAGGCTTACTGGCTGGAGCTCCTGTAATAAAAGCCAAGTCAATTAGAAAAAAGTATGCGAATATATTTAGTTTAAGTTTTATGTGGCTCAGGAGCCTCCCTACAGAAATGAAGAGCCCTAGATATGATCAGAGCTGAATGGTTTTCATAAGAGCTTGCTGTAGGGTTGTGGAGACATATGACTGGGTAAAGGGCAGGAGGGAAGACAGTGAACTGCGATTCTTTTCTGTGTCTCTTTCTCTTCGGTGACAGGAATGTTCCTACCCTCTGGATAAAGGGAGATCGCTTCTTACACAGACTTACGAGGAGCTCTGGTGTACAAGAGTAGAGGGGAGACAGGGTGACCTTCCTACTCCTGCTGGTTTCCTCCGATGCCTTCAGCTTCACAAATCCAACATCCCAAGGTGTGTATTGGGGGTGGTGTGTCCTGAATGAGATATGCTAACAACAGCCGACACATACATAATAAGCATTGTATGAGCATTTGCCATTATTACAGGATGTTCGTGTGACCCAAATCAAACTAATGACACTTGGTTCCAGATTTCTGGAGCTTCAGCAAGAGAAGCTTCTTCTAAAGGATAAAAATATAAGCTGGGTGCTGCTGCAAGCTCCATGTGTAGAGAGAAAGCCTTCCTGAGGCGAGCCTGGCCATCTTAGGGTAAGATTTTGCAATCACATGGGCTATTAACTGCCCTTTTGCGCTTGAGTTGGTTTGAGTCGGTCTTCACTGTTTGCAAACAAAAGAACTCTGTCCGTGCTTTATTAAGACACAATCCACATGCCACCCAGTTCACCTAACGAAAGTGTACAGTTCAGTGCCCTTTCGCAAATCCATGGGAGTTATGCAACCATCACCAAGATATAGGATTTTTGATTCAGAGGTCCTCAGAGAAAGCTCAACAGCACAGTGGGCAGGTGTGTGTGTGTGTGTGTGTGTGTGATGGTAACGTGGACAGGCAAGTGTAACTCCACCTCCAAAGTCCTCTAATTCTGAAACTACTTCTAACATTACAGTCACTGACTTTTTGATTTGGAACTGCGTTAAAGCTCAATGCGGTATCAAGGGAGAAGAAATGAACTAGGACTTAGAATTCCCACCTTGTTCTGAGCGATATTAGAAAATTCCTACAATCTCTCAGATTCTAAATACGCTTATAGTCGTAAGCACAGATCTCTCATATTTCATATGATAAAAGGGAGGATTGGTGAGGTTGAGTTTCTTGCCCAAGCTCACAGAGGTATTTACTGTTAGGTACACTCAAGAGTTCAGTTTCCCGCACTACTAGTTTTAAAGCAGTTTTTTTTTTTTTCTACAGGATTTCATACTCAAAATCCAGATCAGTCTCTTGAAATGCTTGGAGATTAAGAGGGTTTTTGTAACCTCCATTAGTTCATTCATTCGAGAAATGCACTCTGATTAAGGATATCCCTATATTTATGTTCAACCCAGTGGCTGTCTCTTTAGATCAGCCAGTGTTCTACCTCTAACCCAGAGAGAAATCGATATAGCTTCCCTAAAGCAAGATGTGAAAGGAACATTCAAAATTATACCGTGTTGTTTAGTGGGTTAAGTGGCTACCAGATTAATGGGTTTTTACAAACATTCACGTAATAATCTTTGTTAGCAGGATTCTTTCCCAGGGATAAGGCTACATGCTGGGTAATGCGATACCTGTCCACTCCATCTAACAAAAAGATTTGAAACTCAACATGGACAGTTAGTGATTTGACCTCTAACAGCCCTGAGGGTTCAGAGAACTTGGCAATCACATAAAGAACAACTTTTTGTTATTAATGATAAATCTGTGCATCTGGGCACATAAGGACTCTACACAGGCTGTGGAAAGTTTTAGAAATACACTTCCTGGAAGAACCTCAGAGGCTTGGATCTGGCCAAAAAAAAAAAAAAAAAAAAGTGTAATCTAGTATGCAGCAGGATGCACTGTGCTGAGCCACAGTCAAGGACAGAAAGACATTTGCTTTATCTCGGATACTCTGTGAAAACACATTAAAAACACCTAGGGGATTATTAGCATCAGCAGGGATATCATTGTTCTTAATGTGTTTTTTCCTTAGTGAGCTCTAGAAAAAAGTAATTTGAACACTATTAATAAAAGTCTTGGATGTTTTATTCAAATCACCAGCAGGAGTTTAGATGGAGTTCATTAGCATGACCCCTGGATATACTTTAAGGCACAAATCTTGAAAAGAAGAAGAAAAACCATCCATAATTCCACCATCTTGGCAGAACTACTCTTAGCACTTTGATGGGTTTTTTGGTGACCATTTTTCTAAGTATTCACTGTGCATAGTTGTAATTGGGAGGGGACAAAGTTTTAAGAGGTCCTGGCCTCACCCCCGACCCCAACACAAATATTCTCAACCGGTGTGATCATTCCTACCATAATCTTGACCTCTGTGAAGGCTGGTCAGGCCCAGGCTCTCCGAGGATGCAGGCTGATCCGTATCACCACACTCCTACCTCACACATTTCTGTACAGCCCCACACAGTTCTATGCAGCCTTCCTCGCCTGCAAAGTCCTCCACTCTGCCCCTGAAACCAACAGTCTGTCACCAGTAGGGTCCTCTCTATCCTTCAACTTTGCACATTTTTACTCTGTTCGTCTAACTGAAGCTTGGGCTGTCCCTGTGGACCTCATTTCTGTGGAGGTCTCTCCTGCTCCTTTTTCACGATGGCCTCAGGGGCCTGCTCTGCTGGGTCTATGATCTCCCTGTCTCTCTACTCCCACCAGTTCAAAGAATTATCATCAGACCATGCCACTGGCTACCTGCCTTGTTGCAGTTATCAACAGAGCCCCCGTCACTTCCTCCTTTGAAGATTTTTAGATCCTGACTCATTGATTTTAGACCCAGACAACATTATTAGTAGGTTAAAACACTTGGTAATTTCCAAGCCCAATATTGCTGCTTTTGCTCCTTCACTAGTTTCCCATAACATATTCTGTTCTCCACCTCCACCCTGAACTCTACCCCCGACATATACTCTGAAGTCTGGGCCATGTCCTTACCCTAAATCACACTGTCTCCATCATCGACTCCTATTTCCCAGATTCCCAGTTCACTCCCACAGTTCCCTGCCCATCAGGAAGTACAGAATGTTCTGATCCGACTATCAGCACGCACGATTAATATCCTTCATGCCCTTCCTTTGCTTCATTCACCCAAGTAGTCCCCGAGTTCCCTGCTTCCCTGCAGGCATCACATTCACCCAGTGAAACCTCTGCCGGGGCTAAGCCCGACCCTCTACTGGTCCTCTCCTGCACCCATGCAGCTCAGCGTCTAGAGAAAAACACCTGGCTGGACTCATTTTAAATTCACGATCAGAAACCAGAACTACTACCTGTAAATCCTACCTTGTGCCCTGGGCCATTTAACCTCTCCTGAAGCTGGATGATTAATTTATACTTGTGTAAATTAGCCATTCGCTATTGTAACAAATACCTCAGATGATGACCTTCTAAAGAGAAAAGGTTTGTTTTGCCTCACACTGTTGGAAATTTTAGTCCATGTCCAACTGGCCCTCTTGCTTAGCACCTGTGATAACACAGTACATCAGGGTGGGGGTGTGTGCTGGAAGAAGCCCATTCATCTCATGGCTGGGATGCAGAAGAGACAGACTTATGGTTTATGTTCAGATCCCCCCCACCCAGCCTCATGCAATCATGGGTGTGGCCAAATCTAGTGTTTGTGATTGGTTCATTGCTTAGCGCTGATTGGTGGTATGAGTGCTGCACCCACCCACCCAGGGGTGGAGCCCACATACAGAGTAACAGCAGGAAGGAGGCCTCTCTCTCTGTCTCTGTCTCTCTCTCTTTCTCTCCCGCCCTCCCTCCCCCAACCCAATCTGTGCTTTGCTGCAGGAGCGGCCATAAACTGCTGCCCCTCAGCCATGTCATTTTGCCTTGGAGCCGAGTATGGACTGAAACCTGTAAGAAATTAAACCTTTCCTTCTCTAACTTTGGGAATCAGATATTTTGTCTCAAGAGAGCAAAGTAACTAAGACAGAGAGGAAGAGGCTGGGGTCCAACCATCCCCCCTCAAAGGCATAGCTTCCTCCCATCGCCACTTCCCCATCGTGCCATGGACCGGGGACCTGGCCTCTTCCCACATGAACCACTGGGGAGACATTGAACTATAACAACATTCCTCTCCTCAAACCTTCAACACTTCTTCCTCCTCCACCCTTGCTGTTGGCCGTAGAACTTTTCTGCTTTTCTTTAAAAAAAACAACGCCTGAAGCAGGAAGAAGAGAGCTCCCAGAGTCCCCACCGCACCTGCCCGTCCACCTCTGCCTCCCTTCCTGCTGTGGGCCTGGCTGTGCAGTCCGAGGCCGAGGCCGCCTCCCGCTCCACCTCCCAGCCTCTCTTCTCTCCGTCAGGAAGCGGCACCAGCAACTCTCCGCTCTCTCCCGTACCATCTCATTTTCTCTCTGCGTGGATCATTTTCAGCATCTTCCATACAGGCCGTTATTTCTCCACCCTTAAAAGTCCCTCTCTGACCTCATGAGCCTCTGTTAATCTCGACACTCGTCCCAACCTCCCACCTCACTTAGAAAGAAGCCCCAGAGCCTGCCTGGTCAGGTCACCCACTCCGTGCTGGCCCCTTGTGCTCCAGCCACACTGGAGTCCTCTCTTCCCAAAACAGACACCAGGATGCTCCTCCATCAAGGCCTCTGGATTCGCCATTTCCTGGAATGCTCTCCCTCTAGCTGTCTCAGTGTTCACGCCCTTATTTCTCAGCGTCGGATCAGTGTCATCTTCTAACCGCAGCTGCTCTTTGGCCTCCCACCTGAGCTTGCAGGCACCGCCTGGGACTCCCGGCTCTGCCCTCCTTTGTTTTCTCCTTAGCACCCCTCACTCCCCCGCTACTACACGGTGGACTTCCTTGCAGGTTCACTGACTGCTTTCCCCAGTAGTAAAAACGTTCTACCAGAGCAAGAGTTTCTTTGTCCATTCTGTTTACTGCCAAATATATCCTAGCAACTGCAGCACTCGGGCCCACAGTAGGTGCTCAATAAATATCGGTGGAATGAATGATTCAAATTAAAGGCAGACATAATGCTGTATCACCTTAGAGTTTTCACAATCATGTCTATTTATGATTTTTCTACAGCCTTTGCTTTGGAGTTCTCCGGATCAAACACACAGACCTTTGTTTTAGCTTGTTCCATGATAAATATGTCTTTGTGTGTTTCGAGTACATTTGACTTAGGAAAAGTCAGTGGCCTGGAGCGCCTTCAGCAATTCACTGAGCCTCCCCCCTGGCTCTCATTTTGGTTTAGAGGGAGGAGGCCTTTGTGTCTGTCTTGGGGAGATAGCAGTGAACATGTTGGGAGAAATTTCAGAATAACTATTTGGCAACAGAAAGGATGATTCAGAGCTTGATCATGAAACGCATAGATGTTAAGAGTGAAAAACAGGAACTAAAAAACCCAGAAGAATCAGTCATGTCACCTAAGCACAGGATTCCCTGGATTAGAAGGACATTTTGGCCCAAAGCAGCTTCCAAAGATCAAAGCAGAACTGGCATTCCATGACACAGATAAATATTTTATCCAGGATTAAAAGTAAAACAAAACCACACAGGACAGAGCTTTGATGGGCTCTGGAGACAGAAGGACCTCCGCCGTGGCTTCTGGTGCTGGGCCACCACTTCCAGGGAGGCGGAGTTCAGCAGGAGCCCCAGACCATGGCAAAGGCAGGGCTCAGCCTCCCTGCAGCCCCAGGGCCCAATGAAAGGCCCAGCCCTGCCGCCCAACACATGTCACTTTGATGAATGAATGAATCGATGAATGGATCAATGAGTAATACAGGAGGAACTGCTTCTCACATCAGGCCACCTCTAGGGCCACCAGACTTCACTTGCTGCTCCTCAGGCCTAACTCTGGCTGGTCCCCACTTCCCAGAACATCTTGGTCTTTGCTGTTTGTGTCTGCGACCCACAAAGGAGTGGGAACCTGACGTCAATCTCACAGCTGCCAAATGTTAATTTCCATTTAAAAACACTGTTTTAGCTGGCAAAAAAAAAAAAAAAAAAAAAAAAAAAAAAAAAAACCAGGACCAGGGAGGCACCTCGTAGAATTCTGCCTCCATTTATTACTCCAGGCTGACAGATTCTGTTACCAGGTTCTTGTTTTTTCTCCTTGGAAGAAAGCTTGTTTCCATAGAAGGATTTCCCCTCTTTGTGTTCATTCTTCATTCACAGTTTTTGTGTTTGCTTTTGCTTTTTATCTTTGCATAATCCTTGCTGTTTCAAGACTCTGAAGAGACTGCACCAGAATAATCCCTCCCCCTCCCCTGCAGCATCGCTGGTTCATGCCAACTGCGGTGACACATTTCCCTGGTTTCCCCCACAGCTCCCTCACGGGAAAGGTTGCTGGTAACTGATGCAGACAAGGCTCAGATAACCTGCTGTTTGTTCTGTGACCTTTTTCCACAAGTCTTCCAGCCAAGGTTCTGGACAACAATTAGTTCACTTTAATGAGTTCCCGGAGATAAGAGCCCAGTTCAGAATGGGCTGTGAAACCCCTGCCTCCATAGAAGTTCAGCAAGACACTGGAGGTAGACGTTCCAAGATTCGTGGCTCAGGAGTCCTGGAAACCAGCTGCTCTAGAACAGCGGCAGGCAGAGGCAAGTGCCTCAGAGTTGGGAATCGATGGGTGGACAGCAAAGAAAGCGACACAAAGCGGGCACGGCCAGGAGAAGATAATCCTCATGAGCACAGCACAGGTCACTTCTTGCTCTGTTCATTACGCCTCAGTGGCCAGCGGCATGCACAACTCAGGACTGGGGTTCAGCAGGCATTCATGCAATGAATGAACAAGATAGATATGGTGCTATCAGTAGCCCCCTAAAAAAATGGGGGGTATTTTGGAAGGGATGAACTCTGCTTTGGTCATGTTTAATTTTATTAGCAGTAGAAATGGTAATTCGACTGAAACCTTGGGTTGTTATGGCCTGGAGAAAAAAAAAATTAGTCTTTTTTTCTTTTTCTGTTTTCTTTTTTCTTTTTTTGGCCATATAAAGTGAACAGGAGAGATGGAATGAGAACTTCAGACAAAATCAGCGGTGCCTACTGTGTGCCAACTCTGGTGATGTAGGGGGTAAGGAGCTAAGTTAATAATTCATCTGGAGGATACAATACCTGTGAAGCATTTGTATGTGACGCACAGTGTTACAACTCACTGACCACTTGTCATGTGTCAGTCACTATTTAACTCTTCTGACAACACTAAGATGTCACATATTATTTCCATTCTACAGATGCAGAAATTAAGGCTCTCAGAAATTAAACAATGGCTCAATATAAAGCAGGCTTGAAAGTATGATGGCTTCTCATTTTTTTTTTAGTGAAAACAAAATTACTTCCAAAGATTTTTGGCCAATATGAATTTTAAAAAAAACCTCTTAAGAACAACAAAATCTCTTGTATATGCTGTTCCAAACAAAGAATCTGCCAAGGTCATTGCCTTGACTTTTTCTTTGGCTAAAAGAAGAGACAAAAATAATTTTTTTGAGTTTATTTCTCAGAGAACAGCTGAACTGACAGACCTACCTTATTTCATGGTTAGGAGTTAAAGCTGCCAGTTTGAAATCTGTGACCCAACGACAACTAATTAGCATGTGATAATATTTCTGAGGGCAGCATTACTAAATTTTAGGGGGGCTGGCTGTCTCCAGGTGGACTTCCTAGAGACAATCTAAAAAGCTATTTCATGGTAACCAAACACAGAGAAGAATTTTGTTATCAGCATGTTTTTAGTCTTCAACTTCATCCAGAAGCATCCTTCTCAAGAGCCTAACGGCTTGGCAATTATGTCTCTGTTTCAGTCTCATTTAGAGGCCTGAAGTTTTCCTTAACCAGCAGTGTTAAACAGGGAAAATGCTGTTTCAAAGCTGCAGGCGAGAAGATATTTGCTGAGCACACCCTGGACCAGGCTGAGACTCAACCGAAGAAGAGGAGATTACAAAGATGTTCAAGAAGGCAGTGCGAGACCTAACGTGGTTTTCCTCTAGCAGTGTGAGCATATAATCATCTACTAATATTTATCAATTTAATTCAATATCCATGTTTCAAATATTTTTATCTTGACTAGACCCACTTTTGGGGTCAGTGAACACAGTTTCTGGACTGGGATATGACCCCATGACTCAGTGGACACAAATTCTGGGTCTCAATTCCAGAAAAGCAAAAATGAGCAAAAACCAGTTTTCTGGAATCTGTATGTCTACCTTGGTTCCTCAGCAGAAACATACGTGAATGCAAACACAACCCCTGCCCCACACGTTTTTAAACTATTCCAGAAGTTATAATCATGTCTCTAAAATGAACATGGGGTTGTTTCCAAGGGGTCAGTACTGTGCAGGATGCTGGATGAACCTGGACATGCGTCCTTAATGATTTCTGTAGGATGTCACTAGTGTGAAGAGGATGCATCTGCCGAAGGTTTGTACACACATTGCCAAATTCTCCAGAAAGATTTCATCTACATAGATCTAAGGCAAACTTTTCACTGTGTTTTGTTGCTATTTTCATTGCTACTTCTTCCAGGTTTGGCTGTAAAGACTGATAAACTTTTAACATATAAGAAGTGGTACAGTACAAAATTGACAGTACAGAGTCCAATAAACTTTTATATAACCTCTACAGTACCCCCATATCAAAATACAGCAAATGTTCACACCCCAAATTTTATTATTATTCTCCCAAATCAATACTGTTCCAACACCACCTCAGAATAAGGGATAATATTTTAATTTCTTTCTATTCGACCATTAATGAGTTCTACCTCATTCTGAATTTCAGAGGTACTCATGTTCCTTTTATGTCTGGTTTCTTTCACTCAAAAATATCTCAGAAATTCATCCATATTTTGCCTGCTCCACTAGTTCATTGTTTTTAATTAGTTCATCATTTTTATTGCTGTGGAAAGTTCTTATTGCTGCAGAGGGTTCTGCAATATGAAAGTATTTCACTTTTTTTCTCCATCCCGGTGATGCCCATTAAGGTAATTAGTTTGGAACGAGGCCGCTATAGATGCACTTGTGCATATCGTTTAGAGAATAATGCACTTATTTCCCTTGGGTGTTTCTGTATCTAGTTCAAGTTAAGCATCTGTGATCCAAATATCCAGAATCCATAAAGCCACTCAACCTGAAACCTTGTGGGTACCAATATGCTACCACATTGGAAAATTTCATTCCTGCCTTCACGTTACAGGTCACCGTCAAAATGCAGGCACATGAGCCAGGTGCGGTGGTGCAAGCCTGTAATCCCAGCACTCTGGGGGGCTGAGGCAGGAGGTTTGCAAGTTCAAGGGCAGCCTGGGAAGCTTAGTGACTTAGTGAGACACTGTCTTATAAATAAAAAAAATTTAAAAGACTGAGGATGTACCACAGGAACACTAGAAATGTAGTACAAAATTACCTTCAGGTTGCATGTATAGAATATCCACAAAAAATAAACGAATTTCTTAGACTTGGGTCTTATCCCCAAGATATTATGTGTAAGCAAATATTTCAAAATCCAAAATAAATCCAAGACATTTCTGTTGCCAAGCATTTTGGATAAAGGATACTCAAAGTGGTAGAATTCTTGGCGGGTGGGTATATATTTAATGTTAGCAGAAACACCTGGGATTAGTTTTGGGAAGGGGTTGTCTTTTAATGGCTGAACCAATTTACATTTCCACAAATGTGGGAGTTTTCAGCTATTTCATGAGGTTATCAAACACACTGAATAAACCTTAAACTACTGGAAGCTGTACATCAGGCCAGGGTCTTTCCATGTTTAAACATTAGCTCAGTGATTTGCTCCGAGTTTTAGGTGGCACACACAGAGAGTGACAGAGGAAGAAGTCCATGAAGTTGGTTGAGGTGACTGATTCTTAACAGAAACTGTCCAGCATCATCCTGATCAGTACGTCTGAGGCCATCTAACAGGCAGAACTATTGGGGAGGGACCTATTGTCTTTGGAGTCAAATTAAACAAAAGCACTCGCATTTCAAATCTAAAAGATTATATATCTAATCACTAAGTTATGATACTCAGTGGAATAAATCTTCTTGTCTCCATATGAAACAAAAATATATATACAGGAACGAGCTCACATGTGCCAGAGAAGGCTGCATTACTGTGTTTGTTTTAGAAACAAGTAACTGAGTGTCAAAGAGGCGTGGCTGACAAGACTGCATCCCTCTCACAGACTATGCAAAAGGCAGAGGACCAACTCGAGGTCTTTGTCTTCCAACTAAACCACTGCCAGAAACTTTTATCCAAGCACACACTTATAGAGAGTAATTTGTCACTGTCTCCCTGGTAACTGTGGCCATTTGTTAAACAGCTGGACCAGGAAATGTTGGAATCTGCACAAATACCAACAGGAGAATGAGAACTCACAGGCTGCCTTCCTGCTCCCTGGGCAGGCTCAAGGACAGCAGCTGTGCCTGGGGTCCCTCCTGCTCACCCCTTGGGATCCACCCTGCCTTCTCTGGGACCCCAGGGACACAGGCTGTGTGCTGGGACAGCAGTAGGGAGTGAGGTGCCTGGAGCCAGGTTGTTTCTCTTTTGTCCTAGTTTGTGGCTCTCTGCTGGCTGCATCTCTGAATGGTGGCCGTGGCCACAGCTCGGTGGGGCAGCCACCTCCACAAACCTTGCTGTCCCAGGTCTGGGTATGGGCTCTTTCTTCTTTAAGGCAGGGCAGGTGACAGCTCAGAGAAATCGTGCAATGTATCCCGAGTTTTCTCTCCACCACGTATGGAGGTCTTTTCAAAGGATCTAACTAGGGTTTATCATCTATTTCCTACCACTGCTCTGGTTGATATTATGGTCTTACCAGAGCTCCAGCTGAAATGTTTGTAATAAATGCAAAGAATGGCACGGTCTGATATACTACAGGGCACCCATCTAGTCTGGGGTGACCTGGAGGAGTGAATGGGAGAGGATGGGCTTCTTCCCTCTGACCCATCAACACCCACCCGCAGGGTGCTGGTGCCTCTTCCATAGACAGCTACCTAGCACAGGGCAGGAAACAAAGGGACAGTGACCATCTGAGAGAATTAAATAAGATAATTCATGCAAAGTGCTGAAGACATAACGTAATGCATGTTCCACAATGTTAACTTTTAATAATAATCATAGTCATGATAACCTATAATAAACACCCAAAGTAGATAGCTCTTTGCCATTTTAAAGATGAGGAAACTGAGACTCCGAGAGTGGGGTCACTTTGTTCACACTAGGACCTCCAGGACTAGAACAACACCCGCTCTATAGAAATCATTCAGTATTCATTGGACTTCTACATCTTCCAAGTTTTCTTTCCATACTTGCAGAGATACTTCAATAATTCTTTTCAAGAGACCCCACCATTCCCAACCCAAATGACAATAGGGAACAGCAGACCGCACTGGTGGGCTGAAACCAGCCTGCATCTGTCCCGCACAGCCTGTGAGATAAGAATTATTTTTACATTTTTAAATGGTTGAAAAAGACTACTTCAAGCCATGTGAATGCATAAGGAACTCAAATTTTCAATGCCCACAAGCAGAAATCTGTTGGTGTATTACCACATCCACTTGCTCGTGTGTTTTCCGAGGCTGCTCTCAGCCAGAGCTGCAGGGATGAGGCGCACCCTCCGTCTAACACAGGTGCCCCAGCCTTGAACACCTTCTCCTGACTCTCCCGCCCAGCCACCTGCACAACAGAGGGTTTGCTACAATCACTCCCATCTGCCGGCTCCTGTTTTCATTCACTGTGGCTGCCTCGGTCCATTCAGGCTGCTATCACCAAATGTCATAGTTGGGGAGCTTCTAAACAATGGATATGTGCTCCTCAGACTTCTCAGAAGTCCCAGGTTAAGATCTGGGGTCAGGCACACACCTGCTTTCTCCCTGGTGGTGCCTTCACTCTGCCTTGTGAGGAAAAGGTCCAAGTCCATCAGCCTCTTTACAAAGGCACTGACCCTGTCCATCTGCCCAAGTCCCCACCTCCTAACACCGCTGTGCTGGGGACCGAGTCTCAACGTATAAGGCTTGGTGTGTTTGGGGGACACACAAACATTCAGACCACAGCAAGCGTTCTGGGGGAGGGGAGGAGCCCCAGGCAAAAAGTGAGACGTCAGCCTTCTCCTAGTTCTTCTGCTAACGTGAAGAACTCACTTCCGGCTGTGTGGGGCTCCTACCCAATTTTCAGTGACTCACTCTCACAAAGAAGCTGATTTACACTGAGGCAGCTCCAATCACCCTGATGGCATTTTGTTAACAATCTGCTAGTGAATGTGTTTTTTCCTTAGAAGATTTCAATTTAGTCAGTGAAATTATTCCTCATGTAGGTGCTTTTTGGAGTTTGCTTTAGTGGGGGTAGAGAAAAACATTTTGAGCATGCAAAAAGAATCTCTGGGATAATTTTCAGGGATGGTTTGAATTAAGAGTTAAGTTTACACTAGAGGAGACTTTGCAGTAGCACTGATGTTTAAAAAATAAAAATCTTTTGACCTCGCATAAGATTCCAATTGATATTGGGTCAGCAAATTTGGCAGGGCCATTTACTATGCCATCCGCAAATTTCATGGCTTAAAACATCATTCATTTATTTTCTCACAAAATCTGCTACTTAAGGAGTGTTCAGTGGGGACATCTCACCTCTGCTTTATGTGGCATTAACTGGGGTCACCTGGTTGAGGCTTGGATGGACATCCAAGAGCTTTTCACAGCTGCAGACGTGTGGAGCCGGCAGTGGGTGGGGAGCTCAGCTGTCACAGCCAGTGCTCACATCTGCCGTCCCCGTGGGGCTCCTCGGGGCTCTTGGGCTTCCTCACAACATGGCAACCGGAGTCTAAGAGTCGGTGCTCAAAGAAGGCTCACCGCTCTACTCTCGCTCTGACCTCACAGGGCCAGCACTGTCGTCTCCCCTCACCCCGCCGAGTAAGTAAAGGATGCCCAGGTTCAAGGGCACAGGAACTGGAACTCTCATTTTAGCAGAAGTCTGAGTAAAGACTCACCTCTCGGAATCACCATTTTAATATGAAGTGGCAACGAACAGAAGCCAAGGATGGAACTAGAGTACTCAAAAGTTGGGCCAGCTGTGCTGGGAGCAGGTAACCATGGTCACCTGTGAGTCCTGCATATGCTGTCCTGATGGGACACATGCACCGGAACACACCAAGCGACAAGCGCTCTGTGAGTTACTACAACCAGACAGACTTCCCTGACCACCAGCATCCAGAGCAAGAAACTGAACACTGCGGGGACTGGGCAACACCAGGGAGTGGCAGGGGCGGCGCCCAGGAGACGGCAGAGCCTGGCTCTCGCTGCTGACTGCTGTGTAGCAAAGGATAGGGAGTGCGCGTGGAGCAGCACAGGGCGGAAGGACAGACTCAGGCCACAGCCTGGCTAGGACTTAGGCATAGGAGGTGTCAGCAGAGCACCCGACTAAGAATGAGGGAGGGTGTGGAACAGAGGAGAGAGATAGGAAGGTGGGAGGGGGCAGAAGGACAGCAAGGGTGGCAGCACCAGAGGGCTTGACATTTGAGGTCCAGCTGATACCACAGGGTGACAACGGGCCAGGACCTCACCGGACTTCACTGGGCTCAAGTTTCCGGGAAGAAGTTTGGTTGAGACTGTTCTAACACAGGAAGGAGACTTCCAGACAGGACTGGGGGAGACTCAGAGGCAAACTCCCGCGGCCAGGCCAAGCGCTTGTCCTTCCAGCGTCACTGCGAGGCGCTCACAGGCTCCCCGCCCCTGCCCGGCTCGTCCTGTCCTGCTGTGCATTTCCCTTCTGTGACGGTCCCTTTATCTCGGAGCCTAAGTACTGTTGCAAGATCTTGGTACTTCTAATTCTCTTTGGAAAAAACAAATTAGGGATATGAAAATAAAGTCCTGTTCTTCAACTCTGTGTGTGAAATCCAAGGCTTTTATTTGGTACTTCTTACCTCCTTGTTTGCAGTTTCTCCCACACTGAGGATTGAACCCAGGACCGCGTCCCCAGCCCTTTTTATTATTTTGAGACAAGGTCTTGCCGAGTCACTAATTGCACAGGATGGGCTAGAACTTGCAATTCTCCTGCCTCAGCCTCTCAGAGTGCTGGGGTTACACGATGGCTTGGTTATGCTTTAAGCAGTGGCTCATGAAATACTCAGCAGTGGAACGGTGCAGGAAAGTCTGGGATCATTAGCAACCAACTGGGTAACTGCCAGACCAAGACGGCTGCCCACAGATACAGACAGGGAGAAGACAGATTGGTCGTGAAATATTTAGACAGGACAAGTACCTGACTCTCATGCCTGCAGCTTAGTACAGGAGATAGTGCTCCCAAAGGGCTTCACATAAATGCCTGGATGATAGCCAGGAGGCCTCTGGGCCTCTCCCCTCTCTCCACCCGCCTTCCCCTCACCTGGTTCTCTTCCCAGCTGTACAAGGTTACATGAACTCTTACAGCCTGCCTGACTGGTTTTCTGTTGACCTGGGGAGAAAGATGATTTTGAGTCATTACATTCATGTGTTAAAGGTGAAGCCTCTTGCTTGGGATCTTTAGCGTCTCTGAAAATAAACTTTTTTCTTTCTCTTTCTTTTCTTTTCTTTTCAGACAGGTCTCACGATGTAGCTCAGGCTGGCCTCAAACTCTTAGTAATCTTCCTGCTTCAGCTTTCTGAGTGCCTGATTACAGGCACATTTGGTACAGCACCTGGCTTGCTCTGGATTTTACAAATCACTACCTTGTAGACGGTATAATGGTACACATGGCTTGTTCAGGGGTGGGATCATCTTTTTAATGCTCAGCACACATTCTATTGAAAAGGTAATTTTAAACACATTTGGAAGGAGGTAAAATATACATTAATAAAATCAAAGTGAAAAAAGAGACTTTTCCCCACTAGAAATCTCACTTTTACCCTCTATCCTTACACAGAAAGTGTTTCTTCCTAAGCACTGCCTTGAGTATTTTAATTACTATGCTACAAAACAAAATAAAGAAATAATAAATGCTTACTGGCTTCTTTTTGATTAAAAGAGCACTGGATTCTTCAATGAAAGAATGAAATTCTTACAAAATAATTCACTGAGTTATAATCTTTTATTTTAAAAAATAAAAGGATTAGCTGGTCATGGTGATACATGACTACAGTCCCAGCTACTGGAGAGACCGAGGCAGGAGGATCCTTGAGCCTTGGCGTTTAAGACTAGGACCAGCCTGGACAACACAGCCATACTCAGTCTCAAAAAAGAAAATTGAAAAAACAAAGACAAGAAAGCCGAGATTATGTTGGAAAATGCAGTTTACAGGTGGTGAGGGCAACATGTTTTAGGTTCTACAAATAGTAACTTATAGGGCAAGGGCAGTTCACATCATTCAGAATTTAGACCCAAACTTCTTGGTTTAGGTTTAAAGTACTTTTGTTCGCAATACGGTTTAAAAGTACTTAACACTTAGTGTGAGTTCTAGAATGGTTCGTGCATAGGTAACTGGACTAGGTGAATTCACCTAGACCGTGGGCTGTTTTTATTCACAACCCCTCTCCACCAAATGTGTAGGAGTTTTCCTCACACCAACCAATTTTCCAACTTGGTAAACACCAACCAGGTGTCCCCTAACTCAGTTCACCTCCAACGCTAACTACCCAAAGTCAGCACAGGGTTAGCTGCTGAGTCTCACAAGCCCACCCTGCCCCACGCTGCAGACACCAATGACACTGACCCGGCTTCCCACACTTCTGACATGAAGGGGACCCGCAACCCAGCCTTGGTGAATGGCTCACAGAATGGAGGAAAGCACTTTATTTATTGCTAACAGTTTGTTATAAAGGATATAGGTGAACAGCCAGGTGAAGGGCACCTGAGGAGGTCCAGGAAGGGCCCCAGCACCGGGGCCTCTGTCCTGATGAAGCAGGGACACTTCTGTCACAGGGGCGCATTCATAAGTCTGGACACTCGCTGAAATCACCGCTCCTGGCACTGACTGTCTCCAGCCCCGGCCTTTCCGGGTGCAGGGGGCACTGCACGCTTCACCTTCTGGTCACCTGGTTATTTCCTCTGCAGCCAGCCCCATCCTCCTGAAGCTCTCCAGGGCCACCAGTGTCACCTGGCAGCACAAGCTCGGGGCACAGTGCTGTGTGAGAGCTGTGACAGGCTGTGTATATTAGTGTGCTGCGTACTTAACAAGGTGGTGGTGGTGGGAAATGCTTCTGGATGACACAGGACGTTCCTCCCACCCTTGTCGCTCAGGAAATTCCCAGGTTTATGAAGCTCCACATCAGGAACTCAGAACAAAGAGCAGGTGTCTGTGTGCTACCCTGTCACGGTGACGACCACCAACGGTGTTAACCTCGTGCTCCTGGCTGGGGTGGTGTTTAACAGATTTCCCCACCTTTACTTCCTTTCTCCCCACCTTCATACTCATTTTTCAGATGGAAAGACTGAGGCTAGAAGTTAATTACATCAAGGCTAAAAAGTGATAAAGCTGAGACCAGAGCCTCCACCCTCTAGCTGTGAGTTTTTTCCCCTATACCAGAGTCCAAAGGCCACAGGTTACAGCCAATCCACCACCTGTTTCGTAAGGCCAACTAGTTATGCATTGCTTTTGCATTTTTGGATGGCTGGAAAAATTAAAAAGAAATATTCCCTAGCATGTAAAATATGAAATTAAAGCTTCCATGAAATTAAAATTTAAGTGTGTGCCAAGTTTATCAGAACACACCGACGCGCACTGCTTACGTGTTGGCTTTGGCTGCTTTGATGAAATATTGACCAAACTGGGGATCTGTGACAGAGACGCAAACCCCCTGAAGCTTAGAGCATGATTTTCACTGTGTTCACAGAAAACCTCCCCCAGCTCTGCACCACACCATGATGCCATCTCGCCGCTGGGCAGCCTCTTTTTGTTGTTGTTTGTTTATTTTGGGTGTTTTTTGGCTGGGAGATGGAGAAAAATAACAGTTCTTAGTCTCTTAAGATCAGTCAAAACCATGTGGTTCATAAAGTGTGAATAAGATACTCGAAAGCGTGGGTGTTCAACATTTTGGTTTGCCAGAACTGCACTGGGTGAAGGGGAATTGCTTTGGAGGACATAAAATTATATATACTGTGATAAACTTCTATAGTAACAACGTTTCCTTTTCTAGGGAGTGTAACATTTTAAAAAGAAGGGAATACAAACATAAAATTGGAGGGGCAATATTTGACCCTGTTTCATGAAATGAATGCATCCATTTATATAGAAGCAGCTGCACTCTTTATGGTGCAAGTCAGAAATTTTGGAACTGATCTTACTTTTCATGGGCCTCACCTCTGAAAACAGCTGCTCATAAAAACACATGCGGCTGAACACAGATGTGCGAACAAGGCGCCGTGATTGTGAAGTAAGGGGTATTTCTCCTCTCGGAAGCTAGGACAGGTCTTACGAGAGTCTCGTAAACAGACGTGATCACATTTGTCTTTCCCTTGAGCTCCTGACTGCAGCTCTACATTGCAAAGATTAACAAATCAGCGATGGTTTCTTTTCCTCCTTTAGTGCTATGTATGTAATTGTAGCAGATTACCATGAACAAAAAACCTATTTGGTGTATTTTTGCACTTCCTGTATCACAGCTGCTAAAAAGCTATTCTTATTAAATTTTATAAAGTAGTGCTTGTCTTGGCAGCACCTATACAAAATTTTACAAAATAACACAAGCACAAGTTAAATTATTAAGTAAGAAACATATCTGCTTACTCATGATAAGCACCTGCCTGCACAGACACACACACACCTGCAAGAAGGGTTCCTTAGTTACTTTTTACTCGCTGTTGAGACAAAATACCTGAAGCCCAAAGTTGGGAAAGGAAAGGTTTATTTCTTACAGTTTTTGGAGGTTTAAAGTCCACACTTAGTTGGCTCCAAGGCAGGCAGGCATGGCTGGGCGGCCGTCCATGGCGGCCACAAACAGCAAGCAGGAACCAGCAAAGAGCAAGACACACCTTCCTCCTGCCATTACATCACATCCTGGCTCCACCCCTATGTGGGTGGAGCACTGACACCATCAATCCAAGCACTAGAAAATGAATAACAAATGCACAATTCAAACTCATGAGGCCTGGGGACCACAGACATAAACCATGACAGAGGATGAAATACCATCATTGGCCACCAGGCTGCACGTGTGCAGGTAACCTCTGACACACTGGCGGGTTTCTGGGCACTATGCAGCTGAGTCAGGAACACTATGCCAAACAGCACATAATGATGTCAAAAGTGTGTGACCTGGCGGGGCTGTGTGACTAGCTGTGCAGACCTGCATTTGGCTTGGACGCGGCTGCTCTGTGACCCTTCTTTAGGGTCCCAGATGGACAGTGGATTCTCCAGACTCTCAGCAAGCAAACCACAGGTGTTGGGAGAATTTGGGTGGGAAGAGACACAGAGATAGAGACCCTGCACAGAGGGAGAAAGCTATTATCCTGGATGTTGGCAGGCGGGAGGCAGGGGTCAGGTTCTCCCAATGAACACAGCATTCCTAAAAGTTGTGCAATGAGCTAAAACAAAAACAAAAGCAGTACCCTGGGAGACCCAGACGGGCCAGGGGTCTTCAAATGCAAGCACCAAAGCATCCCCCTACCATAGGCACTGGGCCCAGGCCTCACAAACGCTGCCCACAGGTTTGCAAGTGTCAGCTGCTCCGATGACCTCTGGAGAAGGCAGTGCCCTCCCTCCTCCTCCCCAGAGCTTGGCCTTCATCATTCCCGTCCAGAGATGGTGAGGCTGGCTGCCGCCCAACTCCCAAACTATTCTCTGTTTATTCTAACTCTAGGAAATGACCAAGATGTCCCATGATAACTGTATGCGGCAGTGTTATTTTAAGTATCTGATTTGTGGTGTGTATGTAACACAGAAAATTACTTTTGATTATTTTTTCGCTCGGTGTCTTTTGTGAAAGACGTTCTTCTCTTTCCAAGTTCCCAGGAAATATCGATGCAGTTTCTTATCAGGCCTCACTGTCACAAAGAAATGAAGCTGTGTTGCAAAAATCAAAACAAAACAAAAAATAGAAAATGGGCTCTTCCTTGGAGAGACTACAATTGTTTCCAACAGACAAAGGGCAAAGGGAAGGCCATTTACATCCAGGAAGGCAGATAACAGGCAAAAAGCTGATCTCAGAATGTTCAAGGTTAGCCAGGGTAGATGGGTGTGTGCCTGTAATCCCAGATCTCTGGGAGACCGAGGCAGGAGGAACACAAGTTAAAGCCCAGCCTTTGAAACTTAGTGACTTAACAAGAAATCCAGTCTCAATTTAAAAAAAATTAAAAAAAGACCTGGAGCTGTAGCCCAGTTTGGAGGGCCTGGGTTCGATCCCCAGTACTAGACAATAAAGATCAAGGTTGAAGACACTGACCTAAAGAACTGTACATTTAACACTTTATATTTCTAACAATGCATCTGGCTATGACAGCAGCCCTGTGAGGTGAAGAATCAGCTTCATCTTTCAAGTACATCCCAGAGAAAGTCAATGGATTCTTTGTTTTACACCCAGAGCTCACCGTCCAGCCTTGGGACACAGCATGTGCTCACAAGGGAATTGTTGGGGAAAGGTCATTTGGTTGAATGACAAACACTCAACTCTTTTGCTACCAGCTATTTACACTGCTAATTGATGAACTAGCTCCCGTTACAATGATGTCTGTCTCCCCTGTATGCTCACCTCAAGTTGCAGAGTGAGGACTCAGCTTGGGTGTCAGCTAAGGGTAAGCTCTGCCACATACTGAGACCTGGGCATACATCCACTTCCTGCTTCTCAAGCTTTTCATGCTAATTCCAGTATCAGAGATGGGCTCTGTAAATCTCCAAAGGCAAAAGGGGACACCACATTTGCATAGCTTTGCTATGGATAGAGGGAATATTATTTTTTAATTATTAAGTCTCAAAGCTGCTTCCTAAACCCACCGATGGAACTGGCTTTACTTAACAGTTTAGCAGTAAGAAAATGAAGTGAAAGATGAGAATTCTGTAGAATTCTGCAGACTAGCCTGCTTTTAGAAGTCATGGCTGTAACACAAGAATCAGTACAAGTGGGCACCAAAAAGCCAAAGAAAATCTAGCCAGTTTTCCTGTTATTTTCTCATTAAAACAGTCAACCTCTCAATCACAGTACACCTTTGACTCATTACTGCCTGCTTACAAAATGATGCAAGTGTAGTCTGAGACCACAATTTTCCTTGCAGAAGGCATTGATTTAAAACAAATATCCACATCACGCTACCCAGTGATCTCGAAGCATGAAGCCCCCTGAGCAGACTGGTGCAGGCATCCTGAGCCTATTTCAAAATTCTCCTCTCTGTCTCTGCAAAGAGTCAGGACATTCTGGTAATGCCATCTAACCTTGTATTTTAGAGACACATTAGAGATAACAAGGCATGAAATTGCTTCACAAAAGAAATCATTTTTCTGATTCAATAAATGGTGCTGGGGTTTGGGGAAATCCATTCAATACCTGATCTGAATGAGGGAGAACAGAGGAAAATCTTTAATGTATTCAAATTAATCCCAGACTGAAATATTGGTTCTGAGAGATGATGAGAATTTATTTTAAAAGAAAACCTAAAGAACACTCAATGATGAGAGAGTGCCTGATTTTATTATTACCAAAAAATAATGTATTGTCCCCAGATCTTGCTGCCAGGCCACCCAATTATGAGGGGCAACTGGATGGGCAGAGCCCGATGGCTGTCGAGACAGACCGGCTCCTCCAGCAGAGTCTCTGGTTTGATAAGAGAAGTGGAAGCAGTGTGTTCTTGTTTGGTTTTTGTTTTTTTCTTTTCACGGAGACAACAGGGAGCTCATAGTCCTCCAAAGAAAAAGCGATTTTCTTGCCAACAATGGTCAAAAGTGAAATTCTTTTGGAACAATCAACAAAGGCCTCTTCTCTCAACCCGCAAGCAGGAAATAACACTGCATTTCTAGCCAGGCGTGGTAGCACATGCCTGTAATCCCAGCACTTGAGAGGCTGAGACAGAAGGACCACCGTGAGTTTGAGGCCAGCCTAGATTACTTACTGAGTGTTCAAGGCCAGTCTGAAGTGCTTAGCAAGACTCGCTCTCAAAACCAACCAGCCAAACAGAAAACAAACCTGTATTCTAAAATGAATGAAGATTTCAATAACACTTATTTTTTTGATGAATACGATCATAAAAATGTGACTTCTCTTTGCATTATGAAACAGACACAAAACAAAATTGACTGTACATAAAGACTTTGTTTGCTTCATATCCTTCTGATTTGCTATGAAGTCTCAATACTGTTAGATGAGAAGGAACCTGGAAAGGCCAGTGGATCTATTCGACACCTCCTTGCTTCAAAGGGAGGCTCCTGGACCCACAGCGTAGGCATCCTCCGAGAGGTTGTTAGAATGCAGAATCACCTCAGGTGTAAGGGATTAGAATTTGCTTTCTTACAAGACCCCCAGGCATCCTGGATGTATAGCCATATCCTGAGTTTGAGAAGCACTCGTCTACGCAGTGGAGATGTTAGCGGTAGAGGTGGTGGTGGCTGGCAGCAGGATAGTCTGGGCCCTGGGAGGCCCAGAGGTACATGGCCATGCCTGGGTAGCGCTCACCTGTGGAGGGAGGCAGGACCCTAGAGCACGTGGACTTCTCTGTGGGGAAAATTCAAGGTGCTGGTACCTGAAGATTTGGGGATGGATGACAGGCGAGCAAAACAAAAGATGTCCCCTAGAGCTTCCGCACCTACCAAGTCAGGTCGATGAGAAGCAATTGTGGGACCTTAGCTGAATGGATGGAGAAGGGAAGCCTCTGCGTTCTGCCCTGTAGTATGGGAAGCCCTGTGATTGGCTGCCACCTTGTATCTGCAGGCAGCAGCCACCTTAACCCCCTCTAGGAGTTAAGTTTGGTAGTTAAGCTTCTGTCCTTGCCTAGCCTGTTTGGCCCATTCAGGTTTTATGCTAATCATAGCGCGGGAGATTTGAATTACCCTGTAACCCTCAGTCCTGCCACTGTTGCTAAGTTACCTGCTGACGTCTCAGAACCCCACTCCCTCCTCCCCCAATACACCATATATTTGTTACTCTTTCTTTGAATAAACGAGACTTGATCAGAATCCTGTCTTGTCTCCATTCTTTTCGTCTCTTGTCTCTTCTCATCCCCACTTCCCCTCTAGCATCTATGTTGACCTTGCAGGCCGGGACATTGTAGCACTGTAGAATAGAAACCAGGGCTACACCCTGGAGAGGGTCTGCCCAGAAATAAACACCCCCTCAGGAAACAGAGCTAAGGAAACCTCCTAACCTCAGTGGAGCCCTGGGAGATGAGCCATAGCCAGAAGCACTAGAGCACTACAATCCTCGGAGAAGGGATACAGCCCCTAAAGTGGGTGACAGCACAGGGCCCCCAACCCAGATCAGCTGTGTGGGATGCACATTTGACTCTGCACTTTTGTCACTTGTGCTAATAAATGTCTTGGCCTTTAAAAAAATTTTGGCTTGAATTAGTCTGAGGTAGACAAGTCTGTGACTTGTGGCTGAAAACCTGCTAACATCCATGGGATGTTTTTTTTTTTTTAAATTTTAGAGAGGGTAAAATTAAACACAACAAAACAGAACCTAAGAAAGCAATCTAAGAGACATAAATAACAAAGCAAGACAACCCAAGATCTTTATATCTATCATATTGTCTCTTGCTTTCTTCCAAATAGTGGTTCACATCTTCACATACAGTGAATTCATACAAAACAACATAGTATAAAACTGATCTGAACAGGATGATGAAGGCATTTTAGGACTTCGAGACCAGACAATAGAGAAGTCAACAATGGCTGTCATAGTGCCTCTCATTCTCTTCAAAATAGCTGTCCATACCTTCATGTTGAAATTAAAACAAAACAGACTAAAATCACCCTGAACAAAGAATAAGAACAAAGAATAACAAAGTATTGCTGGATTTCACATCATGATGCTATAGAAACAGCTCTAGGTATGTAGTGTCTCTTTTTCTTCAAAGTAATTGTTCATTTAATTGTGCATTATATAATCAGTTCTCAAACTGTTTAGAAGTTCTACACATGCATGAGTCTCAGTATGTATCCATCCTTTCTGTATTAGAGAGAAAAACAAAACAAAGCAAAACAAAACAAAACAAATTCCTAGAAAAACATGCAATGAAAAAGTCATATAAAACCACAATACAAGGTGATCTACAATGGTTACTATGCTGTCTGTTGTTATCTTCAATAGAATTATCTATTTCATCAGGCATAGTATAATTGAATATAGCAGTACATAACAATATTAATAAAAATGAAACATTGTAGACATTGTAGGACTTCAAAAGCAGGTAATAGTCAAACCTGAGAGGGTATCCTGGCGAACCTTGTCATCTTCAGTATAGTTGCCTATACTCTCAGACTTGATATTATCAATCATAACAGATTCAAATAAAATCAGTCAATATAAAACAGCAATCTAACAAGCCAGATTCAAATAAGATCAGTCATGATATGTCAGTATAAGTTACACAGGGCTTCAGATTAAGTTAACAGGAAATTAAGGATGATTATCATACTATATCCTGCTATTTTCAGGATAGCTGTCTGTGCCCTCAACTCTAATACAGGTAGACAGACTACAACAGAATGTAATCCATCTAAACAGGGCAGTGAAAGTAATGTGGGTTTTAAATCCTGATATACTATTAATAATATCCTCTGCATTCCTTTTTTAGACTATTCCTCCCCTTTCACTCCTACAGGGTGCACATTTTGGGTCCCACCTACTCCCTCAGTTTTTAGACTGAGGGGGCAACCTGCTATTTACCTAAGTGGTTCCAAACCTCCTCACTCCTGGGCTTGACCTCAAGTTGTATTCCTTTACCTACAAAAGCCTCAAGGTTTCATTTGTTGTAGCTGAGTAGTTCCCCACTGCACAAAAGTGTTATGTCTTTCCAACCTATCTGCAGGTGGTGGTTGAGTTGCCCCTATTTCTCTCTGGTTCCCTGTAACATAGAGCATTGTTTTCTCATATTTGATTTCTGGTCCATAAACCCTCTTTCAGGTAAATTACATTTGCGATACAGAGCATCTCGATGAACTCTACCTCCTGATCTACTCTGCCTGTTTCTTTTTTTTTTTTTTTTAGTTTATCAAGGCCATCTATGTTAGAGATTAAAACCAACCTTCCTTGCCTCATTTCTGCTATGCTATTTTTCTGCCATTGGTTGTCTACTTTTCTCCTTTATTCCACTGTCTGCCCCATTCATTGAGGCCTCTCAGCCACTGTTTCTGAAGTCCTGGTATTTTTTTCTCTCTCTCTAGAATATCCTTCAGTATTTTTTGTAGGGTTCGATTGGTGGTTGCGAATTGCCCCAGTTCCTCTTTGTCATGGAAGCATCTTGTTTCTCCATTAATTTTGAGACACAGTTTTTCAGGGTACATCAGTCTGGGTTGGAGGTTAGTTTCTTTCGGGGTTTGGAATACTTCAGGATTTTCTTGATTTGATGGTTTGATTTCTTGATTTGATGGTCGAGAAGTCTGCCATGGTTTTGATGGGTTTTTCTTTATAAACAAGAGATCTGTTTATAAAGAGATCTGTTTCTTTTTTCTGACAGCTTTTAATATTTGTTCTTGTAATGAATTTCTGGGATCTGATTATTATATGTCTTGTTATAGTTCTCTTTTGGTTGTAGGTGGCTGGAGTTCTGTATGCCTCATACTTCTGAATATTATTTTCTTTTCCTATGCTTGGAAAGTTTTCCTTAATTATTTCTGTGAATAGCCTTTGTACTTCCTTTGTGTTTACCCCTGCTTCTTCACTCATATTATTTATTCTTAAGTTACAGATCCTCTTGTCATCTTCTAGCCTTTGTATTGTTACTGCCTGTTTCCTTGTTATTTTTAAGAGATCTTTCCTTTCACGATCAGGCATTGCAAACCTATCTTCAAGTTTTGTTAATCTATCTCTAGTTTCTGTTAGGTAATTTTTCCAGGTTTTGATGGAGTTTTTAGTTTCCTGGTAGTCTCTTTGAATCTGTTTCATGTATTCCAGGTTTTATTTATATTCTTCATCAAACGTTTCTCTCCTTTTGTTGTGTTCCTCCATTCTTCTGTCTATGTCTTCTTGAGAGGTGCTTAGCATTTCTTTTATTAATATTCTTATAGCTTGCTTTACTTGAATTAATATTTCAGTTTTGAGCTCGTCTATAATGTCACAAAGATATCTCTTTATGTCAGTTGATGTCATGTCTGATATTGCATATTTGCTACCCTCAATCTCTTTTGCATTTACCTCCCCTGGATCAGTATTCACAGGGTTGGGAGCTGGGGGCTTTTTCTTATTTCCTTCTCTTGTCATGTCTTTGGTTTCTTCTATACAGCTATATAGTGGAGGCCCCAATCCCTTTCCCTATTGGTTATGGTTCTTCTGAAGCACGCTGGCTAGGGACTTCTGCCCTTTCCAGTTTGCTGTTGGTAACTGAGGTGCAAGCAGGGACAGCGTATGCTGGTCTCTCCCCTCCAAGCCAGTCAACCTGAGGGTGCCTTCACCACGCCAGTGTGTGCCATGTGTAGGGAATTGGCTTGCGACAACTTATTGGGACTTAACCAAGGGTGTGACCCAGGCCTAGCAGATCCCACCAACTTGCTCTGGGTAGGGAGCAACCAACTGAAGTCACTGCCATTCCTTGTTCATGCCTGTCCTGCCCGATTCCAACATGTTGTCCAGTTGATTACCCCTTTCCTGTGGGAGGGTCTTATTCCAAGCACTCACCACAGGTTAGTGTGGATTTCCATGTCAGCTCTGTTCTCTGTTAGGCTTGCCGACCCCTGACTTCAGCACAACCGTGGCTCTGGCTAGTCATGGCAGCGAGAGTCTGGGCAGCTCCAGTGAGAGCACCATGGCTGCTAACCTTAGCTGCTCTAATGGTAGCCCCAGGACCATGCATTTGACCAGCTCTTTTTCCTTTAGTTTCTTCCTGGATCAAGAGGATCCATCTCCCTCTCTCTGGTCCTCTCCAGGATGTTTTATTCCGGCACCTAAGCTGTTTCTCTCAGGGAGGCTCTGTATTTTGCTACTTACTGATCTGCCATCTTTAGCTCCACAATGGGATGAGTTTTTGAACAAATGATACTTCCAGATCAACAGTCTCAGGGGGATCTGCACTGTACCATCAGCACCTGGAGCAAAACCAACTGAAGAAGAAAGAGGCGTCCAAATGATCTCCCAACTTTTGTTCCTGGATGACTACCATTGGACTTGAGTGCATGTTTTCTTTCATTACTCCACGTGTGAAGTACACAGTGCCTAGCTCCCCTATGGGGCACGCCTTGCTTCCCCTTCCCTCCCCTTTCACTGCTCTTCCCCCTCCTACCTCCATCTCTTAATCCCCCTCCCATTTGAGAAAGATTTATCTCCCTACTTCCTATATCTATCGTTTATTTTGCTCTTTATTTATAATTTGGGTTCCTCATGTAAGAGAAACCACATGATATTTATTGAAGTTTGTGTGTCTGGTTGATTTCACTTAACATTATGATCTCAAGGTGCATCCATTTTCCTACAAATGACTGAAGTTCATCCTTCTTTACAGCAGAGTAGAATCCGAGGTGTAGAAATATCACTTTTTTTTTTTGTCTTTCTCCTTTTTATCGGTACCAGGGATCAAACTCATGACTCCCTGCTTGCAAGGCAGGTGCTTATGCCGCTGAGCTAAATCCCCAGCCCCTGAAATATCACTTTTTAAAATCCATTTTCCTTCTGATGGACATATAGGCTTCCAAGATTTAGCAATGTGACCTGTGCTCCTGCAAACATGGGATCACTGTGATATGATGTTTTCTCGTGTGTTTTGGCCTTTCCAATGTCTGTCTTGGGAAGTGCTCAATAAATATCCACTGAACTCTGCAATCTTTGTCTTGACTGCAGGTTCTCACGGGGCTGCTGCGTGTTCACTGAGACAATTTTTTCTATAGTTTCCTGGTGAGCTGAATGTGCATTTCTTCCCATTTGGGAGGACTGTCAGACCACCACAGACAACTCCAGCTCTCACTGCCTTGCTAGAAGCCTCTCAGCTCAGGCAGACTGAGAAGTGAGCCCAGAGAGGAGGACACATTGTGGCTGCAGAAATAGCTCCATCCCTCATCACTGTAACCCCTCCCGATCCCTCATTCATCTTATAGGACACGACAGAGAACCACAGCCACTGCCAGATGCCCCCTCTATCCCAATGATTTTTACAGCTGACCCTGTGGGCAGCTTTGTTCACATTACATGTAGCTCAGTTAGCCCGTGGGATGGACAGTGGGCTAACACTGGACACTGTGACCAGCTGAGTCACTGCCATACTTCCACCAAAGATATCAAAGCTTGGGACACTGCAGGTACTCACTAGAAGTTAGCTGCATGAGCGAATAAGGAGACAGGACTAACTCCTTTTAAAGGAACATAGTCAGCCAAACCTACACCAGCATTCCATTTTACTCCCAAGAGATAGATGAATTTCAAAAGTCTATGGATTGTGGGTGCTGGCTTCTAATTCCATAGTTCTCGCTATCATTTCTATGGTCTCATTTAATCTTCATGCTGCCCTGGTGAGAGGTTAAGCTGGCATTCTCACACTTATTTACAGCTGTGGAAACTCAGGCTCAGAGAGGTGGGTTTTTTACTTTGCCAGTGCACAGGATATGACAGTAACTTCTGTTAAATTTATTGTGTGTGTGTGTGCGTGCAATGGTAGGGGTTGGACCCTAGTCCTGGTACACACATGAGGCAAGCACTCTCCACCTCTGGGCCACACCCCATCTCTTGTTTATATTTTAAAGTGCTCACAACCAGTGGGCCCTTTGACATCACAGACCAGCTAAGCATCTTCCTTTGTCAATGGCTACCTCAGGATCTCTGTCCACTGTTCGGTCTGCTCAGAGGCAGACAAACCCCAGACCATGTTCTGTTATCTACCAGATTTTGGACCAATGCAAGCCAAGTGTCTGATTCACCTCTGAGCCTTTGTTTCTCCATCCACCAGTCCAGCAGATGAGCACAAGAAGACTTACCTTAAAGAGTTACTGTGAGGGTGATTTTTTTTTTTTTGTCTTTTTCCTTTTTATCAGTACCAGGGATCAAACTCATGACTGCCTGCTTGCAAAGCAGGCTCTTATGCCACTGAGCTAAATCCCCAGCCCCAAGAGTTACTGTGAGGGTGAAATCAGACAATGCAGGTAAAATGTTTAAGACAGGCTCACCACACTGTTGACAGCCACTGAGTGACAGCTTTCATCATCATCATGATGAGATGATGGGGAGGAAAGGTAACCTGGGACCGAGTCTGAGCTGAGGGTTACACAACCTCACTTGTAGTAAAATGCAGCTCTTCAACTTGGTTCCCAGCTGAAACGAATTAGAATTACAGTTCACACTACAGAAAATGAAGATCTAGTACTGTACTGAGATCTTCATATTTTAAACAGGACACATACACACGCACATACATCCGTGTACCCATGTGTATATGCACTAGGGAAATGTAGCCTCTCACACAGTAGAGTAAACCACGTGATGAATAACTTAAATTCACAAACCTGAACTAGCAAAAATAATAGCCCGATAGAGTTGGAGTCACCACAAACAAACACAGCAAGTCACAGAATAAGACTCATTCTGATACTGCTCTAGACCCACCACAGGGAGAATTCCATCCCCTACAAATACTAACACACTGTACAGAGCTGGTCAGTTTTGTTTAGGCCTAAAAGTTAGTCCTGGCCCTGTTAAAGTTTAAGGGTTTGTGTTCCTCCAAGATTCATGTTTCAACTTAGTCCTCCACACAAAAGTATTAAAATGGGGTGCTTGGGAAAGGGATTGAAAATAATGGATCTGCTCTTGCAAATGAGATTAATGCTTCTATAAAACAGACTTCAGAGAGTGGCCTGGCCCTTTTTGCCCTCTGCTCCTTTGGTACACGCCTGTACATGGGCCCTACAAGGAGGAATGCTCATTGAAGAATAGGGCTTCAGCAGACCCCAAATCTGCCAGCGCCTTGATCTTTGACTTCCCAGTCTCGAGAACTGTGCGAGATAAATTTCTGTTATTTATAAATTACCAGGGCCAATGTATTTGTTAGAGCAACACAAAAGCACCAGACAGCTAAGTGCCATGATATTAAATCTGTTGGAAATTCTTCAATATGTTTCACAGCTTGAGACTTCAGGAGGCTTCAGGAAGATGGACAGCTAATAATTAACCATCTTTTCTTTTAGCTGTAAGACTCACATATAATACACCTATGGAGAGAGGTTTTTCAGTATTAATTCCATCACAAACACAGATTTTGGAGTCTGATTTTCAGTCCAGATTATGCCACCTTACCCTGGGTAACTTTCAAATTAGCTGTATGATGTTGAACAAACTACTTAATGTCTCTGTGCTTGAATTTTCTGTCTCAAAGAGGGAAAACAGGAGTGTATACTCCGTAAGCTCCCTGTGACTTTCAAATGAGATGATTGATGTAACATTTTTAGAAAGGCACTCAGCACGTGGCAGTTCATCGGTAAATGCTACCATATTATTGGAGTTATGCACAAAACATGCAGATCTAACATTTCTGCTCTATTTAATCACAAATCCACACTTCCTCAATGCCACACCTCTGTCTCTACCAATGCAACAGCAATGCAAAAACAGCACCTTGCAGATCCAACCCCCAGGTACTTGATGTGAACCCCAGCACAGTCACTGTGCCAAAAATGTTAGATAAGAGAATGAAATGATGGTGGCTATATTTTAAAGCACTCTGAAAACAAGTTATGCAAAGCAGGATATTTACTACATTGTGTTTCTTAAGGGTTAGGGAAGAAAGAGAAGTGATTCTAAACTTAGATCGTTTTTTTTCCCCCATTGGGATAAAATGGGAATGAACACTAGCAGATGCTGAAAAGCACATTGAAATTAAGTTCTGTCAATTTCCTATCACGATAATGGAAAGCCCCACTCCAGGGCCAAGCCTGGTCACCAAGTCGTCCATTGTCCTCCTTCTTGTAAGAAATAAGTCTGTCATACAAATTTTGTCTTATGAATTTGTTAGTTATTTCTCATTATACAAATCACACACACAAAAACAATAGGAATCCAGTGCTTTTTAGAACTCTCACAAATGTTGGTCCCTCAATAGCATCCCGACAGGTTTCAGAACTTCCCCTGGACAGCAAGATCCTGTGGGAGACGCCAGGGCCTGCCACAGTCTGAAAGACCTCACCAAACCCCATAGGAAGTGTTAGAGAAGAGTCCTGGGGAGCCACTAAGAGGTGACTGGATCATGAGGCTCCGCTCACAGGACCAGATTCTTCCACTTCTGGATGAACAGGTGATGGCAAGAGGGGCTTTTCTCGGGCTGCCTGCTGGGTTTCCCCATAACCTAGGGCTCTGCAGAACCTCGCCAGGAAAAGGTTCTCCTGACCTTGAACTCTCTGGCCTCCAGAACTCTAAGAAATTTTTTTTTTATTTAAAGAGAAAACAACAACAACAACAAAGCAGTAAAAGGGTACAAGTAATACATAATTTCAAGAAAAAAAAATACAGTAAGAAATCACTAGTTAATAGATTACATATTGGGGCTGGAGGTTTAGCTCAGCGGCATAAGCGCCTGCCTTGAAAGCGGGCAGTCGTGAGTTCGATCCCCGGTACCGATAAAAAGGAAAAAGACAAAAAAAAAAAAAAAAAAAAAATAGATTACATATTGTCATTTTAGAAACAGTTGCCCAAATTACAAAATTAAAGCATACAAAGTGGACATTCATACAGTGAGATCTAAGAAATATTTTTAAAAATAAGTTACCACCTCAATGACCTGTTGAGGAACAGCAACAGCAGACAGACTAAGGAAGACAAGGCATCACATGGGAAGGGATTCCGTGCCAAGAGTGACTCATACTCAGCCAAGGGCGGGCCACCCAAGACTGGCGATCAAAGCTCTGCCCAAGGTCCACTGAAATGCCAGGTTTTACGTACAGGTAGTCAGCACAAAAGCCAAAATTATCTCCAGGGAGCAGAGGCTACATTATCACAGAAGCAAGAGGTTTTGTCCTCTTTGTAGAAAAAAAAAATTTAGCAACTGCTCCACCGTAAAATCGAATGGCAAAATATCCATGATATACTAAGCATCCCCTAAAAGAAAACTGTAGGCAACATGTATGGTGAAAAACCAAACTCTGTCCACTATCACCGTTTTCTCTGTAATTCATACGCTGAAAACTATCTAGGAAGTATACACCAAACTGTTAATACTGGTTCTATCACTGTAAAGTAACTGAAGGAGTCTTTAACTTATATTTAATTTTTAATCACAAAAAGGTATATGGTTTAATAATCCCTGTGTTCTCATTACTCAGTTTCAACAATTATCAGTTCAGGGCCAATTTTGTTTCATCTGTATTCCCACTCACTTCTCTTTTTTATTATTTTGTAGAAAATTCCAGACATCATATTATTTCATCAATAAATATTTTGATTTGAACTGCTAAAACATTTTTTAAAAAACATAAAATACCATTAACATGCCTAAAATATATCAATGATAGAAATTTAATATTTTGAATACTTAGATTTCCAAATGTCCCCCATTTTTTTTGTAAAAACATACCAGACAAGGCCAGGGATTTAGTTCAGTGGCATAAGTGCCTGCTTGGCAAGTGCAAGGTCATGAGTTCAATCCCTGATACCAGACAAATTAAATTTAATCGAGATTAAGTGAGCAAAGAATAATCATAAATTGGGCAGCACTCAGCAGTTTGAAGAGTTCTGTGCCACATTGGTGGAGAGGAAATATTCAGACAGAAAACAGAACCAAAGGAGGGAAACAACCTGATTGGTCACAGCCTGGCATTTGCCTTATATGGCCTGGTGTGATTGGCTGGAAGCAGATGCTCGGCTGAAGCTTAACTGATGTAACTGGCTGACACTCAGCTATTTGTTACAAATTACACTCCTAAATCCCATTTCAAAGCCTGTGTACCTGCTAAATCAAGTTGCAATGTGTTAAGTACAGAATCAGAGTATGGAAGCAGCCTCAGGCCAAGTTTGGCTTAATTTAACATTTGTTTTACACTTTATTTAAATCAGCATGCAAACAAGGTTTATATGTATTGACACATTGGAATGTCCTTTCAGCCTCTCAGTCTACAAGTTCTCCTTTTTTTTATATTCTTGCAATTTATTTGTTACATTTAAAATGTTATATATTTAGTAACTTAATATTGGCCACATATATCTGTTTAATAAGTCAAAAAGGAGGAAACATTAAACAGCTGAGAGCCCAGCAAGGAATTCCTTCACTGCTCAAAACTAGAAAAGCGAGCAATGGTAGAAGATACAGCAGTTGTCAGGTGGGGTCCCCTGGCCCCCAAGCCAACTGGACAAGACCAATCTATTTCAGTAGCAAGCAGCACAGTAACACAGATGGTGCAAAATGTCATCAGAGGCACCCTCAGAACCTCAACTGGAGCAGCAGGTTAGTTTAGGCGAAACGTGTCTGCTCTAGTCCTCCCTTGAAATACTGCATCTGACTCTAAACGTTTTTATTACAAATGTAATTCACGCCAACTGTAGGCAATTTAGTAAACACAGTTAAACAATGATAAAATGAAACATGTGAACTCATCACACAAAACCAACCACTGTACTGGTAAGGAATCATCGAGCTCTAAGTCAAAGAAGCAGGCTCAAACATTGAATCATATATTTGGAAAACTCAGAAGCAGTTTTGGTTTCAGGCAAGGTTCAAGCCAGCAAGTGAGTGATGTCACCACAAGTCTGATTTTCTCCATTTCTCCACCGTGACTTTCTTCATGTCAGCTCGTCCTGAAATCCAGCCATAATTAGGGATGCTGAAGAGCTACTTTACCTAGAGGTCTTAGGATCTCAGACTTCCTGCTCATGCCAAAAAAGAAAGAAAAACACAGCTTTTGTGTTGTTTGTGTCTAGATGTCCCCCAAAGCCTCATGTGGACATGAGGGGTGGGCCTTTCAAAGACGGCTGAGTCTAGCGTTTGTAATTGGTTTGCTATCTGGCGCTGAGAATGGCAGTATGGGTGCTGCCCCTGCCCAGGGGTGGGAGCTGGCATACAATACAGGGAGGGAAGGAGGCGAGCTTTTTCTTTTTCCCTTTTCGCTCTTGCTGCTTGTGGCTGCCATGGACAGTTGCTCCTCAGCCACATCACCGCCTTGCAGCTAGCTAAGTATGGACTGAAACCTACAAAAACTATAAGCTAAATAAATCTTTCCTTCCTTCATTTTGAGTGTTTAATATTTTATCCTAGCAACCAGAGAAGAGTAACCAAGACACTGTTTCAGCCTTCCCAGTGACCATCCTGAAATGCTCTGATAGGCCCAGCAGCTTCGGTCATGTGAGTATTGAACTCACAGTGACACGAGGGGTGTAACCTGTAATTGTCTCAGCCTAACACACATGCTCCACCTCCTAATCAAGGAACAGCCAGCTTCCCCAGAAACACATAGAAGCATAAAGGGATTTAGCTCAGAGGCTCAAGCGCTCGCCTATTAAGCATAAACACATAGAAGGGACTGTTAGGAAGATAGACAGGAGAAAACATGTTAGAGAGACAGCTCATGACAGCCTGTTGCCATCACTGTATTTGTTTTGCTGTGACAGCTGGTTGTAGAGATACATGTCTATGATCCTAGCACTCAGGAGGCTGAGGCAGGAGGATCACCATGAGTTAGAGCCCAGCCTGGGCTACATAATGAGCTTAAGGCCAGCTGAACTACATGCAAGACCCTGTCTCAAAAGCCAAAAGGTAAATAAATAAGATGCTGCTGCTGTGATTAATTTCCAAGTTTCAGAAATCTGGGGGAAAGATTTCCAACTAGGGAGCTACTAAAAACATGTATTGAGTCAAACATAAAACAGTTTTAAAAGTTTAAAAGGGAGAAAACCCCAATGATGCATCCCAAACTACAAGACCAACTCACTCCACCTGCATTGTAGAGCCTTGTTTATGTATTTTTTTGGATCTTGTGGTTAGGCAAACAAGTGTCACTTAGTTGTTCAAATATTTGTCATGGTTTCCTGGTAACAGAAATCAAAGAATGATACCACTAAAAATATCAAGCTCATAACAGTAGGGATGAGAACGAGATGGATACAGAATCTGAGGACGGAATGGGTAGAGGAGAAGAGATGTTGGTCAAAGAGCACAAAGTTCTGTTTAAGTAGGAAGAATAAACCATAATGATCTACTGCAGGGAGTATACATGACATATCACTGATTATGTATACTTCAAAAAGATTTAAAATACTCTCACTATGAAAAAGATAAGTATGTGAGACGATGGATATGTTCATTAGCTTGATTTAATCTTTCCATGATGTAACCATATACCAAAACATCTGCTCATAAGCTGGACCTGACAGCACAGGCCAATAATCCCAGCACTCTGGAAGGCTGAGGCAGGAGGGTTTCAAGTTCAAATATGTCTTTAAAAAAAGAAAAGAAAATAGAAAATGGGTTAAGAATGTCATTCAGTGTGAAAGCCCTGGGTTCAATTTCTAGTACTGCAAAGGGAAAAAAGAAAAAACATTCAACGTATCTCACAAATGTATATAATTATTTTCTGTTCATGAAAAAAATTAGAAAAAGACTTATAACTGTCCTAATTCCTCAGCACATTTTATTGTAGTAACAGGAACCAAACTCATGACCTCACACTTAATAGGCGAGCGCTTGAGCCTCTGAGCTAAATCCCTGGCTCCCCAACACTCTTTAAAATGCTACAGCACACAACGGTCATCCTGCCCACTCATCCACCCTACTTCCCACTTCTAACTGGTGCATATTATAGTACCAGTTTGCAGACATCTAGTAACAGAGAGCTTACCGCCTCCTAAGACATAACTTTAACCACTGCTTTCCTGTCCCATCCACTCAGGGATCCAAAACCCTCTTCTAGAAATGATTTTTCAGCATCTTACAATGGCCCACATCCCTCTCAGCTCTCCAGCTCTCTCTGGGCTCAGCGTCCCCAGATATATGTGGTTGGAGCCAATGATGGCAGGGACCAGACACCATTTCTGTCCCTTGTCATCCTGCGTCTCCTGCTAGTGCACTTTAAGATCAAGGCCCTGATCCATGCAAGTGTACCGATCGCTCAGGGCGTGTGCCATTGACTTTTCAACCGGCTGTGCTCAACACAAATCACCCTGCTCTACTTCCGGAACTTGGCTTGTCCTGGACTGTCCCCTGCTTGCCCTGTATTGTCCCTAAACTGATACTTCATGGCAGTCACCCTGTGATCGGCTCCAGCAGAGAGTGACCCCTGGGCACTGCTGCCTGTTGTGGCACTGCCACCCTTGAGCTCTGTCCGAAGGCCTGGACAAGGGTCACCTTTGCTCAGGGTCCTTCCCAGAATGCAGCGTCTGGGTCAGCTCGGAGCCCGGGGACTGCTCTTTCTGCGTCTCTCAGGCAGATGGCAGGACGCAAGACTGCATCGGTGGCTTGTCTGCAGCTGCCCCTCTCCACGGGCTCACCTCGAGCTCAAACCTGCTGCCTCACTGAGGTGACAAGCTGAGGAGTGACCCCTGGAACTAATGATGACAGGGACTGAGCACAGAGTGAGGCAAAGGCTCTGCACAGCCCGGTCACCTGGAGAGCATCAAACACTACCATGCCGGGGGCCATCCTCAGGGTTTATAGTCCGTGGACCTGAGTGTCCTTTAAAAAAAAAAAAAGAATGCTTTCTAAAAAAGCTTTCAGAGTGACTCTAAAATGAGGCAGGATGCAGAGTCACTCTGAAGGGAAATGCCTTCTAGAAGGGAAATGCCTCTAGAACTTACTGCAGCCAAACAGAGACCCAAGTGCCTGGCAGAACCTCTGTGATACAACCCAAGGCAGTGCGCTAAGCACTTCCTACAGCACATCGAATCCGCCAGGCCTGGGAGGCAGGTGTGACCATGCAAGCTATGTCCAGGTGTCCAGGAGGAGAGGGGCTGGCGGGCTCGGAGGTGGTGTCTTGAGGTGCCAAGCCCTTCCTGAGCCCTGGCTTGGGCTCCCTTTGGTTCTCAGCGGGGGCAGAATCCAGTGTTGCTCCACTTCCCACCAGCCTTGCCTATTCCTCCTGACAGTTTATTTGGGAAGGACTCTATGGGTACAGCCTGGCTGCCTCAAAATCCAGCCGCCAGATCAGTCCTCGGGCGTGACTCACCCTGTCCTGTCACCTCCCACGGCCTGCCTGCTCAGACCACCTCAGCTCTGCTGGGCCTGGGGTGTGTGTGCCCCAACATCCATAAAACCCATCACACTGTAAAACTGTGTATCTAGTTAATAAACATGCTTTAACTCTCCCAGGATCTCTCATGTTGCCTGTTCTTTAATCATTTAAACATTAGCTGGGCGTGGTAACAAGCTCCTGAAATCCTAGCTACACAGCAAGCTGAGCTGGGTCTCAGTATGAGGGCAGCCTGGGAACTCAGCAGGGCCTTGTAACAAAAACAAAAAGTGAACATTGTTTGCTCTATTCCTTTGGATATTTAAATAAAATATCCTCAAGCAAAGCTAAATAAATAAATAAAATAAAATAAAAGCTGAGAGGCTGCGCCTTTGCTGGACTATTTGTTTATTTATTTATTTGATACCAGGGTTCAAACTCATGACCTCATGCTTGCAAGGCAGGCGCTTAGGCGTGCTGAGCTAAATCCCCAGCCCTGGACTAGTTATTAACATTATCAATTCCTCCCCCTTTGAGCATAGTTTCTTAAACTGCATACACTGAATTATTTTAAAATATGACTACTATTTCGTCCCAGAATTTAAAAATGCTTTTATGTCCTTAGATTCCTCTATTTCATATTCATTTTCATCATTTCTTTGGAACCCAACTTGATAAAAAGGTAGAAAGGTTTTCTTTTTTCCTACTTTGTAGTGAAAGGAAAGGTGATTTTCAATTATAAGTATTTATAGAACATCTCTCATTAGAATGCTAATACAACCAGTATTTATAGCTGTTTTAATGTTTTAAAATTCCATTTCTAGGGCCACATCTCAGCAGTACAGTGCCTGCTTGGCAAGTACAAGGTCTTGAGTTTGATTCCTGATTTCAAAAAAAATAAAAATAAAAACTGAAACTTGCATTTCCCCAGCCCTAACCCATTCTATACACCTCTCTTGTGTCTTGGGAGACTGCAGTGCTGGCCTCTCCAGGACCCATATACCCCAGGTATGAGTCTAAGCCAGGGTGGGCTCTGTCTGTAACAGGGAAGATAACATAAGACTCTGAGGAGAGCAGACATCTCAGCTAACTGCTCAGCTCTGCCACCATAGCACAAAAGCAGCCGGAGACAATGTGCATTAGCGTGTGCCAATAAAACTTTATAAAAACAGGTGACTCGCAGTGTTTCCCAGTGTGCTTGTCCACTTCCTTAGCCAGTGACTGGTTCCCAAACGCACCTGTGACCCTCTCTTGGGGGCTGGGTCTGAGGAAAGTCTCTAAGGGGCTGCTGGGAGAGTATGCCACACTGAAGACATGCCAGGAAGGGATGACTGATCTCTTTTCCTGTGGATGTCATGAAACCCAGATGTAACAGCTGGAACTGGCACTGCCTTCTTGCTCCTGACCTACAGGAGAAGCCACCACGCACAGGAGACTCGGGAACCGAGCAGAGCCATGAGAATGACAGAAGGCTTGCACGCTAGCCTGGGCCTGCCCGGCTCCCTATGTAAGAACAGATTTCCTTCTTCCTCAAGCCAATGTGTTGGTCTAAAGGCACCTGGAATCCTGCAGCCTTCCCACTTCAGTACTTAGCAAAGCATGTCACAGAGAACAGATGCGCAGTAAGCCACACTTGCTGGGCTGCCCAGCAATCTGATCCATGAACTTCTGCAAATCAGAATTCTTTCCACTATAAGTAAGACAGTGCCGCTGACAACCCTCTTAAAAAAAAAAAAAAAACCTTAAGGGGAGAAAATAATAGAAAATTCCTATTTATTTAAGATGTGCAGATAATTTTTCACTTTTCCCAAAATCCCTGTGCTTTGAAGATTGCCTCCGCCTCACATGGAGCATCTCTCCCTGGCTGGCCCGGGAAGGATGCTGCATGCAAATGCTGTGTACCCATCAGTCTTATTAGGCCTGGCTCCAACTGCTACCCCGCATGAACACAATTAAAAGTTAAACATCAATTAAGATGCACGGAATGCATTTGGCTCTCTGAAAAAACACTCAATAACCAGACACATTTGGGGCACAAATTAATCTACATTGTTTCCTTTATCACTCCTTAGTTATCAAACATACTGGGGCTTGTTTAGACTCTGCAAATTGCTCATTCGACCCGGACTGAATGAGCCATAAAAACGAGCCCAGGACCAAGGGTACAAGAGAAGGTTTGTGTGGCTCAAGTGCTGTCGGCCAGCGGGTCTGCTGTGACAGGCTCACCTGAGAGACCCCACGCTGCTCTGCACAGGGGACTCAAGGGCCATCTGGCCCCTGAGGCCTATGCCGACATGTTCAGCTGCCTGTTGAATGCGGACTTTGAGGTCCAAGAGGCGTCTCAAGCTGTAACATGTCCCAAAAAGAATGTGTTAAGTCCCCACTAAATCTTTCTCCTCCACCTTCCCTGTTTTGACAAATGACCCCAGTTGCATAAACCACCTTCAGCACCCCTGTCCGCACAATCAGCCATCAGCAGCTCCTACTGGCTGTGTTGCCAAGGTCTGAAGTGCTCCCCTCTGCCAGCTGTCACCTCCTGGGCCCCAGCCTCTGTCAGGTCTCTCTCACTACCCGGCCTTCTAAGGAGCCGCTCCGCTGCCCTCCTGCCCTGTAACAGCCTGTTCTACAAAACTATGATTCACTCAAAACCCTCCAATAGAAACCTGCATTAAGTTCCTAGTGTTGCTCAACAAATGACAACAATTTAGCAACTGAAAACAACACAAATTTATTCTGTTACATGCCAGGGAAGGTGGCACATGCCTGTAATCCCAGCACCAGAAAGGCAGAGGCAGGAAGATTGAGAACTTCAGACCAGCCTGGGCTACATAGTAAGATCCTGTCTTAAAAAACAAATAAACCAACCAAACAGAAAAACTTAAATTTTTCTTACAGTTCTGGAGATCAGAAGTGTAAAATCAGTGTGTTAGCATAGCTTGTGCTCCTGCAGGAAGCTATGTGGGAAATCTTATTTCCTCGCTCTCTTTTGGTTCCTGGAGGCAGCCTGCATTCTCTGGCTCATGGTCTCTTCCTTTCCCGCTGTAACTCTGGTCTTCTGGCCTCTCTTCGATGAGGGCCTCTGAAATGACACTGGGTCCAACTGGATCACCTCTCTGTCTTGAGATCTTTGACTGAAACCGTGAAGTTCCTTTTGCTGTGTAAGGTAACTTTCGTGCAGATTCTGGAACAAGGCACGGACATGTCGGGTGGAGAGGCTTGGCCAGCCTATCAGAAACGGAAACACCACCTCTCGGTGGGGACTGACTTGTCCCTACGGGGGTCAGCAGTGTGGTCTCTCACTCTCTCTCTCACTCAGACTCCTTCCCTGATGGCCTATGCTCCTTCAACACGCCACCCCGAGGTCCCTGCAGGCCACCACCTGCACTTCCCTCCACCCTGAGCATTCTCCTTCCAGGAACTCAAACATCTAGGCCACTCCTGAACACACAGGTGGTCCTTTCATGCTGCTACCTGAGGTCACCTGAGGTCCCTGTCAGTAAGTGAACTGCAAGTGAGCTGAGGGTCCACATCTCTCTTGTTCCCTGTCCCACCTTGAATGCAGGCTAACACCTGTCAAAACAGCATCTGTGGGATGCAAGTGATGGCCCCATAACCTAACCCATCTGGTTCTGTATTCATCCTAGATCAATTCTCAGGATAAGATTAAACCAGATGCTATGGAACAAAAACACCCATAAAGCCTATGAAATATTGGCAGGGAACAGGAGAGGTGGAGTGTGGGGATGGGGCTGAGAAAAACACAGACACCATAATTACTCCGTGATGATGACTTAGAAGGATTAATAATGGTCAGTTCTACATTCAGTGTACGTGTCAGGGTGACAAGGCCACCAAAGACATGACCTTCAATGACCTTCAAGCAAAGGGAAAAACTGCTTCTTGGACACGTTTTTTACATTGACTCATAAAAGCTGTATGTATTTCCAGACTGTGTGATAATTCCACTACATATATATATATATATATAAAATATATTTATCATTCTTTGTGTTGGGATCTTTGGGCTCCTCTGTCCTGGTCTTTTATAAAATAGGAAAATCGTCGGTCACCCTATTGCACGTGACACCCTAGAAGTTATTCTTCCTCCTCAGATCTAGCTGTACTTTGGTTCCCATTATGCAGTCTCCCTAGAGCTCCTCTCTCCTACCCTTCCCAGCTTCTCTGAACCCCTTACTGTATGAGATCAATTTGCTCAGCTTCCACATACAAGAACATGCGTTATTTATCTTTCTGTGCTTGGTTTTGTTCACTTACTATAATGTCCTCCTGTTCCACTGGCTCTACTTTACTAATATTATCTGGCATTTATCTGGGGGAATAATCAGAACTAAACAGTGCTGTAAGAACGTTGCCCAAAACATCTCATTTGTTACGGTTTGTGTTCAGACGACCCCCAAACCTCATGTAATCATGGAGGTGGCTGCATCTAGCATTTGTGATTGGTTCGTCGTCTAGCACTGGGATTTGTGATGAGTGCTGTACATGCCCAGGGTGGTGCCAGCATACAATATAAGGGAGGTGTGCTCTTTGCTCTCTGTTTTGTCCTATTCTTGCTTGCTGTTTGCAGCCACCATGCACAGCTGCCCCTCAGCCACACCGCTCTGTCTTGAAGCCAGCTGAGTATGGACTGAAATCTTGAAAGCTGTAAGAGAAATAAACCTTTCTTTCCCTAATTTTGGGCATCAGGTATATTGTCTAAGCAATGAAAGAAAAGTAACCAAGACATCATTTAACCCTCACATTCTTATAATGGAGAGGGAAATGTTACTTCTCGCTTTATAGAGCATTATAGTTCGAGGAACTTGAAGAACTTGCCCAAGTTTACAGAATTAGCATGTGTAAGAATTAGGATTCATGAGTTCAAAAACTGGTATTATACCTGCTAGATGCTCTGCTTCACCAATTACTGATTATGATACACACAACTGAGAGTTAGTTAGAAAATACCAATGTGCTCTTGAGAAACTGTGGAATTAAGAGTCCGAGCAGCCCTCTGCTGCCAAGGGAAAAGCCAGAGACAAAGCCCTAAATTTATCACTACAGAACAGCAGTGTGTCAGTCAGCTCTGCAGACATGACCATCTCCTGATAACTCAGGTCTCCTATTTCAGAATCTTCCAAATCTGCCTTCTACTTCATTCTCTGTGCCCAAGGAGTCATAAAGCCCTGCCACCAATTCCTCTAATAGTTCTTTCTGTGATTGTTTTCAAAAAAATAGAAGAAAATCATTCATGGTAAAGCTAGTTTAATAATAAAAGCAATGTAAGGGAAAGGAAGTCTCTGTCTCATTCTAGACCCCGTGTCCTTTTCTGGAGAAAGTTGTTAAACATGCATGCATGAACACACATGCACATGCATGCATATGAAGTGGAGCAAAAAGACCACATGTGTGTCCCTCTGGATTTGGGAAGGGAGTGGATGGGCTAAGGCCAGGGGACCAGCATGGGGGCTTCTACAATGGTGCTCGTGAACCATGACAAGGTTGCTAAGTAAGACCATGGCAACCTGCAGATTTAAGAAATAATTACAGGTGGGATAGAGACAGAGGGACAATGCACCTGGAGAGAGCTGGTGCTTGGATCTGGGGTGAGAGTTTGGAATGACTCCTCCATACCTGGCTTAGGCACCTGGCTTCCCTGCAAAGGTACACAAAGAACTGGCCCTTGACTTCAGCTTGGTGATACTTGCGGTGTGCGGGAGACACAGAAGACAGCTAGGAATGAGCAGCTCTGGACTCGGGGAAGAGGTTGGGCTGCAGCAAAAGGGGCTGCTGCAGTCGTGGACAGTCCTGGTCTCACGGGTGAAGGAAGCCCCATCATGCTGTCCTGTCCACTGCAAGGACAAGGCCACAAACCTATTTCTATCTAGAGACGTGTGTGTCACCTGGTTAAAGTTGTCCTGTTCTGCTTTTCTGTATGTATGTCCTGCTGTCCTGTACCTGTCATCCATTTGAGGATTGAGATTTAGCAGGTTTCATACATGAGGGACACAGCATCTCTGCACTGCACGCACATTGTCTCAAATGAGGATATACAGCCCCCTGCAGTCAGGCTGAGTCTGAGCAAACGTAAGCCACATGCACAGGGCTGAAATACGCATCCCTGTTCGCCTGCTGTCTTGCACATCTGCTGTCACCTAAACAACGGCCCTATCCAGAGATGACCTCGAGTGGGGCAGGGCACATGAGTGAGAAACCAATGCTCACTGTCTACTGCAGGCCACTGAGGTTCTACAGTGCTTCGGCAGCATCTGTTCCTTTTCTGCCCACTGAAGTAAAATTTATATACGAGAAAATGTGCAGGTCTTAAACATACTCTTAGTCCATTTTAAAAAACGCACTTGTAACTGATGCCCCTGGCAAGACACGTAACCTCAGAAGTCACCTAGTTAGCCCTTGGACCAATCTTCACCACATCCTAGAAGCAAACACTGACTGACTCTTCTCACAGCAGCTCAGATTCTGCACATTTTGAGGCAGCAGTGTACAAGGGATCAGCCAACCCCAGCCCACTTCCTGCTTCTATATGACCCATGAGCTAAAATGGTTTTTATATTTTTAAATGGCTCAAAGAAAATCAAGAGGGACATTTTGCGGCACATGAAAATTATATGAAGTTCAAATTTCAGTACTTATAAATAAAACTTTCTTCTTGCTAAGCTGATTATCTCTAGTACTTTCTTACAATAGCAGAATACTAACACTCATTAAAGGAAAAGCTCACTCCTCCCTAAGAAATGCACCTCTGTCTCCACCACATGGTTACCAAAGGCTGGAGTCAAGATCGAGAAAGAGATGTCTAGAGTGTTGTTTTAACTACATGTCTATGAATCATAACTATCATTCATTCAGCCTTCCAAGCTCAGGAAAAATTGAAATATTATTAAAATCTGCAGTATAGAAAATAAAAGCCTTTCATAAGCCCAGTTCTCAGGGAGAATTCTATTCAAAGTCTTAAAACTAAGTTGCAATTCATATCGAACTGTTCTTGGTGTTGTAGTGTTTCACGAGGACCAGCATCATGAAGATCTGTCATCACTGAAACAGGACAAGTGACATGATAAACAGGAACAGGCCCAAGCTGAGTGCCACAAGAGGGTGTGGAGTGTGCCAGCATCTCACCATATTTTCTTTATCCATTCATCTGTCAGTGGACATACAGGCTATTTCCAAAATTTAACTGTTATAAATTATGCTGCTATAAACACAGGTAAACAAGTATTACTGTACCTTGATGTCTTTATCTTTTGTAAACATACCTCGAAGAGGTATGGGTGGGTGAAATGGAATCTCCAGCTCTAGTGTTTTGAGGAATCCTTAATACTGATTTCCATAGTGTTTACACTAGCTTACATTCCCATCAACAATGGAGGGTTCATTTTCCTGGGTATCCATGGCATCATTTGTTCACTTGGTTTCTTGATGGTGCCCATTCTTTCTGGGGTAAGCTGGAGTCTTGCTCTAATAGCCAGCCATGCTGAAAACTTTGTGTACTTGTTGGTGCTTCAATGCTTGTGAAGTGATTAATCACCCATTCTTGTCTACACATCCTATGGATTTTCCCCAGAAAAATACACAGGCTCACATTCCCCATTCATTAATCTATGGGGCTCTTGGACTCCTGGTGCACGGCAGGGAGCCCAGCTGGAGCAGCACGTCCAATGAGGCAGAGCCACCTGAGTGACACTGTAGAGAGTCCCTAGGGACACCCAAATGGCAGGGGACGTGTCCCTACTTCCGGCTTCACAGTGTGCCGCATCCCGGTCACCTCCGGAGTGTGCCCTCCACGGAGCCTGAGCTGGACTCTACATTGTTTTACATCTGTACAAAATCTATTAACGGACTCTGAAATTATAACCTAGCTCACCTTTAGAGAGAGAATGCAAGAGTTAGAGTAAATGATATTGGCATTATCGTACTGTGTGTACGTGAATGTGTGCACATGCGTGTGTGCTAGGTGGTGTCCCCCTGGGAGATAAATTGCACATTCTGAGATTATCATTTCCTGGGTCACCAGACTCGCACCTCAGTAGGAGCCAGCCTCTGGGTCACAGGCTTACCGACCCCAGAAAGCTCAGCTCAGCTCCTCCGTCCACAGCAGCCCCACCGTCCGGGCCACCATGATGGAGAAGGTGGCCCCTCACACTGCAGCCTTTAGCAGCCCTGAGAAGTCCCAGGACCCATCTGCCTCTTATCGCTGAGCCTGCTTAAGCTGCGCCCCACTGCATGGCCCAGAGGGGATTACCAGCTGTCACATAGCTTTTATCTTTCCACCTACCCAACAGCAGACAGGAGAGCTCACAATGTGACAGAAATAAGAACCCAGAGGGAAGGAATCCCCACAGGGGTGACTCTGCATCTCCCAGGCACTAGAAGCATCCTGCACAAAATGTGAAACATCAATCTCGGTTCTCCTGAATGTTCCCGTCTCTTCTTGGCTGAAGGCATGAGGCGGATAAATAAGTAGCTGCCAACCGCCAGCCCTGGCCAGCAAAGAAAATCAAACTGCAAAAAGCAAGCGAATTGAGAAAGGCAAGTGACCATGAGCTTTCACAAGGACACACACACACACACACACACACACACACACACGCAGAAGGAAAGGAAAGAGCACCACCCTTCCTGGGTTTTCTACGACAGACCTGTAATTGTTCCTGAGGGTATCTCCAGACAACACAGGAATTCCTGCGGGTTCAGCTAAGGAAGAGAACATTTGCATTTCTCAGGGTCATCAGACTGCTGGCCCCACTTCTGCGTATCCGTGGACACAGGGCCAACAATTCTGCTGTCCTATCGTGCGAAGGCTGACCGAAACTCAGCGTATTTTCCCAGGTCTGATTTCTTTTCCAGTCACCCTTGAGGCTAACAGAATGATCTGCAGGGCCAAGTGGTCCAAAGGACCCTGGAATAGCTTTTTTAAATATGCAGTGTTTAAAATTTTTCAATGGTTTCTCAGTTCTCTCAGCTCCCTATGCTGACCCCTAACTCAAGGGGACCATGTGCCTTAACAGCTCAAACAGAGACACTTTCAAGAGCGAAAGATGGTGTATTAATAATCCCAAGATGATAGCCAGAAGCCAGGGTGGGGTACACTGGGAGACCAGACTACAGATTCCTACCCGGAGGGCTCTGATGCAGGCTGTGACACCCTCCAGCTTTCTCCACACCTCCTGGCCCTTGCCACATGCGGTCTGCCACTTGCTCCATGGGCTCCAAGCTTCTTCACTTGGGACAGACACACACACATGCATGCGCATGCACACACACACACACACACACACACACCCTCCCACCTCAGTGAAGGAAGCCCACAGCTGGGCTTTCTTGCCACCAAACCTCAGCCCCCTGGGCTGTGTGACAGAAGGAGGCACTGCATTCTGTCGCCCCTTTTGAGATACTTTCCTTCACACTAATGCCTCTGGACACTGCCGTGTGTGCCCTGGACCATGTGGCCTCTGACCTGGTCCTGGAAGGGTTTGAAGCTCAGGAGGCTGGGGAAAGAAACCCAGTGCCACGACCCCTCATTTGAAATCTGAGGCTTCCACTGCTTTTGAATTCAGAATTTTTCATCGGAACACGGTGACATTATGTAATATTGCCGCCGGGGCTGGGGCAGCACCCTGTAACCTACTATGTGGGTGTCTCTTCAGCAAAAGGTGCAAACATTCTCACCAGTGGCTACACAGAGCCTCCAACCCACCTCACATCCCTCTGGGTTAGACTTTGAGAGTCACTTAGCTCATGTGAGTCAGAAGTTCTGCAAAGTTGGAAAGAACCTCTGATTTTTAAGAGCTTTTGAATTTTAGAATCATGGAAAAGGAGCAGTGGATCTAGAGCAGTTGACATTTTATTCCAAATACAGAATATAGTATACTACACGCTTCGTGCCACATTAATATATATTACACATGTAGGAATGCTCTCTTAACCTTCAAATTTCCCTACAAATATCCTCATCGCTAATGTTTCAGAAAGATAAAACAATGTTTCCCAGGAGAGCATTCACAAGGGGCCACCTTCCAGGTCAGACAGCTGGTGCGGTGCAGGCTCCTGCCCAAACTGCAGTGATCCTAGCAATCTACGGACATAGGAAGAGGACCATGTCACCCACCGTCACCCCTGAAGTATACAACCTGAGTTTTCAAGGAAAGTATGGAACCACCAAAGAGAATCTGAGGATCCAAATGCAGTCCAGTTGCCTTCGTTTCCTGGCCCTTCTCTTCTCACAGCACCCTGGCCCAGCACCTGGGAGCACATGGCCAGCGAGGCACGCCCTGATGCTGTCAGGAGCCGCTGGCGGTTAAATCCTCCCCACCACTGTTCACCGCACACCTGCACTGGACCGGGGGCTCTGCAAAGCAGGTGGTAAACAAAATGGACAGTGCTCGAGCCACTCGGATCACAGTTTCAGCTCCAGCTCAGTTCCAACAAGTTCATCTCATACGACTGAGCGATTCTGAAACATTACTACGATAAACACTAATGACATGAATGAAGTCTCCATATGCCCACCGAGTTGCCACCCTAACATTCATACGGGCCACCCAGACTCTATTTTAGGTTTGTAGGTTTTCTGAAACAGGCTCTCTACGCAGTTCAGGCTGGCCTTGAATTCACTGTGTAGCCCAGGTTTTAACTTGTGGTGATCCTCCTGCCTCAGCCTCCTGAGTGCTACACGAGTGCACCATCACACCCAGCACTGTTATTTATTAACAGAGGGTTAACACGATTTGCACACATATCACACATGTGTCATGAATGCTTGACAGTGGAAAAACTAATACCACCCAGGAATGTGGTTTTCAGAAACCAGTCAAACCAGTGTCTTTGGCCTGCTGAAAGCTGAGATCATCCAATTAAAGCTGCATTCCACAGAAGCAGGCTGCAAAGCTTCTGGTAAAACATATTAGAATTTCAAGAGACAAAAGAAGCGCAGAAAAACATTTCAGCATGGTGAGAAAGCTTAAGTAAAGGGTTTTTTCTAATAAAAGTTTTCTAATTAAAAAAAAGAGAGAGAGCTGATAAGGGGAGCCTTTCCAGGCTCCCCCTACACTGCAGATCTAAGGGCTCCACCCGTGGCTACCTACTGTCGCCATGGTAACGAAAGCCAACAGCTCAAGTGGCTCTGACTGGATCCATGCCAACCAGATCTGGCATCATGTGAGAAAAATACACCTTTCTTCGCTTAAGCCACTCTTCTTTGATTCTTCTGTTCTTTGCAACCAAACACTCCTAACAAAGCACACAAGACAGAAGGTGGAACTTCAAAGTTTGAACCTTGGGCAGCCGTAGCTATAGAGACAGAGAATTCTCCGCAATTAGTGGCGCGGTGTGGATACCAGGAAGCCACGAGTCTGTGGTGGAGGAAGATGAAATGCCAACCTCATGGGCGCCGCTGAACATCCGCTCCCTGGTTCTTTCTCCCCAACAGAATCCTTCCCGAGTGGGGACCCCAGCGTCCTTTCCCTGCCCCACAGCAAGCCCATTTCAGCCACCTGGGCAAAGCCTACTCTCTGAAGCCCGGAGGGTCCATCAGTCCGGGGCTGAGCGTGCCCACTGTGTAGACAGTGAAGCTGTTTTAGTGTAGATTTCCAGACGGACTCAGTTCTGACTCTGACTTACTCAGGGCCTGAGCACTTACACCATCAGAGTCTTCAGGCCATTTGGTAGAAGTAGTTTCATAGGGGTCCAGGCTCATATTTAATACAGCACCGTTACTGTTCTTAACTCAGCGGCAGCTTTTCATTTTTATTTTATTTCTGTATAGCTTTTTAAAGAGATACCAGAGAAATGACGGATTCCCTGATCCTGACAATCTCACCTCCTCTTCCCTCTTTTTTTTCCAGCACTGGGGATCAAACCCAGGACCTCCTGCATGCTAAGTACTCGAGCTACCATGGAACCACAACCCAACCGTCCCTTTCCCTTCTGGAATTTAAGAAGTACTCTATGCATTTCTTACTCTTGTGTTTTTCAAGTTTCATTTATAAATAACAAATCTTCATGTTCTGCCTCAGTGGTTGGAGTGCACCTTCTACTCCAGGAGCAACGAGGGCCCCGCCGGGGTTTATACAGCGGACATCAGGACCAGACGCCTTTGTTTAGAACAATCCTGGGGCTGCGCTATGGGAACTCATGGGCCGAGGCAGCAGGAGGAGACCAGCGCAGGCAGGAGCCATGACTCAGGCCTTGTGGGCCGGGGGATCGGAGAGGTGGCGGGGGAGAAAGGAGGGGCAGGTCTGGGGACAATCACATTTAGGAGGAGGGGAACAAGGAGTGTAAGTGATGCAGATTTGGCTCGGGGTGGTTAGTGATGCCGTCCCAAGGTGGGAGGGGAAGAGATGCACGTACCTGCAGTTTTGAGGACGGTGGGATGGGGTGTGGAGGTGATCACTGGACAGCGGAACACATGAGCGAGGCGCTCAGATTGGAGCCATAACTAGAATTTGAAGGTAAACTAACGCAATGGGATGGGCTGAGGTCACTGAATAGAAATGAACACAACGGGAAGGCAGTGTCAGGGAGAGGAGGGATATGTGTGAGAAGCAGCCTCACAGAGAAGAAATGGCCAGAAGGAAAGGAAGGAGGCGTCCTCAGAGGAGGCGGGGAAGGGGAGCAGGGTGGAAGTGGGGAGGAAAGCAGGGAGGACCGAGTGGCCCACTGTGCTCAAGGCCAGCGCCCAGCTCACCTGACCCCAGGTCCGCTCCTGCCCAGCACAGACGTGGGCATCGGCCACCTTGCACGTCCATGAGCTCCTCCTCCCCTGGCCAAGTTAACTGGCCCGAAGGTGGTGAACAACCCAACCATGATAGGAAACACCTTGGGCTGAGCTTTTGAAAGGCACAGGGGCCCCAGACCCAGCTCTCGTGGGGTGTCACCTGCCCCTGTGGTAGAGTTCAGATCTGAAATGTTCCCTGAAGGATCATGTGTGTGGTTTGGTCACAAGCCTATGGCAATACTTGGAGGTGGCAGGGAATTTGGGGGGCAAGGCAGAGCGGGAGGAAGTTAGGCTGGGGGGGCTGCGCCCTTGAAAAGGATCTTGGGACCCTGACCCCTTCCTCTCTCTTGGTTTCCCCAACATGAGGAAGTGAGCAGCGTTGCTTAACCCCACTCCCTGCCATCGCCACAGGACCAAAAGCAACAGAGCTAATACACCATGGACTACACCTCTGAAACCGTGAGCCCAAGGCAACTTCTGCTTATAAACTGATTTCCCAGGTACTTGGACACAGTGACAGAAAGCTAACGCATTCTACCGTGTGGATCAGGAAGCAGCAGAGACTTGGGAAGTGGAGCAGAGAGCCAGGAGCACACTGGTCCGAGGAAGACATCCTGTGTTCTGATAAATGACACCTTCTGGGCTATGGCTGGTTCCAGTCCGTATGTCTTACTTGGCACTGTAAAATATCCTAAAAATACATCCAGCCAGAAAGGCAGAACTGTAAAGGGCTGTGTACCTGACAAGATGAAATATGTGCTAAATGGAGATGGAAGAGGTGGCTGTGGGAGCTCAGGAGGAGGGGAGATTAATTTTGGCTGTTTCCAGAAGGGAGGTGGTGCCAGAGCTGCTGCTTTAAGGATGAGGGGGCCCTTGTGGGGAAAGAAAGGGAAGAGTGCACCCTAGCTGAAGGACGTGTGGCACAGTGCAGAGCCCGGGCAAACAGCACCCGGAAGCGTGGGGGGCAGCCAGGCGCCTGCTCTGGTTCCTCCTGCATGCACTTCCGGGGACCCCAGGAAGGCTCCCTACTGCCCACCTTCTCAGCCACCCTCTTGCAGCCCTGTGCTGAATCCTCTGCACCTCGAACCAGAGATCCACATCCAACTCTGCACATCCTGTGCTGGGCACAGAGCCTGGTGAAGCTAGGACATGGCACAGTCTCGACACAGTGCCTGCTGCTCGGCCAGCACATGCAGAGGACAAGGCCACAGGGACTGAGTAGCCAGGTTGGGTCTCATTTGAAGCAGCAGTGGTGGCTACAGGGCAGGTGGAGGGTGTGTGCTGATATTCAGGCTTAGCTTGTGAAAACTCATGGGCCGAAGAACATTAGAGCTGTTTATAGTTTTTAAATTTACAATAAGACACACACACAGAGAAGCTCAACATGTTAGCTCAACATGTTAGCCGAGCATGGTGGCACAAGCCTGTGATCCCAGCACTCCTGAGGCTGAGGCCGGAGGATCACAAGGTTAAGGTCAGCCTGGGCTACACAGTGAGCCCCTGTCTGAAAAAAAAAAAACAAACAAAACCAAAAGAACCTGCCCATTTTAACCATTTTTAATGGTACACTTCAGAGGCATTAAATACATTCACATTGTTATATAACCTTTAACCAGTGGTGGTGAACTTTTTAGAGATGAGGGTCCAAACTGCAACCCCAAACCCACTCATTTACCCCAAAGTGCCAGCCAGCACTGCTATTAAAGCTCAGTGCTGAGGGTTTAGTTTAAAAAAAAAACTCATTCATTAACAGCTTTGTCTTAAAAGAAAAAGTAATAGTACACGTGCCATTGGTTCATCACCCCTCACTAAACCATCCACCTCCGGACGCATCCACTACCCAAACTGAAGCTCCTGGCCCTTTGAGGATGGCCCTCTCCCCTGTCCAGCCCCTGGCAACCACATCACCCTCTGTCTCTATGACTGCTGTCCCTCTGGCAGCCTCACACAGTGGAACCTAAGGTATTTGCTCTGTGAAAACAACTCACATTAGAATGTACTTTAAGCTGTATTTACCAAGGTGTTATCCCTTCCTCCCTGTGAGGTCAGCAGGGCAGGAGCTACTGGTCTGCTTTCGGAGGCCAAGGGAGCTGAGGCTTAGGAAGGTACAGTGATTAGTCCATGCCTCAGGCTTCCAAGGCTGACAAGTGGCCTGTGGTACCCAGGGATGCCAGGCTTAGCTGACCTTACACTCCCCAGCAGCTGGTTCAGAACCTCACAGTCAGGATGGTGGCAGGACCAGCACCACACCCCTCAGCTCACGCCTGCCGGCCTTCCCCACAGGGCCCCCACCCTGACTTACGCTTTGAGTACTTTAGGAGGATTAGCCATCAAAATAAAAAACAACCAATCAGCAGGATGGTGCCAAACACGAGGAAACTCAGCCAGAGGCCAGAAAGCGTCTCTCCATGGAGTCAGAGTGTTCGTTTCCATGGCTGAGTGCAGAGATGGCCGGGAATAAGACCTCAGCTTTTGTGCTCACTTGGGCAGCACAGACACTAAAACCGGAAGACCTCAGCTTTTACTCACACCCGATTTGTGGCAGTGATGGAATTTTTGGTAAGCAAGAGAGGACTCAGAGAAGTCAAAGTCATTAACAGGAAAAATTATCAATCTGAGTATGTTAGTCACTTTTATATCACTGGAAAATACCAGGTACCTGCAACTTAAAGAAGGAGATATTTATTTGGCTCATGGTTTTAGAGAGTTCAGTCCCTGGTTAGCTGGCTCTGAGGCAGAAATGGCATGATGGAAGGATATGGCGGAGGAAAGCCACTCACCACATGGCAGCCATGAAGCAGAGAGACAAGGGAAGAGCAGGGACAAAGACACACCCTTGGGACGAGGCCCTCCCTCCCACAGCACGTCAGCTCTGAACTCCTCAATGGATAAATCCACTGATGTGTGTAGCACCACAGGATCAGGTTGGAACAAAACCTGGATTTCTTTGTTACCCTGCTTAGGAGAGAAGTGGGGCGCAACTGAAGATTAGATGAGCTATAGAAATCTAGCTGCACTTTCTTAGTGTATGTGGGTATAGTGTAAGTCCTTTGCCATTACAGGATGAATAGTTACTGAATACCTACTGCCTGTGCTAATTTACACTCCCATGCCCAGTGTAGGAATCACCACCACCACCCCACCACCCCACCCATGTCTCATTCACTATTCTCTGTTTTCCTGACAGCAGTTATTCTGCCTTTGCATGAAATGAAATCTTGACCTCTCAATGTAGTTTTGATTTGCATTTCCCAAAAGGCAAAAGGTTTTGAACATCTTTTTCATATATTAATTGGTCTTTGTACTTCTTTCAAGAAGTATCTATTCAATTCATTTGCCTATATGTATACACTGACTGGGATATTTTTGCAGTTCATATTTTTAATATTCTAGCTAAGAGTCCTTATCGGAAGAGTAGCAGGTCAAGATTTTTCCCTTTCTGCAGTCTCCTCACTCTGTCGATTCTCTCCTTTGCTGTGCGGAAGCTTTTTAATCTGATGCAGTCCCATTTGTACACTTCCTAAGTTTTTTAACCAATTTTCCCTCTTAGCCCTGGTGTCCCAGCTCTTCCCAAGCTTCCTGCTGCAGTGACCCAGAGGCGACACCGAGAATCCGCGTGGGGAAGACACCCTCAGCTGCTGCCCCCACCCAACTCAGAGTCTGCCCCGAAAGGTGACCAGCAGGACAGGAAGGCTGAGGGTACGTTCAAATTCAATATTAGAAAACAAATAAGACCCTGCCTGCGTCACGTAACTCAGTGACACTAAAGGGATTAAACAGCTCAGGCCCAAGGCGCTAGAGGAAAACAGGTCTCATATAAGGTGTAGGGATAAAAAACTTGATGAACGTTTGGGATACGTAGAAATGGATTCATGATTTATTAAGTCACGGTATCTCTTTCCCAGGAGGAATTTTAGCTTCCCCTGCCCGCAAACATGTTTGGGGAAAAGACAAATTATTCTTGCCTACTCTGAAGCCTTCTGCCCCATCTTCAGGCCCCGTCCTCTTTCACTGATTTCTTTTTCAGATCTGTGTGGCGTGACTTCCTTCTGGGGACCTCTGAAGATGTCGCCCTGCACCCCACACGTCCTGGCCTCTATGCTGTAACTGCTTGATCCCTGGGAGCCCTCTGGACTCCTGTAAATGTCTTTAAGCCTGAGATCGCATCTCGTCAGCATGACACTCCCAGCAGTAACACAGTGCAGACATTTGCTCAGCGACCAACGGAAAATGACCAACTGGCCCCAAATGAGTGTGCAGAACCCCAGGCATCAGTAATCTGAATGGAGGGAGAAATTTCCTGACTGTCAGCCAACACAGCACGGTACAAACAGGAGAGGTGCTTGGTCAGGAGAATCTAAGTCCACATTTGGCTGGAAAAGGGCCCCAAAGTACAGCAATGGCATTAAAAAAAACAACAGACTAGTACAATAATTATTCCTGCACTGGACACCAGGACCGCAGGGCTGGCCGAGCACAGCTTCCCACAGGCTGTGGGCTGCAGGAGGCTCCCCTTTACTTACCTGGGTTTCACTTAATTGTGTCTATCATGAGAAGGTGAGTGAAACACAGATTCCAAGTAGATTTCATATATTTGATATAATACTTAAACCATCTTTCACAGGCTTTTAGAAAAGTAATAGATGCTCATTATAGAAAATGTTTGCTTTTAAAAGAAGGAATGGAGAAATAATCCCCAAATCCCATTTATAGTCCCAGTATCTAGAGCTTCAGCACTTTCAAAGCAGATGAGAGTGAGAGCCATCTGAACTCTCTATGGCATAAAATATTGAAAATATGAAATAAGAAAATGGATCAAATGAAATTTTAAAGTACTTTTTTCTAAGTTTAAAAAAAGTTCAATGGCTTTATACTGTACCTTATATATCTTAATGGATCCTGTCATAAATTTTATTCTGCAAATTACATTTTCTGCTTACTATTGGTCAGCAACCAATGGAAAATGACCAACTGGCTCCAAATGAGTGTGCAGAACCCCAGGCATCAGTAATCTATAGTTCACCTAGTGCAACACTCAGTTCAAACCCTCTTCTCCCTCAGCTTTTGAAGAGCTAAATGATTCTTTAGCATCTCTTGCAATGAGTGGACTGGATGGCTGAAGCTGCAGCAGCTCTTTTGTGACCAGGAGGTGTGACGCATCAGAATGTCCTCAGGAAATGCAGAGGAGTCGGTCTTTATGTTAATGAATCAACTGAACCAGCACCAGAAACTCTCTACGTGGGTCTTCACTGTATGAGATATTAATTCCTACTTATTATAGCCCCTTTAACAACTGTTACTAGTTGTAGCCAAATGTATTCATGACATAAAAAGTAACGTAAACAACTTTCCAAATCAACAATTTACATTTACTCTACTACAATGTCATTTTACATGGCCACCTCCTATTGCTCAACATTGTATCATTTTTTCATTTAATTCTTACAAACCCTGGGTGATGATTTTTCTAGGTAAAATCTTTGTACACACCCATGATTATCTTCTTAGAATAAACTACTAGAGACAGGATTTGCTGGTCAAAGGGCATGCCTATTTTTAAGATCAAAACCAATCTGTACATCCTCACATGCTCTTCATACAGAGAATGTTGTTTTTCAACAACAACAGAATCAGCCAGGCATGGTGGTAGGTGCCTGTAATCCTAGCCCTCTGGAGGCTGAGGCAAGAGGATCACCACAAATTCAAGACCAGCTGGGCTACATAGTGAGACTATGTCTCAAAAAAAGAAAAATTAAACCACACCAAAAATAATGCCTCATTGTATCATCCTGCCTAAGGTTTCTTTTACAATCAAACATCTTGCTTCATATTTTTAATATTTTATGCAATATAAAGTTAAGATAACGCCCACAGTCACTTTAAAAGTCTGAAGCTCCAGATACTGAGATTATAAATGGGATTGTGAGAGTATTTCTCCTTTCTTTTTTAAAGCGAACATTCTCTATAATTTCTATATAGTTTTGTGTAATTTGACTTGTAACAAGCAAAGATCTGAATGTGGGTTTTGCAGGCCTACAACTGACTTCAGCCTTGTCACTCACTTCCAAAGAGAGCGCCACAACCCAGGCCGTGCAAGTCCCCCTCGGGGCCAGCGTGGGCAGGCCGGGGGGAGCTGGAGCGGGCTCCCCAACAAAAGTAGGTTAGGTGCACAGGGCTCCGGGGACAAAGGAGCGGACCGCTGGGAAGCCAGGCCTTTGGGAGCCCTGAACAGGGACCCGGGAAGGACGCCCGCCAGGGGGCGCCGGCCCCCTCCTCCCCGCTGCGGTCCCCTCGCGGCAGCGCCCCCTGTCGGGACAGCTGTTCCCTGTGCTCAGTCACTGGGCTCCCGCTGGGCTTCCTTCCTGGCGCTGTCCCCACCCAAGCCCAGGCCTGCGGTGGAGCTGGAGCTGGCGGCTCCTGGCACGCCACGGCGGGCTGGGAGCTGTGCGGCCCGATGTCCCGGGCACATGCAGGTGGGTTTCCCCGAGGAGCAGGCCAGGGGCTCACCACAAGGGCTTTCCCCACATTTGTTGCTGATATTTTGTTCTTTAAAATGCTATTTTAAATTATTTTTCTCATGACGACTTTCAGACAAAATATTAAAGGTCATGGTACAAGGAGCCCCACGGAGGCCTCATTCTTATTTCAGAGCTTCCTGTAGTTTCTGGGTATGTACTGGAACCCCTGAAAGCAAATACCAGACACCTTCTTTTTTTTCTTTTTTCTTTTTTGTCTTTTTGAGACAGGTCTCACTGTGCAGTTCAAGCTGGCCTTGAGCTCACTTTGTAGCCCAGGCTGGTCTCGAACTTGCAACGATCCTCCTACCTCAGCATCCTGATTGCTGGTGTTACAGATGTGCGCCACTATGTCTGGCTACAGACATATTTTACATGCCATTGTTAACCATCCCTGTGTCCAGAGACCGCCTTCACCAGGGACAGAACCCAGAAGCACACAGACCACAACAAAGGGCACTAGCAGCCCTGGCTGTTGGCGGGTGCTGGTGATTGTCCAATCTAACCGCAGCATGCCGCCTTTTCCACTGAAAGGTTCCCACTGAATGCTTTAAGAACACAGGGCGAGCAAACACAGCCGGTTAGCCCTGCGGAAAGCGTAGGCACAGCCAGGCAATTGTCCAAAAGCACCAAACAGTAATAAGCCAGGTCAGACGGCCCTGCTGCCCTTGGTCATTCAGTTGTCACCTCTCTGATTACTTAATCTTCCTGCTTAATCCCTCCAGATCCTGGCAGGAGCCTTGATCACTAAATGGCACAGCCTCTTCCTCACAAAGTGGGGACATTAATTAGGGGTGTTTCTGAGAATGAGAGGGTGTGCTCGCCCCTAGTAGTGGGCAGGGCTGTCTGGGGAGGACAGTTTGTGACAGTCACACACGACAGGCACCGGCTCAACCACAGGGCCTGCAAGAGCCAAGCGCAAAACGGACTAAGGAACCAATGACCTGGGACTAAAGAGGGCCCGACGCCCCTCGGAGTGCTGGCATCTGACCAATCGGGCAGCGATTTGTAAACAAGTACAACGAAACAACAGAAGCTGGTGAATAAGCTTTCAAAATCTACCACCCTAACATGAGGGCTGTTTCCCTCCTTCTGTGTAACTTCTGAGGCTTTGACCTTCGCGGTTCGGATAGAACACGGCTGGAATCTCATACCCAGGCAGTCGTACATGCTGTCTTCCTCACTTAACACGGACTTCACATCACAGTCCACGGCCGCACGGTCTGCAGGAGTGCCCACGAGTGACCGTTTAAGTTACTGCCCGGCTCCACGTCTTTCCTGTTCCTCTGCACAGCTATCTCTTTTTTCAGGATGCGAAAGAAACCTCCCTTTTGTCTTGGGTTTGTCCTCATCTGCCACCACTTTTGCCAAGAGGCCCTGGCCCCGAGTTCTGTCGTTCCCCAGACCTTAGCTCCTGCTCTGCCTTTACAGACCACGCCCTTCAAGGCCACGCTGTCACTGCTTGTTGTGGGATCTGTTTGTCCACCAGACAGAGGGCAGGGTCCAATTTTCTGAGTCTAATTAGATGGGTGGCCTTGGTCTCCCTTGGGCCTCGGTTTCTTCACCTGTAAAATGGGAGAGGAATACACAGGCTATCCCACCTATAGGGAAGCAGTGAAGATCCTAGGAGACAGTAAGATATATGATGATGCCTGGTACAGCATGGGAGGTTACAAAAATGTCTACAACCATTACAAACTATAATACGCTATCTGATTCTATACCCTTTGAGGCTCACAAGACTGAGACGCATGGCGATAGCTAACGTCCATGGAAGGACACTGTGTTAGCTCACGTGCATGTCCCATTGTAACCTCGCTGTTAATGAGTGGGACCAGGTCTAGTATGACCTTCACCTTCCAGAGGCTCAGAAGACTTAAATCACTGACTCACAGCTTTAGAATGTGGGCTCAGACTCAGCACAAGCCTCTCCATGCTTTGCAAAAACTGCCCATCCATCCATCCATCCATCCATCCACACAAAACAGTGCATACAATTTCTAGAACTTCATGAAACCACCCCCAAGCCCATCTTCTTTGCAACCCTGTTGCAGGAAGGTGAATTGTGTGGAAAAACTCAAAGATTTATATCCCCGGAGCTGGGAAGTTATGAAAGTAAACTGTGTCAGCAAGAATTCTGGAGGCAACCTTGCAGCCTGGGAACGGGCGGTAAATCTTGAGGTCTCACTAGACATGGTTTCCTTGGCAACCAGGCTGATTGAAGACTCTGGGCCCAAAGAAGAACCACACAGCATAAATTCTGCACTCTGATAAATCAGGTGCGGGAGAAGCTCAGGGTGCTGTCAAGCTTCAGCCACCAGCAAGGGTGGGTAGCCACTTCCGGGTATAAATGGTCCCTGAGGGCACTCTCTGCTTGATGGACTCCACAGACCGAGACCAGGATGATAAACAGAGCCCTTGAGGAACCAAAGTGGGAGCAGAAACCAAAGTGGGTAAAACCATCTGGCTTTGGAAACACGGAGACATCACTGTGGGTGTGAAAGTGAGCGTGTCTCACACCGAGCAGGGTCAGGTGTGGAAAGCCACACCCCTCTACAGACCCCCACCCCTACCCGGGATCGTGCCATGAGCCAGCTAAGCATGATCATGAAAAGCAAAGTGGGGGGACAGATGGCATCTTCCAGGGTGGCACGGTGTGGGCCAAGCCTCAGGGACCACCTGGGGCCGGGAGGGGACGAGCGGCAGTGGTTTCTGTGGTGAGCACTCCTGGAAGGGACAAAGGCTTTGGGAGCAGATAGCGGCCCCTGCCCAGATGGTGACAGGAGCTGCAAGGAGCAGAGAGGGAAGGGAGCTGGAGGCAGTGGAAGGGTAATAGGGGAGCAGAGAGATCACCCCACTGGAGACCACCAAGCTTAGAACAAAGAATCCATGGGCCATACACAGAAACGGTGCCAGGCAGCCCCCACTGTCAGAGAGGCTGGCCCCGCACGGGCACAAGGCTTACTGTGCTCCCACCAACAGGCACAAGGGTCCCCCTCTCTCCCGATTGCCTTTAAACAGGTCTCCTTTACCTGCAATTCTGAAACCCAAAATATACTAGAAACAGAATTATCTTTTTTAAGTGTATATAAATAATGATAGCCAAAAAAAGCCCTCCCCTGCCTTGACCCAAAGTTACTAGGCAGAATCTTTGCTATGAGTTCGTGTGTCTTACTGAAGACACAGGCATGCGCCCGGCTGCAGAGTGCAGACCCCAACCCCGAGTCCCACTGCAAATGCTACGCAATCTAGGATGTCATGAGCAAAGAAAACATCAGAAGTTTTGTGATTGTGGATACATACCTCATTTTCTACAGGTTCATAAGAAGGAAGAAAGAAAAGAAAGAAAGAAAGTCATCTAATAGGCTGATGATAATATTTTTCTTTTTTTGGTACCGGGGATCAAACTCACAACCTCGCACTTGCCAAGCAGGCACCTGTGCCACTGAGCTAAATGCCCAGCCCAGGCTGATTTTAATAAAAAGTTAACATACAAGGTCACGTTAGCCTCCAAGCAGAACGGCTTTGGGGTGATCTGCACTGTGACCACAAGGGTCAGCACCCCGCCTTGGTTTCTGGTCCTAATTTCTAATTCTTTTATGATGCTTAATTCTATTACACTCCTGCTCTCCAGGGCTCTGCAGCCCCTCCACTGCCACAGTAAGGACGGGTGACAGTCACAGGGTCTCCTGCTCCTCCCCCAGGAGAGTGTGAACCTCCGGACCAATCCCTGTCCTCTGCAGGGCCATAGCTTTAGAAGGGAAAGAAAAAGTTCACAAAGGAGAGACAGCTTCTTGAGGATTCCACAGTTTCTGAGAACAAGCGAGAGGGCTCCCAATGTTTCCACCAGACAACCTATCCTTCCTCGGCCACCGTACAAGGGCTGCTTTAGGGACTAGAGAACCAGAAAGGAGGCGCTTTTAAAAAGCGCCTGGATGGTTACTGCCATGGCTTGTGTCTAGATGTCCCCCCAAAAGCCACTTGCGGTCAGGGGTGGGGCTTTTCAGAGGAGGCCGGGTCTAGGGTGTGTGATGTTTGGATTAAGCTTGTGTCATCACTAAATGAGTCACTGATTGGTTCAGCCGGCCCTCACTGTGGGTACCGGGAGGACCCCCTGGGTGTGGGTGGCACCACCCCAAGGGCAGCTGGTCTGGATAGATACAAAAAGGGCACGAAGATAGCAGCATGGCTGCTGCTTCCTGGCTTCTTTGCTGCTTTCTGCCCACCATGAACTGTTTCTCCTCCGTGATTCCCCCTGCCACGCCACCCTGCCTTGGAGCCAGCCAACGTGGACTGAAACCTCTACAAACCGTGAGTCAAAATAAACCTTTCCCCCTTTAGCTTTGGGTGTCAGGCATTTTGTCTCAGCAATGAGAAAAGTAACTATGACTACTTATAACCAAACAGACACATGCCAGCATGTACCAGCTATGCTGATGCTGGCTTGGGACATTCACCTCCACGGTCTGAGTATGGCCTGGAACCCAGAGAAAAACAGTATCCTCCTCACAGTGCTCGTGTGAGGGTTAAATGGCCTGTAGAGTGTCCAGCACGTGACAGGCTCTCCACAGAGAGCAGCTAACATGCCTGTTGCGCTTAGATCCCAAATCCAAGCAGGGTCTGGCTTCACGTGTGACTTTACCAAGTTCACGTCTGACTTTACTGGGCTGCCTGGCTTTGCAAACACAAGGGCTGCTGACTCCAGGAGCACAGAGCTGGTGTTTAATAAACACACACAGCCACAAATCACATCGGTGAACCAATCCACTGCAGCTAATAACTGCTTCCTGGGTCCTCCACTGGCTTTGTTCGAGACACTAAGTAGTTCCTAATAGCAAGAAAAGCAAATCACAGAGACAACAATGAATCCAATCAGCATTCATTTCTGGGCAGGCCCTGCCGAGCCTTCTCTTCCGGAGGCTAAGTAGAGAAGGTGTCCGTGAGTCATGCCTTTCCATCACAGGCACCTGTGGAACAGCGCACGCTTTGAGGGCAGCATCTTCTTCCCATCCGGTTGGGGACAAACACTGAGCACACACTGTAGAGCAGATGCCACAGACGTAGGTGTCAGGGCATGAAAACAAGCAGAGAGGATCCCGATCTGGGGACTCAGGCCTGGGGCGAGATGGACATGTGCAGCTGTATTGTGGGGTGAACCGCACATGCTAACAAGACAGACAAGCACACAGCAGCAGATAAGGATTATCTAAAGTAAGCATTTTTCTGGGTGTGCTGGTACACACCGGGAATCCCAGCACTGAGGTAGGAGGAGGCTGAGGTGGGAGGATCGCCTTGAGTTCAAAGCCAGCCATATAGGGAGTTCAAGGTAACCCTGGATGTTATGTATATAATCAGACACTGTCTCAAAACAGAACCCACACAAAAAAATACACATTTCCTGAATGTCTAGTATTTCCACAATGGTGGAATTTTATACAGTAAACGTGTTAATAGTGAAATCAGAAAAAAAAAAAAAAGAAAGAACTTAAAGACAGGGATGGAGACAGATTATTTAGCCAGTATTCAAATGGCATGAGTGCCAATGTCCAGGCATGTCACAGTGTTTTGGTGGTCAGTTTAGGGGTAAGGAGGGTGCCCCATGCTGCCTGGTGGGAGGGGGGGACACTTACTCTGACTTGAAGGCAAGGTGTAAGTTTGCACGAAACTTTATCGAGCAACCCAGCAGCTCATCAGTATTCAAAATGTGCATTTCCCTTCCCGGATTCTCATCCCCTAGTATTTCATCAGAAATGCCAGGAAACAGGCACAAAACTCAGCCGGAAAAGATATTTACTGTATCCCTGTATATAACACAGAAACACCGTAATACAGTGTACCATGTTTCAAAGACAGGTTTCATTTCTGTAGAAATAGTTTTGTTTTTTCCTCAATGCACAAAAAGTGTGTGTATATGAATATGGAAAACTCCAAAAAGATAAACAATAATCCAGCAACACTCAAGGCACATTGGAGCTGGCAGGGCAGGGCTGGGGAGAAGGCGTCTCCTTTTTGTCTTTCACTCTATGTATTTTCAAGTGAGGCTATAACCTTTGTGTATTTTAAATTGATCTTTTTTTAAAGGCTTTATTAGTTGGCAAGTTAGAGATACAAAAAGACACCTTTTAGAGACAGTACATACTTTGCTTTGTTTCTGCTTGTTTATTGAGTGAGACAGGATCTCACTAATGCAGTTCAGGCTGGCCTTGAACACACTGTGATCCTCCCGCCTCAGCCTCCCGAGGGCTGAGGTTACAGGTGTGCACCACCATGCCCTGCTAGAAAGCAGGTGTTTAAAAACAGTTCAGCACGGCCTGCTCCAGGAGGCCTGCGAGCGCAGGGACAGGGCAGGAGGAAGGACGGCAGAAGAGGAACCAGGGCAGGGTTTCCGCGTGGAACAGCAAGGTCAGCCGAGAAAACAGTAGGTCTGGGACAGCGCGAGTCCACAGAGAAAGCTGAGAACGGAAGGACGGGACAGCGGAGGTCAGGGCAGAGCGAGCTGGCCGAGCGCTGTCTGCAGCGGGAAGCACTGAGGGCCAAAATGCATCCTGGTGAGGAGCAAGCTCCGAAACCCAGATTCCCCCAAACACCTGTTACTCCTCTGTGGGGTGGCCAGAAAGTCAGCGGGAGAGAAGATTCTCCTGAGCATAAAACACAAGCCGACACAGAGAAGATTTTACTGAAATCAAGTCAGAGAGAGTGGCCCCAGCTTACTCACAGATTGTCCCAGGACAAATACCAGCGGCAGCCTGGCAAATGTTAAGAAGCAAACCTCATCCGGAGAGTGTCAGGCCCACTGTGCTGCCCTGTCCCTGGCTTCTGCTAGCTGGGTCTCCTCCCTTCTCGGTGGCTCTTGCATACTGCGTCCTGTTTTTGGAAACCTGTCCTCTCCGGTAAGCCATTCTTACTTTAGTGTGAATGCCTGGTGATTCTTGACTTCCAATGCATTCTCGGGTTACACCCTGGCTTTTGATTGAGTGTTCACTGCTCAGAGGCAATCCTGAGCACTGGGCACCAGGGGGCAACTGAGCAGAGGGTCCCCTGCCTTCGGAGTCCTCTTTCTCACACATCTAAGCAAGTGAGAAAATCTCTCAGGGCCACCGCGGGTCCCGCATGCTTACGCTAGATTCCAGGACCCTGAGGAGGCACGAGGGGTCCCCACACACCATCCCCAAAACACATCAGCACATGAACAGAAGGCGCAGTTTCCTCCCTAATCTAAGCAGTTCAGGACAAGAAAACCGGGTAGCTCTGCCGAGAAGGTACCCCTCTGGGGGTTACTATCTCTCTAGCTGTCTACACCTGCCAAATGGAGTCAAGAACTCCGAGCTTCTGCTCCCTGTGGTGTTGCATACATTTTCCTTTGGTGGGTCTCGATACTGAGGACGTAAGCATCTCAGGGTCACCTGGCAGCTGAAGGACATCTGGGTCCCACTCAGCTGGCCCTTGCAGAGTACCAGAAACAGCCCTGTTCAGAGCTGGGCAGAGGGTGCACATCAGTAATCGCAGCACTCTGGAGGCTGAGGCAGGAGGACCGCTGCAAGTTGGGGTCAGCCTGGATTATACAGTGAGTCCAAGGCCAACCTGAGCTTCATAGTGAGACACTGTCTAGATTGAATGAATGAATGAATGAATGAAAGAAAGAAAGAAAGAAAGAAAGAAAGAAAAGAACAAAAGAAAGCTCCCTCTGAGCACAGCTCCTGCTTCTGGCTGGGGCTGGGAAACTTGGGGATTTAGACTGCTTTAAGTTGACTTTACAATTTTGAATCTAAATATATAAAAAATTATGAGACATCTGGCAACTGACAGGAATAATAATTAGGTGGAGGGTTAGTTTCCCTATATATTTGAAACAATAATAAAAAGAATAAATGCAAATAGGCAGAAAACATGTTTTTTAGAAAGACTCACGATATCTCACGACTGGCATGAGCTGCCATTTATTTACCTCCTGGGTGCCCAAAAACATTTCTTTCATTCTGTGCACTGTGGGAGGCATTAAGAAAGCAGTGCTGGTGGGAGTGAAGATTGCTACATTCTTTGAAAGAGGAATTTGAAATCTTGTCTAAAACATTTTTTGGATGTACATACTTTATGATTCAGCAATTCTACTTCTAGGAAAGCATCCTAAGAAAATAACCAAGCACACAAAGAAACAAGCACAGAGAAACTCTCTATACTGATGCCTGCAATCGTAAGAAAAAGCCATAAAAACCACACACGTTGGTCAATAGTAGTTGTGTGCAAATGTGTGATAGAGTGGACTACTATGTAGTTGTTAAAACTGATAATGCAGAGCTATGCTGATTTGGAAATACATTTATAGCATGTTATTAATAAGGTGTTATTAATGAATAAAGCCACATGTAGCAAGCTATTCCACTTCTGTTACATATACACGGGATGAATAATAATGTATATAATAATATAAACAGCATGAATATAGGCTGAAGGTATCAATTAGTACATCATACACACAACCTAAAGTGAAAAAGTATCTCTAATTCTTTTCAAAATAAGTGTAATAAAAATCGACAAAATAAACATAGAGGTACCTGGGTTTTCATTTATTCTCTTAGAGGCATTTCTTTAGCATTTGAAAGACTAACAAAAACCCAGCCCTCTAAGGCTTCAGCCACCTTTCCCCTGGATAGGGACCAAGGGTCTGTTAACAGGCGTGGTGGATGCTGGAAATGATTTTTATTGACCATACAACAGGTGTCCCAGCCAAAAATACTGTGTGGGGAACTCTGCCCTCTTCTGAGCCGAGAAGTAGATTCAGGGAACCAGCAGCCAGTCTCCCAGCCTGGTGAGGTAGCTTCTGTAACCTGAGCCCCTCGGTGGGGCAGCTGACGGGCACAGACCACACCACCATCTCCCATGCATGGTGCCAGTCTGAGCAGCCGGAAGGGAGAGCTGGGTCCTTCCTGGCGTAGCTGTAGCACAGGCCACGCACCTGCTTGCTCACACTTGTATGTCCCTTTGTCACTGAAGCAGGATTTGGTTTGAAAACTGTTTTTGCTTAAAGTTGGTCCTCACCTCCAATGATCTGCACTCATCCCAGGACACTGATGTTTAGTAAAAAGAATTCGTGCATCGCAGCCTCTGAAGCTGGTTAAGTCTGCAAGAGAGACCTTGCTGTCAGGTGTCAGGGGTCACCTAGACAGTGGGGTACACGAGTGTCAGTCTCTGCCCCTGTGTGCACGCCTCTACTTCCTTGTTTTTCCCATAAAGAATCTGTATCGTGTGTGGATTTAAAGTGCTAACAGGTAACAGGAAGCTTAAGCTACACAGACAGCACCGCCTCCATCTGCTGGCGGACACGGAGAAGGACACGGAGAAGACCACTACCTTGTGACAGCTTCCCAGCAGGGACAGCAAACTTGAAGCTCTGCACTTGGGTTGCAAAACATCTGGGTTTGGGGGGCTGGAGGAAGACCACCCTTGGACACTGGAAAACAACCTTTCCACAGGGTGCTTTCTTTACAATGTTGTGCTGGAAGAATTCTGCCTTTCAGTAGCAAAAATAGAGCTCTGTTGACCGTGGCACTTAGAGAAAATCAGATTCCCTTCTGCACAAAGGCAGGCTTGCTAATTCGCCCAGGTCAGGCTCAAACTCAAGGTTCTCATACCTCAGCCTCCCAGAGTGCTGGGATCACAGCCGTGCATCCTTATGCCCAGCTATCACCTTCTGACATTGCTTCATTCAGTGTAATCTGCATGACGCTGATGTAATTGTGAGCTGCACGCATGAGGAGATGTGGACATACCCGGCTCCCCTAGCCACCCTCCATGATGTGTGAAAATTAGTCCCCATAAACATCTACAGTCCCCATAAACACTTGCTCAGGGTGCTGAGCCCAGATCTGAACAGTAACAGGAGCCACTGCTTTGGGTATGTATGAGCACACACACAGGCACACATGGATTGCCAGTCCGCTTCCATGGTGACAGATGATGCTGAGCACAGTAATAATGTTTCCACGGTAAAGACCTGGCAGGGGCTACAACCACTTTAAGTCATTTTAAGTATCTGGTCCTTCAGATGCTTTTAATCAGGCAGTTGCTGAAACTGATACATGCTCTGTCTGCTGAATCTCTCACAGGGACCTAAGAATCTCAGTCCCGGGTTTGGGTTCTATAACGTCACTCCAGTCTCCTGTGTTTGGAAGGTGACTGGACAGTGGGGTGCTATGCTCACAAGTGGATTTACTCACTGATGACTTCAGAGCTGAATGTACTGTTAGGAGGTAGAGCCAGGTGGAGCTGGTCCTGGGGGTGTGACCGGAAGGGTCCGAACCCTGCGCCCCTCCCAGCCCAGACAGTGACTTCACTACTCTCAGGAGCCAAGGAGGCTGCTGCCCTCGGAAAGCTCATCCTGCTCAGACCCTGCTGTCCGCTCCTTTCCCCAGCAGAGGAAGTAGCCACATGTGCACCCCCACCCCTCCCTGCTGCGTCTTGGGCACCTGTGACCATATCTATCCATTATTTACATGCCCTTTCATTACAGACACGGTGCCTGAAATGCCTACCTGAAGGGGGTGGAAAACAATGCAGGAATCCTTTTAAACAGGAAGGGCGGTGCAACACATCTGCATTTGCATCAGACCAGAAAATACACACACACACACACACACACACACACACACACACACACACAGGTTTGCTATTACTGTTCACACAGGATACAAACCGTTTTATCTGTGACTATTTATTCCATTGTCTGCAAGGCAGGGCTGCGCAGAGGTCCTGGGCTTGAGCTACAAGACAGACAAACCATCTTCGGCAGACCACCATCCGCATACAAGGGAAAGACAGGGCAGTCTGGGGCTGTCAGCACTACATGGGGCCAAGTTGAGGGTTCTCATTTTCAGTCACCATTTATTTTGGAAAAGTGTACTTACTACTTAAAAAAAGACCTGATGTCAGAAAGGCCACGCATCAGTTTAGCTCTGTGACAACCTGACTTGGTCACATCTCCTCCATCACGGATCTGCATCACTTGGAAGCGGCTCTTGGGGACCACTGGTCCAGAAATACAGTCACCGTGCAGCCAGCAAGAGGGAAGCTGTCCCCCCAGCTCCTGCACAGCAGCTGCGTGGTCCCAACCTTCGGAGTCCTCAGGAGCCACTGTGACATCACAGCTCCACTGTTGGTGCCTTACTATTTTTTATCAAATAAACTTACACGGTCTTACTTCAGAAGGAAGTTTGGAATCACATCTCTATAGGAAAAAAAATCAGTAACACTTGCCATGAGTAAAGGGCAGCCCACAGATAAAAATATATAAATATACTAACAAAATGTTATTAAATTCTAGTGACATGGTGTTGCTTGCTGAGGCTGAGCTCTGAACAGACCGGGCAGACTGGAAAGTGTCAGTGTGGTCAACAAGACTGGCTTGTCTCTTTGATAAAATCAGAAGGCCTGAAAGCAAATTGAAAATAAATTACTTTCACACGTGGAGATGCGATATCACCCAGCGCCGGCCCTTCTGAGATCATCTCGGGAGGCTCCATCTCACCTCAAGAGCAGCTCGAGTTCAGACACTTTGATGCTCGGGTTGCCTGACCCATTTAACACATTTATTGGGCACCTAACATGTTCAAAGTGCAATACACAACCCAATAGAAGAGTGACCACACAGACGTGTTACCTGCTATACAGCATCCCTCAGTGTGCTAAAACTGCATTAAACAAACGGCCACACCAGCTATGTGTGTGTTGTGTAGTCACAGGTGTGTATCATGTGTGCACTATGTGATACACGTGTCAGGGTATAAAATATGTGCAAGTATATCCACACGTAGACATGCACCCACGGGGTCTGGCTCTCCTCCCCACTCTGCTTCAGCAGAAGAGGAATTAAATTTAGTAATCTGGCCCTACATGATGTTTACTGCTGCAAGAGAAAGTTAACCCAGTAAGGCCACACTGGAGAGCTGCCCGCTACCCACCTGCCCCGTGTGCCGGTCCCCATTTCGGCACTCAGAGTCCCATGGGGGCAGGACAGAGCCTCCAGGACCCAGCGCTGCTCGACGGACGGCAGGCACCTATTAGACATCTGGTGGAAGAGCGGGAGGACAGAATGAGGAGGAGATTCAGGGAAGCCTGGTTCGGGCGGAGGTGGTAACGCGTGTTCCCTGATGTTCTTCTGGGCATCTACCTGGGGAGAACAGACAGACACTCAGGGAAACAGCTGGGCCACAGCTGGGGAGATTCATAGTTTGTAAATTCTGGAACCGGGATTAGAACCCAAGTAGGAAACAAGCTCATTCCCTTTTCCTCTTCCATGCTATCTTCCAACACTGTAGGAAAGGGTTTACTGACTTCTGAGAATGTGTATTTAGTAAATAACATACGCCCTAGTTTTAAAATTAAAACGTTGGGCTGTGCATGTGGCTCGGCAGCCCAGCACCTGCCTGACAAGTGTAAGGTCGTGAGTTCGATTCCTGGTACCAAAAATAAAATAAAATAAAATGAAAATGTCTCAAATCACCATCTGTATTCCAGCTGTTTGGAAGAGGTTCACACCAGCAACATTCCTGCTGACTTTTAAGTGGCCCTCATGTACTAAAAAGATACGGTACCTACAACAAATCCACATGCAGAAACAGGTTATTTTGGGCTGGAGAGGCCAAGAGAAAAATGAACAACCGAGCCTGCACTGCTCTTTTGTTCTCTAATGTATCCTTCCTTTGGCAGGCCCCACCCCTACCGATTCGCAGCAAGCCGATGGTCACTCAGCAATGTGACAGACTGTCTTTAGCGACAGCGGAGCCCTGTGCCTAGAGTTACAAGCAGTTCTTTTCAAGGATGTGAGAAAATAATGCGTGGAGAAAATGTAAGAAGAACAGAGGATCACACTAGTTGATAATCCATGACCAGGAACCCATACCAAGGCATGGAGGTACAATCTACCGTTTTATCCCCATTTTGTAAAGGAAGAAACTGAGGCGCAGAGAGTGTCAGCAGTTTACCCAGCAGGCATCTGCAGGACTGTTTGGGGCTGGAAGATTAAATCCAAGATACCTCACTCACATGGCTGCGGGCAAAAGCCCATCACCTTGCCGAATGGGTCTCCCCATGGGCTGAGTATCACTGGGTCTCCCGGCCTCATGGCACGGCAGCTGGCTCCCCAGGGTACTAATGCAAAAGAGAAAAATAGAAGTCACGTGTGTTTTAAGATCTGGTCACCAACGTCGACCTCCATGACTTTGTTAACTGTCTAGCAACTAGCACCAAGCCAGCAAGCGCGGGCCACACTCCCGGAGGACATAAGGAGGCTCCACTTTCTGGCCCCTCTTCTCCCCTCATCCTCCTCAGCTCCCACTCCAGGGAGGAGGAAGCCCCCTCATTTGGGGTTGCACAGGAAGGCACAGAGGCGCTGGGATGCAGCGATGTTTCTGCCTGTGATAGGTCCCAGCGGAGGCTGCAGCGGTGCCATCCAGGGCTCCTGACTGTCCCCTTTCCTGGGACATTTTTGTGCAAGCAATAGCCCCACACGTGTTGAGCTGCAGCTTTTCTGAGTCCAGAGGTTAGGTCAGGGGTGCCACTAAAAGCCGCCCAGGAATTCTTGGGGACGGGACACTAGCATAGGGGGGCAGGGTGGGGAACTGACCTGCACCAGGCTGGTGTCTCCTAGGCCTCGCATGGGCACAGCTCCCCAGCCTTTGCAAAGAGAACAAACAGGTTTGGGAAGGTACATAAAGGCAAGCTGGTGAACAGAGAGCTACCTCCCCCGCCTGCAGTACACAGCCAAAAGTCAACAGGCTGGATGAGCGGGGTCCCCGGTCTCCATTCCCCAGCAGAAGGGAAAGAAACAAGCAATTGCCCAGGCTGGTGGGAAAGAGGAGGTGAGAAATCAGCTGTAATTCCCCTCCCAGGCTTGGTCCTTTGGCTTTGCAATTTTGCATCATCCTTGACCCTCAGGAATACTCTGCCAGCCAAAGAGATACCTCTAGGCCCCGGCCTCTCCCAGTGAATAATGCAGCTCTTTTCTGAAAGCTGGCAAATCTGACTTTATGAAGCTGGCAATCGCAAATATGAAGCCTTTATAAACTATTCATGCCTCTCTGGGGCCTAATGAGGGCCTTTCGGATACAGTGTGAGGAGCTGAGCACTTAGTTGCACACTCTGCCTTAGAAATCAATTTATTCCAGATTCTCGGAGGAAGTACAGTGTGATGCTATTTCGTTTTAATAACAAAATCCCTCCGAATCTTTCAGCCCATCTCTTATCAAGAAGACTGTGGTTGTTATTGCAGGGTAAGGCCAAGCTCTAAAGCCTGGCGGAGCTACAGATGGACCCACTGCAGACTAAAAGCTTTGCTTATTTTCTGGTGCTGGGAGCAAACCCAGGGCCTTGCGCATCCCAGGCAAGCACTGTGCTACTAAGCTCCACCCAAACCCGGGCGCTCTGTGGAGTTACAAAAGAAGCAACCTCATCACCCATCAAGCGCCTCTGATGACCCAGGCCACCAACTTGTGGCCCTTGCAAGCAACACGGATTTCTGAAGCTGACTGAGCAACCCTTTCTTCAACCTCCTCAGTAACAACCACCGCCAAAGCTCACTGAGCCCTTGTTACATGCCAGACACAGGCCAAGTCTTGATATATTATCTCTTCACCTGGCACAACTACCCTGGAGTACCACTTCTGTTATCACCCCCACAGGTGACAGATACAGAAACTGAGGCACAGAGAGGAGAGCTAAGGAAGCTGTTCAAGGTCCCACAGCCAAGAAAGCACTGAGCTGAGATTTGGTTCCGGCCTGACCCTGAGGCTATGCAACTGAAAAATAGTTCCTCAAACTTGCTCACTGTGTTCTGTGTGTCTTTGGAGTTTTCTCCACAAACTGGAGGTCGAAGCTGTTCTCCCCGACTCTGGTATTTTAACAAAGCCCCGGCTTGGAGTCAGATTCGGCCCCAACACTTGCTGCCCAGGTTCCCCGCCCTGGCTTTCACCGCCCTGGAAGGAACTGAGCTGCATAAATTCTGTTAAATTTAACACAAACTCTTTCAGATTTCTTGCTTCAATTTTTTTCTGGTGATTTTTAGAGCTTTGCTTCCCTTAAGAAGCAGAATAAAATAGTGGAGCACAGGTTTTAAAGATCAAAGAAAGCCCTCTACTACTTTAAGATGAATGACTGAGGAATGATTTAACGTCTGTCTTACGATTCCTTGCCCATAATATGTGGGTAGCCAGACTTCGTATTCTTTAAATATTACTGTGAAAAGGTCAAAGATATAAAGTATATAATGCACCTATTACATGCAATAAAGAGTAACTCCCTAGAGCTCTTTTTGTTGTAAAGTCTGTAGCTATTCAGCTTTACAGCCTGGGTGGTTATAAGCACCCAAGGCAGGAAAGACTCAGGTTTGCTAGCTGATTTTAACCTAAATTATGTCTCCAGGGTGCAGAAAATCAACAGCTGTTGGTATCCACCAGTTGCACAGCACCGTGGTAAGCCCAAAGGACTCGCACCCAGGGAGCCATACAGTGCATGACAACTAAATGCTCCAAGAGGAAATGGCCTGGACGAAAGCACAGAAGGACAGGACATTTGTCATCGGCCCTAGCCAAGGACAGAGGGGAGAAATGCTTAGGAAATATGACAGAGAAGACGGAGGGTGGATTTCAGGGAGGAGGGGAGCTGGCACACTTGTGAGAGGTCACACACACGAGGGCATGCTGCTAGGGCTGGGGCGGAACCTCACGCCACGCAACAGGAACAGGGCAGGCTGGCGAGAGGGCTCAGGCCGGGCGTTGGGAGGACGTAATTAACTGATGGTGTACACAGTGCTGCTTTTGCTTTACACATGAGATCCCACTTACTCCTCACGAGTGCAGTGCTACTCTCGGGTTGTCTCTGCTTGGCAGCGGAGTTGAGGAAACACACTCAGGCTGGTTCTCAGAATCGTTCGGAGAGAAGGGCGGGCCATTTCAGGAAAAGGTCAACTGCGGCTCAGGGAGCCCAGTGATTTGTATCAGTGGTCCTCAGTGCCACTCTCTTTTTATAATTAATATTTATAATGCAACTTTTATTATTTTGAAATAGAATACAGCTCAAAAATGTGCAGGACTTGTAACCCTGACAACCAGAACTAACCCCCAGCCCCAGCAAACGCATATATCCAAGTGTCCCTCGGCTCCTGGCTGAAGCCCACCCAGAGTCGAAGCTGGGCTGTGCCTCCAGCCCAGGTCTCCTGACTTTGCAGGCAAGGCCCCTGCTGCCCGGACAGGAGGGAGGCAGCCGGGGGTGGGGGACACAGACCACTAGTGCTGTCAGAGGATTCGGCCTTCAGCTTCTCACCCCTCTAACGTGGGCCACGCTACTGAGAAATGACACTGACATCACATTCTCTCATGCCCTCAGTCCCCTGATGGCTAAAATTCATCTTGCTCAAGTGGAAGTTAACCTTTCCTCTCCACACTGAAATGGCACACGTTCCACATCCTCATTCTGATGAAAAAGGGCACAGGAACTGGGGAAGAATTCATATCGTCTTCATGGCCAACTGAAATCATCTTCGGTGCAGAGTACAAACAAGACAGGAGGAAGTGAAACCTTAGGTTTAAAAGTCTGTGAACATGACCATGTTTATGCCAGTACAATTCTCAGGAGCTAAGATATGGAACCAACCGGGGTGCCCATCAATAGATGAATAAGGAAAATTATTGACTGCATAGGCAATGGAATACGATCTGACCATTAAAAAGAATGACATCCTGCCACTTCTTCTGGTGTAGATGACACAGGAAGACACCAGTTAGGGACAGAAGTCAGGCACAGGAAGACTAACACTCCGTGGTTTCACCTACAGGCAGAAGCTAAACAGTTCTCAAAAAATAAGAGAAGAGTGGTTATCACAGCCTGACAGGGCGTGGGGAAGGAAGGGCAGTGAGAGGGTACAGAGGTGCAGCTGGAAAAGAGGATCAGCTTCTTATTACAGCACAGCAGCATAACCATGGTGAGTGACAATTAGTTGTATACTTTATAATACCTAGAGGAAAGGATTTAGATGTTCCCAACACAAGGCAGTGATACACATCTACCATGATGGCCATGATACTCTGATCTGACCACTGAACACCATGTAATACACTGAGATGTCACACTACCCCAACTCCCACGTGTCAGCTCAGCGTGAAAACATGCCGTAAATAAATAGATAATAAAAGCAAAAGCTACCATATAGGAAGTGCGTTCCATTGGCGTCTGTCTGTAAGTTTCCTCCACCCACTCAGTGAGAAGAAGGCCTGGTGACGGGGGTCACACACACCAGAGGAAAGAGCTAGCGGAGGGTCCATCGACACTGGCCAGCAGGGTACACAAATAAAACCCAGTGGCCACCACGTACTTCAGTTACTGTAACAGGTGAAACCTTTTCAAAAGACTAACAGGTCAGTCTGTCCATCACCTCCATTTCTTCCTTCCTTTCCCCTCCTGCCCCGCTCCTCTTCTTCCTCTTCTTTTCCAAACCCGCAGCCTTGCACATGCCAGCCAAGTGCTCTACCACTGAGCCACATCCCCTCACACAGCCTCTAACCACACTTACTAATGAGCCCCAGACTGGCTGATTGAACAGCGAGAAGAAAGATCGTAGGTGTCCGAAGGTCAGTTGGGCATCAGGAGTCAAAACACGAACTAAAGAAGAAGAAAGTTATACACAGAAAAACAGCTAGTTCTGGACAGGTAACCTAGATGTACAGCAGTATGGTACACACACCTCGCCTGCCCAGTCTGAGAGACATGTACTAGGGAAACACACAGCAAAAATAGCCTTAAAATTTGCTCGAGTTCTCTGACCCAAACCTCAGTGTCACTAATTCTGTGTTCATTTGTGAAAGAAAACATGCTACGGCTTTAGAAAATGGATCGATAGTGCCCGAATTTGTTCCATTCCTTATAATCCTGGGAAACAAAATATTTTAATTTCTTTCCGGTATTTACAATGATAAACTGCCTAATTTCTTCTCCAAAGGCAAAGTACAAAATACTGTTTCATAGAAGGTTAAAAAAAGAAAGACTTTTCATGATACAGCTCCCTTACCTTGTGGAATGCTGCAATCTTGCTGCTACAGCTGTTTTTCCAAACGGATTTATTTAGATAATTTACATCTCATGAAGCTCATCCATGTATAATTCAATGGTTTGGGGACATTTAGTTTATTACAACAGCACTCTAATTTTAGAACACTTCCATCATCCCCAACAAAGCCATTTATTAGCAGCTACTCCCCGAGTCCCCACACCAGCTGGGCCCCATCTCATCCACTTCCCGTCACCAGAAATTTGCCCATTCAGGGAAGTTTGCATGCACAGAATCATATAAGAAGTAGTCTTCTGTAACTGATTCCTTAGCATGTTTTTGAGGTTCACTCGTGTCACAGAACGTATCGATACTTCATTCCTTTAATTGCTAAGCTCCCCTTATGTGGATACACCACATTGTACTAAATTATTTATCTGTTGAAGGAAATCTAGTGGTTTTCGTTTTGTTGGTTACTATGCACAATGGTGCTGTGTTTTTACATTGTGTGCACATGTTTTTATTTTTCTTGGGTATAACTAAAAGTGGAATTGCTAGGTCATGTGATAACTTTATACTAAGCACTTTGAGGAAGAGTTAAACTGTTTTCTAAAATGTTTGCACCATTTTACCTTCGTGACAGTACTGCATGAGAGTTTTAACTTTTCCACATCTTCCACAGCACTTGTTAATGTCTATCTTTTTAATTATCGCCATCCTACTGTGAAGTGGCATCTTGTTTTTATTTGTATATACATGATGACTAATAATACTGAACATCTTTTCATGCATTCATTTGCTCATATTCTTTGGAAAAATGTCTCTTCAGCTCTTCTGCCCATTTTTAAATTGGGTCATTTGTTATTTTGTGGTTATAAGAATTTCAAGTTATAAAAATTCTTCAAATATACAAGTCACTTATGATAGATACAATTTGCAAATATTTCCCCTCATTCTATGAGTTAAAATTTCACTTTCTAAATGCACAAGGTTTTAATTTCAAAGATGCTAAAGGTTTTCAAAAGTACTTCTTACCACATATGGGATAGAGGAGATGAGATCACAATGAGAGTATTTGTACACCCTGTCTAAAACAACAATTCACCACAAACAGATGAGAAAACAACCCAAGTCTCCATAGATGGATAAACACAGTGTAGTGAGTATGCAGAATGGAATATTACTCAGCCTTTAAAAGGAGGGGATTGTGACATATGCTACAACCTGGGTGAACCCTGAAGATGTCACGCTAAGAGAAAGGAGCCAGTCACAAAGGATCTGAGACTGCCTGATTTTACTTACATCAGGAACCCTGCGTAGTCAAATTCAGGTGCAGAGGACAATGGTGGCCCCCAGGAGTCAGGGAACGGGGAGCAGGGAGTTACTATTTAACAGGGCCACAGAAGTTCAGTTTGAGAAAATGAACACGGATGGCCAGGGATGATGGCTGCATGACAGTGTGACTGTAATAAATGCCGCTGACACGTACGCTTAAAATGGTTCAAAAGATAAAAACAGATAAATAAAAATAAGGGGATGGGGGCAGCAATGAGTTCCCAGCCCTCGGGTTTTGATTTTCATCTTGTCCTTTTCCTTTCTTTTATGCCATTATCAGATGAGCCAAAGGTACCCAAAAAAATGTGGCAGTAAATTCCTTTTGCTGATCTCCTATCTCGGAGGGTCTGTCCCTGTGAGGAACCACGCTGCGTGCTGGAGGTTCGAAGATGCCCAAGGTAAGGATCCCAGGTTGGCCCAGGGAATCTCAGACCATTCGGGGGAAAGTATCTTCAGTCCCACTGGGATTCAACCCAGTTCGCTCCGCCTGCTTTTCCAATGGGACGTCTGTGAGCTCAGCCACAACATAGTCAAAGTCTGCATCTTGGGAAGCTCTTGCTCCCTGCCCCTCCCTCCTCTGACACAGCAGCACACTGCTCAGCTGCATGCAAATTCATAACCTCTTATTCATCTGTTAAATATAAAAAGAGAATGGTTATGCAATGTGAGACCCAGCTAGTCATTTTTCTGAATGAATTCCTACATATGCTTGTTTACAACTGTCTCATTCTTTTCCAACTGCATGGAAAGATCACTGCAGCTGAATAGCGTGCGGAGATTTTTCATGCTGTGAAGTCATTCACGGCAGAGGCAGCCTGCTGAGAGCTACAAGGAACTGCCACATATGACCGAAGACCAAATTATCTACCAAATCAAGTGTTCAGGAATGACAGACATGTGTGGCACAGGAAGTGCCAGGAGGAGAAAGGGCCTAGCACAGGGACTGGTTAAAATCATCTGCACCAAAAAGAGCTTTAAGAAGTAGCAGATTCTTTGGACAGGTATTCAGTAACTCAACAAATACTTACCAAGCACCTACCATGAACCAGTTACCACGATAGGTTCCAGGGTAGGACTACAATAAAGGGTAGGACTCAATCCTCCCCCCGGGGGCTCCATGGGCACCATGAGGGCGGCTCATCAGGAAGATGCTCTAAAGGCTGCACCAGAACACACACAGGTGCAAGCAGGGCACTCGGGCTACGGCCCACTGAGGAACCACGAAGGCCTGCTGGGGGACAGAGACTGAGTTACATGGAAGCCAGGGGCCAAAGAAGGCAGAAGAGCACCGGAATTCTGGGAGAAAGAGCAGCACGTGCAAAGGGACAGCGCCCTCCCTACTCAGTGAGACCCCAGGAGCCAGGCAGAGCCTGGGCAGAGCGCTGTCTCAGCACTCATCAGACAAGGGACCCTGGCAGGTTCATCTCTTCCAGCCTCCATTCAGTAATAGGAAGCTAGCAACTCTAAACTCCTCACAAGGAATTAAATGAGATAATCACACAAGAAGAGCTTGGGAAACACAGCCATTATCATGAGGATGATTTCTGTCCTCAAAGAGGAGGGATACAGTAAGAAAAGAGCCGAGATGCATTTGGGTCTATATTTTGCTTTGACTTGGATCTCAACTTCCAGCCTAACCATGAAATATTCACGTCCAGTAAGCCACGTTTTAGATAAATTGTTGATGTAGTTTTTTTCTGATATGAACATGTCTGCATCAGGATCAGATTCAGCTGCAACAGAGATCCAAAATAATAATTTAAGCAAAATAAAAATGCATTTCTGTCCTATGCAAAAGTTAGCAAGCAGGCAGATCCACGCCAAGAATGCAAGTTCTGATCCGCAGAGTCTTCACAGACCTGCAAGGGCCCCGCTCACCATTCCAACACTTTCAGAGCGTGGCCCTTGCTCTGTGATCTATACAGAGCCCAAGAAGAAACAAGAACAGAAAATTCTTAAAAGTATCTTAAAAGCTACCCAATAACTTCTCTACTCCTATTCAACTAGAAATGTTATAAATGGGCATTTTTTATTAGTACATATGAATCCATTCATTGTGGGTATCTGGCCTACAGGCGGCCACATCTTGACTCTTTTGATGCCCCCCACCATCCATTGACTCCTTCCCTTTTTCAAAGCATCTATATCTATTTCCTATTGTCTACCTTTTTATTTTGCTCTTTATTTATACTTTGGGTTTCTCATATAAAAGAAACCATATGACATTTAAATTTATGTTGTCTGATTTGTTTTATGTAAATTATAGGTTCTGGGCAGATCCATCTTCTTATAAATGACTCCAATTTCTTCTGCTGTGCAACAAAAGGGCACCACTGTGTGTAATGCATTTTCTTTACCCAGTCACCTGGTAATGGACACACAGACTGCTCCCAAGATTTAGCCGTTACAAACTGTGCTGCCACAGACATGGGTATGCGTGTCACTAGGTGCTAATTAGGAGAGAGTTGTAGGACTTTAGCTGCAGAGATTGACAGCCCATTAAAAACAAGCAGCTGCGCAGATGAAAAGAGCTGTTGATAAACTCAAGCGGCCACAGGGGGATAGGAAAGTTAATCGATGCACGTAGAAAGCACCTCAATGGTAACAAGGCGCATATTCTTTGATCCAGTAACCTATTTCTCCCATTTTCCTCAACAGAAAAAAAAAAAAAAAAGAAGTCACAAGCACAACTGTTACACAGAGCTGAAGACCAGTCAATGAGAAGAAAGATAGATATTTAACGGGACAGGATTGCTTCACTGTATCAGACCAGGTAGCATATCACTTAAATGTGAACAACAAAAACCACACATAAACACACACCTTCCTCTAGGAAGCAAGCATGTTCTCACTGACTATTATCTCCAGGATAACGAAGACTTAAAATCATAATCTTTTAGAAAAGCTTTCATTTCTTTGAGAAACCGACAGGTTTTCTCTTTCCTAAAATGTGTGAACTGCACACTTCACCATGATTCCCTTTTAACCACGGATGCCAGGAAGCTCTATATAAAATCATACTGAAGGCCTCAGTTAGCACTTGAAGGTTATATACCAGCATTTTCTCATTTTCCCAGGATCGGGCTCAATTTCTAGCATCATCACTTACGAGCATCATTATTACAAATCTGTTGAAAGCCACTTCAAATGCATTTCAGGACGAGCAAGGTAAGTCATATAAACTCCCTGCTGTTTTCTAGTCCCTCAAAATAGCTTTAGCACAGCGCTTCCTGAGCAGGCCCATCAGCTGCTCACAGCTCTCAAGATGCGCCCTTCTCCTGGGGTTAACTTGATACCCAAAGGCCGGCTGAGAATGACATGTTGTCACTGAACTGACCAGCTCCTTGCCTGGGCCGAGTCAGCTGATGCCTCACCACCGGCTCCCAAGGAGAGATTCGGCCGTGGACTCCAGCGCACGCTTCACCCCGAACCCAGGACCCTGGCTGGAAGGAGACTGCTGTCACTGTTTTCTCAGCAGACAAATGTACATTCTCCTCTCGTTCCCCATCACGGAAACCATAGTTTCTAACGGACGCTCCCTTCAAACACTGAGCTAGCTGCCTTTGTAGTAATAATTGATTTTTCTCCCACATAAATTATCTTACCACATAGAGTCCAAAGGGGAAAACAGCAGAAAATTCAATAGTCCTCTCGTTTTATTTAAAGGAAAAACTGTTCCCTTCTCTCTACAAGGACATATTACTTGCTTGTCCCTTTCTGCTACTGTTTCATGTTCTAGAAACCATATGATATAATCCCAAACCCAGCAAAATACAGTAAGGTTCTCCTGAATAGCAGTCCTGATTTTAGCATGGAAGGAGGTTTTCTGGCACACTGTCAGACGAGATGCTCATTGACTGCTGTCTTTTGGTAAGTATTAATGAAGCATCTACTGTGTGCCAGGCCCAGAGCCAGCCTGCCTGCCCTTTTCCTGCACACGGCCTTCTGGGGCACACGGAAGGACGGGAGTGCAGCCGTGCCAGTTCTCCAGGCTGTGACCCACTCTTGTGTCCCCACCCCGCTCAGCGCCTCCTGCCAGCCGAGCTCTCCCCGGGCCCTAAGCCCCTCCCCGGGTTCCTAACTGGGCACAGCCTGAACTCTGAGGCCCGCCCAGCACAGGGCGCAGTGGTTCTGAAGGGAAGATACTGTCTTGCATGCAGTGATAAATATTTCAGGGATGTCCCTGATTCTGCTGCCCCTCGCTGGCCCCAGCCCCACCTCGTACTCCCATCTCCTGCCTTGCCCACCCCACCCTGCCTGCTCACACCTGAGCACAGTAAGCCCCACAGAGCTCAGACTTCTTCACCTCACTTCTTTCTAAAGAATCGAGGTCTCTATTTTGCCATCATGCCGTAACTAAACGAGCCCAGCTGGAGCATCCCCCCACACCCACCCACCCGGAGCTGCTCCACACATCCACTGGTCAGAGGCCTCCCCCAAAAAAGCGCATCCTGCCCCTTGTTATCCTGCCAAATGGAGACTCCTGCACGGCCTCTGCTTAGCACAAAATGTGCAAAGAGGAAAAAAAAAAGCAACCATGGGCAACCACACGATCCATGTACCAGGGCTGGAAATGATTAAAACCAGTGACTAGAACCGCCTGGGTAGAATCCCAGGCAAGGGCACTGGAGGGCGAGGGCGGCAGATGCCAAATCTGAGGACCGGTTCCAGCGATGATTATGCAAAGCGCTGGCCTGTCATGCCTGATGGTAATGCACGCATCCCTCCAACCTCCAGCGCACTAAATGCAAGCAAAGCTTAATGACAGCGGCTGGACTGGAAGCTGAAAATAGTCTTTGCCTCATTATAATAATTCTCTCCCAGCAATGTTTGTGTGTCAAAAAGCACTATTCCCTGGGCTCCGGTTTAAAGGAATGGCCATTACAGACCTTTGGGGAGCAAGGTTTGGAATGTTTTTAAGCTATCAGTGCTAAGCCTATGGAACATAGCTATCAGGGTCCCAGGGACCCCCGAACTCCTTTCAGGTAAATAAGATGTGAGAGAAATAAATTCAAACCACGAGTCTGTGCTGCTCACCTGATTTCCCTCTGACGCCCCTTTGTTCTGCTCCTCCCCTTTCCTTTCCATCCCCAGAGCCCCTCCCTAGTCTCGGGCACCCCTGAACCTTGGATGCCCCGTGTAGGAGGCCAGGCATACGGAGGAAAGAAACTGAAGCCTTCAACTTGTCTTCTCTTACGCCACCCACATGGCACCAGCTGTGGAAACGCCTGGACAATGGCCACAGGTTGATAAAATCAACACCAGAATGCATATACTCTGTTTGGACACATAAAAAAGAATACACCCTAATTTGCATTCACAAACCTAATGAGTAAAAATTTTTAATCATTTTTGTTGACGTTATGGAGAACAGAAATCTGCCTAAGCACAGACCCCATTAACGAGTCAATTCTCCTTGCATGACAGGAATTCTGGATATGGTTCCAAGGACGCTGGGTGGCTCGGTGGCTGCAGGACACGGGGCTGGCAGCTCCGGGATTCTCCTGTCTCCCTGCTTGTAACTGTGAAAGGGCTGTGGCAGCCCCAAGCACTGTGCCATAGCACAGCTGCAGTCAAAGAAGGGCGCTTCTGCCCCTCTGCTCCCTCTCAGAGCAGGGAACTCTCCTTCAGGAAGAACTTACCACTGCGCTGAGACCAGAAGGCACTCAGGCATGCACCTGAGGGCCAGGCCTGAGGTCTATGCACAGCATAAGTGACTTCCACCCAGCTTTGTTACCAAGGAGGAAGAGTGTCAGTCTGGGCCAGATGCCATCTCCATGGCAAAAACATCTCTAACCTACAGCAGGAGACCAGAGAGGCCTTGGCACTCCGAAGCCATGTCCCTGCTATGGGAGAGGCCTCTTTGTTTGCAGTTTCGGGCTCGGTAACCCCCATCAACAGAGCTCTCCATCCTTTTGTCTTTGTGTGACTTAAAGAAAACCATTATGCTGTTCCAATTTGCATTCCTCTAGTAGCCGGTGATAGTGAACATTTTTTCACATATTTATTGGCCATCAGTACTTCTGAGAAGTGTTTCAGTTGCTCATTTTTTGACATGGCTTTTATTTTGGAGGGTCAACTTTTGTTTTATTTTGAGTTCTTTACGGAGTCTATATAGTAGTCCTCTGCCTGACGAGTAATTGGCAGATTTTTTTCCCTGTGCTGCAGGTTGCCTCTTCACACTGTGGTTGTTTCCTTTTCTGTGCAGAAGCTTTTAAACTTGATATAATCTCATTTGCTGGTTCTTGGTGTTATTTCTTCTGCAGCTGGTGTTATGTTCGGGAAGCCCTTGCCCATACCTACGTCTTTGAGAGTTTGTTTTCATTTTTAATGTTTAGATCTTTGATCCATTTTGATTTTAGTACATGGTGAGAGACATGGATGCAGAGACAATCTTCTTCATGTGCATAACCAGCTTTCCCAGAACCACTGGCTAAAGCATCACTGAGATTCCACCTCACCCCAGAAAGAACAGCCATCATCAAGAAATCACATACAATAAACAGCAGCAAGGCTGCAGGGGAAAAGGAAGGTTTCTGCATTGCTGGTATGAAATAAACTGGTACAACCACCGTGGAAATCAGTGTGGAGATTCCTCAAAAAACTAAAGCTAGGAATTCCACTTGACCCAGCCATTCCCTCCTAAGTGTCTTCCTGAAGGGGTTAAAGGCATCATACGACAGCGGTCCGTGCATACACATGTTTACAGGAGCAACACCGTATGTAAGCAAATCTTCAAAATGGCCCTCAACAGATGATGGATAAAGAAAATGTGGTACTTATAGGCAAAAGAGGACTGCTCCCTGCTGTAAAGAAAGATAAGCTGTAGTCATCTGTAAAAAAAAAATTTCAAAAAGGAATATACTCCCAGATTTATCTGAAATAAATCCGACACACAAGCCATAACACATGGTTTCTCTTTTATGAGAAACCCAAAGTATAAATAAGTTAAAGAGCAAAATAAAAGACAAAGAATAGGAAACAGGGAGGTCGATCTTTCAGAAATGGGAAGTGGACCAAGAGATGAGAGGAGGACGGAGGAAGGGACATAAAGAGCTTCAGACAGGTTATGCACAGGTGCCTACTCCGCACGATGCGTGGACCCATTATCCACTGCGAACATCTACTAATGAAATCTAAAAAAACAGAAAAGAAGAAGAGAACCATTGTGGAGCCTGTGAATACAACAGGAAAAGTATTCAAATGTCACCCCGGAGTGTTCCGACCTACCCCGCCACACAGCCGCACCACACTTGTAAAGAACCGAGCCCACATTAGTCAGGTCGGGAGCCCCTGAGGTGCAGACAGAACATGCTGTGCAGAAAACAGCCGGATCCCAATCGACCTGTCCCGGAGCCCGAACTCCAGCAGGGCCACCAGGGGAGCTGCAGAAACTGCCAGCGGCTCAGAGCAGGCGGAGCCAGACAAGAAAGCCATTCTCAGCCCCTGAAAGCCATTCTCAGAAAGATGCAAGGTAAAAGCCTTTTATAAAACTCAAAGCTTTGCCACCACCTGGGTGCAGGTTAGATGGAGCCCACACTGGGCACAGCAGGCCCTGGAGTGGCAGGGGAGGCTGCCACAATGCAGGCCACCACGGTGCCGCCTCAGGCCAACACTTGAGGCCTATGTTTCTCACCACTTAGTGCTAACACTGGGCTCCAACTCACTGCACTGTGTTTTGAAAAGTGAGACACACCACATGATAAGGGGTAGGGAAAATGTTTGCAAACCTGGTGGCTTAGCAAGTGAGACCACAGGAACAGAACCAGGTAACCAGCCTGTCACAACCGAGATTTTAAAAATGGAAGGCTGCTCACTAGCAAATTGCTATCACCTCAGTTCAAAGCCTGAAAGTCTGGCTACCCTCCCCCGAAACTCACTCAACATCCACAATCACCCGAATAGCAACCAGGTAGAAAAAGCACTTGTGAAATATGCCAAAGAAGCGAAAGGATATGCATATCACGCATGCACATTGTGCAGAGAAGAGCGGTAATGAAACAGCCCAGGCCAGCGCGTGAGAGGCAGAAGACAGTGCATCTGCGTGAGAGGCAGAAGACAGTGCATCTGCGTTTCTTTCTTTTTTTGCTTTTGAGAGAGTCTCACCATGCAGTCCAGGCTGGCCTTGAGCTCACTTTGCAGCCCAGCCTGATCTCGAACTCAAAACCATCTCCTGCCTCAGCCTCCAGAGTGCTGGGATTACAGGCGTGCGCCACCACACCCGGTTTAGAATGCATTTCTGAAGCCGTGCTCTTCCCAGGTTCCCCAGGCTCCACGCAGGTCACCATCGATTTAAATTGTGACTTCTCACTCCTTTGCTTTTCTGCATACTTGGATCACATTGCATACATAACCCTAAGCAAGAAATCACTTAAGCTTGCTTGGTAAAGTCGGTGTAAATGAAAGTATCTCACAGCAATCGCTCCACAGCCTGCTTTTCCAATAGCAGTTATTGAGGTGTCTATCCATGTTTACACACTGATTACACTGCATTCATTGTAATTGCTGGGTAATGACATTCCAGTTAGAAATCTACACCATTTATTCCCCTTTCTCCTGCTTATGGATTTTTGCTTTGTTTCCAACCTGACTCCTTATCTGAGGGCGGGTGTATCCTAACGGAGACCTGCTTTGAGAGCCAAAGGAAATGCTGCTAGTAATTACACAGGATAACAGGTAAAAACCAAGTTGGTCACCCTATTAATCCCGAAAACTGACTCAGGATTTCCCTGAAGGGCAGAACGAGACTCTTAAACCCAGCCCTGCTTAATGATGGGGAGTTCATATTTCAAATGCTGTTCATTATCTTTTGCATTTGCAGTATAACCTGCAGGAAACACTTAACTGCACCTCTGTCCTTACAAGAAGAAGAGCAAATTCTTCAGCAGTTTAGATGGAAATGGATCCATCTTGGGGTCACAATGCTAGACAAAATTAGTCAGATGTAGAAAGTTAAATATTGCATGGTTTCTTTTATGAAAAGCCTAAAATATAAATAAATAAATTAGTAAATTCAAGGAAAGATGGTAGGAAACAAGAAGGAACACTTTTTTGGAGATGGAGAACGAGGGTTAAAGGATTGAATGTGATCAAGATATGCTGCATGCATATACCCGTTCCCCAAAATGAGTGTCACTAACAAGAATTGCAAACAGGTACTAATTTTAAAAAAAAGGTAGGACAGGGGAAGAACAGCTTCACAGCCTCTGCTCTTAGACACTAGCACTTTATGTTCACGTTGGAAGAACCTCTAGCTACAGAATAACAGCAGCAAAGATACAATATCAAAGGCCTCAAGTCTGAGTCCTTTTTCCGAGCCACAACCAGGGCTAAGAGCCTAGCATCTACCAGCTGATTTAATCTTTGCTATAACCCTGTCTGGCAGGTATAAGAACTAAAGCTCAGACAGGCAGAAAGCTTGTCTAAGGTCACAGTGCACACAAGTGACAGGACCTCAATCACTGTGTCCAAGGAGTGACTGGATAATTTATTGTGTAAGTCAGGACATTTCCAGGAGTGAAGAGGGTGCTATTAACAGTGGCACCAGGAAAACGGGTATAAAAGAGAGACTGCCTCGGGCACAGGACCCGAGACTTTGCTCTAACTTTACGATGTGCTCTTGTGATCTTTGCAGCATAGACAGAAATGATCTGGAGGACTGGCCAGATTTAGACCCAGCTCTCTGGTGTTGCGTCTGTGTTTGTAGAGATCCAATTTAAAGTAAGAGATGTTTATTTGGGCTCTCAGTTCCGGTCCATGGTCAGCTGGCTGCAAGGCAAGAACAGGTTGGCAGAGGGGAAGGTGCTCAACCCACGGCAGCCAGGAAGCAGAGAGAAGGGGGGAGCTGGGGACATGAATGCGCCCTTCCAGGCCTCGCCCCTGTGACTGCCTCCATCTGGGCCGCACCTCTACACATGCAGGTACTGAGCTCATCAGTGAGGAAGCCACCCTTTTGTACCAGCACAGTAACTCCCCCATGACTCAGTCGCCTTTCCCACGCATGAGAAGCCCGGGGACATTCTAGACCAAGTCAGAAGTCACAGCGTGCACCCGGGCTCTCACTACTCCCTCTGTGGTGGACCGGAAGGGCCTCGTAGGCGCCCCAGTGGCAGCCTGCCATCTGCTCAGCAGGCTGGCGAGGATCGTGACATGCCTCCCTGAGATTCCTAATTAAATTAGAGAAACATTCTGCTCCCCGAGTAGGGCCTGTCGCTTGCTGCCAGCAGCAGAGTTAATGTCCCATTCACGGGAGCAGACGTCGCTCCGCAAGGCCACAGCCATGTTCTCTGGTGGGGAAGGTCCATCGCCTGCCTCCACACAACAGGCCTGAGATCCCAGCCCAGCCCCTTTCTCTCTGTGCCTGTGTGTGTGTGTGTGTGTGTGTGTGTGTGTGCGCGCACACGCACATGCTCATGTGTGTTCCTCTCTTGCACACACACAAACACAAAACAGTTTTTGTTTGTTTTTAATAAATGGTTCAGACATGAGAAAAAAATGACGTAACAGTATCCCTTGGCATAAAGCACAGGAGAATCTTTTGCTGTGCAAAAATGTTCCCTTTTGTACCAACCGCAGTAACCCCAAACCAGAAACACCATAAGTGCCAACCAACAGTAAAATGACAGATTGTGGTAGAGCTGTGTGATCTGAATGCTCTCCAGTAGGAAAAATGCACCAGTCACTGCTACCCACAACCAATTAATCTTATTACTAAGGCATTGAGAGGAAGGAAGAAAATTAATAAGCTAGGTAGACACTATTAATTTCATTTACATGAGGGTGAAATCAGGCAATCACAACCCATAACTCTGGGAAGGACGGGCGCAGATTTGCTTCAGGTGGCTGGGAAGCTCCCATCCTTTGGGTGGTAGGTGCTGAGGGGGGGATGGTGGGAATTCACCAGGTAACACCCTCAAAGATGTGTGCGCTCTAGTGCACCAGTGTTACACAGAAAGGGGAAAAAAGCTTAGGGAACAAAAAATAATCTAGATGTAAAACCTATTCTAGTCAACTCTGCTGCTACCTACAACAAAATGATCTCCACTCCGCGGTGGTGTGGCCACTTCTCTGTGTTTCTGCATCTGTCTCGGTGACTGTGTCCAACACAGAGGCTGATGCAGACCTGCCTGCTACAGCACCCACGGGCAGGCTGAGCTTGCACCTGGCACAGAGGCAGGTACACGAGCCACATGAGTAGTGAGCTCCCATCCACATCTGCCTTCCCCGTTCCTGGGTCTTAGCTCCGTTTATCACGTCCTTCTGGAGGGGGCAAGGGCCATGCTGAACTGACCAAGTTCTCCAAACCCAGCTGGCCAGCAAGGGGAGGAGCCCATCCCCGGGGGACCATGTGGCCATGTATCCCAAGGGCCCAGAAAAAGCCCGTAGCCCATATTTTCATTCTAGGAAAGAAGGTAAGAAGGACCAAACAATACTATGTGCACCGAAAAGCTCCAACGCATGTGCAATGCGTGCTATTTGGAAAACTTCCGAGCCGCAAACAATTCCTCACATCAGGGAATGATTAAGTTAAGTAATGCAGGGAGGGTTTTTGATGCTATGAAAAGCTGAATGTAAAAGCAAGAAGCCTATCCATGCCAACTCCTAAGATACTACGAATACACATAGAAAAGATAAGAAGAAACTAAGCCAAAATGTAAACTAATTTCCTCTGGGTAGTAGTTATTACAGGAATGTAACAGTTTTCTTGTATCTTTTCAATATCCCTCCCTGTAATAATGGGAAATACAAATGTTAAAGAAAGAACGGGTGCCCTCTCCTACCGCCCATCTCTGCTGTCAGGGTGACAGCCAGGCGCAATCCATCACCTTGGCGAGGGTTCTCCCAGTGGAACGCGGCTGAAGGAAGCCACTACCAGGCTGGCAAAGGCTTCGACAGACAGTGCCACGAGGGACAGCTGGAGGAACAGGGATGTGGGCCTCCAGGAAGAACCGTCAGCAGGAGAGCTCCTGGGAACACCTGTCCCGAGAAGAGGGACTGCACTAGCTCCCTAGACCTCACAGGTGAGAACCAAAAGCGATGCATCAAAGTCACACGGAGAAGGGCGGGGCAGGAGGGACCTCACAGCACACGGAGCAAGCAAGCTCCACAAGTCCACAGCTGACCCAGGTCCCTTCCGGTCCACAATCAGGAGCTCCTCTAGAGGTGCTCCAGGAGTCTTTCTAGCATTGAGCAGCCACACAAGGCCACCCTGAGGCCGTCCTCTGCCCGCACCACCCACCCAGAGCAGCCTGCTGTGAGGATGACCACGTGAGTGGGTTTCTGACACCCATAACCACAAGCAGCCTGGGAACAAGCAATTATTCTTCCTAATCCCTCCTCCTTGACCTTTAGCAAGCTTCAAAATTAAAACTAGCCCACTGTCCTCCAACTTCCCCCCACTGTGTTATCTTAGTCCAGGTTGTAATCTTTTTCCCCTGATGGTTTCCTGTCGGTTTCCTTCCAGTATCTCTTTTCTCCTGCTGCCAACCTTGCTCCCAGTCCCAGTCCATTTGCTAAACAGGTGCTAAATTAATGATTTTCCTGGCATAACAGAAGAAATCATTCACAGACAAGACATAAAATGGAATCTTGATCTCCAGCCTACACCGGGCCACTGCCCCTCGCCCAGTGTAATGCAACCCAACTGGCCACCAGGGGGCTCCACATCGGTGCTCATCTCTTTACCCCTTGGGGCCCTGCACAGGCTGAAATTCTCCATCATCTCCCACTCGCCTGATCCTTCTGCAACTCAAATCTCAGGTGACATTTCCTAGCTCAAATCCCAGGGTAGAATCCCAGTGCCCCAAGGATCCTTTACGGGGTTTATCTGACTTTGCTGTAACCCAGCTAACAATCGACCAGTCTGCACCCCCTGCCTCTGGCTCTCCCTAAGCAGGACACATCTGAGCTATCCAGGCACCAGCATCCACCATCACTCGCCTTCTGTGCCATGTGTTGCTCTGCCTGGAAGAATCTTGTGGCTCATTTCTCTCACCTTCGAGGCTCCGCCTGGAGGTCCCCTCTGCAGAAAGCCCTCCTCACCTGAACTCTGAGTTAGGCACCTCTCCGTGTGTGTGTGTGTGTGTGTGTGTGTGTGTGTGTGTGTGTATTCCTCCAAAGTGACTTTCACATCCCATTGTAACCATATCTCTTGCTATCCAGTAAACTATACAGTTAGGGCTTAACTTACTGTTGCTCAAAATTATGAAGCAAATGATTTCATTTTTAAATATCACCTTTCCCCTCATGGATGAGCTATGGAAAATTGTTTTTAACTAGCATAACAAAAAAAAATCTCAGTAGGAAGTACTCTAATAAGTAGTACTTTCTTCCTAGAATAATGAAGCAAATCTAGACTTCCTGAATTCCCTCGTCCCCAGCTAGGTTCACAATTGTCGCTTTCGTTTTTTACTAGCTGACACAGAATTATTCTTCACCGGCATTTGAATGGCAGGGCAGTTTTCTATACGCGTGTGAAAAGATCTATAGGTACTAAATGGTCTAAAAGCACGAATAATACTGAACTCATAAGACAGCTGGATATAAAGGGAAAGAGAACCAGGAAAGCACTGGAAGCCGTAAGACTAATCAGTGAAACACAGATCCTTCACAGTCTGCGTCCCCCAAAGACACAACCGATTCTACTAATCTGTTCAGACTGCTTCATGAGAAAGACCTGGAGAATCCCAAAGCCAGAGCCCTGGCCTGGGTCTCGGTGAGGATTCAGAATAAAACTACAACAAACACAGGCCTAGAAGACAGCACCCCATGTCCCCATCCCTACCACATCCCTGTCTTCTGGGGGACTGTGGGTGAGTTACATGTCTTCTCTGAATTTCAGTTTCTTTACTAGGTAAGTTAATGTGGTAGAAAACTGCTGCCTTTCTGTGTTCCCATCCTCTCCTGCTCGGTAATGAAGTTGATTCTCAGTGGTGCACATTAACGTCCCACTAAACATTCCACTTCGTAATCTATCTGCAGTCACACTACGCTCCTCATCACTACCCTGCAGACATGAGATGCCTAAAGGCCTTTCGGACTGACGTCCCCCAAAGCCTCATGGGTCCCACCAGGGCTTTTAGGAGGTGGCTGGATCTGGATCTACGGTACATGCTGTTTCAAGAATACGACGCTGGGATTGATATATGGTGCCATGCGAGGATTAAGGCTGCCCCACCCTGCGGTGAGTGCTACCTCCCCTAATATAAGGGACAGAAAGAGGGTCACTGCTTGTTCCTTGTAGCTTTATGCTTGCTGCCTCACTGCCTTCTGCCTGCCGTGAACTGTTTCTCCTCTGCAATGTCTTCCTGCCATGCTACTCTGCCTGGAAGCCAGCCAACCATGGACTGAAACCTCTACAAACTGTGAGCCAAATAAACCTTTCCTCCTTTAACTTTGGGAGATGGGGATTTTGTCTCAGCAATGAGAAAAGTAACTGAGACAGATTGTAAACATAAGGTGACACCTGAGGATCTGTAGAGGACATAGCAGACAGGAACTGGGGCCCCAGGGATCTCACAGTTACCATAACTAAATGTCAACCACCCTCCTGCAAACTGCTCTTCACTGGGGGTGTGGGAAATACTCTGCATGACAGTTAAACTGGACTGTCAACTTGCTTGGCTTGGAGCTACCAAGGGATTAGCAAAGCACACTTCTAGGTCTGTCTGGGTGGGTCATGGTGTGACCACAAATGCTCCCCGGCCCTTTCTCTTTGAGATATTCTTTTCTTCTTCTCAGCCTTCAAGAATTTAGCAGCTCTGCTCCACCTTCCACCATGACGTTGGCATTGGATGCTGTTCATCATGGACTGAAACCAGCGGAATCGTAAGCAATAATAAATTCCTCTTTCTTTACATTGCAGGTATCGGGTATTTTGTCCTAGTTCCAGGAGAGCTGACCAAAGCAAAAATTTGGTACCAAAAGTGGGGTTCTGTTGTGACTACACCTGACCATGTAGTTCAGAAGCCTTTCTAATCGGTTTGTGGGTGAAGTATGGTAAAGTTTGGAGCATCAGGCTAGAGAAAGCCTAGAATGCTGTAAGCAGGTGGTTAATTCTTGATGGTTAATATGCAATATAGCAAATATGGGGGATTTCCTTCTGTTTTCTGTTTGAAGGCAAAGGTTGTTTTCATTGTTTTGTTTTGTTTTGTTTTGTTCTATTCAATACTCTCTTTCAATTGGTTTTACACTGTTCTGCTTTGGTTTGATTTTGCTATACCTAATTGACTGGACAACTATTGTGAAGATAACGAGATATACCATAGTACCTATTACTATTATCCCAGTATCCTGCTGTGAAGTTCTGTACTAATTTCACTGCATTGTCTCAGTTGGCTTTGTTCTGTCCTGTTCTATTGTATTTTTACTACCTTCAAAAAATTTTTAAAAATTCTTGATGGTTAATTCTGATAGGGACTCAGAAAATCAGATGTTGATAGGAATGTGATAAGTAAAGGCCAGGTTCATGATATTTTAGTTGAGAACAAAGACATTTGGGGCAGGGAGGATTGGACTAGATGTTATGAGTGTTTCTTTCTGCTGAAGAACTTGTCTACATTTTGTCCACATTCTGAGAAAAAGCAAAAGGCTGTTTTAAGGGCAATGGACCAACTAATTTGGCAGAAGAAATTTCAAGGCAGCCCAATGTTCAGACTGTGTCATGGGTACTACTGGCTTTTAACCAGATTAGTGAAAAACAGAAGCAAAAAAGCAGAGAATAAATATTTGAAAATTTTAAATTATGGCACAAGAAGAAGCATATGTGAAGGTGGTGCTAAAGGAGGATTAGTTACTGAAGAGATTAACACCATTAAAAAGAAACCAAGTACTTCAGACCAGAAAAATAAGAAACACACCTTAGGAATCAGTGAGACCCTGACCATTACAGATTCACATGTACAAAACTTGCCAGGAGTGGTGGCATGTACCAGTAATTCCAGAATGCAGGAGGCTGAGACAGGAGGATTGTTGTGAGTTCAAGACCAACCTGAGCTACAAAGTAAGCTCAAGGTTAGCCTGAACTGCATAATAAGACCCTATCTCAAAATGACCAAAAATCACCAAAATTATAACCTTAATTTAAGAAGAGAGCCCCTGAGCACCCTGCTCCAGAAGGACTGCCTAGGGAATTAGTTTCTGAGATCCATTTCATCATCTTCAGCTATCCTGGCACTGAAAGGCTGCTGTAGCCATTATCTGAGGGGGGCTGGTTACTGCTTGAGCTGGTGACAGATCTTGACACTGTTCATGTGATGCTGGTTGTCCAGGCACACAGAATGTAACAGTTGTGGAGCCAGGCATTGTCCTCTGTGAGATGGGTCAGTAAAATTATGGGCATGAAGGTGCAGTGGAAATCTCAGCACGGGTCAAAGTGGAGATGGCAAGAACATGCACTGTCTTCTGAGAGAAGGCCCAGAAGCATGCAGAGCTGGCCCAAGGGAGAGGCTGGGTGGGTGTAAACACTAAGGCCACAGGAGAAGGGCTACGCAGCTCTTGGGACTCACATCGCACTGCACAAGTCCTGGATGCTGGGCATGGATGGACCTACAGGACTGAGTTTTCACCCTGCTGGATTTTGATCCTGATTTGGTCCTGTGCTGTTCTTTGCCTCCTCCTCCCTTGTGAAAAGGAATGTTTACCTTGCTCTGTTGTACCTTGGGGATATGATACTAACCTTTGTAATTTTCAAAGGTTTAGAGCTAAGAGTTTGCCGTGTGTCTTGGAGGAGACTTTGGACTTCTGAGCAATGCTGGAACTGTTAAGCCTCAGAGGAGGCATTAGCGCATTTTCACTGGAACACAGGACAGTGATATCGTGTGAGCTGAAACCATGACCTTGTTTCTTGTTTGGAGATTAAGCATGGCTTAAGGAGATGGGTTTTGGCGTCAAGTTGACGAAGGGTGGAATATGGCTGTTAAACTGGATTTTCAGCTCAGTGGCTCGAGTGCTGCAAGGAGCTTAGTAAATTATGTCTGGGTGGTTGGAGAGGAATGACCTCGGGTCCGCCTCACCCTGGCCCCTTGCTCTCTGGTACTGTTCCCATGTTCTGCTTCCCATCCAGCACAAAATAAGCAGCTCTGCTCGGCCACGCCCTCTATCTCGCTGTCTCTACATGAGGTGAATCCTATGAAACTGTGACCAAAATAATCCTCTCCTCCTTTAAATTGCAGGTGTTGGATATTTTGTCCCAGAAACAGGAAAGCTGATTAATACACTCTATCATCCCATTGTGCATTGCATGGCTTTGCAAGAAAGATGTCCCATGCTATTTAGCCCTCCGCGGTCAGACACTCCACCCTGTCGCCCTTTACATAGCAGTCCTGCAAATGCCAAATGCCCAGATCACTGAGATTTGGCCAAAATAAACCTGGGTGCCCACATAATAGGGGCAAGTTCTGAATGTCGTTTTCTCAGCCTCTCTGTCCACAAAATAATCCCATGTCCCTAGGAACAGTGTTAAGAAGGAGGTTTCTAAGACAGACTCAAATCACTTCATGGCTAGGTCACCCAGGGCAGCTGCTTACGTATCTCAGCGCAAGTTTTCACATCTTTAAAACATCCGAGTTGGCCAAGCATCCTAAGGGGTGGGCTCATCCAGCCCTTTGATAACAAAGCACCGACCACAGAGGCTGACATCTGTCAGCCCCGAAACCTAAGACACAGCAGTCACTGTTTTCAGCTGCTGTACACAAAGGGAGCACCCGTTATGGGTATTTATTTTGTCAGGCGCTGTCCAAGTACCTTTCATGTATTAAGGTCTTTATTTCTCACCAGACGCCAGCGAGTACTGGTTTCATCCCCATTCTACGGATTGAAGAAATCCAAAGCACAAAATGTCAGCCACCTGCACAGTCACATAGCACTGGCGTCACTGTTCTTACTGCCTGCTGTCTGGGGCAGTGTCAGGTCTGCCGGTGCAACCTGTGGGCTGCCGCAGGGCCTGGCCCTCATTGGGTGATCGCAGAGTCCTTCCTGGTAGCTGACGAAGAATCTTCTCACTGAGGGCCCTCCAAGCAGCTGGGGTAACTGGCAGACAAGTAAACATGGATCTATTTTCCAAAACACATCATCAGATGACTTTTAAGAAGTCCAGATCTCTAGTGGACCAGGCTGGGCCAAAGGGACACGAGAGACGCCCTGTGGCAGGCGGTCGAGGGCCTCTTCGCACGGGATGTGCTTCTTGAGTTCTCAGAGTTGGACTCAGAGCCCTTGAAGAATTCTGAGAACACCTCTGCCCAACGCTCGCACACTCCCAGAGCCTGATGCCTGTGCAAGGCCACCAGCATTCATCTAAACTAAAACCTCAGCCAGGTAAAATGAAATGCACCACCGTCTGCCGGTCTGTAGAGAGAGCTTCCTTCCATTCCCAACACAAAACAGCCGTCACAAACACAAGCTCTTCACTTGTAAACCGCAACTACTGATGTGGTCCTCATTGGGGACACCGAGTGTGTCCCTATGCAAATGGGGTGCTAGGATACAGATGGTGTGACACAAACCTTATTTATTAACACAGACACTGGTAACTTAGAGTATGCGATAGTTATTTTTCCATTATCTAAGAAGAAAAACAATATGCAAAATAAATGACAAGAGGTCACATGGACAGACAGACCAAGTCATCCATTCTGCTGACATTTATTGTAACTCCATTCTACGCCAGCACTGGGATAGCAGTCACAGACATCATTTTGTGTAGCTCTTATTAAAAGAGAACTCTGCATGCAGGAAGTAATGTCTCTACATTACAACAACTTAGAAGCCTGGAAAATTAAATTATGGTACATCCATACAGTGCAAGGCTCTGCAACAATAATAAAACTCGGGGGGTGGATCAATCAGTGCTAGCATGTTAACAAGAATGATCACTGGATGAAAAAAGCAAGAAATAGAGCCTCCACTGTACCAGAAAACAAGAGGCGATGATCACGGCACACCCAGACATCCGTGGACACGCAGGGAAATGCTCAGGGAGGAAAATCAAGACACCTGACAGCCTGGAAAAGGAAGGAAGGAAATTCACACTGCACTGCACCTTTGTAAGGCTGGATTGTTACGATTGTCCTACAATGGTTAGATCGTATCAATGTTAATGAGGTTAGTGTTTCTGAGGGTGCTGGCCTGTGCCTTCCACAATGTTTGGCATATAACCGGGATGCCAATATTTGTTGAATGAATGTAAAAACACAATGAAATACCACGTAGACACATTTATCTCTTCTATTCACCACCTCAGGTCCCCGCCTAAAACTACAGGTAAAAAAGGGGACTGGAATGAAGAAATCTTTTGCCATGTTACTGGAAGGTTGGGGCTGGTCGGTCGATAATTTCTTAACCTCATGCTGATCTGAAGAAAGCTAGTCTATAGTCACACATTACTACTTAATTTGCACCACCAATTACTTCTGCAAGTTTATTTCGAAAACAGTCGGGCAGATTCATTTGGGAAAAGTTCTGCATTATTCCTAATGGCAACCACAAATCTTCTAAATATCCAGGGTAACTGGTAAGCATCTTGAAGGTTTCTCAACACAGAACTGGTGAGCGCAGGTTCTTAGGTAAACCTGACACGTCTGGCCGCTTCCTCCCACCCCATCTCGCTCTCTCCGCCAGCTGGGGAATTGGAAACTGACAGTTTTGTTTTCTCAGTGCTGATAAAGGGGAACAAATTATGCATTTGCCCTGAGTGTGCAGTGTGCTGTTTTAAGTTGTTTTGTTGGCATTTTTCCCCCAGTAGCAGCTACTAGGAGAAAAGGAAGAAAAAAGACATCTGGTAACTTCTTTAGGGAAAATCTTAACAGATTTGTGGGTGTAACTCTATTCAATCTGTTTCATAAATAAGCCCCAGGCAATGGCATCAATTAAAAAATCTTTTGAAAGACAGTTCTAGCAAAAGCAATACCCTGGAAACTACAGTCCCAATAGCATTATAACTGCAACAGCCAACAGGCACGGTGCCTTCACTATGGAATGGAATGGATCTTGCAACATTCCTCACAGGCAAGCAGTAGCTTATTAGAGCTAGATGGGGCACCATTGAGATGGAACACTATTAGAGATGATACACTGTGTCAGCTTGAGTTTAGAAGTTTAACTAAGAGACTCAGCAGGGAGCCAGGATTCTTACTTTGTAAATATCCTATCTTGTGTAAGAGGAGGGCAAGGAGATTTTGAGGGTGCTACATCTGCTCTGGGAAACAGGGGTGACCTGCACACCATATAAAGGAGGAAAGAGGCTTGACTGCCCACTTTTGCTCTGGCTGCTTTTGCTGGCCGCTGTCTTGAAGTGTTGCCCTGTGGCATGTCATCCTGCCTTGGAGCCAGCTGATTATGGACTAAAACCTCCTTACACTGTGAGCTAAATAAACCTTCCCTTCCTTCATTTTGGGTGTCGGGTCACCCCCAAAAAGTAACCCAGACAAGTACCCACTGTGCAAATGAAGAAACTGAGGCTCACTGAAATGAATTAATGTATCCAAAATCACACACCTAGTAAATAGCAGAACCGGGATCCAGACCCAGGTTAGAAGAACTCAGAAGCATTCCAGGGCACGGTGTCCATCCCCACTCAACAAACGCATCAGGGAGGGGACAACAGTAGAGAACCAAAGGGGAGAGCTGCTGTCTCTATTCTTGGGATTGTTCTGTGTGACGGTCAGCACACAGCTGCACCTGTGCCAGAAAAAGTGCAAAGCCCAACGTGAGGGCTCCTGGACGTGATGTCCTGCGTCTACCACAAATGAACCTGCTCGTGTCACTCAGCTTATCCCAGGTCTGTCCTGCACAGCTGGGGGATGCGGCAGCTGCACTGGACCAGTCCTTATTTCCAAACCCTTCATGTACCAGGGCAGGTGCACAGAGGTGATTTCACAGGGACAGCAGAGCAGGAAAACACTGACTCCAAGCCACATGATGCCCTCTTCACAAAGAAAGGGCCTGGCTGATGGCATTAATCAGCAGCCAGCTTCAAACGTTACTGCGCCAATGACCTCTAGTGGCCACCGCTAAACTCACTGGTCAGCTGTTGCTGACAGACCACTCTGCTCTTTAACCGTCCCTTCCCCTAACCTCTGCACCTCCACCCTCTGCTAGCCTGTCCTCGCCTCGCACACTGCGCCCTGCAGGTCTCCTGGGCTGCCTCTCCTCATCTCCCCCACACCTGGGGCGCTGTGGAGACCTTTTCCCCACACTGACCCTGACCCTTGGGAAGCTGTCATCCAACTTCACGGGTTTAAATGCAATGTGCACGGCGATGACTCCCAAATGTGCATCTCCAGCCAGACCTTTATGCCCAGTTACCTACCCAGCCTTGCTGCTGGGAAGACTAACAAGCACCTTGAGCCCTCAGCTGAGCGCCTGCAGCCCCGCAGTCCTGCCTCAGCTAAGGGCCATGTCAATGACAGCCATGCTGTCCTTCTAGGTGCTCAGGGTCCAATGGGTTTTTCGACTCCCACCTGATCAAGGGTTAGAGTCGAAGTCTTTCCAAGGCTTCCCGCCCTCTCCCGATGCTCTCCAGTCCCCTCGCCAGTTACTCCTCACTCCAGCCGACCCCACTCCTGCCCACATCTGCCCTCCGCTTGGAACCCTTCACCCAGGCACCCACAAAGCCCTCTCCTGCACCTCTCCCAGCATCTGTTCAAGTACCACCCTTTGGGCGAGGCCATTCTCCGGTCTATTTTAGGTTGCAACCCGCTTCTCAAAGCACTTGCATTCTTTCTACCCTGATTTATTCTTCTCCATACCATCAGATTTGCTTCATATTAGAGTCACCTGCTCCTCTATTGCCCCCCTTCCCCAAACCAGCTCCAGGAAGGTTTAGAAATAGCCCGCCTGTGCCATTCACCCACGCATCTCTGCCACTCGGACAGTGCCTGTAACATAGCAGGCATCTTCTCAGGAAACGTGATTAATCTGCAAGTGCCCATGCACGGTCTGGGTAGACCAGGGCGCACACAGTGAGAGACGGGAAATGATGAAATGACTGTCTCGGACACTAGTTTCTTTTCCTCTTGTCTAAGGTCAATTTTTGGATACAAGGAGAAGTTTCCACGGTGCTGTGCTTAGACTGCACCGTCTGTAGAGGTCAGCCTTCCCGTCAGTGGACCGCCACACCTGACATCTGCAGTTTCAAGCAGGAGGGGTTTCGTTGGCTCACGGTTTGAGAAGGTCCAAGTCCTGTTCAGCCGGCTCCAAGGCAGACTGGAAACAGTGGGAGGGCTCGGGGCAGGGGAAGGGATCATGGCAGCCAGGAAGCAGAAAGGAGAGAGAGACAGAGAGACAGAGACAGAGAGAGAGCTTGCTCCAAAGCCACACCTTTGATTATCCTCCTCCTCCAATGTGCTTCACTCCTAAGAGCACATTCAGCCAGGCTTTCTTCAGGGGTTCCTATATCGGGGAGTGCAGTGACCCCGTGACCCGATCACCCCCTAGGGCCCCTTTGCTCAGAACATGAGACTTCTGACATTTTAAACCTAAGCCACAGAAAACAACCCCAAATAACAAATAGGAAATAAAATGACATCTTCAAAAACAACTTTCAAACGTGTCTAAATAAGAATCGGTGAGTTATTTGCATATGTAGGATAATTTTAACATGGATAATATAGCAAGTATAGTTTTTCTTTTTAAATTGGGGGACTAATCAGGTCAGGATTTCTATGATAACCGGAAAACTAGCTTTACATATCAACAACTAATAATGGTATTTGTTTATCTGTGGTAGGTAGCATTGTCTGGTATTTATTTTTGTTTTTGTTTTGTTTTTCAAGTGGGAAATGTCTTTCACCTTCAGTGACCCTATAATGATGAATAATGGTCACCAAGTGTGTTAGTCAGCTTTTCATCACTGTAACAAAATAGGTGAGGTAGTCAACTTATAGAAAGAGAAAGTTTAATGGTTCACAGTTTCGGTTCATGGTCAGCTGGCCTCTAGTGCTTGGGCCTTGGGTGAGACAGAGCATCATGGCAGGGAGGCCTTCACAGTGGCCGGGAGGCGGAGAGGAGAAAAGGAGGCAGAGTCTCACTGTCCTCTCCCACCAGTAACTGGAAGACCCCTCACCGGACCCCAGCGCTTTACACTGGGACCTTGAGGGAGATCTGAGATCAAACTATGGCACCCAGTAACTGGTCAGGGCTCACATGAGTATCTGAGCCTAAGTCTGAGTCAGGACTCCCCATGTGCCCCCCTCCAGGAAGATTCTGCCGAGTTATTTCCTTCTCTGATTCTATGTTTGCTCGTCTGTGAAGTGGATGAGAGAGCGATCTTGTAAGATCCCTGCAAGCATCACTGAGACAGTCCACAGAAAACAGCTAGCGGGGTGCATGGCAAACAGAAAGTAACCAATATACAGCTCTTATTATTATCATCATCATTATTATTATTAGTCTCCAGACCTCCTCTAAAGACTTTGGGTCTCAAAATTCAAAGGTCTTACAATTTCTGGCAGCTGCAAAGAAACAACCCCTTCTTGTGTTTATGCCTGGTGAACACACATCTGTCTTCAAGGAAGAACAGGCAAACCCAGCACTGTAAATGTCCTAATGAGACACGCGAATGTGAGTTCTGAACACAAACTTCTTGGCTAAGAATTGACTGATGGTAAATGAAGCAGGAATAGAGAAGGGGGAGAAGAACAGGAAGAAGAGAGGAAAGGCAGGAAAAGATACTGTCTGGGGGAAAAGGGATGAAGTTCTCCCAAATGTGCACCTCCGTCCCAGAACCTCGCACTGAACTCCCAGCTCCCGGCATGGGCGAGGCCCTAAATGAGCTCCCGGCCCCCAAGTCTGGTGCCATTGTAACCATCAGGCCCTGCAGCATTGCAGGTGCTGGAGACCCCTCCCTAAGGAGGGTTAAAGCCAGAGCCTGCAGGGCACTTGGGTCATGACAACCTTAGTCCCTTTTTAAAATGAAGTACTGGGCCAACACACAGGAGGAGAAAGCCATAGGTTCCACGCTTGTATTATCATAACAAGAATAATAAAGGCACCCACACAGCTGGAACATACCCTGGGCCAGCAAGCAGCCCAAGGGCTCTACTTATAGGGCCCATTTCACTCCATTCTGGCACAGGAAACCCAAGCACAGCCAGTGATGTACCCAAGATCCAACCACTGGCAGGTGGCAGAAACAGGATGCAAACCCAGGCAGCAGCATAGCTCCGAGACAGAAGCCCACAGGCTCCCTGGTGTGGGCACCCCCGGTCTAGTCCAGCTTCAGAGACGGGAGCCTCTGTTATCATTCCCTGGGGGCCCTTCCCCTCCCTCAACCTTGCGCCCTGCGTGATTCTGGAAAGGACGAATCTGCCTCCTACCCTACCTCAGCCACCAGGGTGGGCACATGTGACCCAAAGCGACCAGGAGGATTGTCCTGCATGAGAACAAACAGTCCTTTTCCTCCTCAGGACCGAGAGCTACAGGACTGTGACCCCAGAGTGGCCAAGGCCTGTTGTCCCTCTGCATGGAAAGGCAGGGAAGTGCTGAGAGCAGAGGCCAGCCACGGACTGGGGCTGAAGGAAAAGGTGGATAGGAGGAAAGAGGGGTGATAGAAATCCCCAAATCCAGGAGTCTTTGGGAGTTTTCTCTACTCTTTCCTAATTTCTATTCACATGAGTCAATTCCCACTTGGTTATTTAAAATATTCATTTCTATCACTTGCACTAACAGAAGCCTAGGAATACACTAACTAAATATCTAACACCTTCAGGATGAGCTAGAGAGAAAGAAGCTGGAAGACCCTAACCAACAAGGTAGGTGTGCAACTAAAGGAAGATGTTCATAGACTGACTATGCGTGTTCGAGGTCCCATCCCATGTCGGGCACTGTGCTGATACAGGGGAATCATGACAAATAAGATACAGACACTGCTGAGGTGCTCACAATCTAAAAGAACACACACAAAACACAGGACAGAGAGTTAGGCGGTTAAGGTAGTTCCTGCCTCGGGGTCTTTGCACCTGCTCTTTCCGCTGTTAGAAATTCTATATTCCCAAACCCACAACTTTCTGATGTTGCCAGAATGGTTTGCTAAGGATATTGTAACAAAACAACACAAAACACGTGGCCAGAGTGACAGAAATGAAATATCTCACAATTCTTCAGGCCAGAGGTTCAGTGTTGAGGAGGCCAGCGCTTGCTGTGGATGAGGAGACAGTGTCCACCCTGCCTTCTCCTGGACTCCAGCAGTTTGCTGGCCATGTTGGTATCCTGAGAGTCAGAGAGCTGGGCCTTGATCCCCATGTGGAGTTCCCCCCAGGGAGTCATCTGTCCTCAAATTTCCTCTTTGTACGAGGACATCAGCCAGACCATATTGGAGACCCCCCTTCCCCCGTATTCAGTCTGACCTCACAGTCTGAGGATGGAATTTGAACACATGCATTTTAGAGAGCACAACGGCCCACAGCAGCTGGCTTATCCCCACCCCTCAAGGCGTGGCTGGAGTACTCCTTCTGCCTAAAGGTCTCCCCCAAACACACAACCCAGAGAGATTCCCCCTCAGCCACAGGGCCCGCTCCTCAGTGCCCTGTTTAATTTTCTTCAGGCACTCACCACCGCTGGAAACTTCGATTTGGTTCTGCCCGCCTCTCCACACCAGAATGTAAACCCATGCAGCCAGCAGTCTTGTGCTGTCAGCTTGTTTCCAGAGCCCAGAGCAGCGCCTCACACAGGAGGGGTGAGGCACTGCCCCAGGGCTGCCCCAGCGTACCAGTCAGCATTTACTGGAGAAACAGACACAAGCCTAGATACAGAAATGTATGAGAAACTGCAAGACTGGCTTACGGTGGTCAGCCACAGAGTCAGATGAGGGAACGTGCAGAGGTGTCTGTCGCTGGAGTTCCCTGAAGGGTCCAGCCCATAGGTCCAGCTCACAGCAGTGTCCCGTGCCTGTCCGTATCAGGAGGCCGAGCAGTCTGCGATGGAACACTGAAGAATCTGCCACGAAGGCGGGAGTGTCCCAGGTGAAACCCGAACAGTCTGTGCCAGAAGCCAGGAGACGCCGTCCACCCTGAGAAAGAAGTCTGGGCTCCTCAGAAGAACCAGCAATCAGGCCTCCTCGTTTGCCTTGTAAACATTTGCAGGCTGCTCCCCTGGGGTGGGGCAGCGCTCACACATTCCACCCGACCTCCTCTTGCACAGGATGAGGATTAACACACTAGGGACCTGGCCCCTGCTGAGTCACTTCAAGTTCTGACCTCAAATTGACACAGTGGACAGTGTTCTACAGTGCGGCTTGTCCTCTACACCCCGATGGAGAGCTGCTGAGCCGCTTAGTTAAGCTTCTAGGCTTCTCAGGTTGACACACTGTAAACCACAACACCCAGGCAGGAGTAACAGTCAGCCAGGGAGAGGACAGAGGAAGGCTGCTGGGGAAGGCTTCTGAGGAGCTGTCACTGTGCGACCACAGTGGGGTCCAGGCGGGAAGAGGAGGGGACCAAGTCAGCAGGGCTCTCACCATGAAGGGAAGCTGGCTGCGGGGCACCTGCACTGCCTGCCCTTTGCCTCACCTGGTCGCGTGCTAAGACCTCGCCATGCCTGGTGACATTGTTTGTCCTTATTCCTAAAGCTGTCGCCGCGGCCCTGAAGTACCTCCTCCTCCGTTCCCTGAGCATTTGCTCTAATTCCTGCGGCAGAACTCCGGTGTTCTGTTTCATCTGCCTCTCAGCCCTCAACCCCTCCAAGGTAGGGACCCCAAAAGGCACCAACAGATGGAAAACAGAACTTCTGGGGGATGCTCCTCTCTATTGCAGCCACTTATGCTATAGAAGTCAAGGGTTTTTTCCTGTAAAAAGAGGCTTTGAGATCTGTATACACTGAAAACTATAAAATATTGACAAAAGAAGTTAAAATGATGTGTTCATGAACTGCAAGAATAATCATTGTCAAAATGTTCTTACCGCCCAAAGTGATCTACACATTCAGTGCTATCTCTGCCAAAATGCCAACAGCACTTTTTACAAAAACAGCAGAAACTATGGAACCACAAAGACTCCAAGAGGCCAAAGGAATCACATTTCCTGATATGAAATTACACACAAAGCTATAGAAATCAAAACAATATGACACAAAAATAGACATGTAAACCATCGACACAGAATATAAACCCAGAAATAACCCACATATATATGGTCAAATAGCTGGGCGTGATGTCACATGCCCACTTGGGAATCCCACTCAGGAGGCTGAGGCAGGAGGATCGCTGTGAGTTCAAGACCAGCCTGAACTGCATAGTGAGACCCTGTCTGAGAAAGACAAAAAGAAAAAAATCTATATATAGTCAAATAATCTTTGCTAAAAGGTCTATAATGTACAATGGAGAAAGGATACCCACTACAATAAATGGAAAACTGGATATTCACATGCAAAAAAAACAAGTTCTCTCTTATGCCATATAAAAAAATCAAATATGGATTAATAATGTAAACATAAAAGCTGAACTTCTAGAGGAAAAGCTCCATATATTGGTCGTGATAATGATTTTTAGATATGAAAATCTTGTAGAAAATGAAACAAAAATAAACAAGTGAGACTACATCAAACTAAAACATTTGGCCAGGGGTTTAGCTCAGTAGCACAAGCACCTGCCTGGCAAGCCTGAGGCTGTAAGTTCAATCCCTGGTACCAAAAAAAAAAAAAAAAAAAAACCACAAAAAACTAAAACATTCACACACAACAAAGGAAATTACCAACAAAATGAAATAACAACCCCCGTAATAGGAGAAAATATTTGAAAAACACAAGTTTGATAAGCAATTAACATCCAAAATATAAAGAAATTCATAAAACTCAATAGCAGAAAACACAGAACCCTCTATAAAATGGGGAAACTATACACATTTTTCAAAAGATCTACAAGTAGCCAACAGGTATACAAAATGTGTTTAACATCATTAATCATCAGGAAAATACAAATTCAAACCATAATGAGAATCACCTGACACCTGTCAAAAAGGCTATTATCAAAAACCAAAAGATCACACGCGCTGGGGAAGACGTGGAGAAAGGAGGCGGAACTGGTGCCAGGAACGTGCACTGGGTCTGCACAGCAGGAAACAGTAGGAGGGGATTCAAAAACGTAAAAAATGGAACTACACATTCACCAAGCCCGCTCCTGGGTGTGAACCCCAGGATACGAAGTCAGCACACTGGAGGGATGTCGGCAATTCCGTGTTCACTGAAGACATACAACAGCAGAGAAATGGACACAAACTGAGTGTCTACGGACAGATGGATGGGTAGAGATGGGTGCTGTCTACACACCATGCAGTACAACACTCCTTTCAAAAAGAAAATCTTTCTTTGGCCAGGGATATAGCTCAGTGGCACAAGCTCCTTCCTGGCAAGGATAAGGTTCTGAGTTGTATTCCTGGTACCAATAAGTGAATAAGTAAATAAATAAATTTTAAAAAATAAATAAAAAGAAAATCATTTTAAATTTTAAAGAGAAAAAACATAAAAAGAAAGCTACAGAATTTCAAAAACAAAATAATAGGAAACTGACAATGGTTAATATATTGCATAGTTATCTTCAGAGTAGTTGCTCAGACTGTAGGATGTCTAACTGATCAAACAGCATGAGCACACACCACTCTCTTCAATGAACAAGAGAAACCAGTATTATTATCTTAGCTATCTTATGTGTGTATATATTTTATACGTATTTTAATATATATTTATATATTATACATTAAACATATACATATGTTTATGTTTAATAACATATTATATATATTAAATATACATATATTTTAATGTGTACACACATATTAAAAAGAAAGTCTTGCCAGCTGAGGATTTAGCTCAGTGGCACAAGCACTTGCCTGGCAAGTACCAGGTCATGAGTTCAATCCCTGGGACCAAAAGAAAAGAAAATCTTGCCATATGTGACAACATGAATCTAGAGGATGTCACATTAACTGAAATAAGCCAGACACAGCAAGACAGCTTCTGCTTGGTCTCACTTCCATGTGGAATGGAAAACCAGGTCTCAGAGAGACAGAAACTGGACAGGAGGCTGCCCAGGGCCAGGTGCTGGGGAAGTGGAGAGGTGCCAGTCTGGGGACATAAATTTCAGTTATAAAGTGCACGAGCTGTGGAGCCCCACTGTGCGGGCACAGTGATCAGGGCTTACAGTCACGCGCTGTGTGCAGGAAATTGGCTCAGGGAGTGCAGACTCTAAGATTCTCCCGATGTACACATAAGAGAAACTGCACGAGGCACTGAGATGTTCATGTTTGGCCACTGTGATACTTCTGTAACACACACGTTTAACAAAACATCATGTGGTGCAACTTACATATATAAAACTTGTCCATTATACCTGGAAAAAGCTAGAGAGCATAAAACAAGTAAAAAGAATTAAAAACAGGCTCCTGGAGCAAAGCCACACAACAGGAAGCTGCAGCAGTCACCTCTCCACTAACGCAATCAAGGAGCCATTAGCAGCGATTGAAAGGAGCCAGCCAGGAACTCGGGGTGCTGACCAGAGGCTCACAACAGACAGGGTACGCTGATGAAGACACAGGCAGCTGAGTGAGCAGCCTGGGCGAACCCACTACCGACCCCAGGGCCACCACAGCTGCAGGAATGAAACTCCAGGAGAAAGCTGGCCGCTGCCAGGGTGGGCAGTGCGAGGGACCCTGTCCTGCAAAATTCAATGTTGCGCACGTGAGCTGGGCTGGCCATCCCTTCTGGACTGACACAGGTGCCTCCCTGGTTTGGCTCTGATCCCCCGACAGCATGTGCCGGGAAATTTTAAGAAACAAACTCCTGGGGCTGGTGATTTAGCTCGGCGGCATAAGCACCTGCCTTGCAAGCAGGCAGTCGTGAGTTCGATCCCTGGTACTGATAAAAAGGAAAAAGACAAAAAAAGAAAGAAACAAACAAACAAACAAACTCCTTTTTCTCCCGTTCTTGGAACCACACGTTTAAGGAAATCTGTCAGGTCACTGGCTGACCGTGGAGATAACAGAACAGAAACTTCAGAGACCCCACAAAGCTAGAAATGCAAACTTGCAAAAATGCTTTAGAAGATCACAAATGAACAACATCATCTCTCAAAACAATTCAGCAACCCCTGAGAAGAGCAAACTTCAGCTTTTCAGAGTTAATACCTTACATACGCAGGATGTCTCATTGTCAATTAAAACTATGACGCATGCAGCAAGGAAATGTGGCCATTTGTGGGAACAAAAGGAATCTGACAGAAGCTACTAATGAGGAACCCAGACGCCAGAATCACTAACCAAAGACGCTGAGTCACCTGTATTCAGTGTAGCAGCCCCCTTCTCTGCAGTTAGTTTCTGCAGTGCTAGTTATGACCACATCGCAAAATATTCAATGGAAAATTCCAGAAAAAAGTAACCATAAGTTTTAAATTACACAACATTCTGAGTACAATGATGAAATATTTTGCCATCTTCTCCTCTGGCCTTCTTAGGACATAAATCGTTCTAGTCCACGTATCCAAGCTCGATCTACTGCTCACCCACTGGGCACTCAGTTATCAGCCCAGCTCACGATGTCACAGTGCCTGCAGTCAAGCGGCCCTTGTTTTATTTAGCAGTGCCCCAGCGTGCAAGTGTAGTGATACTTGCAATTCATATGCACTGAAGAAAAGCCATAAAGCGCTTCCTTTAAGTGAAAAGGCAAAAGTCCTCAACTTGGTGAGAACAGGAAACAAACTGTAGGCTGAACTTGTGAAGATCTACAGTAAAAACAAATTCATTTGTAAAATTGTGAAGAAAAATGATTGTGCTGGTTCTGATAACTCTTCAAACTGCAAAATTTATAGACACACTTCCGGGAGAACATGGTGGATAGATAACAGCAGCTATGGAGGCTCTCTGAGATACCCAGCTTAGAATCCAGGAATGGTGCAGTGTGAGGAGACCTAAGCAAGAGGAGATATACCCTGCCAACCCAGGAACGAACGAAGCTGAGAGAAACCAACTGGAAATGCAATCCCGGTGCTATTACCGGAACAGATAAAACCTCAGCGTGGAAGCTGGAACCCGCGCCACTGGAAATTGCAATTTGAATTTCCTGCTGCCGCTGCTGCATCCGAATCGGCACAGCAGGGACAGAGATGCGAAATCTCTGAGAGTGGGGATTGGCGAACAGAGCTGAGAACAGGACTGGCGGGGAGCCCTGCAGTGAGTGAGAGAAACGGGGACCCTTCCATAGACTAAGAGGTTCCAAAAGAGGTCATTCTGGGACCAGGCAGACTAGCTGGAACAGGACACTGCAGTGACTTTAGTTGCATATTCCCCTCTCAAGCAGGATTGGTGTGGAGCATTTGACCTGGGTGATGCTGCTAAGATCCAATAGGCTAGCCCAAACCAGGTCCCAGAGCCTGGCGGTGCACCCTAGCATTAAAGCCTTCACTAGGTTGACCTGGAGTGGACCCAGCAGAGGCTACGCAGGTTTATGTCTCCCTAGTACACTGCATGGGCGGGAACACCTAGCCGGCAGATTCAAACAAACTGTCACCAACAAAGAAAAAACCTGGGCCTCCTATATATGCTTGTATGGAAGGAACAAAAAGTATGGAAAGAAGGAGCAACAAGAAAGGGTCCTCAGCCCCCAATCCTGAGAACAATGATCCAGGAAAGGTAAATGCAAAGGAGAATGAGGACAGAAAACATGCAATATCAGACACGGCACCAACAGACATAAAGCGATATATCCGGAGCCTCATAGACAAGTTCAAAAGTGAAGTATTTAATGAAATAAAGCAAGACATAAGTAGAATAGTTAGAGAAATGCTAAGTACCACCCAAGAAAAAACAGATGGTGGAATGGAAGAACAAAACAAAAGGGAAGAATTGTTTGATGGAGAAAATAGAGAAAACACAGAATACGTGAAGCAGGTTCAAAGAGATTACCAGGAAACTAAAAACTCTATCAAGGGGCTGGAGGTTTAGCTCAGCGGCATAAGCACCTGCCTTGCAAGCAGGCGGTCGTGAGTTTGATCCCCGGTACCGATAAAAATGAAAAAGACAAAAAAAAAAAAAAACTCTATCAAAAGCTGGCATAACAGCTTGAAAGAAACTAAGGATAGATTATCTGAACTGGAGGACAGATTTGTAATGTGGGAGCATGAAATGAAAAACTTTTTAAAATTAACAAGAAAACAAACAGCAATAATACAAAGGCTAGAAGATGGTAAGAGGATCTATAACTTAAGAATTAAGAACATAAAAGAAGAAGTAGGGACTCAAACAAATGAACTACAAAAGCTATTCACAGAAATAATCCAGGAGAATTTCCCTAATTTAGCAAAAGGTAAAGATACTCAGATGTATGAGGCATATAGGACCCCAGCCACCTACAACCCAAACAGAGCTACATCCAAGCATAATCAAAATTCCAGAAATCCAATATAAGAACAGAATATTAAAAGCCATCAGAGACAAGAAACAGATCACTTACAGGAGAACACCCATCAGAATTACAGCAGACTTCTCGGCACAAACCATCAAATCACAAAGAGAGTGGGGGAAAATAATTCAAGCTTTGAAAGATAACAACCTCCAGCCAAGATTGATATATCCTACACAATTGTCCCTATAAATTGATGGAAAAACAAGGTGCTAGGATAAAGAGGAACTAGAGGAATTTGCAACCACCAATTCAACTCTATAGAAAATACTATAGGATATTCTAAAAAAGAAAAATACCAAGATTCCAGAAACAGTGGCAGAGAGGCCACAATGAATGGAGCAGAAAGCGAAATGAAGAAGACAAATTGACAACTAACGACAGAAAAAGAGCTCAACAGAAATGAGGCAGAGAAGGTTGGATGGTAGGAACAGCTATTTTAGAGAAAACAAGACATCATAATAGCTAGTGCTGATTTAATATCATTTTGTTTTGAAATCCCATCAAGCTTTTGTTCTTCTGTCTCCAAAGGTCTTAACATGTTGTATCTTATTGGATTTTATTATATGTGATAATATAAACAAAAACTTTTATAGACAAGGAGATTATACAGAAACCATTGTTCATTTTCTGTTAATTGATTCTAAATACCCTGTAATACTGCCATTCTCTTGAATGGTTTTACACTGTCTTGGTATGTTTGATGCTAGAGTATACGAAGTTATACTCAAAGATTTCAAGGAAAGAGACACTATGGTAACTACTTTTATGTTGGGATATCTTGTGGTGAAACACTATTTTGCTTAAATGGTTATGTTTTGACCTGCGCTGTTTTGTTGTTATGCCCTCTTTTATCTCAATCTCCTTTTTTATTATTTACCTTTTTATCTTTTTAATTAAGGAAAAAATTAAAAATAGCAGGATATATTATAGTAACCCACTTTGATTTCCTATTAACTTGATTAGAAACCCTATATTGTTCTCACCATCTTGTTTTGACTGATTTTCCTCTATTCTGTTTTGCTTGATAGTACCAAGTTCGAAAGTATAGGCAACAACTGTGAAGACAATAATATTAATTATGACGCCCATTTTGGTTGACTACTATCTTCTTATGAAGTCCTATAATGTCTCCAATGTTTTGGTTTTATTGGTTTTGTTCTTTACTGTTTTGTTCAATTTTATTATAACTGATGATATAGGCAATTCTTTTTAAGATAGCAAGAGGCAGTATGGTAACCATTGTTGATCACCTTGTATTTTGTTTTTACAGTATGTATTATGTCCATTCTTTTGATTTGACTGACTCTGTTCTGATATGTCACATTTGGTTTTACTCTCTTCAGAAAAAAGTAATAAGAACTGTGGGAGTAATAAAACCCAAAATGTGTAATTGTCATTGTACAAAAGAATAGAAAAGAAAGTGCTCTAAAGGACATAACTGCATATATATTTAAGTGTATAAGATAGGTAACCATATTACTGAGTTTTGTTGGATCATTGAACAGAACTGTTTGCAGTCTCACTGTTTGAATGTCCACTTTATATGCTTTAATTTTGTAACTTGAACAACAATCTCTAAGATGACAATATGTAATCTATTTACTAGTGATTTCCTACTGTTTATTTTTTCTGAAATTCTGTATAACTTGTACCTTTTTTCTGTTTTTTTTCTTTTTGTCCTTAAATAAAATTTTTTTTAAAAATTCATAGACACGTGTGGGAAAATAAAGAATACTTCTCCATTCCTAGTGAGTGTAAACTGATACAACCACTGTGGAAACCAGTATGGAGAGTCCTCAAAAACTGAAACTAGGGTCTGGGGGTTTAGCTCAGTGGCATAAGTGCCTGCCTTGCAAGTGTGCAGTCATGAGTTCGATCCCTGGTACCAATAAAAAGGAAAAAGACAAAAAAAAAAACCCTAAAACTACAAGTTCCATTTGACCCTATCTTCCCTGCTGCTCTCTATCTTCCCAAAAGAGTTAAAAGCACCACAACAAAATGACATAGGCGTACTGACGTTTATAGCAGCACAACTTATGATAGTTAAATGCTGGAAAAGCTCATATGCCCATTAAAGGTGCATGGCTAAAGAAAATGTGATATTTATATACAATGGAGTACTACTCTGCCATAAAGAAGAATATGCTTGAGCTATCTGTAGAATGGAGACACCTTGAGACCATATTCTTAAGTGAAACAAATCAGATGCGCAAGTTTAAATGCTGCATTGTTTGTTTCATGTGAGAAACCCAAAGGGTAAATAAAGAACATAAGGGAGGATAGATATTGAGAAGCAGGAAAAACATGTTCAAATAGGAAAAGGCAGAAGGGGGAAGAAAAAGAAAAAAGAATGGGAGGAAAAAATGGAAACAAAACTTCTGTAAACTGGGACAAGAAGAAGGGCTGAAGGCAGGGAAGGAGAGTGGCAAAAAAGAATTAAGACGTATTACATACAGGTACAAACTCCCCATGATCAATATGATTAATACGTATGACAAGTATGTCTTAAAAAACATTTTAAAAAAACATGAAAGCACCTCTTACAACTATGAAGAAATAAACTCCTATGCATTCCAAAAAATAATTTGCAGCTACAATAAAAAGACAGAAAGGCAGTAAAGTACAAAGTTTAGTATATGGCTTAGTCTGTGGTTAGGGGCAGCCACTGAGGGTGTTGGAATACACCTTCCAAAATAAGGAGAACCACCGTATGCTAAAGAAAACCATAAAGCTCTAAAGGAAACTAGGAAAACAATGTATGAACAAAGTAGGAATGACAACAGATAGAAAGTGTAACAGGAAACAAAGAGAATTTGTGGAGCTGAATAGTGTATTAACTAAAATGAAAAATTCCCTAGAAGGGTTCAGCGGTGGATTTGAACAGACTGAAGACAGAATCAGCACATTTGGGAAAACTGAAATGATCCAATCTAAAAAGCAGAAAGCAAAAAGAATGATAAAAGCCTGAAGGATGCTATGGCTTACTGTCAAGCAAAGCAATATGGGCAACTGTGGGAATCCAAGAGGTGGAGAGAGAGAGAGAGAGAGGAGAGAGAGAGAGAGAGAGAGAGAGAGGGGAAGAGTAGGCAGAAAGAATATTTAAATAAATTAATGACAAAACTGATAATGTGACAAAAGATGTGAGCGTAACACATACCAGAAACTCACAAACTCTAAGCAGGATAATCTCAGACAGACTCACATGGAAACACTGTAGTTAATTTGTAGTTAATTGTCAAAATCTAAAGAACATAAGAAACTTTCAACAGCAGCAATAGAGTAGTGACTTCATATGCAAGGGACGCTCAATGAGGTCAACAGCTGATTTCTCAAGAGAAACCACAGAGGCCAGCGGACAGCCCGGTGGCATTTATTTCCTGAAAGAAAAAAACCTTGCCAACTGAGAAGTCTGCATCTGGAAAAACTACCTTTCAAAATCAAAGAAGAAGTTAAACATCACCCTATAAATAAAGGCTGCAGGAATCCATTGTTAGTAGCTGCCCCCTGAGAAATGATCAAGGGAGCCTTTCAGGCTGAGATGGAAGGACACTCAGAACCAGGGGAAGGGATGAGGAGCACAGCACGGGTCACCACCCAGGTAAGTAGAGAAACTGGCATTGGCTGTACCTTTGGTTTTAACCCCTCCTTTTTTCACCAAATGAGTTAAAGGCAAATGCATAAAATAATAAATCTATGTTAACAAACATGGGATAAAGCTGTAATCAAATGTTGTAGTCAGGGATGGTGCAGATAACAATTAAAATCAGGACATGGAATTTATAATATTGTTTTAGGATGGTCACCCAGAGTTAGCACAAGAAACTGCAGAAAATCTATCTACAACACCAAAGACATAGAATATTCAACCAAGAGCCTGAATCCCACAGCAATATCCCACCGATAAAGACCTAAAGCTCATGACAATGCCTCCCACGAGTCCAGCTGGAGGTCTAGAGCCAGTCTCTTTTACAGAACCGTGCTGGGAAGGCCCAAAGGTCAGTGGTGGAAGCTAGACAGTCCATGCCCGCAGGGTGAAGGAGCTGTGCTGGTGGGATGAAGGTTCTACACTGGAGCCAGGAAGTCACACTCACAACAAAGACCAGGGCTGTCCTGAAAGGCACCACAGCCATCCTCAGGGATACGGAGGCCCCGAGCTCCTCCCATGACAAGCACAGTCGGGCACCTGCCAGGAAGCCAGCATGACGAGCTCATCCCGGAGACCAAGCAGCACACGTCTTCCCCCCCAGAGACAGCAAGGCTCCATGTGAGGACCCAGCTTCTCCAGGAGAACCAATGGCTCAAACAGCAACTCGTAGGAGATCCCACAATGCCTCAATGCCTCTCTTCTCCTTCTCCACATCTCTATTTATGCTGGCAACTTCCCTCAGGTAAAGCATCTACGCTCAGCATCATGGTGATTTAATTCCGCTGGCATTGAGTTGACCACTAGTTTTTAATCTATAACATCCCACAATAACAATACAAAGGAAGAGGACAGAGATGTGGGGAAGCAAAGTGTATGTACTATTAAAAGTAGGAGGTGGTGTAAGTTTTTGTTTGTTTGAAATGCTAGTTTTCAGCAAGAAATATGCCATTGTGGTAAAAGCAAGGTCTGAAATGACCTCGAATCACAGCGGCTTTATCCTGCGTGTGCTGGCGATGTTTTAAATGACTAGGCTTTTCCAGAACAGCCTGCGCACAGTGAGGAGCCTCTCAGACAGGGAAAACGGACTGAGAAAAGCCAAGGGGCAGAAAAGATTTTTCTTTCTTCCCCCTGCCCCAAAGACATGGGCTCTCCTTCAGGTATCAAGATTTCTCTGAGTACCACGGCTGTCAAAAGCACCAGAGTACAGGAGCTAAGGAACAGAATCCAGACCAGCCGCCCGGTCTGAACTTGGCTCTATCAATTACTGGCTGTCTTTGGGCCGCCTCTCTACACCCGCCTTTATTCATAAAATGGGAATAAGAGCAGTACCTGCTTCAAGGGTGGTCATGAGCAGTAAATGTTAGCATAATACATTCAAGGTACTTAGGACAGTCCCCAGAACACACATAAGGCCTGATAAAGGGCTGGGGATTTAGTTCAGCAGCATAAGTACCTGCCTGGCAAGTACAAGGTCATGAGTTCGATTCCCAGTATCAAAAAAAAAAGCCTGATAAACGATAGTTTTGATTATAATCATACAATCATCTGAAGACACTATGAGAAGCATGAAGTTCTGTAAAGATCTAAAGCTAGAATAATAACAAAAATCTTCAAATTAATCTCAATCTAATCAAATAACATTTCTTAATATACCATTTGTAAGATCTAGGACAGGTATATATTCTAATCAATATTTTGGTGCCTTAAAAACAGTCTTCCAATGGAATAATAACTTGTTCTTTCTGAAACTTTCTTCAGGACATTAGAGTCTACGTGTCTTTCCATCCTTGCAGCTAATCAGGATGTAAACGTCCATGCTGCTGCTCGGGAACCCAAAATGTGGAGCCACACGAGATTCACAGGCATTGGTCCCGCACACAGAGTCCATTGCAAGCACTTAACTCTGAGGATACAGATGCGCAAAGCAGACAAAACCCCAGAGCTAGCGGGAAAGTGGGGGCTCCTGAATTTGGGGAGACGGTGGAGGCAGACAGAACCAGGGCTGTTTGCATCTTGAGTCGTCCCAGGCCCCCTGACTTGGCACCATCACTGATCACGTTTTGCTCACCTTGAGCGTCCTGCCCCAGGAGAAACCTTGTGGGTTAACTCCTAGGACCCCTGGCTGTCTACCCCACTGCTCTTTTATCCAGCCAGAGTCACAGAAGCCGAAGATGACTTAAAATCTCCTGTGTGTGAACTGGGTGTGGTGGTGCACACCTGAAATCCCAGCACTTGGGAGGCTGAGGCAAGAGGATCACTGTGAGTTCGAGGCCAGCCTCAGCTATATGGTAAGTTCAAGGCCAGTCTGAACAATACAGCAAGATCCCTGTCTCCAAAAGAAGAATCTCAAGGCAAAAAGCTACTTCATAGCTCCAGCAATAAAGATATTGCTTTTGTGTTCAAGAAGGTACCCAGATATTTGCATTTGAAAAGCTCCAACTTCTCAGGATGGTTCAACTAGATTTCCACCAACATAGAGAGCCAAACCACTGCTATCCAAAACCAACTGCCCCATTTGAGACTTACTGGAGGCAACTCACCAACCTCTGAGAACACCAGGCTCCTCTGTGCATTGAGCAGGGGGTGGGCGTGCCCAGTGCGCAGGGGTGAGGCAACTTACACTGAGTCAAGGCAAGGGTAGCACTTATGTACACACAGAGCACCCAAAACAGCCTTCAGAAGCAAAGCCTAACCAGGGGTGGCAGCCCACACCTGTCATCCCAGCACGATGACAGGCTGAGGCAGGAACTACCAGGTCTGACTGGGCGATTTGGCAGCTTCTGAGACTTTGGATCACAAAAACTTTACCAAGTACTGGGGATGCAGCTCAGGCCAAGGAGGAAGAGGAAGATGAGGAGGAGGAGGAAGAGGAGGAGGGGAAGGAAGGGCTGTGTGGCCAGGCCCTAACACGGCAAACAGGCCTCTGGGGCCCTGACCCACCGCTCACCATGCACCGAGACTACCCACATCCTGTCGTGGCCACACGTGTCACCACCCTTCCTCACCTGGCACCACAAAGTGCCCTCCCGCACCCGGCTTCCCTGTGCAGCACGAAGAGCCCATCGGACTGGCTTCGCGAGGGCCCTGAAGGAAGGGGCCCGAGGCACTCATGCCACAACACTGTCTCTCCCTGACGACAACTCCCCAGCCTTGTTCTGTGACCCACAGCTGAGCACCAGGGTGACAATCAGTCAGGGCTGGACAGGAACTGTGAAGTCACCCGAAGCATGCAGCTTCTCCCACTGCAGAGAGGCCCACTGCCACAAGTGACTTCCAAAAACAGGACGCAAGAAGCCACTTTCCAGGTCATGGCTCAAGAGAGGGCCAGGGAGGGCGCGACCTCTCCCCACCCAGTGACATCTCTATGGAAACAGGGTACCACAGCTCCTGTATCTTTGCATCCCCATCGTTAAATATAGAAACTGACCCCAAGAAAGGTTTGTTGAATGAATACAAACACAAAGCCCATTTTTACAGCATCTACTGATGTGTCAAAATTGCAAATTAGAAGTTTAAAAAAAATCCATGATAGCTAAAGGAGAACAAATTAACAGCATAATCAATTATATATATTACATGCTTCCGAGGAGTTTATGAAAATTATTAGCATGACCTCAAAATTAAGAAGTGAACTAGAAAACCTGCTTCATTATTCACACCAACCCACCGACGGATTCAAGCCCCCACCTTTCTAAAATATCCACCACGGCTTTGCACTGATGAAGTGAGGCAAAAACTAAAAGGAAAAACTTCACCCAAGTTTTATAAGGATTAAACAACTGACACATGTAAAATACTTGAAATAATGCCTGGAATATGGTGACTGCTTAAGAAGTGTTAGCTCCCGTTATTTCTACTGTTATAATCAGACACTGCTCTGGCTAGCACCCTATTAGATCAGGTTAAACAAAAGTTCAGTAGTTAAATCTGCCCAGGAAAGTATAAATAGGAAGAAGATGCACATATAGTCGGTCCTCCTGACAACGGTTTCCCTCTGAGCTCTAAAAGCCATCAATGACTTCTCGAAAGAAAAGAAATGCCTATGAATTGTTTGTTTTCTAAAATGCGATTTTCCCTTGAAGCAGAAATGTATATTTAGTAGGCCCCAACGCATGCCGGAAAGAAGTGAATCAGCAGCTTTGCTCACGGGTTCCTTTAGCCACAAAGCCAGACAGCAGCGTTTACCTTCTGTTCACGCAGAAGATGCTCCTCGTGCTCCTGCTCCGGCGAGGTTTGGGGTCCGCTCCCCTGTAAGAGCCCAGGAGTCCGTGAGAGCTCAAATGACCACTGCACAGGTTCAGACTAATCACACCGAGAGAGCTCCACAGACTGAGACAGGAAAGCAGAACTATGCATAATAAAATCGCTGCGTCCGAGCTGCCCCCTGGGGGTTTTCCTGTTCCTCAGCCACCGCTCCTGACCCAGCGACTCCTCACTGGAGGCTCTGCAGGACACTGGTCCCCGTGATGCTCTGCCCCAGGGGGTGCTGTGGTCAGGAAGACTGGGAACACCCTAGAAAAGACCCAACAGACATGCTGCGGGCAAGGCCTTGTGCCCCTCCAGGAAAGAAACCTGCTTCGCTGGGCTTAAACCACTGCTTGGAACGTACTCCTAGCTGCCTCCCTTCCCGAGGCAGAGCTGCTAGCGTCTGGGTTGTGGACTGCCGAGACAGACTGAGTGTGCCCCTTCTTCCCGCCTTGGGGAGCTCAGCCTGGGCAGGTGAGCAGACGGGAGAGACGCTGACCCTGCGGGGAACCGCGGCCCTGATTCAATGCACTTTTCCCCTGCAGAAGCCCAGCATGGATCAAGTCAAAAAGAAGCTATTCGTAGGACCCACAGCCAGGGAGCACACCAATAAATCGCAGGGGTGAGACGGCTGTGGTGGTGCACACCTGGAACCCCAGCCGGGTGCGTGGGCTCACTGGGGTCCTTGTTAAACCATGTCCAGTCTCCAATCTCCAGAGTCTGTCTGTCTGTCTATCTATCTTTCTTTCTTTTTATTTTACGGAAAAGATGTAAAACAAAATTTTGTAATGAAGTCATAGAATAACAATAGTTAATACATTACACGTTGTTATCTTTAAAGTAGTTGCTCAGGGGACGAGACACAGGCATAAAAAGTTCCCTAATCAACAGTGTCACAAATCCTCCTTTTTATGAATTAAGAGACTCTGATCGGAAGACGGACGTGCCTTTTCCCTTTCCTCTACTGTCCTTTTCCCTTTGCACCCATCCTACTTCCTTTCTCCTTTTGAGCAATTTCTTCCTATTTCATAATATCTATTGTAGTTACCAGAACTTACTTACTCTTATAGTTTTTCATACCAGGGAGACAATGATATTTACACATGTGACTCTGATTTATTTCACTTATAAGTAAGTATGCTCTCTAGTTGCATCCATTTACTATAAAGGTCTCAAACTTATTCTTCTTTATGGCTGAGTAGTATTCCATTATAAAAATATATCTATTTATCTATTCCTCAGTTGATGGGCATTTGGGTTGTTTCAAAGATTTAGTTACTACAAATTGTGCTGCTATAAACATGGGTGCACCTGCATTGCTGTGGCATGATGTTTTTAATTTTTCTGGGAAGATCCCCAAAAGGAAATTACCAGGGTGGAAGGTGACCTTTAATCTTAGTTTTCTGAGGAATCTCCACACTGATTTCCACAGGGGTTATACTCTCTACATTCCCACCAACAGGGGAGAAGGGCTCCCTTTTCCCCAAAATCCCTCCAGGAGTTCTTATTGGTTGATTTCTTGATGACAGCCATTCTTTGTGGGTATCTCAGTATTGCTTTAATTTGCATCTCTTGAATGACCAGTGATGCTGAACAATTTTTTATACATTTATTGGCATTTATATTTCTTCATCTGAGAACTGTGTATTCATCTCAGATGCCCATTTTTTGATTAGGCCTTTGAATTTAGGGGGTCTGATTTTTTTCAATTCTTTGAATATTCTAAATGGAAGTCTTTATCTGAGACACAATCGGCTAGAATTTTTTCCCACTCTGTGCATTGTCTTTTCACTCCATTGGCGTAAAGGCTTTTCATTAGATGAGACCCAGTTGTTGATTCTTTGAAGTCTTTCCCATGCTCATGGGTAGGAAGAACCAACATAGTAAAAATGGCCACACTCCCAAAATTGTTATACAGATTTAATGCAATCTCAATCAAAATACTATTAGCGTATCTCACATATCTAGAGAAAACATTCCTAAAATCTGTCTGGAACCAGAAGAGACCTAGAATAACAAAGGCAACCCTGGGCAACAAAGACAAGGAAGAAGGCTTCTCACCCCCTGAAATTATACTACAAAGCTACTGTGATAAAATCAGCATGGTACTGGCAAAAAACAGACCTGAGGATCAGTGGAACAGACTAGAAGATGTAGATACAACCACAAGCACACTCAGCCACCTTGTCTTTGACAAAGGAGCCGAACATGTTCACTGGATGAAAGATAGCCTGTTCAACACGCGGTGCTGGAAAAACTGGCTTTCCACATGCCAAACACTAAAACTAGACCCATGTCTATCACCGTGCACTAACTAAGTCAGAATGGATCAAGGATCTAAATATTAAGGCTGAAACATTAAGTCTACTGGAAGAAGAAATCTTGAAGACACAGGAATAGGGACAGAGTTCATGAACAAAACCCTGACTGCATGGAAAATACTTATTTTTATGGGATACGCAATTCCGGTACCCAGGGCCTGGGAGTGGAGAAGTGCTGGGAAGCGGCTGCTCAGCCAGGCGCAGAGAAAGCCTCACCGTCCACTCTGCAGCTCAACACCGAGTCCCATGAAGTCTCCCAGCACCTCACCCGGCCTGACAGAGCCTTCGCAGTGAGGGCAACGTTCTGCGCTGTCCAGTGTGGCGGCTCAGGCAGCTGTTTAGCGCGTGAAAAGTGACTGACGCCACCAAGCAGCAGGATTTTTAATTTTAATTCATTTTAATAGTCACATGTGGCTGCTGTGTTAGTACAGCCAGCCTGTGCACTCTGAGTTCCTCCCATGTGAATCCCACAGAAACAGAGACGGTCAGGGACCAAGAAAGGGTCTCTCAAGGATCTGCAAAATAGATGATTTTGTGGCAGGCAGCTGAGTTAGTTAGAAATATCATAGGCAGTGAGACAGGGCTAGGTCTTCAAAGGAGCAGTGCATAGGACCAGATACCTTGCAACTATGGGGGAGACATCACCTCCTGCTGTGGGCCAGGCCTCAAGACAAAAGACCAAACAAATGCATCCATATCCTAAGGACCGATATTCTAAACAGTTCCCCATCACCCTGAGGAAGCCACAGTCACCATTCCAAACCCCTAAGGGGAAGAGTCAGGGCTCTCTAAGAATGCCCGCTTTCTATGTGACTGTTTCCCCATTTGACCTAATTGAATCAATCCTACCTGAACTATTAATCTTACTGGCTAACCAAAGTTCTGTCCCACCTTATGCCCCTCTGCCTCGTAAGTTCCCAGCTCTCCCCACCTTGAACCAGTCTCACCCCGTGATTTTACTCTGTAAAAGTCCCTGGAGAAGACAGGGTGCTTTGGCAGCCCACTGGGGACCCCTCTGTCTCTCTCAGACGCAACTTTTCTTTCTCTCAATAAACATATTCTGCTCTTGACCTCCGTTGTTCCTAGAATTCAGTCTTCGATTTTAGAGAACATGAATTCATACCGGACATAGTAGGTCGAGAGTTTCATTCCTCTATATCAATTTTACTCACCAAAAGAAGCAGGGAAAATCTGAGTTTTAACCAAATGGTATGTTAGTCGTTAGTATTAAAGGACATGACCGAGACAGCTAAAAACAATACTACAGACCGATTCATTGCTATGAACAATTACCACTCTTTTTGGAAACTGTACATGTGCAAAGGGTTTAATCTTCAAAATCTTCCAAGATAAACAATGTGCAAACTGAGGCCCGAGGAGGTTAAATGGCTTAGGAAAGACCATGCAGTCAATGCAACCAAGATTTAAACTCAGGTCTATTCTTCAAAGCCTAAACAAACTAACAAAATATATATATATCCACAAGACCACACTAAACACTAGGGATCAGGGCTGGCGATAAAGAAGGAAAGCCACCAACACACAGACCCTAAGTTGTGTGGGCTCATTATTCTTCAATAACAAAGGCACATTAAATATTATTACTCACAGCTGGCTCCTCTCACATATTACAGCAACCAAGGGCTGGGATAGAGCTCAGCAGAACGGCACCTGCCTGCAAGCATGAGGCCCTGAGTTCGAGTCCCAGTACCAAAAAGTAAAATAAAATATAGCAACGGAGTAGCCCAGAAAAAAATGAGTTAATAATTTCAGCACTTCAAAAACACACAGAAAAATCACACACACACACACACACACACACACACACACACACAGACACACACACGGGGAGAGCTACTACTGTCTTTGCAGGAAGGCTTACTCCGATCCCTGCCCATTCCTAAATGGGTTGTTTTGTTAAGCTGTAGCAGTTATTCTTACATTGTAGATATGCTGTTGGTCAGACAGCTGATACACTGTTTGCAAATGTTTGCTCCTACTTTGAAACTTTTGTTCAAATCAGGTTTTCCTGCAAATAACCCTTTCTCTCCCAGGAAAGCATAATCCACACTGTTGGAAAGGGCTTCCTGCTCTCTGGTGAGGACCTGAGCTCCCAGCACCAGAGGGAAAGCACCCAGCACCTGGGAAAGAGCCATGCGGACTTCAGAAACAGCAGACCCGGGATGAACTATGAGGGTTACACAAGGTGAACATTTTTTGCAATGAAAACTTTTCCCACATTTTTTTTAACTTCCTCTAGTTTTTGTCACTTTTTCCACAAACAGATCTAAATACTTCCTAATCATCACAATATGAGCCAGAAGGGATCATGACCCGGAGAATCTGATGTGACCCAGGAAACAACAGACATGTGTCACAATGAGCCACACCATCAACAGGACCAGGGGGCTGAGGGACATCTGGACCCCTTCAACCTGGCTTGCTGGGGTCTGCCCCCTGCAGAGCCACCACCAGGACAAACTGGCCAAAACTAGGGTGCACACGGCTCAAAAGGAGACCCAGATGGTCGGGAACCAAGTATGCAAACTTCTCTTCTCACGGACAGACCTCAAAAAGGGAAGAAACATGATTCAAAACGATCCCAAAGGCAAATGGCGGGGAAAACCCGGCCAGATAAACACAGGAAGCCCTCAAAAGAGGCCAGTTATTAATACACTAGACTAACACTGAGTACGAGTCCTTGCCGCCAGGGCTAAGCCCTCCTCCAGGCCACCTCTGCACAAGGGATGGCAGACACTTTGACACAGGCTTGAAAGACCCCGAAGCCGGCGGTGGGAGCGAGTGGAGAGGACCACAAGCAGGCACAGAGCGACTTTCTATGAGAATGAAACTCTTCGAAATGTGGATTATGAAGTCGGTCACGCAACACTACGACCTCACCAAAAAAAACTCACTGATTTTACAATGAATTGATTTTATGGCAGATGAATTGTATCTCAACAGAGCTCTCTCCTTAAAAGTACAGCCCTGAGACACATGAAATGTGAGCCAGTTCAGAGCACAGATCCTTTGGTCACGTTCAGTATATAAATCACCCAGTCTAAAGACACAAAATCATAGAGACAGAAAGTAAGTTTTCCCTTCAATCTTATTTATCAAAAAAAAATTTTTTTTTTCGGTGTGGGGTTTGGTGGCACACACCTGTAATCCTAGCATTCAGGAGGCTGAGGCAGGAGTATCACCTGGAGTTGGAGGCCAGCCTGGGCTCCAAAGTGGGTTCCAGTCCAGCCTGAACTACATAATGAGACCTTGTCTCAAAAAGCCAAGAAGAAGAAGAAGAAGAAGAAGAAGAACTATATAAGTCTTTCAAAATTTAAGGCTATACAGAATTGTTTGTAATGGGATTTTGGAGGCAGGCTACCCAGACCCAGGCTCCACCCCTGTCTAGAACCTGGGTCTCCCAAAGATTGGCAGCCAACCTGCTTCTTCTTAAAACTGGGTCTCAGCTTTACAATCCTTTGTGAACAATCAATGCACACAATAGAGCTGACTGAACCAGCATATCAGCAAGCACATATGAAATCCACAGCAAATGCTGATGTCTTTGTTGCCAACTCATCACCCCAGCACCCTACTTCCCGCAGGAGATGTAGGAACGGGGCTGAGGCATTTGTCCCCAGGGTGCACCTTGGGTCTCATCACGTCTGCACCCGACAGCCCAAACCCACCCAAGCTCCTGGCCACCCATTTTCGTGATCTAGGGACTTATATTTTGAAATAAAGTCCCCAAATCATTTCTCTAGAAAGAACAAAAGCTGTCCTATTTTCTGGCTAAAACAAGGCATTTTCTAAATCAACAATTAAAAAAAAAATTAAATAGGTACCTTTGTGTTGTTTGTTTCTAAAAGAATTGGACCAAAAAAAAAAAAAAAACCACATTAGCATCTCCTCAGAGATGCCTGGCAAATGGGGAAATAACAGAAGAAAAATAAAGCCATCTGCGGAGGGGCTGGCACAGTGACACAACCCCGGGCCCTGCGGCAGAGCAGCACCATGCCTGCAGAGTCCGCAGAGCCCGGCTGCTTCCTGGGGACCCCTGAAACCCAGCCCCAAAGCCCCTTGCTTTCATTTTTCTTTTTCTTTCTTTCTTTCTTTCTTTAAAGGCCATGTGAAAAGGGAAGGGAAACTGCACCAGTTAAACTCTGTCGGGAAACACAAAGGTCTGCGGATCCTCTTTCCCGCTCTGCTGGGCAGGACTAGAGGAACAAGACTCTGGTCACTGGCATCGGGACAAGCACCTGTCACCTCCTGCCGGCAGCCCAGCTGCACACTGCAGCGGGAAGACCCGCCATCATCATTGCCGTCGTCATCGAGCAGCCTCCAAGCTGCAGGGGAAGGCGGGGGGCGGGGGCACAGACCCCCCAAGTGGTGGGCCAGGCGCCTGTACCAGGGAGAGACATGAGGCCTGCAGTCCCCACACTTGCTGGTCAGCTACAAAAGCCCCATGACCTCAGAACCCTCGAGGGAACTGTGGTGTGGGACTCTGCTGTCGCACGACAGTCCCAATTTAGCAGCCAAGAAAACCCCATGACCTCCGTGGGGACTCCCCCTGAGCACCCCAGCCCTGTCTGAGCAAAGCAAGGAGCAAAACAGCGGCCAGGCCGAAGGCAAGTGCCCCAGAAACCTGAACAGACAATAACGCTCCTGTCGTCCCGGCCAGTCCTTGAATGCCACCTCTGTTCTGCTTTTTAGGCCACAAAGCACAGAACTTGACAGCTGGGAAGGCTCATGGGGACCCATGCAGCACAATCACCTCCGATGGTCACAGAGTAGAGAAGTGGCCAGCTAGACCAGCACCCAGCTTCATCCCCCAAACTAGAAGACTCTACTGTCTGGGATTCCAAGCCACAGGGTCTCTTAGTGAGCCCACCCCTGCTCAGAGAGGAAGGGCACCTCATTCCTGCTGAGACAGGCGTGCTCAGCAGGGAGCTGCCAGGGGCTGGGGCTGAGCTCTGAGCCAACCCCAGGATCTGAGCTCTGAGCTGGGTCCTTTCCCTGGGGGTGCAGTCAGGGCAGGTTCCCCAACCTTGGTTCTCTCTCCCATTGTCAGGGCTGGGAACAGTGTCAGCCTGGCAGAGTGGCCTTAGGATGAAATGCATGTGTGTATGCTTCTACATAGCTGATCACCATCATGAAAGGGAGGGCAAAAAAAGAGCTAAAAAGCTGCAGATTCTATGAAAGATTATAGAAAGTGATGATCTGGCCATTAAATCAGTAGAGCACTATTTAACTTCAAAAAAATCCATGTAAAGATGTGCCAGAAGGCGTATCAAGAATGGTTAGCAGGGAATAAAAGCAGAGCAGGAACACATTATCAAGTGTTAGGTAGGACACAACTGGATGATTCCAATCATCAAACAATGCACAGATATGCGCGCACGTGCACGCGCACACACACACACACACACACACACACACTTTCAGCAGACAGCGAAAGAAATCCGTGAAACACTCCAGGCAGTGCACCACGGCTGACCATTGCTGTCTTCTTCATTATTTTTATTTCCCCAATTTTGATGCAGACATGTACTGCTTTAGAAAGCAAAACCCCGAAACACAGGATGTATTCACTCAGCAGCCAAGGGGAGAAAACCAAAGGTTATGGGGCTCAGGCAACCTCAAAACAACCAAATAAATGAGGAAGAGAAGGCCTGAGGATACAGGTCAGCAGAACTCTGGGAAACAGGAATATACTTCAAACAGAAAAGAAACCAGAGAAATGACTTCCACAGTCCTTAGTTTAAGTGAGAGCAATTAAAGGCCCAAAAAAAGAAAAAGAGGAAAGGAAATCCTGCAAAAGGCTCATCAGGAACCAACCTTTTTCGCCATGGCGCTGACAGACAGCAGGCACCAAAGCTAAACAACTCAAGATCGATGCACCCTGGAAGACTCCAAGGCCTCCGCTGGGGACACAGCTGGGCAGACTGTCCAGGCACGGGTGCCTCACCCTTGGGTCTCAGGTCATTCTCTGACCCCAGTGGGAACCAAAGTTTCCTTCTTTTCACACCTGGATGCTAGAAACAGAGCTGCTGCTTCTGGACTCCCTGACAGATGCAAGCCAGGACCCAGTGAGCACTTCCTGTGGGGTTCTGAAGAGTGGGTGAGCCTGGCATCTTTACCGCAAACCTCCCTGTCTGCAGCCCAGGACCTCCACTGTGAGCTCCCAGCTTGCCTCTCGCTTTGGTCTGAATGGGTTTGTTCCCAAGGAGGCTTGACACCCATGTGGCATGCAAGAGGCCTTTAAAAGGTGGGGCTTTGAGCAAGGTCCTGAGGTCTTGGAGGCCCTTCCTCCAGGAATTAAGGTGGCCTTGTCAGATGCCTCCTATGAGAGTAAGCCTGATGCACTCTCTACCGCCACCTGCTGTCTACCAGGATGTAACACAGCCAGAAGGCTGCACCAGAGCTAATGTGCTGTTCAGACCTTCAGCCTCCAAAACTGTGGGCTAAATAAGCCTATTTTCTCTATAAAGTTCCAGTCTGTTGGTGTAGCCATAGAAAACAGACTAATCCACCTTTCTGCAATGATTCATTGTAGTTCAAACGAAAGAAGATGCATAGCAGACAGGGAGGAGGGCTCCGGCCCTTCCCAGCTCCTGTCTGGCCCTCACTCTTCCCTGATCTACCCCAGCATCGGCTGAACAATTGCCCTTTGCCACTTGTGGCACCGCTGCATCTTTCCCTGTCCTTCCTGGGCAGCAGCCTGGGAACACAGCGTGCAAAGGTGCGTCCGGGTAACCTGTCCAGCTCCCAGCTCTGCAGGAAAGTGAGACCAGAGGAAGACAACTCTGTGTGGACCTACGAATGGCAGGTGAGAGTGCACCCTCCCTGTAGAATGATAAAAGTTTATGCACAGGAAGCTGTCGTCCCTTCCACTTCCAGGAGCACAGCTCTCCCTGCAAACAAGGAGAAAGGACCAAGAGTGCACAGGAAGTCTCATCCCTGAGCCCTGACCTGTCCCAGTCCACTGTGCCAAGGCCATGCCCACTGCCCAATGACAGCTGTGTGAGGGAGGCAGAACCCCCTTGTTCACATCTCTGCTGGCCAACTTTTCTTCAGCTTAGAGACAAATGCAATTCCAGTAGAACTGTAATCTGTGATTGTGCTCCTTAAAAATGTTTAAGATCATTTCCTAAACAGGGCTATCAAGTAAAAGTGATGTTGCAAATATTAACACGACTTGAAGCTATTGTTTTACAGACACAGACACAGACACAGACACAGACACAGAGCTCAACTTATAATGGGAGTCACATGCCAATAAACCCATCCTTCGTAGAAAATATTCTTAAGTTGAAAATGTATGAAAAATACCTACCCTAAGCAAGCTTAAAGCTTAGCCTGCTTTACAGAAGTCACCTTCAACGTGCCTGGAACCCTTACAGTGGTCTACGGTTGGGCAATCGCCTATCACAAAGCCTGTTTGATAATGAAGCACCGAATAGCTACTGTGATGAATTAAAGATGTGATGGGGTGTGAAAACCCAACACCCCAAAAACAACAGCAACACAGATCTTGGTACCCACATCTCCGAGGAGCATCCACCGCATATTACTAGGCCACCAGAAACCCCCAAATTCGAAATGTAAAGTTTCTGCTGGATGCGTGCTGCTTTCACACCATCGAGGAAGAAAAACATGGCGAGACAGATCCTTGGCCATCTGCGGCTGCCTGTACTGCCCTCCAGTAAGGCGGTGCCCCTCAAAGAGGTGCTGGGACTGAGCACGGGAGTGAGCTGAGCTCCTGGGACTGCCAGGAGCAGGAAAGATTCAGAAAGGCAGGCAGGAAAGGAAGATGATGGACGTGTGCCGAACTTAGAGGGCTGCCAAAAGCCACACTGGGACCACTGGAGGGAAGTAATTGTACCCGATTACAAGCCAAAGAATAAAGCAAACCTCCACTAGCCCAGACTGATATAAATAAAGTGACTGAATATAAAGCAAATATAACAGAATGGTCAAATCCTCCTCACAAAAGATTTCTAAATAGTAAAGGTAGAGAAATGAGAGAAACAGAATCAACCCCCTTCCTCTCCCTCCACCTCCCTCCCCAAGCAAATGTCGTTCAGCTGTCCAAAAAGACACACATCTTGTGGCTTTGGACTCTGGGACTCAGCCCAGCAAGTCCCCCACTGGCTGTCCTGGTACTGAGACTTGGTCCGAACCACACTCCTGGCCTCTCTGGCTCTATAGCTGCAGGATCCCTCAGTCCCTGTGATTCAGTGTTGCTGTCCCCCTCATGAGTTTCTTGTCGTACATCCAATTGGTTCTGTTACCCTGGAGTAAATCCTAATGTACCCCGCTGATGTAAATCTAAAATTATTTCAAACTAAAAACACTTTAAAAACCGTGACAGTCTTGGCAGGGATGGCACATTTGTCCTAAGGCTTCAGGTCCCCATAATATCCCTAAGGGCTATGGTTACCCTCAGCTGAGAAGCATCACAGAGTCTCATCAGCTTTTTGTAAAGGAATCCCTAAGGAGAAAGCTCTCTATTATTCACTCAGCCTTACAACCATAATCCTTTCCCGTGGGCCACCAGGTGGCTCCACAGTACAGGTCCAACCTGTTGCTTCCAGCTCTGGTCCCACAGGATGAGTTACCGACACACCCAAGGGACCAATTCATCTCGGGTAACTCATGCACCGAGAGGGCCTGCTTCTCCCATCATGGCTTGTGTCTAGGTGTCTCCCATGAAGTTTCCTACAGTTACAGGGCTTCTCAGAGGCAGCTGAATCTAGGGTACATGGTGCTGGGATTAAAGGTGTGTGATCAGTAAATCCGTCCACTGGTTTGGCATAGTTCTGGCTGGGATTTTGGGTGTGAATGCTACACCGGCCCTAGGGCAGGCAGCCTGCATAGGGCCAGCAAAAATCTTGTCTCCACCCAGCTTGCTTGCTCCTGCTGCCTTCTGCTCCCATGAACTGCTGCCCCTCAGCCGTGCCTCCCTTCCCTGAAGCCAGCTGATTATGGACTGAAACCTCTACAAACCGTGAGCTAAATAAACCTTTTCCCCTTTAACTTTGGGTATTGGGTATTTTGTCTCAGCAACAGCAAAGTACTAACACACTCCCTTCTTCTGAACCAGCTTGATTCAACACTCCAGCGCTGCCTCAAGAGATAAGCAATTGTTATGATAAGCAGCTATGAAAGAGAAAACAGAACTTTTCCAGTAGCCTTGAAGGAAAATATTTTTTGAGGCATTCTCATCACCTAAACCTAGGCTCTTTATGTCACAATTTATTTGTCAAGCTTTGTGTTTTGGAGAAAGTTGTTTTCTTTTTTCTTTCTTTTCTTTTAAGATAAAAACATAGTGACAGATTGCTTGCAAAAATATCCCCAAATTCTCTGCCCCTCTCTCATGTATGCAGATTCTTTATTCAAGGTGACTATGTGGCTTCTTTCAGAAAAGGGAGAGACTTTATTTACCATACCTTGAACTGGCTGGCTGCGGTGCCAACAGAAGGTGGCAGGATGCTAGTTTCAGGTGCTCTTTACTCTCTGGGAAGCTGCTCTGCAGCTGGAAGAGTGGGCCAAGCAGGGCTGGGGATTTAGCTCAGCGACATAAGCGCCTGCCTTGCAAGCAGGCAGTCCTGAGTTCGATCCCTGGTACTGATTAAAAAAAAAAAAGAGTGGACCAAGCGAGCCTGCGGGCCGGCAAGGAAGCCTATGGTATAAACATGAGCATCTCAGCTGCAATTCACCCAGCCACGTCCACAACCCAGCATGTGTCGCCAGACATCTGAACAACCTCAGCCAGGAAGACAACTGCCCTTTAGTCTGCAGAATCACGACCTGAGAAGCTGGTTAAGTCACCAAACTCAGGGCAGTCTGTGACACACCAAAACTTAACTGATACACCCAGCATGGGGCCTGAATGCTGGTGACTCCTCGGACCTTCAAAGTATGACCTGCTTACTAGAGAAAGGTCGGGAAAAAAAGCACCCACATGCCATCACTAGAAAAAAGCCAGTAGCCTGGCATATTCCTCCCCAGTCATGGTATGTGCAGGTCAATGCAAACGAGGTCAGTTTCATTTTAATTCTGCATTTTGCTTTGGCTTCCCCACTAAACATCCAATATGGAGTTTTCCTTACACCACGAGTCCCTGAAAACATAATTTCTAACATTCTGCTTGTCATGGTGGGGCAGTAATTTAAACCTGTTGTGAGTTTTCTGTGGTTTCTATAACTACATGGCTGATGACTGACAAAGTCGCTTTTTTATTACTGTTCTGCTTTTCATCTGAGTACAGAAAGCTACGCTTAATTCTGTGCTTATTTCTTTAAAATCAAGTTATAGAAATGAAATACTGATGGAAAGAGTGTGAACTGCTAGTTGTCTACTCAGAGCCAGTCTCCTACACACACACACACACACACACACACACACACACACACACACACGAGATGTTCTGGTCACCTGTCTATCCATGTGCTCAAAGTGGGGCTCCTCCAGCAAGAGAACAAGAGGAGAATCTTGCTAAGCCTCAGCTGTGGGCTACATACCCGCACAGACTAGGGATGGTGAACCTTTTAAAGCTTTCGATTCTAACAGCCAGCCAGCTGTGGCACACAGGCCACAGGTTTGCCACCAGGGACAAAGACCATTTACTGTGATTCTGGCCAGTGTGACACGAAGGGGTCTGTCAAGAAGCTTTTGGAAAAGTTCACTTTTAAAAAGGATACCATCTCTAGATATGAGTGTGATGATGTGATGTCTGGAGCTGATGTGGCCATCTTGTGACTTTCAGGAGCTCGGCCTAAAATGAGCTCACACCTGAGGGCTGCACAGCATGAAAATACAGAGCCTGTGTCCTTTGTCACGTTATTCCCTACTGAATTTCCTGGAAACATGCTGCCTCTGGACAGTGAGATAATAACTTAAACCTTTTATCATTTAAACAAGTTCTAGCCAAGTTTTCTGTGCCTAGCAGCCGAACAACAGAGACTTGAGGTTTTATTTATTCACTTATTAGCAAACTTAGACTCCCAGAAAAAGGTTATAGCAATTAACCTTTTCTGCAACTTTATATGGGATGGCATAAGATTTACAATTTGAAGAAAAAATATTTAAAAATTCAGTATTTTAACATCCAGAAACTTGATGTAATTTTCCCCACATTCAAATTAGAAACAAAACAAAATACTCTGCTTGTAAGGGCCGCAGCGCACTGAGCGTGTTCCCATGGATTTTTACGTTCTTTGCTGCTATTCTGAATGGGAGTACTCTCCCCTCCACAGTAAAGATCACTGCTACTATAGAATAAAGCAAATACTCATCACATATAGACCTACAAATTTGCCAAGTCTTTAGAAGATATTGGGGTCATCTTAGGGTTTATCTGACTGGAACTGACCAAAGGATCATTTATAAACTTCCAAAAAAAAGTTCTGCACTCCTGGCTGGGGTGCAGCTCAGTGGTAGAGCACTTGCTTAGCAGGCATGGGGCTCCGGGTTCCATCCCCAGCTCCAAGAAAGGAAAGCTGGCATTCCTGGGATAAAACGCTACGTGAATCTCCTGGAAGGCTCTTTTATTAGAATTTCTTTTTGAACTCTCTTACCTGCTTTTTGGTTTTGTTTTTGTTTTTTTTAATTGAGTGAGGACAGTTTACTTGAGTGTGGTAAAAATCACATAAAGTGAAAATTATCTCATATTTGGAAATTTAAGCAATCTTGTTAGTAAAACTGTACCCTGTGACCCCATGCTGATGGGAAAAATCCCAACAGATTGAAGAGTTGACAGAGAAATGGACGAAGTCCTTTGCAGTACATGCATTATGGAATGTAGGCTTCAGTTAGAGTGGACACAGAACTGGCCTCAGTGGTCACTTCCCCTTGATAGTGGGTGGGGCACTGGCTTTGCTGATGCTGGGACCTAAGCCCGACTGGATTTCAGAGTCTCTCTTTTTCTTTCTTTTGCATCAAAAATACTTCTCTGTTTTCAAACATTGTTATACAGGAGGGGAAAGAAAATTCTGGTTTCTCCCTTTCTGAGCACACAGCCAGGTATCTGCCCATTTGCCCCATACCCGGATGTATCTGCTCTCTATTTCCACAATGGTGTTGCAGGAAAGACCATCGGATCCTCACTAGCAAACAGTGGCAAGTGTCTATCCCTCTCGAGAGTGCCTGGGAGGTCAGCACAGAGGCTGGCCGGGTGTTTGCCGGCATGGGACCATCCTTGGCCCACAACCCGTGAGTGGTCTCAGCTCTGCTTCGAGGCTTTTCTCATAGCAAAGATGCATGTGCCAGAGGGCAAGCAGACCATGCGATGCCTCCTGATGCTGGGCATGGTCCCCATACGCGGCAGTCACTTCCACTGCATCCTGTTGGCCAAAGACCAGGTCACAAGCCCAGGTCAGCCGCCTGGTGGGGACACAGCTCCACTGCTGTGGTGAGACGAGCTGCAGTCACGCAGCCTAGGGGAGGGAGGGCGCGGGCTTTCCACGCAACCCAGCGCACAGTTCTCCTCCTCACAGCAGCCCGCTGTGTCTACTCGCCAGTGACCTTTCCTCTCACTTCCTCTCACTGCGAGTCTGTCCCTCTGCAAGAAGCGGTGCTGAATTAGGTTTTTACTCTTTAACTGTTTTGGAGACCCGAGGAAGAGGGTAAGCCTTCTGGGCAGGGAAAGGAGCAGGAAGTGTGACACAAGACACTCAAGAACCTTCTGGGGGACGGTCCCTGGGCGTGGGGTGACAGAGATGCCACAGCAGACCGGAAGTGTGCCAGTATGAGCGGGAGTGGGTGACTGACTGCTGGGGGGCCATGCTCCACATCTCTGCCTTTTAGTGAGACAAGGGTGTGGAAGGTAAAGACTGGGACCCACAGGGCGACAGTCACTGGGGCACTGCTTCCCCACAGCCAGCCACATCTGAGAGCCGGACTTCACCCAGGCAGGTAAAACCCAGGGCTTGGTCCAGTCTCAGGGCGCCTCCTCGAGCCAGTCTGTCACAGCTGCAGACCTGTTTTCATCATATTCACTCTTTGGGCCAGGACCTCCCGCTGCTCATGGTTTTACAAATCAGAAGAAATACTATTGCCAGCAGTCCCTTAAACCCAACCTGTAAGGACCGCACTTTCCATCTCCTTAGGTGATCAAACGCTGACAAAGCATATTATTCTGTCCAAATGCCTTCATGAGAACTCAGCCAAACAAAAGCACCCCTCAAGGCAGCGGTACTACCCTGACTGAAGATGCATTCGAATCGATTCCAAGCAGTAACATCACTGAACTTTCTCACACCGGAGATTACTGTTATTTCTTAGGTGACACAAGTGCATGATCTTCAAAATGATAGAAAATAAAAAGAAAGTGGCCCTGTCACCTCTATCTCTAACCACTCCACGACCTTCCTCAGTGACAGTTACCACACCCTCCATCCACACAATCAGCTGAGTGCGTGTGTGTGCATGTGTGCAATTACACTCACACATACACATGGCTCTCTCTAAACTAATGAGTGGTATTAAGGATATGTTCTGGGGGCTGGGGATTTAGCTCAGCGGCATAAGCGCCTGCCTTGCAAGTGTGTGGTGGTGAGTTCGATCCCTGGTAGTGATAAAAAAGAAAAAATATATATATATATAAGGATATGTTCTGGACATTGCTGTTTTCCCTTCTTACTGATAAACAGCAAGCATCACTCCATATGGAGCTCCGTCCATCTCTTTGAAGATTCTATTATTTAACCAGTTCCTGGTAATGAGTATTTAGGTTGTTTTCAGGATTTTGCTGTCTCAAACAATGCTACCATGGAAGATTCTGTCTGCTGACGGGCTGTTTTGACAGGCACAAAGATATGTGCAGTGTAAATTCCTGCCTGTGGAATTGCTCGGCCTGTAGTAACTATGCATTTGTAACTTGGACAAAAACAACCGAACCACCAGCCAGAAACCTAGACCAGGGTTTAGATAATGACCATTCACAGGCCAAACCTAGCCTGTGACGTTTTTACATTTCTAGAGAGATATTTTAAAAATAAGAGAGGAGAAGAAAGGCAAAGAAGGGAAGAACATGTGACAGAGGCCTTACACATGACCCATAAAGATCACATTTTTCCAGGCTGGTCTTATTTAGAAAGCTTCCTGAGCTAGGCGCAATGGTATGCACCTAGAGTCCCTGCTATTCAGGAGGTTGACGCAAAAGTATCCCTTGAGCCTAAAAATTATAGAGTCAGTCTGGACAACAGTGTGGCCCCTATTTCAATAAAAAAGGAGAAAAGAGAAAAGTTGCTGACTCCTGCCTAAGCTAACTGCAATGCATGCAGTAAATAATTTCCCTCTACTTGTTCTAATCTTTGGTCAAATTAAGATTTAAAGGTCAAATTAAGATACTCCAGGTTTAATTCCAGTTGAAGAAACTAAGACACCCATAATTCTTATCATTGGCACTGTTTTTTCTGGGGAAAAAAATGCAGCTTGTTCCAGGATACAAATATAAAGTGACACTTGAATTTCTCACCTCACAGTCACAAGTGGGAAGAAAAGGTTAGAATCCCCAACTGTTAGAACTGGAAGGAACTTTAAAGGTTATCTGTCTGAGAGTTAAATTTTGTGTGCCATTAAAATTTCCAAACTAATTTAAAAGATTAAAACAATGTTGCCAATGTTTTATTTTGCAAAGCCATTAAAAAATAAAAGCAATCCAACCACCATCTACTTTCACTAACACTTAATAAAATAATTTACCCTTTAAAAAAAATAAAGGAAAATAGACCTGATATTGGAATAAAGGAGAATCCATTAGGCTGAGTATAAATTTCAGTCACTCTCTCTGACACTTTCGCTTTCAGTTGGGGAAAAGTCCGTATCAAATACATGTGAGACCCAATCTCATAGTTTTTTAATCTAACGTCCCTATATCCAAAGGGCATGCTCACAATTCAGTTCTGGGAACAGCGGGTTAGCAGAAGACCCAGAGCTAGAATGCACACCAGGCCTCTCAGCCACAGCAGCCCAGCCACAGTTAAGTATCCAAAGTGAAGGGGTGGTGCCCTCTCCTCCCTTCCTGTCTCCTCCTGTGGCTCTTCTGCCTCAGGTCTGATCCACTTGTCTCTCATCTAAAATGTGGCGTTTAATTGTCTCCACTGGGGAGCAGTGGACCTAAACCAAAACAAGATAAAAACTCTTCCGAGGGGCTGGAAAATCCTACATTCACGGAGGCCCAAATAACCACCATCATCCACTCCCAGTGCGTCTGGTTTCCCCTCAGTCCTCAAAAACAGCCTGCACCTCACTTGTGCTCTTTTTTTTTTTTTGGTACTCGGGATCAAACTCACGACCTCATGCTTGCCAGGAAGGTGTTTATGCCACTAAATCCCCGACACCCACTTGTGCTCTTTATGCTGCCCTGTGGAGAGGAAGCGGGAGACACCCTGCTTGCATTTCTAGAGGTGCTTAAGAATCAGTCAGCTCCCCCTGAATTTCAGAGCCAAGGAAACACCCCTGCTCTTGGCTATGGAGCTAGAGAAATGTGACATCGCTACCAGGGCCAGGCCTCCCCTTGGCTGCCCTCCTCGTGCTCTTCCAGCTTTCTTCTGTGTGCCAGGCTCTGTGCCCTTGCTCCTGCAACTTTGCACCGTGTCCTGACACTGGCTCAGCCTCCCCATCTGGGCTCCGGGGCCCCAGGCCGGGCCGCAGGGAATCCGGTTTCCAGCTCACCCTGCCCCGGAAGCCAGTGAGGCTCTGGACCACACGGCCCTCCCAGCATCTCAAAAAGAATGCACAGGAGAGTGGTGAACACTCACAAGCACTTTAATAAATATGATATTGGCTCAATCATTCTATTTTCAATTAAGATTTTAGATCTCACACAGCAGGGCTTTAATAGAAGGCTGGAGCCTGCACAAAGTCACTGAGATTTGACTGTTTTTAATGAACCAAATGGCAGGACTTTTGGTGCCATCCTGGGGGTAGTGGTGATTGTTCTAAAGTCTCCCTCTGTCTCCATCACCCCGGCACACAGCAGAAAGAACAGTTCTTTCCTCTCAGAACACCATGTTATGCCCCCCTCCATAATTACAAGTTTTCCACTACTTTAGAAAGCTTTTTAACTAGTAACCCAAGAGAACAACTAAATCGTAAATGAAATTTGTTGTTCCCTGTCACTGGCTGTAGTCACAAACATCAAAATTTTCACCAGGATATCATGAAATGAAGCACATATCCCAAGGGGACTGACACAGGCAGAAGGAGATGTGACCTCTGGGCCAAAACCTCCCACTTCTCTCTAAATGACCTCCTCTGGCTTGGGCAGCGGGCTCTGGATAACGTCACAGCTCTCTGGGTCAGCTCAGGTAGGCAAATGCAATTCCATGATTGGTCCCCTGAACAACAGGGTGCCGAGTGACTTAGATTTGCAGCTGCAGATAGATGAGGAGACTCTGGTCTAGGGACGCAGGTCTCCTTGCTGTGGGGCAGGGGACTGCCGTGTCGCTACATCAAGGTTCTGGCTCGTAGCTGGCATCTCCAAAACAGTCCCCAGGAAAAAGATGAGCAGGAGACGGCACAGTTCAAATCAGCCCTCACAGTCATGAGTTGGCAGAGCAGAACAAGCCACAGCGGCTAACAAGAGCAGCAGAGAGTTAAAGAATGGAGAATGGAGAGCTAAGCAGGACAGGCTTGTGTACAGACATGGATAAACTCCCAGCTGTGAAGCCTATGTGTGACACACAGTTAGTGCCTTTCAATGTTTCATTCATTCATCTATTTGCTTAGTCAACAAATAGTTACTAGGTGCTTCCTGGGTACCAGGGAGTAAGCACTGAGAACATGCAGTGAACTAGACATTTCCTCATGAGCGTGCAGATTGGTGTTTACAGCCTAGATAATAAAATTACAACTGCTGTCTATTAGGAGAAAACTGTACCAAGTGATTGGGGAGGGGTCCATTAAAACATTACTGGAGCTGAGCATGGTGGCACATGCTTGTAATCCCAGCGCTCAGGAAGCAGAAGCAAGAGGATCCATACAAGTTCAAGGCCAGCCTGGTCTAGGGCTCAAGGCCAGTCTAAAAAATAAAACCACAAAACATGACTTGCTATTCTAGATAACCAAGAATTAGCATATTCACCGTAAATGTGTTCTTTATTGACATAAGTAGACTTCTCTATGAGTAGTCTTCTCGTAGATGAGTAAACAAGTGTAACAATTCTATCCATTCACAAAATGTTGCTGAGAACAGATGACATGCTAGTTATTGTGTTCAAAGTTAGGGGGCAAGAATGATGGACAAATGCCCGTGCTTAATGAGTTCACTATCTAAATAACAAGATGCACAAAGCAGCGAAGGGTTTTTCCTATAGGTGGCAAAGGATGGGGGTGGGGAATGCTGAGATGAGGCCCCATGGTGCAGGGGGACAGCCTGGGGCCGAGTGCTAAGGAGTCGCCAGGCAGGCAAGTGGGTGCAGCTCCAGCTCAGATGGGGAACAGTGCAAACATCCCCAGTGGAAAACGGTGCCTTGGGGTGAGCAGAGTGCCTCTGGACACGTCCAAAGACAGGCCTGGGAAGGAAAGGGAAGCCACCTCCTAGACTCCCAGGCTGTCTGACACAGCGGCTGGACTGTCCTGCAGGCAGTGATGGCCCTGCTGCAGCTGGGGAAATGACACAGTCAGATCTGCACACCAGAAGCCTCAGCTTGGCTATAATAATGCATACTCTGTTCCTGACCGGAAGGGTGGCCAAAGGTATAAAGGCCCCAGGAAGAAGCACCCAGGTAATAATGCTGGTGCAGGCACAAAGGGATAATGATCATCATTTGTTCTTGCTACTTTGATTCCTAATCAGGGAGTTTACGTGAAAATGAAAAAAAAAAAAAAAAAAAAAACCTATCTAAAATGACAGCATATGTTAGTTACTACTGTCTGGTCTTTTCATTTAAAAAACAAAACTCTACAACTGTGAGGGCATTGATAACCCCCACTATTTACTTTCTTTTCTTGTCTCTTTTTTCTCTGAAACTCCCCCAAACCTCAGTCTTGAAAACTTCACCTATTTTATGACCTATAGATTACAGCTTAGATGCTTAGCTAGCAGTTGGACTTTAAACAGCTGAGTGAACTTTGGTCAGATCCCCAAAAGGCCTCCTCCACTTCCTTAATTGGCCATAAAAAACTATGAAAGGGGAAATAAGGGGGTTTATCTCTAACAAACTGCCCAGTGCCCACACTCTGTGTGTCTGTTAACCAGATGTGTAAGAAGGTCCTGTAACATTCCAAAGTAATGACAGTGCTGCAAAAAGGTGGTATCCATGGTGACCCCCAACCTTGTGAACTCATACAGGAGTATGTAAGGAAAGAGAACAAAGGAACTGAGGCCAGCCAGCAGCTCCAATGGCCTGAGCTGACTGACCTTGTTTCTCAACATTTAGCTCCCTGTGGGTTACTTTCTGGAGTATGCTGTTACATAGTCATATTACAAAAGAATAAAACTATTTGAGTTAGTAATTTACCTAAGGAATTCCCCAGGAAAAACAATATAGATGAGAAAAAATAATTTGTTTGGAGATGTTAGAACTATACTACTCAAAATTGCAAACAAATGAAATAATCCAAACATATAAAAATAAGGGATGATTGGGCCGGGGATTTAGCTCAGTGGTATAAGCACCTGCCTTGCAAGTACACAGTTGTGAGTTCAATCCCTGGTACCAAAAGAAAAAAGAAAAAATAAGGGATGGTTGAACCAAATGTGAGTTAAATATCTAAATATTACATAAATATTAAAATAAATGTAGTCATACTTGGAAATGTATATGGAAAATAAAATCAGATACCAAAACATCCCTTAACCAAATGATTGGTACCAGAAGTCTTGCAGATTTCAAATGAAGGAGGAGGTCTGAACGTCTGCATACACATAAAGAATTTGAGACACAAACCTAAATTCACTTATGTTTCACATACATTCTATACATACAGCCTAAAGGTAATTTAACATAATATTTTTAATATATTTTTGCATAAAACAAAGTTTCACAGTGTGGAGTTTTCCACTTATTATCCTGGCATTCAAAAGGTTTCACATTTTAGAGCATTTCATTCAGGTTTTCAAATTTGGGATGCCCAACCTGTACACTCGATGCCTACAACCCTGTGTACCTACTGTATCTGTCCAACCCAACGGTAGTTGCTAAGAACACAAAAGTAAGCCAGACACAGCCTCTGTCTTCTGAAATCTCAAAAGTCCCTGAGAAAGTCAGTTCCACACAAGTACAACAAAGTGTGGCGGGGAGGGGAATTCTAGAACAAAGCTTGGCACTATGAGAGCCCTGGAGTGGAGTCCCCCAACTCAGAGTCAACACACACACATACACACACACACACACACACACACACACACACAATCAAGTGTTAAAATCTATGGCAGAACCACATATCGGTTCCAAATCTTTTTTCAGGGGGACAGGGCCTCACTATATTTCTCAGGCTGACCTTGAACTTTCCATCCTCCTGCTTCAGGCTCCCCACCCCTAGATGGTTCCAAATCTTGATGACCTCCAAAATACACCTGTTAATTCTGTTTGATTATTCTGGACATGAAAATAGAAAGTGTAAAACTTGGGATGAAAAACACTCAACTCCTCCACATGCCGGTTTGAGAAATGAAGATCTAACAGGAGGGAAGCAGCTGTGGGAGGAAAAGATGACAAAGGCCCCCCCCAGTATTATTTCACCCCTGGTCACAGGTTGAGAGAAGAGGAGGATGCCAGGTGATCACGAAGACTGAAGCTTCTGCACTGGGCGCAGCACAACACAACCCACTGAATAAGAAATCCAAACTGCTGAGGAACACAGGAACAGAAAGGCAAAGATCTTCGAGACTTTTCTGGGAATTTCTCTGGAGAGCTGAGACAAAGCCTGAGTACGGATTCAGCATCCAAAGTCAGCTTGCAGACAACTAACGCTGGAAACAGATGCTGATTAACAGCTACGGACACATCTGACATGGCTGAATGTGGAAGATGAGCACCTTTGTGCCCCCCGAATTTCTTAAGCATTTACTTACCTTCAAAGGGGTGTGCCAGAGAAATTAAACACTGTGGTATAAAGCGTCGGCCACATGCAGAGTAGATACGTGGATCTTATCTTTTTCTATGGAAAAAATTCTCCAGCTTAATAATGAATATAATTTAGAAATATAATGGGATTTAAGTCAGAGACTCTGAAGGTTAACTTTTCTGCAGTGATTCCTTTCCTGGTCATCATCATGGGAGCCTTTGAAGTTCTGAGATGAGGACTGCAGGATGTAGCTCATTTAAATTTCTAACAAGATTCCTGGCAAATGACAGCCTTGGTATTTGTGGCAGGAATCCTGCAAACACAAGAGCACTTTGTTATGGCTCTCACGCATCAGGAAGCTGTGGAGTACCGCAAGAGAGCATCTGTATGTGTACACACACACACGCACACATGCTCACGACCCAATTCCACGCTCAGAAAACATCCGGGCTGCCAGTGTGGAAGGCGGACACCTCCCTTTGCTTGAAATCTACGATTTCTCACATGTAAATGAACAGTCACGAAGAAAATAGGAGAAATTCAGAACAAGTTTCTCTTTTTTGGTACTACTCAGATTCTTTTTGTGTTTGTGGTTTGCATGTGCCAATACTACAATTCTGTTATTTCCAGAAATAACTCAAAAAGACATTTTCAATGAGAAGCAGAACCGGGAAGGCCACTGCGGACCTGCTGGGTTCTCACGATGTACAGAACCGCAGGCTTCTGCTTACAAACATGCTTCAGTGGAAAGAGGAAAACTACACTGTACATGCTGTCAGGCTGCCGCGGGAGCACATGCTGGGTTCATACACCCACAGGCCCGGCTCTCTGGGTTTCCAGTTGCTGAGACAGCCATTCCCAAGAAGAGGAAGTGGAGAGGCCTCTTTCATTTCCCTTCCTGTGGATAAAGACAGACAGCACAGCTGTCCAGGGGAAGGCTAAGCTGGGATCAGGAGGAAGTATTTGGCTCTCTTAGACCCCTTACTAAGTCTTACAAAATACAAGAGCTTCACTTCCAAACCTAGAGAACCTGTAACCACACAGACACACACATACACACGAAGGATTTTAGTGCTCCTATAGTAAAAAATGGTGAATCAGGGTGCAGAGGGTCTTGCTGAACTGTGGACACATGGAAGAATTGTTCAGGCACTGGCTGTTCCTCTGTGAGACGAGGCCAAGGCCTCGCACATATTCTGATCCTGTGAGTCTAGGGCAGACCCAGGAATCTACCTCTACCTGCGACCGATGCTAAGCTCCAGGTAGGTTTGTGGACCCTGAGCAAGAGACTGCACTCAGGCTCAGCAAAACACAGTAAGAGCTCTGAGAGCTCTTCAGGGTTTATGCAAACAGCCTTTGCAGAAACTGCTTCACTTGGCCCAGGCATTCCCATTTCACAGAAGACAAAAGGGAACGCATTCAGCCAGAACGGCAAGGTGTTCCCTCCACTGCACCATTATTTGAGTCCATCTCTGAGCACAGCTGGACTCTTAACCCAACCTTGGCCTCCTCTCACAGTGGAATAGCCGTGTGCCCAAACAATTCTTGCACGCATGCACAGTTCAGCAAGACCCTCTGCATCCCAATTCACCACTTTTCACTTTAATGAGCACTAAAAAAAATCCACTCAAACAGAACTTTAATAAATTTGCAGAACGCACAGCGTGTAACACTCCAAACTAATTTCATTTTATGACCTGTAATGAGAAATTATCTGAAGATGCAGAAAGAAAATAAATGTATTTTAGCAAAACCACTTCTAGAAAAGACAGCAATGTTCCTGCCCTCACTTCTAATTTCTATGATGCTCTGCTGAATGCTAATTGCTTTATCTCCACTTCAATGCATAAGTCTAAATTTTGGTTCCATGCAACTTATGAAGATTCCAAAGAAGAGAAGGAAGAGTCCTTGTCAGAAGGAAAGGATCCTATGAGCATCAAGCAGGCAGGTGTACCGGGTGCCGGCGACAAGTGAGGCAGGCAGCAGACTGAAGCAGCTCGGTTGGGGTGGGTTCTGTTTTTCCATCCACATGGTGGTGTCTGACTCACCCAGTATAAGGACGGGGAGCAGAGGGCCACATGCAGAATCCAGGGGTCACTAGTGCTTTAGCACAGAGGTCCACAGACCAAAGGGTGTGGCCTGCAAGCTGAAAGCAGGGTTTCACATTTTAAATGACTGGAAAAACAACAATGTGTAATACATGACATCACAAGGCTATTACATGAATTCATATCTCAGCAGCCATGTGTAGATCTATTAGAACACTGTTCTATTCATGACTGCCTCCCCTTTGCAGAGTTCAGTGGCTGCAACAACAGACCATAACACCCTGAAGCCTAAAAATGTTTTCTCTCTGTCCCTTCAAAGAAAAAGTGTATCAACCTCCGCTTTAGGGGAAAGGACTCAGGAGCATTAAGTTGCTTCCTGAAAACTGACCCTAATCAAACTGAGCAAGCCATTCAGGGCCCAGGAAGAAAAAGTCAGCCCCTCCCAAGAATCTGCCATGCTGGGACTGGGAGGAGCCCACTACAAGCTGCACAGGCCATGTGGGGCCCAGGAAGAGAAAAGTCAAACAGTGCACCTCCTGTGAGCCTGCTGGAGAACGGGCTGGGAATCACACACCCCGCCTCACCCCCCATAAGCAACCTGCTGGTTCAGAGAACAGGCTGGTAGATAGTAACTAAGGTACAAAAAGCAACTACTTGCATGTAATGTGTGACTGACTTTTCAGACCTGGGGCCAGCGGTCTGAGCATCTATTGGGAGGATGACAGTATGCAATATAGCAAATATAGGGGATTTCCTTCTGTCTTGTCTTTGAAATCCAATACTGTTCCGTTTTGCTTTGTTCTGATTGTTTTGCTTTATTCAATGAGCTATTCATTGCTTTTATTCTGTTTTCTTTTGGTTTGATTTTGCTATACCTGATGGAATGGACAGTTATTGTGAAGTTAACAGGGTATACTATGGTACCTGTTGCTGTTTTCCTAGTGTCCTGCTTTGAATTTCTGTACCAGTTCTGCTGCTTTGTTTTGACTGGCTTGATCCTATTTGATTTGCTGAATTTTATTATCTTTAAAATAAAATAAAATTAAGCTAAATTTTTAAAAACTGACGCTAACTGGCGGGTGTTTGAGGAATATGCAATACAATCCTGACCACAGCATCATCACAAACACATCGTCTTTGGGACTGACCTATAAAATCACCATCTCTGCTGAGGGTCCTGGTGAACTGAGGCGATTCTTGTGGTTCCCTGTGCAGGGCAGGAGACTGGAAGGGGCTTCTGCACACTGAATTTCATGATTAGAATGACAGATGCACAGAGAGAAACAGCCAAGCACCCAGACCCAGCCAGGCCCACTGCAAGGCTGTGCCCCAGCCTCCCCTCACTGAGGAATGGGGAGCCAGACCCTGTTAACACATTATCTCGAGCACTGCTGCCACTCTCCCAGCATCAATATTTAAAAATCAGAAACCGGCATGTAAAGCACAATTCAGAGCAGAATGGCAGGAGCATGGCCCACCAGCGCCCAAACAGTTCCAGTCCACTGCCAGCAGCATCGTTCCAGCCATCTCTGAAGACAATGCAAATTATAAAGCATTGGCCGCTGTCACACCAGTCAGCTAATCCAACTGTTAGGACCTTTCAAGCCCTGGTGTTTGGATGTGGAAGGCGGGAAGCCTTGCTCTTTTGGACCACCCATTGGACTATTGCATGTCACAGCTTGCTTGGGAGTAGAAATACAAAGATTTTTCTCCATTAGGAAATTAATGTTTGTAAATATCTTAGAAAGCCAAATAAGCAGCATAATGGTGTGGAATAAAAGTAGCCAGAGTGGTTTACTGCTAACACTGCAAGTGCATATTCTGATGCATGGTTTTATCAAACACGCTGATTGTCAATTCACTTCATACAGTATTTTACTTACATTTCAAACTACACCCAATCCAGCCCTCTTTCCTAGAGTTCTTTAAACCTAAGCTCTGTATAAACACTTTCTGGTTTTATAACATAAACAGACCTTTGGTTCCAGGATAATAAAGAAAGCGTCATGCTATGGGAGGACTCTGTGGGCTTATTTCCCTGTTGAAAACCTGACCCTGCTTTAACGAGACATTACACCATGTAGTTTGAGTTCTAGCTCTGATGGTGACAGCTGGCTGTGTGGATGTGACGCTTCATTTCCCTGGGCCCAGTCTCCACCTGAGAAAGAGAATAGAATGCCATGACTTTAGATTTGGACTTGACTCAAAAAAAAATCACTAAATTATAATTCTTAACCCACTTAGAATGGGTTAATATTAAAAATACATCATTCATTCTCTGGGAAAGTTGTTTAAATATTTTAATTAAAAATTTTTATCAAAAAAAGATAAGGAAAACAACTTTTTGAGCTAGACATGGTAGCACACGCCTATAATCTCAGCACTTAGGAGGCTGAAGCAGGAAGATCATTGTGAGTTTAAGGACAGCATGGGCTACACAGTGAGTTCGAAACGGCCTAAACTGCATAGCAAGGTCCTGTCTCAAAAGAAAAACCATAACTAAAGAGAGAACTCCATGGGTAGGAAACCACAAGGCAAGACAGGACTGCTACAGAAAGCGGGTGCAGGAAGACATGTCAGGGAAGGAGAGGACAGGGAAGGTTGGGGTGCCCAGACCAGTGGGAGAAGCAATGGGGCTGAAAGAGTGCGCTCAGGGGTTAGGTCATATTTAAAATCAGCTTCCTGATCTCCCCCTGCACCCAACCCCTCCCCTGACTCATAAAGTTAATCACCTTTTCCTGTGGGCTGAATTTTGGGTATGTGTTTGCCAATGCAATTACCACACCGCATGGTTATTATTTGCTTAAAAGTCTGTTCCTTACTAAACTGTGAGTTCCTGGACCACAGGGCTGTGTGCTTTGGCAGCCCTGGTCTGTAATGCAGCCCAAAGGCTCAAGAACATTATATAAATTATGAACAAAGGTTATTTACTGCAAAAGGGAGAAGGACGATGGTTTTGAGGAGTGAGTGAAAAAAACACTTATGCACGTGCAGAACAGGTATACGCAGTAGCACTACATACTGTGATTGCCAGCATTAAGTAAACAACGATTCTTTTATTATTAACAAAACACACCAAGAACTATGGTACACAGAGAGCTCTATTTTGAAGCAACATTAGTCTACAAAATAAAGGTATTTGAAATAAAGATGTTCTTAAGAAAAATAAATAAACCTAATTTTAGATCATCCAGTGCCTGATTGCCAAGGCTTAAGTAGCAGTCTTCAAAACAGCTCATAGAAGGAGCCACATTTTGTGATCAGAGCCCTAGTTCATGGTCAGCAGCAGCCCCGCTCACTGGTGCTTAGATGTGTGCATCCATACTGCACAGCAGCTCTGGGGTTTGGACCATGCAAGATTCTGATCCAAATGAGAAGGGCCAAGCAGAAACAGAAGCAGAAGCAAGAGACAGTGCTTCTGGATATGCCTCCCACCCACAGGAAAACAGCACCCAGCACCTCAGGGAACTGCTGGACTACTGGAGACTGCAGTTTCTGACCATGGACCTCCTGAAGCAGCAGTTCTAGAGACGTGATCCAAGAATCTGGATTTTTAACAAGCTCCCAAGAGCTTCTTATGAACAGCAAACTCTGTGAACTACCGTTTATAAACATCTGCTCTACACAGTATTCTATAACTCCAATGATTCTATTACTATCACTCAAATGCCAGAAACTTGTAACTTTGTAACTTTAACGCTGCAAACCTCCATAACTATCTGCCTGCAGACCCCTCTCCCTGAATGGCTTGAAAGTACCTCTAGCCCAAGGGTGCAAAGCACAAGCAACCTGCGCCTGGGTTTCCCAGTGTGGCTCTCAGTCACCTGCTGCACACACAGGGTCACCAAGCCAGAAACCCAGGGTCAGCCTCTCCCCGCAGCTCCCCTCCACATTCCATCAGCCAGAGCCCAGCTGACTTTACCACCAAGGTACTCCTGACTGGAATGCATCTCTCCTTCCTTTCCTCTCACCACCTCCCCATCCAGGCCACCTGGCAGACTGTGACAGTCTCCTAAAGTCTCCTCACCTTCCCACCCACTAGCCAGTCTGGCCCCTCCAGCCCCTTCTACAAAGAAACCCTCTGAGCTAAACATCAGACTTTCAAAAACCTGCTGAGAGCCTGACCACAGCTTCTCACTGTCTCAGTGTGACCAACCTGTCCTCTCCCTGCCTTTCCAACCCAGCCCTGCCCAGCTCTCAGCACCTGACCCAGCCAGCAGCCACACAGCACACTCCCCGCTTCCGGTGTCCCTTCCTCTCCTTTTGCATTCCTCCTGGACCATCACCTTCCTCCTCCTCTAGCTGCCCTTTTTCAAGACTCAGCTGAGCAATCATCTCATTCTAGAAGGCTTTTATAAAAGCAAGCGACCCCCACTATAATGTTCCAACACTGTTTTTTCTTTGCAACATACAATAGCCTTGAGCCATCTCCAGGAGAGACCACAAACTCCAGGCCATCCTGGCCTTGCACAGCCTGTTCACTCGTGATGGATTCCTGGAGCATAAAAGCAATTTTAAATTTCTGATGTTTGAGCGTGATATGGGCAACCGCATTACATTTCATCTCCCTGCAAACAATGCCTATGAAATGGCTCGGTTCCTCTCTGTGACTTGGCGATACACACAATTCTCAGCTCGGAAAGTTACAGGTCATCTGCGGTGTCTGTGGTTTATTCTCCTGCTGCTTTGACTGTGTCTCTGCTTCCAGGGCAGTTCATCAAAAAAGCAAGAGGTGGCCCGACTCCACTGGCCAGCTTGATTTTCAAGTCTTTGAAAAAAAGAAAAGAGAAGCCCATGTATTTTTCCAGTCTCACCTCGCTTACGAGAGAGGCACAATGCTTGAAATCTTGTTAGGATTACAATGACTGAAGTGGAAAGGCTCCTGGCAGATGGATTGAGAGTTTACAATTTCAGCCGAGATTTTCAGTCTAAATCACAGCTGGGTATGCGCGGCTGCCAAGGATCACGGCTGCGTGCGACTCCACCAGCAGTTTATCTAGACCAGAAGCGCTCAGTCTAATCTCCAGCCTTCCATCCCGATTTATTTTTTAGCATAAATATTAAGAGCACAGACTCTGGTGCCAGAATCCTGGCCTAAAACCCTGGCTACATCATTTATTAGCTGTGGTATGCGGGGTGAAGCAGCCACTCAGCCTTTAGCTTTCTTGCTTAAAAACAAACACAAAATAGCACCTACTGCCTAGGTCTGTTGTGAGAATTAAATGACTAATTACATAGAAAGCGCACAGGCCTCAAAGAACTTTCCTTATTATTAGATATACCTAGGGGCACAGGAAGAGCTTTAGAGGAAAAGAGATTGAAACAGAGCAGAGAGAACTGGAGCAAACAGTGGTAATCGAGCACATTCCACAGATGACCACTGTTATGGAGTAAGAACTGGTGGTCAGCTTAATGCCAGCTGGATTACATCAGCATGGCACTGAGCGAAGACGCTCCACCTGAGGAAAGTTGCCAGGATAAATAGGTGGAGAAGAAGAAGGGAGATGTTGAGGGTTGAGGCATTAAGGAGGCATTGTGGGTTCTCCTACGAGTTGCTGTCTGAGCTGTTGGTTCTCCTGGAGAAGCTCTGGTCCTCACATCGAGCATTGTTTCCTGGCTCCGGAGGGGAAGACATGTGCTGCTTGGTCTCCAGGATGAACTTGTCACGCTGCTTCCTGGCATGTACCCGACTGTGCTTGTCGTCAGAAGAGCTCAGGGCCTCCGTGTCACTGAGGACGGCCATGGTACCTTTCAGGACATCCCTGGTCTTTGTTGTGTGTGTGACTTCTCAGCTCCAGCGTAGAACCCTCATCCCACTAGCACAGCTCCTTCATCCTGCTGGCACAGACTTTCTGGCTTCCACCGCTGACCCTTGGGTCTTCCCGGCAGGGATCCATAAAAGAGACTGGCATGAGTCCTTCTTGTGGGCTCTGGACCTCCAGTTGGACTCGTGGAGGCACTGTCCTGAGCTCTGGGTTTTTATCTGGACTCACGTGGAACATTGCCGTGCGGTTTTAGGCTCTTGACTAAGTAATCTATGTCTTTGGTGTTGCAAATGGATTTCCTGCATTTTCCTGTGTTAACTTCCGGTGACCATTATAAAAATATTATAAATTCCATGTCCTAATCCTAGTTGTTCTCTGTGTACAAGCTCTGACTACAACAACCACCCAGACCTGAAGGACACTGTCCCAAGTCACTGCTGGGAATGGTGGTACTGGGTGGGAACCCCAGGCAGTCTGTCTCCAGCAGTCGAGTCCCGACCCACTGATAAACCCCGTCTCCTAGTGTCACACCTTCTCCCATGGGGGAACAGAATTCCTGGGTGCAATGGGGAACCAGGCGATGAGAAAAATACACAGCGAGGACGCAGAGGACAGAGAGAGACACCCCAGACTCCTCCAGAAAACGAGGTGGTGACCAATCTCTCTCCCTCAGCCTCCCTGGCCACGAAAGAGCCTTCTGTCTTTGGGGACACCTCACTTTGAAGCCAGTAGGCCAGGCTGAAGTCCAAATCCCTGCTACAGACTTCAACAGACTAACAGGTCCTTCTCAACCCAGCTGGACCCAGAAATGAAGCAGAAAAGATGGTTTTGACACAGAAGGCCAAACAGACCAGCAAAGTGTTCAAAGCCTGGCTTGGTTCTGTAACCTCAGGAAAAAATCTGAGCTTCCAGAACACTGTTTGCATCTGTAAAATGGGAACATAATGTCTGCCTCTCTGCAGTTACACTTAGGGTCTCTGATCCAGGCCCCGAGGATGGACAGGCAGGACCTCACACTGGAAGACGTGCAGACTGGTTCCAGCTCTACAGAGGCAATTTGAGTCTCTCCCTCCCGCCCCATAGTCCTCCTGCCCTCTCCTTCTCCTCTGCTCCTTCTACAATTCAGCAAGCATACAGCACCAGGCGCTGTGACGGGCACTTCACAAATACCAGCTCCTTGTCTGTAAAAATGATGGCCAGGAGTCCTTTCACTGTGTCCCTGTCCTGGGAAAGTCTCCTCCCACGAGGGCTCTAGGCTTGGCCATGGGACCTGCCGAGGTCAGTGGGATGACTGCAAATGTGACAGCAACAGAAGCCCGGAAAGGTCCAGTGCTATGTCTTCCCTTGCTGCGCTGTGGAACCCCGGGGCCACCCTGTGAAGACACCCGATCTAGTCTCCTGGAGCATGAGTGCACCCCTGCCCTCCCAAATGGGTCCCAGAAGACCAACTTACCTGCCAAGCACCAGACTTGTGAGAAGGCCACCCTAGAATGTCTCGCCATCAGCTGGCCCTGAGAGGACCTCAGAAGCAGGAAAGGCTCCAGCAGAGATCACTGGGCTGGCCCAACCCAGAAGGGCCACCAAGCCAACCCACAGACTCCTGAGCTAAGGAAAATGATTACCATTTCATTCACTTCACTTAGGGGTGACTTGTTACACATACAAACTGACCAACACACTCTTGCCAGGCAGTTACTACTGATGTTCCTATTTTGCAAATGAATCAACCTGAGCAAAGAAGGGTGAAGTACAATGAGTAAACAGCAGAGCTGAGATTCAACCTCAAACAATGAGAGCTCTTTAAAAAAAAAAGGCAGAAATGATACAGAATTTTTAAAAAAAGTAGGAAATTGACACTAGTCCATACATTGCATACAGTTATTATAAAAGTAGTTTTTCAGGTTACAAGATTCAGGCATGAAAAAATGATCAAACAATGAGAGCAAAAACTGTTCTTTTTGATGAATTTAGAGAGATTAGTAGTATAGTTATCTATCATATATGTATATACATACATATATACATATATGTACACATATACACACATACATACACATACATACACATATATATGAATCACAGTTCTTAATCTCTATACCACAAGGTTTTTCCCACCAAAAAGAAGTGTTCAAAAGTATTCATCTCACTTGGCCCAGGAATTTCACAGTAATTAACCATGCAAATATGCTTATCTATATGCAAAATGAGGTATGTATGAGATTATTCACCACAGCATTATTAATAGCAAACAACCAATTCTAGTATTACTCAGCCACATAAACATATCTATATGCAACTATTTCTAAAAGCAAGCAGATCAGATAAATACTGATCCTTTTGTCCAAGGAGAAAAAGTCAGGTGCATAAGAGTGTATATACCAGCATTTGTGTACAAGAAACAAAGGGGAAAGTCTGAGTACATGACTCCTTGTTATACATAGATTGTTTCTAGGAGGACACAAGAAATGTGTTTAACAGTGAGTTCCGAAGGGAACCAGCTGGCTGGGTGACAGAACAGGAGAGACAATTTTCACTGTAATCTTTTCTATAGCTTTTGAATTGTATATTGTATAAATGTATCACTTACTAATTTTTAAGTTAAAAGATTATAAGAATGAAGGGAGAAGGTAGATGCCTGACACAAAGAAAGCACCCAATAAACAGCAGTTACCATTATACTTCTTTCCCCATATCTGACTTCTAACTTGTATTAGCCACCTTTCCCATTGCTGGCATACAATACCCAACACACAACTTATAGGAGAGGCTTAACCTAGTTCATGGTTTAAAGGATTCAGTCCATGGCTGGCCAGCTCCACGGCTCAGATGTCCTGGTGGCTTCAAGCTGCTCAGTTCACCATATCTGGGGAACAGTCAGGAGAGGAAGAGGCTGGGGCCACACACAGTACCCAACACGGCACCTGCATGCCCCCCCCCAGACACACCCAGAGGTGAGCCTTTCTATCCCCTATGTGGATCTCAAGTCAGTCAAGTCAAGCCCATGAAGCCTCACCACCACATAACTCTCACTAATACAAACACATTCCTGCAGCAAAACATGCTCTCAAATCCTGGCTTAGGAAAGAGCTCCTTTTAGATTAAAAACTAAAGAGCAAATCAGGAGCTGCATGAAGTGGTGAGAGAAGACTCCACCCACCTTGAGGGTTTTCTAGAGCTTCTGAAGTGAGCGTCAGAGCGCTGGCAGCAGAGGAGTGCACTCTGTCAGCCTCGGAGTCCACACAGGTTGCTACAACAAAATACCTTAGACTGGGTGGCTGATAAACACCAGAGATTCCTTCCACACAGCTCTAAAAGCTGGGAAGTCCAAGGTCAAGGCCCAGGCAGAGGCAGTGCAAGGCGGGGCGCTGTGTCTGGGTTCACAGGTACCTTTGCCTTGTGTCTGCACATCTCGAAAGGGCCAAGACAGGTCTTGGAGGCCTATTTTGTGCAAGCACTGGTCCTACGTGTGAGGGCTCTTCCCTCCTCGACCGAATCACCTCCCAAAGGCCCCAGCTCCTACTGCTATAGACTTGGGGGTTGGAATTTCAACACCTGAATTTGGGGGTATACGAGCATCCAGACCCTAGCACCTCTCTTCAGAGAAACCCAGTCACTGGGCATCTTCTCTGCTTCTACTTTGTACAATCCCTGGGCACCAAGTGAAAGCAATTACTTCTCATCCTAACAGCAGCCTGTGCTCTCTCTATGGTTCTTCTGATCTACCACAGTGGAAACGCTGCCCCATGCACCTGCCAAGCTGCAAAGTCATCGGGGTCTCCGGAACCAGCCGTAGTCTTAGCAACAGAAAGTTTGTCGGAGCCCAGCTAACCCAGGTACAAAGCCTGGCTCCACCCTCAGCTGAGAGTGGCCCACAGCAACATGCTTAGCCTTTCTGAGTGCACTGCCTCAAGGGGACACCGGTCTATTCCACAAGATTCTGTTAGCCAGGGTAGCCGGCTCCAGGGACATAATTAATGATTACTCAAGGTTAGCTACTGGGGCATTCCACCTGCAGTCTGGCCACTTTGTCCCCAGACCAGCTACTGTCTCCTCTTTATCCTTCCCCTTCTTCCACACATGGCTACCCATGCATACACACCAACAACCACAAACTTCAGGTTTACACGACCGGCTTCCCACCCCCTCCTCTTACGTCAGCAAATCCTGACGTCAGCAAGATGACTCCCCTCTCTACATCCTGCCGGGTCTTCATTATGTTTCTCCAAAGAGCCTTTGCCAGGCGCCCTCAGAACACTGATCGCCAAACCTGAGCGCCGCTGACCTCTCTTCCCCATGTAGCTCTCCGCCAGCTCCTCTGAAAAGCCTTCCCCGGCCACCTCACCCTTCTTCCGTTACCCCCTCCCTTCTTCCCGGCACTCATCACCACCAGGATATTCGTGATAATATGCATCTATCTTCGTGAGCCTCAAGAGAAGGCGGCTCTGGGCTGCCACGTGCCCAGCCCTGCTCTCCCAGCTCAGCACAGTGCCTGCACACAGCAGGCGCCTAATATATACACCCCCAAGGTCCACAAGGCTGTGGGGGGGGGGGGGACGCAGACTGCTGGGCTCCAGCCACAGCGACTCCAATTCAGAAGGCAGGAATCTGTGTTTCTAGAAGCAGCAGTCTCTTTCCTCCCAAAGCAGGTTCCACGTAAGTCCTACTCTAAGATACTCTGGTCTGGCCCTTCACCTCCAAGTGATTTTCCCCCTAACTCGAGCACTTTGCGCACAGACCCCAGCCCAGCAGCTTCCCCATGTCTTGGTCACTGATCCCCGAATTTGAAGTTGGACAAGCCCCACCAACGCCAGTTCCATGTCCAGTGCCAGACACAGCAAACTCGCTGGCCAGTCAGGCTTAAGTCCTCTTCAGCCAAGAAACACCTGAGCAGGTCTGGACTGCTGTTAGGTGAGCCAGGTAAATTTCCACACTAGCTCACCTGGGACTTTCCCCAGGCCCTGGGACCAATTCATACAGACTCTGAGCAGCTTCCCAATAAGGGGATAAGGGGTGGGAGTGGGGGAGAGGCCAGGGCCTCTCAGATGACCAAAGCAGCAGGCAGATACACCTCACCTTCCAAAAGCCAAATCCGAACGGCAACGCACCAGAACGCATGGGCTCTGGTGGGAAGTCTCACTGTTTTTTCTGTTTCTTTTCTGTATTGCGACTTCGGAAAACACTCAGCTCTTCCTTAGCACCTGGTGGGTCACCAGGGTTGGCCTGGGGGCGCACCAGTAGGGCTTCCTTCACAGCGCTCGCCCCTCCACACTGGCCCTGACGAGGCAGCCTCCACCCCAAGGTAAAACTCGGCTCCCTCGGGGCTGGCACCGCTCAGGGCGCCGGCACCTGGGTGGGGCCGCACGGGGGTCTGCGCGCTGCGCTCACCTCCCCGATCTCTTCGGCTGCGGCGGGAGGGGGCGCAGACCCCGAACCTGCTGCGGGAGGAAACCGCCGCCAGCGCCCCCTCCCCGGCCCTCCACGCGCCCCGTGGCTTGGGCTCCGGAGGAGAGCACCACGCCCCGACACACCCAACTGCGACCCCGACCCAGACCCGGCTCAGGCCCCAACCCCGCCCCGCCCCGCCCCGCCCCGCCCCGCGGCTCCCCGCGCAAAGTTGAGGCTCCAGAAAGGAGAGGGGGGCGGCGCGAGCCGGGGACTTGCGGAGCCGAGGGGTTCCGTCGTCTCGGACGCCCCGCGCCCCTCCGTACTCGGCCGCCAGGTCCCGCGGACCCCCGCACCCCACCCCCGGCCCGCACTCACCCGCCGCATGGTGCCTCGGCGGGCTCCGCGCGTCCCCGCCCCACGCGCGCCGCGGCCTCCGGGACGGGGGAGGGGAGGGGGAGGTGCGGAGGGAGGGGCTGCCCCTCCCCCACTCCCCGGCCGCGCGGGGACCAGCGAGCCCGCCCACGCCGCGCCGTGGAAAGTTAGAGCCAGAGCTGCCGCCGGCCCGGGAAGGCGGATGGAGAAGGGGACGGCTGGCCGCGTAGGGCACGGTCACCGCCGGAGAGGACTCCGGGTTTCTCCCATGACCTGGAAAGCGGCCCGTGCACGCCCTACTTTTGCCAACCTGAGATGTCCAAAAACGTGTGGGCAGGGGGGTAAGAGGGCGAAACCCCGGAGCCCGCGTGGTGGCGCACGCCTGAAATCGCAGCCTGGCGGAGGCCGAGGCAGGAAGAACACGGCGAGACCGAAGCCAGCCGGGCTGCAGGGCGAGACCGTGCGGAACGAGGGCGTGGGGAAGGGGAGGGGAGGCGGCGGGGAAGGAGGGGAGCAAAGAGCAAAAGAAGGGAGAAAAACAGGAAAGTGAGAAACCTGCATCAACCCAGGCTGGAGAAAAGCAGGCCGGGCTCCCGCCCCGGTCCCCACCAGGCCGGCAGGTACCCCGGACGCGCGGGCTCCACCCACCCCAACTTCTTCGGGCCACGCGGGACGCTCATCCCCCAAAGCTACCGCCCTTAGGGAAAAAAGAGTAAACGCAGACGCGGGGGTGAGTCCTCCGGCTCACCTGGGCGGCGGGTGTAGAGGAGCACGGTGCAAGGGGTGCGGGCGCGGACCCCTGGCTTTGCGGGGCTTTGTGGGACGGAGCGCCGCGGAAAGCACGGAATTGCGGGCCCGCGAGGCTGGGCACACACGCCTGCCGCTGGCCCCGCGCTCCGCCCGGCAGCGCTCTGCGAAGAAGCCGGCGCCCTGTCCGGGCGCCCGCGGTGTAGACCGCAGCAGGACCGCCCCCCGCGGTCTTCCTTGGGTCTCTGCGTGGTGTCTGTCAGCGTGGTGTCTGTCAGGGGAGGAAGGACCTCAGTCAAGCCTGCTGCCTGCTTTTTCACTCCAGGCTCTGCCTACCAGGGACTTTTGTTTATTTTTTCCTCCCTTGACATGGCTGTGTTCAAACTGTTCTTTTTGCTCTTAGGGGAATAAACGCAATTTCAGTGTGTGTATTTGTACTGCCAGACAGCCCTATGAGGCAAGAAGAGAGAGACTATGATTTGCAGGGGAGCTGCTTGGAGTAGAGAGGGCAGGTATCTGTCCCCAGGACACACAGCTTTTAGTGGCGTGACCAGGAGTTCGGTTCGGGCAGCTGGATCCCACCCTTCCTGAGTCCTGCCCCAGATAAAAGGTGTCACGGGGCAGGGCTGCGACCCGGGACAGCGTGAGCTCTCCTCACAGACCCTGTGAGTCCTTTCCCCTCTCAGGGGCTTCGTTTATAAAGTAAAGCTTGAACTACACAGATGCACTAAGAGCCAGAAGAAAAGTTTGAAATTCGAAGTTTTACTACACGAGGAGTTTGTGGTAGGCATTGCGGGCAATCTTGGCCAGGCGGTAGGATGTTGGTTGGTTTGTTGGTTTGTACAGCGGCTCCTTACAGCGTCTTGATTATCCTGTCTTCTTCCTCTTTCTCCTCTTCCTGATTAAGGATCTTAGCTCTGCAGATGCAATACGTCACCCAAAAATTAAGAATTGCTTACTAGACTTGAGTAAGACCCCAGGAGTGCTGGGGGCTAGGAAGGGTGGGGGGATCAGTAAGGTCATTGTTAGGGCGACCTTCGAGCATTAGCCTGGAGAATTTTCAGACTTCTTTTAGAAACCAAGACAGTTATTCAGCCCTTCCAAGTAACTGACAGATGACATGGCAGCTGGTACAGGAGCACACATTGGTGTGGCCCATGTGTGGAAACCCTGTGTCCGGAGCTCTGAAGAACTAACCTGGAGAACTCACAGCCAAAAGGAGACAGAACCAGATTCTCCCTTTGGGTGGTGCGTGTGGGTGCTTTGGCTGTTGACAGAATCTTCTGAGGGTTTTAAGGCTAGTGTTGTCTCTCTGTCTCCTGCTAGACTCAGTATTTGGTTTCCCTGAAAACAGCTTAGTAGTGAACCAAAGTTTTGTTTTACTTTGTTTTAATTTATTCTTTTTTCTTAATAGCTTGACATCTCTGCTGGTAACAAACCACAGTGCTATTCCTCCCTCTTTTCTGCCCCTGGGGCCAGATTCATGGGTCTCCATCTTCAGCCCAGTAGGCAGTGTCCCAGGTTGGAAGTCCACTCCACTTCTTCCCTTAGTTACTAATGTACAGAGGTCTTGGGCATAAAACTGGACAGAAAGGATCCAGTTTATTTCACATAAGAAATAAAAGACAAATATGTTTTCTGATGTTTGCAGATATGAAATATAACAAATTAGCATGATTTCATATCAGTCTGTCATTCTTTGTGTACAAACATATAAGTGATAAAATGCCACTTTCTCTACCTTAAGTTAGAATCATTCAGACGTCCTCTGCTATGTACCCATTATGCTGGATGGGGCACACTTTATTGTTTAGCCAATCATTTTCCTCTAAAATGGATCAAGAGTAATTTCAAGCTGGGCATGGTGACGCACCCCTGTGACCCCAGAACTCTGGGAGGCTGAGGCAGGAAGATTGAAAGTTAGGAGTCCAACATGGACATCTTAGAGACTTAGTGAGACCTTGTCTCAAAATTTAAAATATTTAAGACTGGAGATGTAGCTTATTGCAAAAGCCAGTTCAGGGCCAGGAATATAGCTCAGCAGTGCCTGGGAAGCATGAGGTCCTAAGTTTGATTCCCAGCCCCCCACCTACCCCAAAAAACCTCCAAGTTCAATGCCAGCACCACATACATAAACACATACACACACGTGCAAAAGAAAATACTTCAAGCTAACATCTATTCTATCTACATGCTCTGAGCACTTTGTATGGTCTAGGTACCGTGACAAGCCATTTCACATGTCTCAATACATTTCATCCTTCCACAACCCTACTGGATAGCTGTATTTCTTCCACATAAATGATATATAATAAATTAGACAACTAACATCTATCAGTATCAAAGAACTTGCCAAAGGTTGCTTAGCTAATATGTGACATAGATGTAACCCACACCCATGTGGCTCTAGTGTCCAAGATAAACCCATGACAGGTACACAATAACTACTGTAGACTTTTTCTCTCTAGACTGTCTTCGGAGCAGTGGAAATGGAAGCAGTGGAAATGGAGTTTCATGTTCAGTGAAACTGACTTTCTTCAGGTATTTATAGTAAAATAAAATGGAGCTGGGGAAGAAAGAGCTCTTTGAAGGATGAGTCTTTAGCTTTGAGGCGAGGATGAGACTAGATGAGTTGTGAATATTCTTCATGGTAGAAGGAGCCACAGCTTGGGAGTGGTGACAGGAGGACCACAGCCCTCAGGGAACCTGTGCCATGTGGCGGGGAGCTAAGCCTGTCACCGAGGAGCTGGGTGGCTCCTCGGACCACCATTGCATGGATTCCCTCCATTGTTTTCTATTGCAGTGTCGGTCACTTGGTTTTTATTTTTTGAGACAGGATGTCACTGAGTCACTGAATTCAGGTCACCCATGATGCAGGGGAAGGTCTGCATGGTTCTCTGCTGCTTCTTTTCCTTCTGTCCCAGTAAGTGCTGCCACCCCACTGATCCTTTTGGGAAGAGGGGTTGAAGAGCTTGGGGGGTAGGAAGGTGCAAGTGCTCGCCTGGGGCTCATGTCATCTTTGCAGAGCAAGCCAATTCTTCTGTCTGCTTGGGGACTCTGTGCTAGAGCTCACCCGTTAATGGGTGCTTTGGAAGACACAAATTCACCTACACCCCCAATACTATTTGCAACTTGTTCCCATACTCTGCCTTAGCCTTCATCTAAATGCATGTCATTTTTGCATTTTTAACTTGTCTATCCTATTAGACTCTGAGCTCTTTTAAAGAAGGGGCTGTCTAAATACTATGCTTTTCTGTATCTCCAGGGATCACAAAGTAGATATATGTGTTTAATAAAGGAATGAGAGGAGAAAAGTGTCCCCATCATACTGTGACCTACCACTCTCCCTCAGCAAATGGTTCTCTGTTTGCTAATTGCCTTTAGTGACTGCCAACTATGCACTTCTCCTCAATATGTATCAACTGTCCCCTCGTGCTGCCATTGGAGTTGTTTCCACTCTGCTGAAATTCTCCTGTGACATGGTGAGCAGGGACGTAATATGACATGAAGAGAGCTAGGGAACAAGAATGTGCTCACAGTTGGTTAGACGCTCGGGGGCATGGAGGAGGCCATCGGAAGTCACTCCGAATGCAGCTTCTGGGGCAACAAGGCCAGGACAAGGATGGGGGTTGTGCAATGGGAAAGGAGAAGCAGTTTCTACTCTCACTGCCACAGGGGAGGATGTCATCATGGATCACCCACCATGGGACACACTGTCCTGGGCGGGGAGCACTGTTTTGGAACCATGGACAGCTCCCAAGTTGTCAATCAGGTCTGATAGCGTTTAATAAATCACAGGTAACATTAAGCACATGCTCAAGGAAAGCTTTACATGCATTAGCCAATTGAATTCTCATGAAGTTTATATTCAGCCATGCAAAGTCATACAGATAGCAGATGGCAGAGCTGAGTACTGTCGGAACCCACATAGTCTGGCTCCAAAAGCCATCATGGCTTACGCCAATCAGGGTTAACTATGAGACAGGCTCTCACTGAACAAGCACAAACGAGGCATACTGCACTACATGGTAAGGGACAGGAAAGGGGGTGTCCTGGGAAAACGCCCCACAGAAAATACTCTGGACCTGAGTTTTACAAGATGAACAGGGAAAGAGCTGGGGATGTAGCTCAGTGGTAGAGAACTTGCCTAGCATACGTGTGGCCCTGGGTTTAAACCTTAGCGCTGAAAAAAAAAATGAATAGAATTTAACTACAATGCATGTGGCCACGAGGCTACTTGAAGCCCTGAGCTGAGTCCAGGCTGGCTCAGCGAAAGTCTCCTGAGATCAAGCAGCAGAGTGGCAGACAGTGATGGGAGACCTGAGGCCTGACAGGGAGCTGGGGCCAAACAGTGGAAGGGTGGGATGTAAGGTGAGAAGCGTAGACACTTTCTCTAAAAAATATCTTAAGAAAAAAACATTGAAGAATTTTAAGTAAGATGTGGCGGGATAAAATTTGCATTTTAAAAACTCATCCTAAGATTTCAGGATATAAAGGTAGCAGAGTCAGAGATGATTGTAGCTTCTCCTTTTCCTGAGAACTAACAGAATGAACAAAATCGTAGCTCAGGTAAAGGCCAATAAACTCATGCTAAATAAGGCCGGAGGGAGCCAAGGAAACCATCTACACCACATCACAGTTACGAAAAGCCCTGGTGGGAGCTGCCCCTAGGAAACAAGAGTGATATGAAAAGAAATGTCATAGTGACCAGGGATACATGCCGTGGTCAGCAATGGGAGGCACGGGGAGGAAGGAAGATAAGGCATGAGATACAAAGAAACCAGGCTGGAAGAAAGAATATCGCCAGAACCAGGAGGTCCCAGCTAGAGCTCTGCACCGTGAAGACCTCAATGAGGAAATGATGCTGAGAAAATAACACTCAAACTAGCAAGGAGAAATAACTGAAGGAGAGTAAGGAAGGAGAATTTAGAGCTAAGGAAATGAGTCAAAAGCTAAAACAACATCATTATAGATCCAATATACAAATTACCAAGCCAAATAATAAGAAAGACATGACCCAAAATTGAATTAAAGGCACGGATAAAAGGCTTGAGATAATTATGGAAAGTACAAAGGGAAAGCACAGAGAGAGGAAAGCAATTAGGGAGAAGATAATAAGGACACAATAAGAAGCCTGAGAGATAATCAAACATAAAGATAATTGGTGTCACTAATTTGTATAGAGAATCCAATAAATGCAATAAAATGTCCATTCAGAAACATAATACACTTTGCTAAAATGAAGGAAGAACTGAATACTCAGAGAAAAAAAATTGCTATATGCCAGGAATTAAAAAAAACTAAAACTAACATCAACACTTCACCTGACTGAGTTAATACTTTTCTAGGAAAAATAATTCTCTAGAGATCTGGTCAGAAGACAAATGGTCCTCTGGGGTGGGGTGAGTGGCAGCAGAATCAAGCAGGACCCGAAGATGTTCAAACAACCCCAGTGCCAGGAAACAATTAGACAATGTCCATGGAGCTTGGAAAGAAAAAAAGTATAATTTAAGAGTTTAATAACTTGCTATAGGAAGGTGCTCTCAGGCATGAAAGAACGCAGGGAGTAAAATACCCATAGTCCTTCCTGAAAAAAAAATCCAGCCAATCAGAAGCCAAGCCTGGGGAGAAGGGGAGGGAGAGGGAGGGAGAGAATATTCAGTAAGGGAAGTACATTAGTCAGCTTTCCATTGCTGTGACAAAATACCTGAGGGGAGAGTGTATAAGAAGGACAGATTTGTTCTGGCTCAGTCTCAGAGGTCCCAGTCCACGGTCTTGTGGCCCCATTTCTTTAGGCCTATGATGGCAGAGAACACTGTGGCACAGTGCATAGTAGAACACGTTTGTTCATCTCTGGTGACCAGGAAGCAGAGACAGGAGGGGCCTGGGTCCCAACATCCTGTCAAGGGCACACCCTCAACTTCCTTCCACTCACAGCTCTTAGGGTTCCACCACCTTCCAGTAGTGCTACAGGCTGGTGCAGTAGCACGTGGGCCTTTATAAAGCAGCTCATAAACACCAAACTAAGACCAGACTGATGGAGCTCTAGTGGTGGAACCTGACAAGGTGAAAAAGGTAGAAAGCCGCTTTAAATCAGAAAGTCGGAGGAGAGCTGGAGGAGGTATGTGTGCTCACTACCTCAGCTTCATCCACAGGGAGCCAACTGAGACCCTCAGAAACTGAAACAGAAATCAAAAACATTTCATGCTGGCTGTCACGGTGAACACCTAGTTTCCCTACTCGGGAGGCGGAGGCAGGAGGGTCACCATCAGTCTGGACAACATGGCAAGGCCTGGTCTCAAAAAAAAAAAATAGTTGAGGCAGAGCATTGCAAATTAAAGCTCAGCCTTGGCAATGTAGTGACTTATTAAAAAATAAAAAATGGCTGGAGATACAGCTCAGCATGTGATCCGGCCTGCAGATCAACAAGTTTGGAACTCCTGGAGGAGAAACGGGGATTAAACAAAAGACATGGGGGAGACAAAAAGAGACGAAGGCAAGTTGATGTTAACCCAATCAAGCCTCCGGTTTATTGAGAAAATAATCACACCTTTTATAGGCTGAGGGCGGGAGCTGGGACAGGAAGAGGTTAAACAGATGAATACAACAGGGTTACCATCACATTTGGATAAGTGACGTAAGCAGAAGAGGATTATGGTTAATGTAGGCAGACGCAGTGCCCATAGGAGAGAGAGAGAGAGACATCTAGGCAGCAATGCCTGTCACTCGGCTCCCTACATCTCCTCCCTTTTTATATTATTTAATTAAGAGTATGGCAGGCCCTGTGAGGACAGCGTCTGTCTTAGGTCAAGGACCTCATTGTATGAACCCAACCAGGCCTTATCTGTCATGGGCTTGTAGAACAGCAGTTGGTCCTGTGTCTGTCTTAGGTGGCCGTTGGAATTAACATGTATGTCCTAGTTGCCCGTCTCTGACTGCCTGTCCATTGCCCCAGGGCAGTCAGGCCGCATCATCATATGGGCCACTCGTGGGAATTTCTTCCCTGTAGGTTTGTTGATCTGTCAACTCCAGCTGATGATAGTGTATCTGAATGGGCTTTGTCATAAATGTGTCTATCCGGTTATTAATGAACATCATAATCTTCTGAAAAATACAAGACTCACAGAAATGAGAAACAATAGGTCAGCTAGGGGACCCAAAAGGGGGACTAGGTAAGGGAAAAACTCCCCCCCCCAAAATCAAGGAGAAGGGGTTGACAGCCATTTGTTGGTGTCTCTGTATGAAGTCATTTTTTTGTGTCTTGGAGCATGCCTTGTATAACACTGGATGCAGTCTATTTGGCTGGTGTATGTTTCTCCAGACCGAGAAGAGCCTCTTCCGCAGTCATGGGGTTCTGTGCATGGCTGTCAGCAGTTGCAGTCTGTTTGGCAGGGGTCAAAATCCACCATGGGTGTGGTGTGGCTCAAGAAGGCTGGTTAAGCCGCATAAGGCTCCAGGGAGATGTGTCACCTGTAAGAGAACACAGGGGATTGTGCCTCAGGAAATAACATTATTCCTGGGCGTTACATGGGGTCTTTAAAGAACTGTCTACTTGCTTTATGAGGCATTTAGGTAGCCATTTAGCTTTTCTATCTTGTTGAGAGTAAACACACACTGAACCTCGTCCCCAGATAAGGACTGGATCAGGGCCATTTCACACATTGGTTAGTGGGTCTCTCCATAAAACAGATGCAAACTGTGTTTGAGTCTGAGTATGCCAAAACCGAGATGCTGCGGAGCAGCCTGAAGCATCCAGGGTCAGAAAATTTAAAATAAAAAGAGCATGTGAAAGGACATTTCTAGGGGACCCCCGGGTGGGGTACCATGTCTCCCTTTTTATTTTATCTATGGTGAATTTAAGAGAACGATGCGCACGTTTAACAATGCCTTGTCCCTGAGGATTATAAGGTATACCTGTAGTGTGGAGGATATTAAGGCTTTTATAAAATTGAGCAAAGGAGGTACTGGTATAGCCAGGGCCATTATCGGTCTTGAGCTGTTGAGGACATCTCAGAACTGAGAAGGCTGACAGCATATGGGCTATAATATGTTTAGCAGCTTTTCTAGTCTGGAGAGTGGCAAAAATGAAGCCACTATAAGTGTCAATAATGACATGTACATATTTTAGATTGCCAAACTCATTGAAATGGGTAACATCTATTTGCCATAAGGCGTTAGGAATTAAACCTCTAGGGTTGACTCCTAGGTGTTGAACAGGTGAGTGGATAGCACAAGATGGACAATTTTTTATAATTTGTCTGGCTTGCTCACGGGTAATTTTGTAGAGAAGGCGGAGGGTGTGAGCATTGAGGTGGTGTAACTGGTGGGCTTGTTGGGCCTCAGACACCTTGGAGTCCTGAGCCATAAAAACCTGTGCTCGTATAGCAACATCAGCCAAATGATTTCCTTGGGCAAGAGGCCCTGGGAGGTTGGAATGAGCTCGCAGATGACCGATAAAGAACTTATGACGGCAAAGCCGTATGAAGCATTGTAATTGTTTGAACAGATTTGCAGCTGGGGAAGCATGACATATAGTAGCAACAGTCTCTAATAATGGAACAGACTGGGCAAGATAAGCACTGTCAGTATACAAATTAAATGGTTGGTCAGAGTAAGCAGCAAAAGCTGCAAGAATAGCTTCTAACTCTGCTAATTGTGCAGAGGAAGTATCTGCCTGGAGGGTAGAAACATTGTCTTGAGATATATAAGCAGCTCTTCCGGAGGATGAGCCATCAGTGAATAAAACCAGGGCACCCGGAAGGGGTTGTGAAGCTGTGACTTTAGGGAATATAAATGAGTGACGATTAGCAAAGTCAACTAGCTTATTTGGAGGGTAATGATTGTCAATAGTCCCTGAATAGGAAGTTAAGGCAATAGGCCACACTTTTGTACTCTGAAGTAGCCAATTTGTTTGGTCTTTTGTAAAAGGTTGAATGATAATATCTGGTTCTTTGCCAAAGTAACATTTTCCCTGTTTTTTACCCTGGATTATTAGGTCTGAGACAGCTTGGAAATAAGGCAAAAGTGTTTTTTTTGGAGAGACTGGTAAATGGACCCACATGAGGGGAGCTTGTTGTTAGAACACTGTTGTAGGGCAAAGCTTTGTATTAAAAATGAGAAACTGTAAAGGCTCATTGTAGTCTATAAAGGAAACAGTTTGTTGAGCAATAGCCTCTTTTACTTTACTGAGCGCTCTCCTAGCATCAGGTGTAAGCTCTCCTAGCATCAGGTGTAAGCTCTCGGGGGTAAGTTGGATCTATGTCTCCCCGAAGCAGCGCATAAAGGGGCTGTAAATCATGTTTAGTCAGTTTTAAAAATGGTATGAGCCAATTAATATCTCTCAATAGTTTTTGGAAGTCATGAAGTGTAAAGGAATAGAGAAAAAGCAATCTTTAAGATCTATGACAATTTTAAAAATCCCAAAGGAATGGCACTGAGTGAGGGGAGGCCAGGCTGTAGAGGCCCCTTTAAGACCATTGTCTTATTTATCGCCCTAAGGTCTTGTAGCAGCCTCCATTTCCCTGACCTTTTCTGGATAACAAAGATAGGTGTGTTCTAAGGGGAATTACTAGGAACAATGTGGCCTGTATGTAACTGTTTCTGTACCAGCTGCTGTGCGGCTGCAAGCTTTTTAGAGTTAAGGTTGTTTTTAAAGGCTTATATGAATCCCCAATTTGCCGTGAAGGCACAGCGAGTTGCGGGCTGCCATTTTGGGACCTGCTGATCATGTCAACAGGTGGAAGTGGTGGCAGATCACCATGTATGAGGACCTCTAACAGGCCATCATTTTTTGCATCTGAGAAATCAGAGGCTTTAGATTTTTCTGAGGACGGTTTTGAGGTAGATTTAAGGGAGTCGCGCAAGGCAGCCTCACCCAGTGCAACTGTCTCTTTAACCTGAGGGTCTGCATGCCTCTGGGCAAGCAGCTCAGAAATTAAATTTTAATATGTAAAGGTGGTCACAGGAACCTTTTTTGGACCGAAAACTCTATAATAATCTTTTAAAACATCTCTTACTGTATTTTACCTCTTGGTATCTATAGAACCCTCTAGGGGGAACCAAGGGCAAACCTTATGAATAAACTGAAAATATTGTAATAATTTTTTTAACCCTTATCTCTCTTGTCTTTAATGCCTTTATAAGGCCTCCGACGAACACTTTGTGTTCGCTCAATACTTGACCCATGTCGGGAAAGGGAAATGGGGTTGCCGTTTACTCACCGTGACTCGGGCAGGACGTTGGGTAGTCGTCTGTGCAGGTCTCGGTACTTAATTTAATGTCCTGTTGCTTTAAGCTTTAATCCTTGATTTAGTTTGCTCATTCTTCGGCGGAGGTCTCTGGTTTAATTTGCTTTTACTTTTAGTTTAAGCCGGCTGTCTCTCGAACGGCTCCCTCGTTAACTTCTCCGTGCCAGGAGCCCCACGTTGGGCGCCACTTGATCTGGCCTGCAGATCAACAAGTTTGGAACTCCTGGAGGAGAAACGGGGATTAAACAAAAGACATGGGGGAGACAAAAAGAGACGAAGGCAAGTTGATGTTAACCCAATCAAGCCTCCGGTTTATTGAGAAAATAATCACACCTTTTATAGGCTGAGGGCGGGAGCTGGGACAGGAAGAGGTTAAACAGATGAATACAACAGGGTTACCATCACATCCGGATAAGTGACGTAAGCAGAAGAGGATTATGGTTAATGTAGGCAGACGCAGTGCCCATAGGAGAGAGAGAGAGAGACATCTAGGCAGCAATGCCTGTCACTCGGCTCCCTACAAGCATGAAAACCTTGGATTCAGTCCCTAGTACCACAGAAACAAACCACTTTAATCTCTTAACGATGTCCTAACATGTTTCTTAAGGAATATGTTGAGTTACTTATAATACAAGACAAAAAGTCATCTGAAATTGAATACTTTTATTTACTTAGAGTCTGTTTCTTCTGTAAACCTAAATTCAGTAGTTCAATTAAAATAACCTTGGCAGTAATAAAATCCTGTTTCTCTGTCTCTCTGTCTCTCTCTCTGTCTCTGTCTCTGTCTGTCTGTCTCTGTCTCTCTCTCTGACTGTCTGTCTCTCTCTTTCTCTCTCTCTGTCTACTCTGTCTCATCGTCTGCCTTGACATAAATAAGGACCCTTCTTGAATTACGTTAGCACTGGTTATTTCTGGGTGGTGTGATTTGGAAGAATTTACTTCTTTTATTCCTTGTACTATTCTATATTACTTAAATTTTTGGTATGAAACAGATACTTTATTTTAAAATTTAAAAAGTAAATAATTACTTTTATCATGAACAAATGTAGAAGCTTTATATGATTCAACATGAAAAGACATCTGTGATGTGTTGTTGAGGGAAAGTTTGGTTTCAAATTGCACCTGGAGAAAAGGTAAAATATAAGCACATTAGGTAAAATATAGGCGCATTAAAAAGACTAGAAAAACAAACACCAAAACTGTAACAGTATTTATCTCCAAAACTGAGTTACAGAAATAAGAGAAAGACAATTTCTAAGAATCATTTTTAAAAATGTTTTTATTTTAAAATGAAACATACAAACACATACAAGACACAAATGTGTACTGAGTCACCCAGATGAGCACCCTTCCAGTTACCACCAAAGTCAGTAAGTATAATTTTGCCAAATAATCAAGAAATTCCTCTGGTGCTCTACCTTCATTCCTCCTTACACACACATCAGCCTGATTTTTATAGTGCCAACTTCCCTGCTTTTCTTTTACTGTAGATAATCCTTCAGGAATGTGTTTCTAGATGTCTTAGCCACTTAAAAGTGATCTGGTATGTTACGTCTTTTATTCTTCCTGTATCTGTTGAAGAACTCAAGGGATTTGTCCCATCGAGTTTCCTATACTGTGAGTTTGCTGCTTGCATGTTTATGGTGCCCATCAGCATGTTCATCTATTCTCTCTACTTCCTGAAAGTGGCAGCTGGACCCAAAGCTTGAGGGGATTTGAGCTCATTCTCTTTGGCAAGACCAGAGATGATATCATCTTTGATTAAGAGCCAATGAACACCAGGTCTGCTTGTCCCTTTTTTGGTGATGATAGCAGCTGTTGATGATTGAGGCTTCCAGTTACTGACTTTTTAAGTGTTACAAAATAGAGACTTCCTCCCTGTTGGTTAGTTGGCATTATATTCTATACAGAAAAGGCAAGAAAAAAGGCTTAATTCTATTTTATATCATCCTCTGAAAATGACTGGTTATTTTTAAAATATTTCTTGGAATTTATGGATTTAAGTATTTTTGATGGATTTCAATCATGCACAATTATTATCTTTTCTGGAAGTTCAAATTGTCCTGGTTTGGCTTGAAGAACCTCTTCAATTTGACTCCTGAGGTTTTGTTTTTGGTTTTCTTTTTCTTCTGGTTTTTTCTTTTCTTTTCAGTACTTTCCTTTTGGTTGGGTATCACAGAATGCTCTAGACTGTCTTTGTACATTTTCTAGCCCAGTTAGAGCAGAGCCATTTCTCTATGAATTGTCCATTTCTCCAAGGTGGCTTAATTTCTTTTCATGGTAAATGGTATTTCAAGACCACAATCTTGCTCCTAGGGATGCTTCCCGTCGCTGCCTTGCTCAGGAATGTTAGACCTCTTTAGGGGACAGAGCTAAGATTGCTGTGTCTTATGCTGTTCAGATATAAAATATGTGACCTACAACCCACTGTCTGTGTAGAAAAATACAAGATATACACAATGTGTATGTGTGTACAATATATACAGTCTTGTATGGTACATAGTTCTGATTCAGAGTTATATGCTTTTATTGAACCTCTTCAGAATCATAGCAGTATATCTTCTTTCTTCCAAATGGAAGCCTTGTTAAGAACATAGAAGCACAATTGAGAATTTTACTCATGCAACTGCAACTGTCCCAGAGCAGCAGTACTAATACTACTAAACATTATTTTTGAAAACATTTAACTTTTGCATTTATCCTCCCTGTCTCATTTTTAATAGCTGTAATCTGTATTATCTGATTACACAGTCATTACATATGACGTGCCATTGATTTTAATACCCAACTAGTTTTTGTTTGTTTTGGATCCAGTCTTGCTGTGTAGCTCAGGCTGGCCTTGAACTTCCTGTGATCCTCCTGCCTCAGCCTCCTGTGTGCTGAGATCACAGGTGTGCACTACTATGCCTGGCTCCATTTAGTTTTAATTCAGAAACAACTGTAATCTTAGTTCTCATCACCAGCTTCTCTTGTCTGAAGCTTGTTCCCAAGTGGAATATTCTGGAAGGGTTCATGGAAATACTGTTCCCTGAGTTCTTGCATATTGGTAAGTTTGTTTATTGATAACAGTTACCAAGTAAAATACAAAACATAAATACTTGAAAGTCAGTTTTACTGGATATAAAACTGGCTTGCCCTTTCCTGAGTATCTTAAATGTGTCACTCTGTTTGCTTCTGGGGTTCATCATTGTTCTCAAAAATCTGACAAAATACAGTTTAGTTTCCCTTAGCTGTTTTTGCTTAGCTATGTAAAAGGAATCTTTTCTTTCTATACAGTGATTTTACTGGTATGGGCCTAAGCATTGATAGTTTTATTGACGTATTCTCTAGTGCGTGGTATGTTCTTTTCATGTGTAGTTTCAAATCTTTTTTTTAATTTCAGGAAAATTGTCTTGAATTGCTGTGTTCTCTTGCCTTTTGTTTCCCATTTCAGAGAATCCTGGGCCAGAACTTGGATGTTACTTTGCTATCTTCAATATTTGTCACTTTCTCTTGAAATTTCTCTTTCTTTTTGATTTAGAAAAATCTCTCAACATTCTGTTTTTCAATGTCTTCTCTGTTGCATTTGTTTGTATTTAGTCTTCATTTATAAAGATTAGTCTTTTATTGCTAACACTTTCTCAAATTCTAGCAGCTCATTTATAACTTGCTTTTCTGATTTGATTTGAGCTATTTCTTCATATCCTCTGTCGTTCTGCATATCTTTTGGCTGATTTTTAAATTGAAGGTTATAGTTTTGAATCTTCTACAAGCATCTCTGGTGTGGTTTCATTGTCTGAACAAAGTGCTATCTGTTTAATGTATCTTTCCTCTTAAAATAACTTTGTGTAAGACTTGAACTTGATTAATTTTAGGCAAAATTTACTTCCCTGAGATCTGAAAAAAAAATCATGGCTCAAAGTAGCTTTTCTAACTTCATGGAGTTCTTTTTATGATGCTTGTAGGAAGAATTTAAAGAACATGGCAGCTCCCTGTCTGAGATTTCCTGGCCTCCTTTCCTTCCACCACGTAAAATGGGCTTTTTTCCTTCTGTACTGCCCATTCCCACAACTGCTCTTCAAGCCAGAATCCTATCTCAATGGGGACTTCTGGCTGGTCTGTTTTAAAAGTTCACAGGAGATAAAGTGCTCTGACTCCTTTTCTTTTGTTGGTTTGTTGAGACAGGGTCTTGTTACATAGCCCAGGCTGGCCTTGAACTCACAATGACGTTCCTGCCTCAGCCTCCGGAGTGCTGGGATTATAGGTGTGCACCACCAAACCCAGCCTTCCTTTCATTTTTCTTCCCTCAATCTCCTCCCAATTGCTTTTGGAGCTGCTGAGCCTCTCACAGTCCCAGCCCTGCTCTCCTGCTGTCGTGTCCAGTGAATGCCTGTGAACTGCGGGGACCCCTCTATTCCCCAGTTCTTCAGTAGCCTGCCTGCCTGCCTTCCTCTGCTGGCTCCTGCACAGATATTAATATGGTGCAGGTCTTCGTGGATTTGGGAGCCTGTGGGGATATTCTGTCTTCCACTCTTGTTCACATGCTTGTGGGTTTTCAGTTTAGCCATCTAGTTGCTGTCTGTTTTTATTTGGGGATTCAGAGCCTTTTTAAAAACTATGCTGCAGCTACCATCTTCCCAGTTCACTTTATTTTATCATAATTTTTACAGCAATCATATTTATCTGGGAGGAAAAAAAGCAGTAATATTCCCACTGTGGGAAAATGATAAGCCTGATGCATGGTATCAGATAGTGTCTGGAGAATTAAACAGACACGACTGGCTGTGTGAACGAGCACAGCTGCACCACTGTTCAATTATTTAACCACTTCCGTTCCCACTAGTAAGCAGTCCTTGCTCCAACCTCCAGGGCCCCCCTCAAACCCCTTCATTGGGCCCGAGTGAGAGAGGAACCAGAGTTTGAGTCCACCGCAGAGGGGACTTCAGGGTGTGGCTCCTGCCCAGCGGCTGCTTGGCTGTGGTGCTGTCCATAGTTTGCACAGTGTCTGGAGGAGGAGAAGAGAGGGTGACAGGGTGGGGGCCCTCAGCGTGGGCCTTAGATGAGAGTTCAGCACTTCCCGAGTTCCCACCCTGGGGCACAAAGACAACAAGGCCAAGCTCTTGCCCTTGAGGAGCCCACCATCCACTGCCCACTGCCTCTGGGGCCACCTGTGCCACATGGCATCACAGAGCTCAGCCCCTGAGCGGAAATGGGGAGGGGGTGCAGCACTGGTGAGGAAGCTCTTCCTGAAGCCACGGCAGAAAGGAGATCTAATCCACCTTTGGAACAGTGGGTGTGGAGAGGTCTGGCAGCTAAAACGCACATTAAATAAGCCAAGAGATGAATGCTGCGTCCTTGTACCTCCAGAGTCAAGCAGTCTCCATAGATGCACAAGCCCGAGGCTGTATCTACAGAGCACGCCAACCACTGACAGCCCACACCCATGTCCTCCTCCAACGGGCAACGCTTTGTTTGCAAATGGAGAAAAAGATCTGAAAGAAAAGGAGGCTGGGCATGCAGTGCTTGGCTAACAACAACAAGTTTTCCTTAAAATATTTTTCTGCCTTCAACTGCAATGCACTGAGAAGATCTCTGAGTCTTGTGTGTACAGTAAGCAGAAGCACAAACCTGGGGGTGGGGATAGCAGATAGGATTAGCAACTTACCGTCAGAACCCAAAGCATACCATAAAGGAAATAAATCACACTGACGCTCCTATTCCTCCAAAGTCAATAAATCCCAACTGACCACATTCGCAGGCAACTATGTATTAAGCATCTACTGGATGTCAAGTATAGTCCTCACTATTACCAGATTCCCCCTTACGCCTCGGGGACATTCCCGTGTAGAAATCCTTAACACCAAGTTCGGCTCTACCTCTGGAAAAGGTACAGAAATTGCGGTTCTCACAGCAGAAGTAATGCTCCAACAGGAGCCAGACATATATTGCAAGTAGGACATTACTGTTTCCACCTTCGCCTGGGACTTCAGAGAGAAAGAACAGTCATAGCAGCTTAATGAGTCTGTCGGCGTCTATGGGGCATTTGGGAACCCCCTCCAGTGAAACCTATTCCTGAGGCAAGAGAATCAGGCTGCATAAATCTTCATCGGACAAACTGAGAACATTGTAATTGGCAACTGCTACTATCAGCTTCTAGCAATAAAGTGAAGGGGATGTGTCAAAAATTTTGGTGTGAAGGCAGGGAAAAGAGGGAGGTTTTTCAATCACGTGTCCTCTGTTAATAAGAGTGTTTCATTCAGCTGTGGTTGAGAGCACAGGCTCTGGAATCGGCCTACTTTAATCCATATCCTGGCTCTAGTACTATTTATGTGACTCTGGATAAAATAGATGGCAACTACAGGCCTGTTTTGGCATCACTAAAAAGGGCATGTTGAAATTCATGCTATCTCCAGCTACTTTGAAGATGAAATGCTTTAAACATGCGAAGTACTTAGGGAAGTGCTTCCCTCCTTTGGTCCCTTGCACCCCTGCCAATGCCACTGCCTCTTGCCAATCTTCCAGCCATCCGAGGAGAGACCCCAAGTCTCAGGCCACAGTGCACCAAGATGAGGAGGAAATGTGCAGGCCATCGACTCCCACCCAGTGTGGAGTCCTCTCTGTGAAACGTGGCCGCCGACCCAGCCTCCACTTGCACATCCTAATGACGTTTCCTCCCCACCGAACCTCCGCTCCATCTCTGGACATTTGGAAGGTCCTCTTTGCATCGAACAAGGATCTGTTACCTGGTCTCCTCTGGTAGTTGCTCTGACTGTTGGAATCAAAGGCAACTGGGCAATCAAGTAACTTTAAACCAAACCAACCACACAGAATTGAATCTACAGACTCGGGACAGATAATGTGGACTGAGCTGTTGGAGACCACTATGAAGGGGCTCTGAGCAGGATTTAAAATGAACGAATTGGCTTTCTATGTTTATCTGTGAGTCTGTCCTAGGCCTCGGCCCCTTGCCTGGCGATGGGAGCTGATTCATAGTAAGTGAACCTCTATGAATCACTGGTGCTGGCTGAAGCCTGTAGTTGCCTGTGAGGCCAGAGATACCTCAAAGGGCAAGATAAGGCCACAGCTGAGGACATCTTGGCTCCAGCACTAATTAAGTAAACAGAGCCTGCAGCTGAAGGAATTTCACTCCTGCAGTCTCCATTCTACCATAAATGTCATCTTGGAGATAAGATGGTTCTCCTAAACTGGCATAATTTACTACTTGGAGAGGTCTTTAAAGTGACTCTCAAGGTCCTGCTCAGTTCCTGTGCTTTCCTCAGTTTCCCCGCCCTTTGTTGCTGGACCTAATAAAAGTGGGAGATCCAGAAAAGTCTTTGTCTTAGCCTTGAAGAGTCTTGAGCTCAGTTAAAGAGTTTTGACCCTCCTGGAGCCCTAAAATCATACCGCTTGTCTCATTTTATTTAAGCCTCCGCTGTACACTGATTTGGGAGATTGGGGATCTAGATCAGAACCTGAGAATGAGCCTCAGTTTTACCACTTATCGGGTGAGTGACTTGGGCAACTGAACCTTTTCATTCCTCCCATTCCTCTTGTGCAAAGTGGGAACCGAGTGCTACCCATGACAAGGGCTGGGTGAGGACTCATGTGAGCCTGTCCGTAAGACTCAGCCAACGTTAGCTGATGCCAGTGCTGTTGCTAACATCCCCGAGCGTGTGCTTTATCAGGCCAGTCACCCACATTTCCTTTGCTGGATCCTCTCTTTTGCATGGCTGCAGTGGGCAGGATTCCTCTCCAAGGAAAGCCCCAGAACTGGGCCCAGGGCTGCCGTGGCTCCACCCACAGAGACCGGAAGGTGCCTCCCGTTCTCCCCCCTGGCTTGGCTCCGGTTCCTTGGTTCTCTAGGTTCTCTCACAGGTCCATTCCCAACTGATTTTAAGAATCTGTATTTTGGGGAAGTGATCTTGAGAGAGAACTGGCTTTTCTGTGCATACATTACACCTTTGACTCACCTTGTATTTGCAGACAACTAAAAGAGGGGTGAGCAGATAGTAACCACCTGAGGCTGCGCAGTCCATGGAGTAGACTACAACACACACACCACGGATGTGACACAAAGGTTGCCTTAGACCAAAGGGAAGACTCAACTTACAAAAGCTGGCAGCTGGCTGAATTTGGGCCATGAATCACAGTTCTGAACCAAAACCCGTATTTTTCCACTTCTCACCCCCTCCCCATCAGCCTGTGAAGCTGGTCCCATTGGTGGTTTTGCTTGTTTGGTTTTTTTCAACATTTATCTTTTTCAGCTTTATTGTGCTGGACTTTGCCCTTTCCTCTACCCTGCTAAGATCTTTCTGAGTCCTGATTCCACCACTGTCCAAAGTAATCTCTGTCTCTCTGAACTTTGTGCCATCTGCCAATGATGCTGTTTATCCATCTGAGTGACTGATTAAAACTGTCAACTGGAGAGATCTGAATAGAGCCTGGAAAGGTGCAGGAACCCCACCCACCCCCCACCCACTGCCCTGGGGTTCTGCTCAGGATCCAGCCTGAGCCACTTGCTGGAAGCCATCCAACAAGTCCCCGCCCCACCCCAGTTACCCTGGCCAGTCTGAGGAGGGCACCAGTTGCAAGCAACCCGAGGTACCCCCCATGCATTCCTCCCCTAGGCGCTCAATAAATGCTGGCAGAATGAAGCAACATGTGACTTTCACGTATGTTTCCTCCTGAGAACTTCTTTGTCCTTGCCTTCTGCGGACCACTCATGAGGTGACTGGCCTTCAGTGATCTGGCTGGAGATCAGGACTGTGCGCCATCTCTTCCCAGATGGCCTGTGTGGTTCTGTGGCAGAAGACTGCCTAATGTCCTTGTCACAAAAGGCTGAGGAGTATGGCAACTTCAGGTGCTGTGGGAGAGAGATTTTTGGAAAAAAGACATAAATACTCTATTCTGCCCCAAATCACACTATGCCAGGCTCTCCTTGGTACGCCTTTATAGAAGCAAAACCTTAACACGGGTTCTTTGAAGCGTCCGTGTTTGTAGATTACGGGCAATATGAACAAACACCATCTGTGCCCGTGAAGTGCTTTCAGGCTCGTCCCAGTGTTTCAAACAAAGCAATTCATACCTTCTTCACCTTTAACCAGTACCAAGTGCTCGCTTTGACAGCACATACATTAAAACCAGTATCATGCTGTTCAATTCCCAGAAAACTGCCTTCTCAATATTGAGTCTTACACTGAAAAGAAACAATACATAAAGAGAACACTGCCGCTGACCTGTAGTCATTGCTAATAAATTATGGAAAATTATTGACCATCTCACTCACACTGGATAGTTCAATTCTTTACCCTGAAGTCCTTGGGAGCACCTGCTTCCTCTTTGGTTAGAAATTCAATAGAAAAATTCCTCACTCAGCTACTTAAAAAATATCAACTTGTGTCAGATAAGGATTGCCAATGGGTGAGTCTAGGATTGAAGCCAGCCAGCAGATACAGACAATGTTGTCTTCTCTTTTCTTCTTTCCTTCCCTTCTACCTCCCTTCTTTTCCTTCTGGTATAAAATATGAGCTTGATTTTATTTTAACAAAGCACATACTCCCCTATTTCATCACAGTTTTCTCTATTCTGTTCCCTACAGGCTGATCCACATCAAATAGCTTTACACAATTCAATTACTCTCCTGGCCCTGGAAGGCATTTGAGTTTAGACCCTGGCATTTGGGACATGGAGCAATTTGCCAAAGGGAAGGTTAATTATGATAGTTATTATTTTAGAGCACTTACCGTGGACACGAACTGCTCTGTATGTACTCCCCGTATATCATATGGCCCACAACTCCACGAGGCTAAGAAAGACTCGCCACAGAGCTGGTTCTTGTGGGCAGGCCTGCATCAGCTGCTCCTCTCCAAGTGAGCCACTACGGCAACGCAGGACAGCACGTGCCTTTCTAAAAGCAATCACATCTGATCCTCTTCTGAAAATTTCAGGAAAGCAATTACAGAGGCTTGAGCTGAGCAGTAAGCCATGACTGGATCTGAAATATAAAACCCAGAAAACAGGCAAAACAGACAAGCCTCAGAACACAATGGTATATACTGACCCAGAGAAAGGAAATTCTAAAAAACTGAGAACGAGGGGCTGGGGATTTAGCTCAGCAGCATAAGCGCCTGCCTTGCAAGCAGGCAGTCGTGAGTTCAATCCCTGGTGCTGATAAAAAGGAAAAAGCCAAAAAAAAAAAGTTAAATAAACGCTGAGAACGAGCGGGCACAGCAGCATAGGCTTGTCATCCTGGCACACTGGGAGACTGAGGCAAGAGGATCACAAATTCAGGCCCCTCCTGCACAACTTAGCAAGACTATCTCAAGATTTTAAAAAAGGTCAAAAGGGGTCAGGGATGTGGCTCAGTGTGAAGGCCTTGGGTCCAATCCCCACTGCCACCCCCAGCCACAGGGTGGGGTGGAGTCCACTGAGAACTGACTTCTCCAGGCTATTTGTCCTCACGGCTCCCCTGTGTCCGTGTACACAGCTCGTTGGAAATGCTTTCATCGCCCTCGGACCTGAGCAGACCACCTCATTTCTGAGGACAGTGCACCCAGGCAGCAGAGCTGACTGGCTGCACCTGTGACCTGACAGCCAGTGCCTGAAAAGGAAAAGGCAACAGGGAACTGACCACCACTTAAAAATTCCAGGAGTAGGGGGCTGGGGATTTAGCTCAGTGGCATAAGCGCCTTCCTTGCAAGTGTGTGGTCATGAGTTCGATCCCTGATACCGATAAAAACGAAAAAGACAAAAAAAAAAAAAAAAAATTCCAGGAGCCGAGCCTCCGGTCTCTGGGACCCTCTCCCTCCCCTGGGCTCCTGACAGAGCCTGAAGAGGTGAGAGAGCAGAAGCCAGCTATTGGTCGTGCTGTCTACAGGCAGGAGGCCTCCTCAGGTTCCATGGGGGTCACAGCCTGTGCTGTGATCTGGCCCGAAACCCAGGCGCAGTCCCCGCCTGACCTCCCAACAGAGGCCAACCCTTAACTCTGGAGCCCTACTTGCCCAGAATTTCACATATCTCTGACTATCATTTTCAGGCATGATCATTTTCTAGAAAGCTGGGAGTTTTGTCAAACACAGGCAGACCGTATCCTCCAGGGTCTGGATCCTATGATGCTAAGGACTTGCGTGTCCCCTACCCCAGCTCCCAATTCATTGTTGAAGCCCCAGAACCCCGTATGAATGTGCAGGAGACAGGACTTTAAGGGGGATTAAAATTAAATGAGGAGGAGCCTTAATCGAATCAGACTAGGTCCCGCACAAGGAGATCCAGGCACTGCATGTGTGTAGGAAAGGCCCTCTGAGCATGCCCTGCAAGAGGACAGCCATCTGTAAGACACAGGCAAGGCCTCCTGGGAGCCTGGCCATGATGCGGTGCATCCAGCCTTTAGGACTACAAGAGATACATGTCTGTGCATAAGCCTTCAATACACAGGAAAACTTCCAGACTGTGTCATATTGATGTTCCAACCTGCAGGAAGCTGAGGCGAGAGGATCACCACAAGTTTGAGGCTTGCTTGAGCTATGTTGTGAATTCCAGGCCAGCCCAAACTACATAATGAGGACTTGTCTCAAAAGCAAAAGCAAAAACAAACGAACAAAAAAACACATGCCCAAGAAAACCAAGCTTGCTCATAGAGGGGAACTGGAGATGGCCTCTAATCGTCACTCTTCTCACCTGAACTTCCCAAGTATCTCTGGTATGGTTTGGACAAGTGTCCCCCAAAGGCCCATGTGTTGATGGCTTGATTCCCAGGGTAGGAATACTAGGAAGCAGTAGAATCTTTAAGAAGTGGAGCCCGGCGGCGACCCCACGCCAACCGACCAGCCCAGCGTGCTGGCGGCGGTTTGCGTCGTTGGTCCCCGAGACTTAAGATCGACTTCTGAAGAGCCGAAGGGGAGCTGCAGCCATGAATGAAGAAAACATGGATGGAACAAATGGATGCAGCGAAGTTCGAACTGGTATTCAGAATGAAGCGGCCCTGCTCGCATTGATGGAGAAGACGGGGTACAACATGGTTCAAGAAAACGGACAAAGGAAATTTGGGGGTCCTCCTCCGGGTTGGGAAGGTCCACCTCCACCAAGGGGGTGTGAGGTTTTTGTAGGAAAAATACCTCGAGATATGTATGAAGATGAGTTAGTATTTGAAAGAGCTGGGAAGATACATGAATTTCGACTTATGATGGAATTTAGTGGTGAAAATAGAGGTTATGCTTTTGTGACGTATACTACGAAAGAAGAAGCCCAATTGGCTATTAGAATTCTTAATAATTATGAGATTCGGCCAGGGAAGTTTATTGGTGTCTGTGTGAGCTTGGATAATTGCAGATTATTTATTGGAGCTATTCCCAAGGAAAAGAAGAAAGAAGAAATTTTGGATGAAATTAAGAAGGTTACAGAAGGAGTTGTAGATGTCATTGTTTATCCAAGTGCAACTGATAAGACCAAAAATCGTGGTTTTGCTTTTGTTAAGTATGAATCTCACAGAGCCGCTGCTATGGCTAGGAGAAAACTAATTCCAGGTACGTTCCAACTGTGGGGCCATACCATTCAGGTGGATTGGGCTGATCCAGAGAAAGAAGTTGATGGGGAAACTATGCAGAGAGTTAAAGTTCTCTTTGTAAGAAATTTAATGATCTCAACTACAGAGGAAACAATTAAAGCAGAATTTAATAAATTCAAACCAGGTGCCGTTGAACGAGTAAAAAAACTTAGAGATTATGCTTTTGTTCACTTTTTCAACCGAGAAGATGCAGTGGCTGCTATGTCTGTGATAAGTGGGAAATGCATCGATGGAGCAAGTATTGAGGTAACACTTGCAAAACCAGTAAATAAAGAGAGCACCTGGAGGCAGCATCTTAATGGTCAGATGAGCCCCAGTCCTGAAAACCTGACTGTGTACGCTAACAAAGAAGACAGGCTAGGCAAAAGTCTAGGCAAGACACCAACTCTTTCTGCTCGTCTCAATGGTCAGCACAGCCCAAGCCCCCCTGAAATTGAAAGATGCACTTACCCTTTCTTCCCTGGGACAAAGCTTACTCCAATTAGTATGTATTCCTTGCAATCCAGTCATTTTAATTCTGCAGTAATGCACTTGGATTATTACTGCAACAAAAATAATTGGGCACCACCAGAGTATGACTTGTATTCAGCAACCAGTCAGGAGGGGAAAGTACTCCTGGTATACAAAATAGTTATTCCTGCTATTGCAAATGGGTCCCAGAGTTACTTCGTGCCAGACAAACTCTGTACTATGATTGAAGATGCAAAGGAACTGGTAGCCCAGTTTACATTGCTTCATTTGGACAGGGAACACAGTTTCTTCAGCCTGGACCTGTGTAGAAGAATTTGGAGAAAATAAGCAGGTCCTTTTTGATGTTGCTTGAGCTTATTCTCCTGCAGTTGATCTCATTCCCGTTGGCTAAACATAAGTTCCATGACAGCACTAAGTTAATGTGCCTGTGTTAGAGGCCTCATTTATGATACCAGGACCGTACTGCAGAGAACATAACTCTCTACCTGTCCGTTAAATGACCTAACTCCTCTCCTCTTATTCCTAGAAACACTATAACCTTAACATACCCATTATATGTTACCATAATTTGACTAAAGAACATAGTTGAGTTTTTGGAAAATATAAGATTTACCAATTTGGTCTTTAATACACACATAATTATTAGTTAACAAAGCAGGAAATTATTGGTATATATGATGAATGTATACTGAGGAACAGTATTTCAAATAGAATTATTTTTTAATTTGGTTTAATTTTTGGATATTTTTCTATACTATAAGTTGATAATGGTTTCTTAAAGTTTATTTTATGAGGACGATTCATTTTATTGTTTTATGGTACCAGTAGGACTATTAAATTGGTATGTGGAGTTTTATAAATGTTCCTATTAGCTTTAAATAATGAAATATTGGAAGTTAGTTTATGCCATATGTTTCTAAAGTGCAGGGGTAATATTTCTGCTGTTTGATAATTAATACAGTTTTTAAAAAAGCAACTATGAATTGTTGTTTTTTTATCTTTTCTTCATGAATTACCCCTTATTGCTAGAACCAAATTTAAAAGAAGCTTTTTTGTGGAGCGCAGACAAATCAGAGATTTTCTTTTTCTATGTTTCTTTTTCTATGTTATTATCTTTTTCTATGTCAAGAATGCAATCTGTTAAGATCTCTGAAGCATTGTGTCAGTGAAGGAAAGCATTAAATTCTGACTTGGTAAAACTATTAGGATTTGCATTGCAGTGACCTTGGAAGTAATCTTTACCACTGATAGGGTATCATCAGGATCTTAAATGTTAAACATTATGTTAAAATGTGATTATAGTTTTAATGCTTTGTCTCTTTGAATTAAATTTGTGTCCATAAAGATGTGCAGTGTAATTGTTCATGTATTTATTTACAGACTGCAGTTTCCGTCGCAGCTCAATAAATAGTCTTTCCCCTGTTAGTGCTACTACCCTCTCTTCTGGGATTCCCAGCATGCTTCCTTACACTTCAAGGCCTTACTCTTATCCAAGCTATCCCTTGTCACCAACAGTGTCACTTGTTAATGGCAGCCATGTGGGACAACGACTATATATCTCCAATCAGGCCTCATTCTTCTGAAGAAAATCTGTAAACATTAGTATGAAAATTACTTTGTGTAAAGCATGCAAAGTAAACTACTGTTTTATTTTAGAATCGGGTTTGCACATTTGGCTTTAAAAATAATACATTCCAACATACTAAACAGCAACTATAGTTCAGAATAACAGAGTTATAGAATTTATTTTAAGATGCAATATTTGAAAAGTTATTCCAGGGTTTGCAAACTGCTATTCTTTTTAAACTTATGGAATTTTCATGTAATTCCTGAGTGGGCAATAGATCCCAGTAGTTTAATTTATTGTGTAACTACTTTGCAAAATTTTTACAAATATTAAGCCACTTGAAAGGAACAGTTGTAACTAAAGATGATAACCAAGGATCACTATCTCTTTTGGAGATTGGAACAATTATATATTAGGTAGAAAGAAATGATGAGACAAAAAGATTAAGATGCTAATTTTATGTAATACTAAAGATAACACAGTCTACCATTGTGGTCCTTGAAAACAGCTATAAATATTTTAGTTATTAATTATTTGTTACAGAAATAAATTCTAATTTTGCTGTTAATATATTTAAGGATTTTATAATTAAGCTTCACTTGTGTTTTTGATATTCACTGTATTTGCATAAGAAGTGTTAATGGTTTTTAATGTTGAAATCATGTGTTGTTTAATTTTTGTACTTGAATTTGAACTTTTTGACATTAAATACACCATGCTTCTAAAAAAAAAAAAAAAAGAAGTGGAGCGCGAGCCAGGTGCAGTGGTGCAGAGGCGTAATACCAGGAACTATGGAGGCTGATGCAGGAAGATCATGACTTTGAGGCAAAAGCCTGAGCAACACAGTAATGCCTTGTCCCCAGAAAGAAAAAAAATGGAGCCTGATGGGAGACCCAACAGGCATGGGGTCTTGAAGGCAATATTGGAACTCAAGCCCATCTAGTCTCTCTTTTCCTTTCTTGCCATGCAGTGATGGTGCCCTCTGCCATGTGGTCCCACCGTGATACACAGCCTTGCCACAGGCCCCAAGCAACAGGCCAATGGATCATGGAGTAGAACCTCTGAAACTGTGAGCCCAAATGAACCTTTTCTTTTTAAGATGATTATCCCTGGTATTTTGTTACAGTAACAGAAAGCTGACTCTTGCATCTGAATTTGAACAGAGAAGTCACACCACAGGAAGCAAAACCTAGAACAAAATTACTATCCATTATGTTTTTAAATATGCATTAAAACTTATAACCTAATTACAGCTTTCTCTCTAAGCAAGAGAAACCCATCATAAGAAACCCTAACACAGTTAGAAACCAAAACCAGAAAGTCTTCCTTACCTATGAAACCTGTAAATAGAAAGTTCTCAATAAATACTGATTGATATTAATGGTATGTTACCTTTACTCCCCAAATGGCCCCTAACCAATGTTAGCAAGGTTATTATTCAGTTTGGGCTTAGAAATGAAATCCTCATGGAACCAACCCTGCATGTTTCCATTAGAAAGAAATTTTCCTAGTAGTTCCAGAATCTTGCTGATGGCTTGTTGGTGGCAAGTCCCAGTAGCCTAAGAAAACACATCTCCAGAATTTTGTGACCATTTTGAAGATGACTTTTATGCCGAGAGTTATTAAAAAGAAACTTCTCGTTTTTGTGTGGTGGTACACACCTGGAAGACTGAGACAGGAGGACTGCAAATTTGGGCCCAGCCTGGGCAACTTAGCAACTTAGTGAGAACTCATCTCAAAATTAAAAATTTTTAAAAGGGCTAGAGATTTAGCTCTGTTTAAAAAGGCCATAGGTTCAATGTACAAAATCCCTAGGTTCAATGCCCAGTACCACGAAGAAAGAGAGGAGAGAGGAGAGAGAGAGAAAAAGAGTTCTCTTCTCATGGTATTAAGCCTGTCTCAGGCCTGGTGTATGGCTGGAAGAGTTTGCTATTTCCCATGAGCAAGCCCTGTCCACAAACCCACATGTGACTGAAGCCTGAGATGACTGCTCTTTCCTATGAGAGGAGCCCACTTTTAAACAGAATTATTCATTCATCTAACAATTACCCAGAATAACAGGTTTCATTGGACATTTTCATACATACATACAGCACACTTTGATTACATCCACTTCCCCATCATTTTTCTTACCCTCCCCTTCCCCCAACCTCCTTCTCTAATAGGTGAGAGGGTACCTTGTTACACTTTCCAGGCATTCAAAACTCTCAATAACATGCCAGTTTTTAACATGACATTTAAAGGCAAGGAGAAAGACCAGGGTGTAATGCTGAGCATAGATGGCAACTGGGCACGGGTAAATCTGGTGACCACAGCAGTTGGAGGTGTACTTTCAGCTCCTAGTAGCTTATGCTGAACCATCTTGGCTGTCATCCTGTGCCCTTGGACTTTCTCTTGGCTTTGTGCTTTCTCCTTTATGTTTTAAGAGTATGCTGCCAGCTTCTGCAGGCCAGGGAAGAGAGCTAAGACGGGGAAACACAAGAACCTCAGTTATAGCAAGATGAGTGCAGATTAAAGCCACACCAACACATCACGTTTCAACCATCAGACAAGTAAAACTACAATATCAGGTAATCTATTCTATAGAGCATTTGGAGTACTAACTGCCTTTCTCATATACAGTATTACTTCCACGTGGGAGGGCCTAATTTGTCAGCATCAAGAAAAACACATACCTTCACCTTTGACCAGAAAACTCACCATGAGGATTTTTCTATCTTAAAAGAGGGGGAAAAGAAAAGAAGACTAGACTGTCCTCCCAGACATACACCAATGGGATGAAAGACCTGATCTATCATCAATGGTTGTTGGTACCATAAGAAAACAGGCACTGATGGAAGGTCACGGTATCTCCTGTTAAAGTATGCTGGCCCAGAAAGCAAATTGAGTGTGATTCATGCTCCAGATTTAACTACCAAATCATAGGAACTATCAAGGACAGAGGAACAAGTTAAACGATACCATCAAGGAAGCAACCATCAAAACCCAGACTGTAGGAAACTCTGTAGACAAACAATCTGGCTAAGAATTTTCCAGAGCTGATGAAACATAAATTCTCAAACAAGAGCCATAATGAATACTAAGCAAGATCTATAGGAAATAAATTCACATTTATAAGAGCATTGGGTGAAAACAAGGAAAACAAGCAACTTAAGTTGTCAGAGAAAAAATATTACCCACCAAAGGTATTTCATGGAAACAGAAGGAATCCATAGATTAAGACCAATGTCTGTTCTGAAGTGGGGTACCAAGATCTAAGGGCCTCTCCCCGGAGAGACAGCCTGTCAGCAATAAGAAGGGCAAACACAGGTACACAAATCTTTCGTTTAAAATCATCTTGTGTGCAGAAATCATTCTTTCCTGCTTCTGTTAAGGAATGGGAAGAAACCACTCCTTCAGTGTCCAGGCAGCAGAGCTGAAGTTCAGTGTCACCACAGGCCCCTGACTGCTGCTCTGTGACCTAATGAAAGAGATTAGCAAGACCGGTAGCATGGCCACCAGTAGTGCTGGCAGAGGTTTGCTTAGGTCCCAAGCAACAACTCCGGAGCCCATCACCACCAGTGAAAGACGCCACCCGAGTGAAGACGGCTGGGGCAATGAGGACAACACTACTGAAGACAGGAGCGGTGGGGCAGTTCCTGGAGGTCAGAAACGTGCCACCTGCTTCTGGCTGCTCTCTATCTGCCTCCCTGGACACTGAAAATTCCATCATTGGGGATCAAGAAGAATACACTACAAACTTCCCCACAGAACTTCCCCACAGAGTCTTCATTTTGGCAGAGCCCAGAACCTCTCATATGCTCCACGGTCGATGCTGAAGTCAGCCGGAGCAGGGCGATGATAGCTGTGGCTTGGCCCATCATGAAACCATCACACTTGGGCAGCCAGCCTCAGCCCGGGCCAGAGACGCCCTAGCTGGCAGGACAGAGATCTGAGCCATGTGTTCCCCTGGGCAGGCCTTGCATCAGCCCTGTCAGCCCTTGGGTCCGCCGTCACCCATCCCAGGCTGGAGTGAGACTGTGACTTCCCCTCCCTTTTGCCCGGCTGGCTGAAATGAGCACCATCTGTACCACTCTGCACTCAGTGACTTCATTTCATTGCTTTCCTGTCCTCGCGAGCTAGAGGAAGAAGCTGAGGCTTAGACACAGTAGAAAGCCAGCAGGTAGAAGAACTCACAATCCGTGGCTATACACAGCCGTCAGCATTTACACTGTACTAGGTGTTATAAATAATCTAACATATATGGGAAGATACAACCTATACCATATATAAAAATTACATGCAAATATGTTGTCTTTTATATTTTATAAAGTGACTTGAGCATCCTAGGGGATCACGGATCTAGTCCTCTGCAGGTAATTCGGGGGTGACTTACAGCCCCCACCTTACTCCCCACCGCTAGAGGAAGTGTGCACCTGTGTGAGACTGCTGAGGCCTAAGCCCTGAGGTCAGTCCTGGCCAGCACACCCCAGCTGATTTCATAGGCTTCATCGCTCTAATTCTGCATCTCTTTCGCTGTTCATCAGACAGCGGTGCTGCCAGCACCCTGCCAAATATTTACTGTCCCAGGAAAGGAGAGGCTGTCCTTCAATGCTGCCTCCATCAACCCTGAGGGTGCCTCGCATGTCACTCCCCGGTAATTACAAGTCACTTTCAGCACAGTCAGCCGTTGAGTCCTCTGCTCATTCCTGGAACAACTCATGCTTCTGTGTCAATCGGCCACCCTCCTCAGGGACAGCAAATGCTGAGTGGCCACAGCCCTTGTGAACACCCCGCAGTGTGCCTGGCCAGAGTGCATGCACAAATGGTCCTGCTCTAGGGGTCAGACCTCCTCCTCTGATCTCCCCAAAACTGCCTAGTGACCTGGCATAGCCCTTGTTGCTTGTTATTGTCTACCGATGATATCCAAAGTCACATTTCACCAAATGGGGCCCACGAGAAACAGCCAGTATACACGGTTTGAGCTTTCAAGTCACTGACACTCAGGTTCCCACTCAGCAGCTGGAGGGTTACCGGGAGGGCAGAGGCAGGCAGGTGTCCGTCGTCCTATGACACTGGCAGCAGGGTGGACAAGAGCGGTGTGGCCCTTCTCTTTCTTCACCTCCTCTCTCTGCCCCTTCTCCTGCTTCTTCTCTTTCTTCACGGTTCTTCAAACTTAGGGTCTTTGCACTAAGCTACATCCCTAGCCCTTTTCAAATTTTATTTTGTTTTTATATTTTGAGATAAGCTTTTGCTAAGGTGCCCAGGCTGGACTCCAACTTGGAACCTTCTTGCATTTGCTTCTTACTTTGTGGAAGGCCTTGCACACCCTGTATTCACTGTCATTAATCACTAGCGGGAGACAGCCGTCTCCGAGGGATTTTTTTTAATGGTGGTTTGCTGTCATTTTATTTTCCTAAAACGACAGTTGGACAGCCAAGGAATTTGCCCCCAGAGTCCTTGGAGATTGTTTTGAAATAACCACCGTCATGGTTGGTGAACACTAAATGAAAAATAGTGTTATATGTCAAATTAGTATTTTAGGGAAGAAGTGTTCAAACCCTCATGGGCATGTCCACTAATGTGGTCTCAAGCATTAGTCACACAGCTTCGGAGTGACAACTGGGAGACCAGAGCCACATGTGGCCTTCAATTAGGGAGCAGAAGTCCAAGAAGGGAAGGACAAATAATGGCGAGTGGTCTCTATCCATCAAACATGGCACAGGAAGGCAAGAACGGTGACATTTGTAAGTGGATTCATTTCATGAGAGGACTTCTGGATGAAAGGTAGACCAGGCTTATTAGAAACCACAGCTGGAGCCCTGAAAAATCAGGGATTATGAAAGGATGATGATGGAAGATACAGAAGCTTGACAACAGCAGGTTACAAACCAAGTGCACAATACAGTCCAATTCTTTACAACTACATGAGACAGAGCACACACACGAGTGAACTTCAGGACTCTTTAAGCCTGACTTTTTTTTAATAGAATGGTGTGGAATGCTTCCTTAAAAATACAGATCTGGCATCCCTACCTGTGGAGATTCTGATTTGTCAGATGCAGTCTGGGCCCAGGTGTCTGCATTGCTAAAAGCTTTTCAAGTGGGTCTCTGATACAGAGAATAGAATGGGGGAGATAAAGATAGCCAATTTAATTTTTTTCTTGAGATTTTCTGTACTTATATATTGCTCTGTGAGCCTGTACTATATTTACCGTTAGAAATAGTTATTAGTAAAACCTTCTAACTGAACCTGAAAGAGTCCCAGGTGACAATAATGATAACTATAACTAACAAGTATTAAGTGCTTTGTGAGTGCCAGCTTTTACTAACAATGCCACTGAGTCCTTACAATAACCCTGTGACATGGGTACTGGTATTCCAGACTTTTTACAGACGAGGCAACAAGAGACCAAAGGGTCCAGCTCAGACAATTGGAAAGTGACACATGGACACACAAACTGTCACTTGAGAGCTTGAACTGTAACTCTCACACTCTACTTTGTTCCAGTGAAGAGGAAATCTGGTCTGGAGGCCCAAGCAGACCCTGCATCGCAGGTCCTCTGGTTCTGGTCCTCACCTGTGCCTGCTCTGAGCTTTCCTGGAGTCACAGGACGTTTCCCCCTGCTACCTTGCCAGAGTCCTCTCTGCCACAGACTTCCCAGCATTTGCTAGGTGCCGGAAGGAAGAATTCTATCATCATGCAAATTAGAGAGGGAAGATTGAACACCACAGGATATTGGCTATTAGGACAGGCCACGAGCAGGCCTTTGACAAAATTCTTAATTGGTTTTTCAAAATTGAAGCGGAGAACAAACTCCTCTGCGGTAGCCTGTGACATTGTACGAGGGCTCCATTGTGAAATCCGCAGGGTTTACTCCTGCTCAATGGCTCAGGCTATGTCCCATTTGGCAGACAGTGGTGCCAAGCCATTCAGGGACTTTCTGGAAGAGAAAGAATGAGTTGATGCCCCAGCCAGAATGAGAGAATTTGCTAATCCAAATGTGGTTTGTGGACTTTATAAAGGTTTTTGGTTTTAAAACTCAGCAGGTATTTAAATTTCTTCTTTCTCGGTAAGCTTTCTAAATAACACACAGCATCCCCAGATAAATCTGAATTGCAAATAACAATTTTTTTGATAAAGGATGTCCCAAATACTAGGTGGAACATCTCTACACTAGAGCATTATTTATTGTATTATCTGAAATTCAGATTGAACTGGGAGTCCTGTGTTTTTATTTGCTAAATACGGCAGCCTTGTGTCACGAAAAACATGCTTTCATGGTTTCCCCTTTCAGTGTCACTAGCTCAGTGAGCAGAAGACACACAAGCCAGGGAAGTAATCGCACCCACCCTTTTGCACCAACCACCCCCAGGCCCATATTGTATATCCCACATGCACACACATGTGCAAACCACTTACCTACGTGCCATCCACACCTGCACACACATATGATCACATCTACACACACATGCAGAGTACTGTGGGCTTCTGTTTTTCCTAATATTCTAAAATAAAAATATCTCATCTTTTGATTTTCTTTCTTGTTCAGTTCCTGGCTATTGAAGGAGAAAACCATATTTCCAGTGGGTTTGAATGCCAGTTTCCCACAGAGAGGGTGGGCAATAAGACTTTATCTCCTGTATTTAAGCAAATTCAAATCTTTCTTTCCTTCTCTCTTTTTCTTTCTTTCTTTCTTTCTTTCTTTCTTTCTTTCTTTCTTTCTTTCTTTCTTTCTTTCTGCCACTGCATTAAACTGCTAATTCTATTACAAAGGGAATGAAAGTTGTCATAGGGTCAGATAATGAATGAAATTTAATAACAAAGAAAAACATAAAATGAGAACTTCAGACTTGAGCCACTTAATAAAAACATTTGAAAATGAGAGAGGAGAAACATCATACAGAATTCTGAAGTAGCGTTATCTAGCATTCTGGTTAAATGAGTAATTCCTATAGCCAGGCTACAGGAATTACCAGCTGGCCAAATCACTTAACCTTACCCACAAAGTGGAAATAATAAAACAGGTGCATAGAGTAAGTATATAAAAGATGTGTGCAACTCTACCTGACACATATTGTTTGCTCTTATAATTCTTTCATTTGCCAGGCACAGCAATAACCCTTGCACACACATTCAACTGTCAAAATAAGGCCATGAGATATTTGGGCATGAGAACACTGAGGCTGACAGAGGTTAAGGTTCTGGTCAAAAGCCACAGAGCTGGCATGCAGCAAAACCAAGATTTAAGTCCCAGTCTCAGGATAAAGCCACCATTCCCTCAACGACCAATGTCAAGATAACTGATTATGACAGGAAGTATAAAGGTGGCTCTTTACAGAGCCATACAGAGGTGACAGTGCTCAATCTATGGCCATTGCTCTTGTGGAGTGGGAGCCAGGACAGGTGTGGACTGATGCTTTTGGTGGAAAGGACAGAATGCCAGGACAATGAATACCTTACTTTCTTATGACCTTTCCATGAAAGCCTCCAAGAAATGGAAAACCCTGGCCCTGGTCTCTGCCTGACTACATCATCAGGATGTCAGTTGGGGTTCACTAAAGGACAGACTGAGTATCACATAATACATGATTACATGTAAAGAATTTACAAGGTAGACTTACAGTGGCCATCTATGGAATGAGGGGTGGAAAAATGTAAAACGGCATCTGTGCATCAGAGAACTAAAGGATCCAGTCGAAGGCTGGAGGCCTCAAGCTCACAGCAGAGTCAGTGTGGATCCCTGTTTGAAGCTGAGTCTGCTATGGAAACCTGGTGATAAGTATCCAAAGACAACAGTGAAGGACAGAGCTCCTCCAAAGAAAAGGGCAGGCTTTCTTCTTCTTTCCCTTTTTATTCCATGTAAGCTGCAAGCCTATTGGTTGATGCTATTCACATCCTGGGTAGGTTGGCCTACATGTCAATCATCACAGACCCCCAGAGCTTTACCAATCTGCTAGGCAGTTCTTACTCAAGTTGGGGTGACACACTGTAGTCACTGAGGCAGCATAATGTAGAGTGTGTGCTAGAGGCAGCCCCAGGACTCTGTTCTTTACGTCCTTCTCATTTACACACTTACTCTAGACCATTTCATTCAGTCCTTTAATACTACCAATAGGCTGGTAATTCTTGAAGTTATCTGTGGCCCAGATCTCTCCCCTGAACTCAGACACACAACTCCAGCATCTCCATACAGATATCTAAGAAGCACTGCAGACTAAACAATGCCAAGACTGTACTTTGTCCAAAGAACCTTCTCTACCTCTAGTGCTCCTGAATCTGGTGGGTCAGTGTCATTCTTCTGATTGCGCAGACAAAGTCTGAGTCACCTTCATTCCTCTTTCTCATGCCGCTGACAGCCGACCCATCAGCTCAGCCCTCGGGTTTACCTTCAGACTTCAGAGTGATACCTCCACCTGCCATCCTCACCCACGCCTTCTCCTCCCCCTGTAGCAGGCCCAGGCCTCCCTGCTTCCAGTCTTGTCTGCTGCCCTGGTCTATTCTTCACTCAGAGAATTCTGTTAAAATATAGCTCAGATTTAGGTGTGGCAGCAGACACTTGTAAACTCAGCATTCTGAAAGACTGAGGCAATAGGATCTCAAATTCAAGCCCAGCCTAGGCAACTCAGCAACTTGGCAAGACTCTGTCTCTAAAAAAAATGTAAAAAGGAGCTGGGGATGTAGCTGAATGCAAAGGACCTGGGTTCAATTTCCAGCACTGAAAAAAAAATCACATCATTTGGACTCCTCCAAAGCCTCCCATCTCAGAGGAAGGGCAAAGCTCACCATGGCCAAGGCCCTCTAGGACCTGTAGCCTCTCCCTGAGCCTCACCTCCACCCCACCACTACCCTCGTCACTGTACACCAGGCCTCGCACATGCGCCCTCCTGTGCTAGTGCCTTTAAACTTGTTCTCATCTCTCCTGGACACAGTCAGGTTCTTCCACCCCAGCTCAGACTTCACCCAGCAGAGGAGACCAAAGCGACCTCCGTGAACGACACACAGCCTCCTGGGTGTGCCCTCTCCCACACCCACCTTGTCTACAAGAGCTTTCTAGACACTCCCCTGTCTGCTAAGCAAACACCAAAAACTCCAGGTGACCCTGAGCAGATCTCTTCTGGCTGGCTGTGGTGTTTTGTACCCCTGCTAGACTCGATTTGGCAGAGGAGGCTCCTGGCAAAGTCACACGCAGGTCTCACTGTGTGTTCTGCCTCTCTGTGAGCTCCTGTTGGAAATATGTCTGGGGACAGTATTATAAAATGACAAAACTCATTGCACAAGTAGAGAAGAAAACAAATCCATTCACCCCAATGCCACTTCCATGGAAACTCCGAGTGAGCTCACAAGCCGGCCCTGAGTCCTCCCAGCATCTGTCACCCTCTCTTGTCATGTCAGGGCCCATGCTGAGAAAAGGAGGCCTTCAGAATTTAATGCACCAGGAGGGAAGTGTCCCAAGGCCCGGCTAACCATCCTCAGCAGCATGTGAGCCTGGAGGCTGGAAGGTGCATGCAGCCAGACGCTCTGGCACAGCCAAGAGCCACCAAGGCCCGTCAGCTCTCCACACGCCCGGATTCAACCACCTGCAGATGGAAAACAGGAAATGGTGGGGTCTGTCCTGAACATATGCAGAGGGGTTTTGGTTATTATTCGTTAAACAATAGAGTACAACAAGTATTTTCATAGTTTTATTATACATTAAGTATTAAAAATAATCTAGAAGTGATATAAAGTACAGTATATGGGAAGATGTGCATGGTTTACGGTTTATATATGGTTTATATGAGTAAAGCATCCATAGATTTTGGTGACCACGGGGAGGGGAGGTCCTGGCACCAATCTGCTGTGGACACTGAGTGCTGGCTATACTGAGCGCAAAAATCCCTTTATCCCGTCATGAAGACAGGCTGTTAGAGAAAGGCCTGGCTGATTCAGGTGGGAGGTGGCATCCCATACTCTGGCTTCTGTAGCATCTCTCAACAAAGTTCAAACTGTGAACATTCATTCTAAATGTCAAATGCTAAGGCACATGATATCTCAGCTATCTTTTCCTAAAAGGTCCAGGGAATATCTAATCACAGGTTCAGCTATGATGAATTAATGCTTTTCTCCTCAGGTTTAAAGAGGTATTTTCGGGCTGGGGATTTAGCTCAGCGGCATAAGCGCCTTCCTTGCAAGTGTGCGGTCGTGAGTTTGATCCCTGGTACTGATAAACACGAAAAAGACCAAAAAAAATCAGTATAAAGAAGTGTTTTCTGTCCGTACCTGGGGCACAGTGCCCCAGTGCAGGTGTTAACTTTAATTCTTGACCCTCAAATCAGCTATGATGACTTTAGCACAAAGACACACAATTACTTTTTGCAAGATTCAAAATAATTCTGTCAATTAAATTAGCACAAGTCACTGATTGTAAGGTACATTCTCAGAGATGTTAGCTTGTAAAAAAAGTGCATCTTAGAATTATTTGTGCATTTGTGTATGTATGTATGTGTGCGAAATATTTTCAAAAACTCAAGTAGATGGTTTGGAGCAGTATTAATATTTAATATTTTTGATGATTTCTAGGATTCAGGAAAACAGGTATTTTATATATATATATTTTAAAAATATGTCTAGAAAATTTTAGTGGAATTAAAAAAATTTTTAAATCTATCTAGAAAATTTTAATGGAATTTTAAAATCATCAACTGTATGAAGTTAAGACTCCTGTGAACATGCAAAGATCTCTCTAATATGGAAATAAATTACATAATTGCTCTTCTTCCTGCTGATTTTGCAGAGTACCAACCCAGGTTCTGTGTTGCTGCCTCCACAGAAAATGTATGATAAAGCGATGTGATGAAGCGACTTTCAGCCTATGATCTTGCTTTCACCCGTAAACCCCCATTCTCTCATAAACTCCTTCAAACGTTCCACACCAGAGACATTTTCTAGTGTACCACCACATTCTCATGTGCAGAATCACGAAGAAGAACCAGACTGACTTTGAAGGATCCCCTCCACTCTAACATTCAGCTTTATAGGAATTCCACTTTAAACGTTTAGGAATTGACTGGCAAATACATTACTGGGTCCCCATTTCACAGCGCAGAGGATGCACATGAATGCGAAAGGGGTCTTTTTTCTGGTACAGATTTGTTGCGACTACTTCACATACTCTAGTGCCCACACTTTAAAGTCTAAAGTTCAATGATTGTTTAAAATACATTTAAAGAGTGTGTAACTAGCACCCCAGTGAAATTTAGAACCTTTCATTACCTCCAAAAAACGATTAGCAGTCATCCCCCATTCCTTGTTTTCCCAGTTCCTGACGACCATTAGTCTACTTTCTATCTCTGTGGAATTATCTATTCCAAAAACTTCCAATAAATGCAACCAAATCTAATTCAGAATCCCATCACTTAGAAAGCCAAAGCAGTATAATTTCTGTGAGCTTGAGACTAGCCTGCGCTACAAAATGAGTTCAAGGTCAGCCTGAACTGCATAGTGAGACCCTGTCTCAAAAAGAAAAAGAGAAACAAAAACGCCATTCAGTCTTTCAAGTAAGGTGTCAGACTCAAGTCTCTCTGGCTGTAGTATCATCTGCTATCATCCCTGCTGTCCTGACAAAGCAGGAAGCTTACACTGTTTAGGGCCCTTTGGAGAAGCAGAACCCAATATGCAGAGATAGATGAAGGAGACTGGTTATGATAAAGTGACTCATGAAAGCAGAGAAGCTAAGAAGCCCTGAGCTTCGCCATCTCACGCTGGAGAATCAGAAAAGCCAGTAGCGTGCTGGTGCTCCAGTCCAAATCCAAAGGACTGAGGAGAAGGGGACAGTGTCCCAGGGCAGCAGAAGACGGATGCCCCAGCTCAAGCAGAACACAAGTCCATCCTGTTAGTCCCTTGGCAGATGAGATGGTGCCTCCCTGGAGTGTACAGGCCAACTTCTTTACTCAGCCCACCAATGCAGAGGCTCACCTTCCAGAATCTGCCCACTGCCATGCCCCAGAAGACTGCCCTGCCAGCTACCTGGGCACCCGTCAGCCCAGTCACAGTGACACATCCCATCAGCCATCGCAGGTCTAATCCCTGCTTGTCTCAGGGAGAAGTCAACAGCAGACAACAATATGACAAAATACCATTCACTCTGAGAGTCAGAGGAGGTGACAGTGTGGAAAGGAGAGTCTCTCCTCTTCCCAGTTCCTGCCTCAGCGCTGCCCTCCCTGTGTGTCTTCATGTGGACATTTAGAAAGTATCCAGAGATAGCTGTGCCCCAGCCTTGTGTCTCACTCTCGGCCACTCACCCAGCAGCTATAAATCAGGGAAGAGGAGAAGCAGATCATTTTCTGCAGCCTCTTGGGCCAAGGAGGGGATGTGTTCTGGTCTCGGTTTTGCATTAAGTCCTGCACTGACAAAGCATCCTCCAACTTCCTACAACCGAGAGCAGGAGAGAGAGAATATGGGCTCGGAGCTCCACACTACCTTCCATCCATGCCTCACAAGCAGGCAGAAACCATGTCACTAATGGCAAGCTAGCTGCAAGGGAGGCTAGGAATGTGGTTTTAACTTTCCCAGGGGAAAGGGTTAGAATACATAGAGCGACTTCCCATCCACCCGCCCAGGGACATCTGCCTGGAGAGCTTCAAGTCTTTCTGTTTCTCTGTAGCTTCATTATGATTTGTGTCACAGTAGAACAGAGTGTGGGCCTAGGTCAGATAGGCCTGGGTCCCTCCTCCTCACGGTATCCCTGGTTTCCCCCAGTTTGGTCCTCTCTTAGAGTCATGGCACTTGTCTAGTTTGACCTGGGATGCTCTGCCCCTGAATCTTCTTCAGGCTCACCCTCCTTCTCCTTCAAGTTCCAGCAAAACATTGCCTCTCCCTGAGAGGCCTTGTATCTTAGTTACTTTCCTCATCATGGGAACAAAATAGCCAACATCCACAAACTAAAGAAGAGGTTTATTTTGGCTCCTGTTTTCCGAGGTTTCAGTCCGTGGCTGGCTGGTTCCAGGTGGGAAGGCACAGCGCAAGGGCGGTGGAGGAAAGGCTGCTGTCGTCAGGGCAGCAGGAAGCAGAGAGGGGGACGAAGCAGGGGAGGGACACCCTCCAGGTCACACCACAGTGACTGCCTCTTCCAACCAGGCCCGCCTCTTGATACCACATTTAGCCACAGCACCTCAAGATTCAGTCACCCGTCAAAAGCCCTCCCTTTGAACATGACAGGCTTTGGGGACCTTCCCTGGCCACTCGTCGTCAGTGAGCCCCATCACATCACACCGTGTTCATTTTCTTTCCTGTGTTTTGTGGTGTGTTTGTTTGTTTGTTTACAGTGTGTGCTCCTTGTCTCAAACAAAATGAAAATGACATAGAAGCAGGGACCTGGCCTGTCTGATCAGCAGCTGTAAGCCTGGAGCCCAGATGAGTAGCTGAAACGAGATTATAATAAACATTTATTATGTAATTACCATATGCCAGATATCATTTAACCCGCCTGGCACTCTTGTGACACAATTACAGAAAGAAAACAGAAGCCCAGAGAGGGCAATGACTTGCCCTAAGGCTGACAGTAAGGATGCTGTGGAGCTGTGATTCAAACCTAGGCGGCCTGGCTCCTGAGCCTCAGCCTTAAACCGTGAGAGCACGCTGGGACACTGTCTGTGGTTTTATGTAGGCTGAGCATAGTAAGTGCTCAATAGATATTTAGCTGAATGAATAAATGAATGAACGGACACCTTCCAGTCCTGTCACTGACCCTCCCTGTTGCATTTAACACTACTGATTATCAATGTCTCCAGCTCCTTCCTGGGCTCCTCTTCCCCCTTCAGACACCCCCTTACCCTGGGCTTCCATCCTGCACCCCCGCCCTCATTCTTCTGTGCTCTCCTTGGGAGATCCTGCTGGCATCACAATGGAACCACACAGGAGCCCAGGCCTGCTCTGATTCTCTCAGAAGTCCAAGGGGGACACAAATGCTCGCCGCTCCCTGCTATCCTCATTTGAAGGTCCTTTACGGAGCCTAAGCTCAACAACACAAAGTCAGCTTAATTTACTACATGGACAGTCTGCTAGGTCCCAGTCAGGCTGTGAAACCAGTGCCATTTCCTCTGTTCCCAGACAAAACCTGCTCCTCGCCCCATGTTCCCAACTCGAAGTGCAAGGCCAGCGCCCACAATCACTTTGGAATCTCCTCCCCTTTCTCCATGACAAAGGCTTTTGGCCTCTACCTCCTAACTGGTTTTCCAGCCCATCCTTCCTCTTTTCTGAGCCTCTTTCCCAGACCATATGGTGCACTAGCTCTGGTCTCGCTCGCTCCTGTTCACTCTCTGGATACTGTGAGCATGAAAAACACAAATACAACCTATGTTTATAGCAGCACAATTTGTAATACCTAGATCTTGGGAACAATCTAAATGCCCATCGACTGAGAAATGGATAAAAAAAGATGTGGTATTTTTTACAATAGAGTACTACTCAGCTATAAAGAAGGATAAATGAGAGACTTTTATAGGTAAATAGATGCAACTGGAGACCACACTCATAAGTAAAATAAGACACATATGTGTAAACATCGTATGGTCTCACTAGTGTGAGAAGCTGAAACAACATATGTATATGTAAATGTATATATATGTATATAAAAATAGTTAAGATAGCTATACCACTGATTTCTCTGAGTTCAGTGAAGAGAAAGATTTGTGCTGGTACTGTTCGGACAATTAAATACAGATGTCTTGTGCTCTGGGTGACTGACTTGGGGGTGGCAATGTGCAATATGTATACCATTGTTGCCCCAATTGACATGGAATTTTTGTGGGTTTTTTCTTTTTTCTCCTTGAAATACAATGGATTTGAAAAAAATAATAAATTTCATGGAACTTAAAAAAATATACAAGCAGGGGCTGGGGATTTAGCTCAGCGACATAAGCGCCTGCCTTGCAAGCAGGCAGTCATGAATTCGATCCCTGGTACCAACTAAAAAAAGAATAAACATATATATACAAGCACAGCAGACTGAATATCCCAAACCTGAACATCTGAAATCTGAAATTCTCGCAAGTGCAGAACTTTCAGTGTGCAAACACGATGACACAGGCGGGAAGATTCTGCTCTGAGGTCATATGACAGGCCACAGTCAAAACACAGGTGCACTAATTATACTTACAAAATCAACTACAGAGTGCATGCATACAAGGTAATGAAACATGAACAAATTTTGTGCTTATATTTGATCCCATCCCAAGATATCCCAATATGTACATGAAAATATTCTAAAACCTAAAAAAAAAAAAAAAAAAAAAAAAAAAAGGAAAACCCCCAAACACCTCTGGTCCCAGACATCTCAGATACTCAACCTGTATAAACCTGTTTTCCCTTCCCCACAGTCTCCAGCTGCCACTCACTGCCTTCATGACGAACTCCCATCTGGCTAAAATTGAGCTTGGCGCTGGTGCCTGCTACATCTCCAAACTCAACATCAAGACCCAAGCTGTTAAGCTGTTCCCCACCGTCACAATCACCTTGCACCTCAGAACTGACCAGTTCACTGCCTTTCCCACCCAGCCCCACACGGAGCAGCTTTCCTCCCTGTGGAGCTCACAGGAAGCCTGTGGATGAGAGGAGAGGGATGTCAGGACGGCTGTTCAGGCCTTTAGGTCAGCTTCTCCCCCAGCCCAGGGCGGGCACTGCATTTCGCTTAGCCAGTCACTGCAAAAGCATTATAAATTTAGAGTTCCTGCTTGCTGCTGGCTTGAGTTGATATGTGTTATCTGTGACAGGAAGGGTCCAACAGAGGCACTGTTGAACCGCAAGACAGGCATCGCCATTCAGGGACTGACTCTAGTGAGAGGAAGGAAGAGGAGGGGGCAGAACTGGACACGAGGCCCCACCAGCCCCCAACTGTGAGGAGACACTGCAGATGACGAGGAGGCCTCTATTTTACAAAGGCTCCCTGTTGAAGAAGCACAGCCTGGGTGCCCAAGAGACAAATGCCACACAGCAGAGCCTTCCTTTTCTTCTGGAAGAGATGCAGCGAAGCTTTGGCACATGCGACGCTACAGTAACATGAAAATACTCCGGCATCTCAAAGGGCTCATGGAAAGATGGCACTGTAGGGGCAGAGCTCAGGGCCATCCCCGTGGGCACCTGCAGTGTGGGTGGCAAACACACAACCTCAAATGAATGGGGGAGGTGGTTAGAGTACTGGGAGGAATCACGTTGCCCAGGAACAGTAGTGGACATACTCTGCTATTTGCACTTTGAGGATTCTCCGAGATAACTCAAGTTGGAGACCTCAAGACTCTGGAATTGAAGGTGTAAGTTACATTCAGCAAGATGTGGGCTATCACCACGAATGCACCTCCATTTCAACCTACAGGCCAGAGAGACCTGAGGAAATCAAGTTTGTAGCATTACATTTACTTGAAAAAAATGAGAAAATGACATAATAAAATAACTTAGGAGAATAAAATTGAATTATGCACGGAACTGTTATTCTTCAAAGTCTTCTCTACAGCTCAAGAGATACTTATGAAATTTCACCTACTAAAAATAGTAGTTTAAATGGGTGCACCTTGGGACTATAATGTTAAGTGAAATAAATCAGACACACAAGGTTAAATTTTGAACAGTTTCTTCTTATATGAGAAACTCAAAGTATAAATAAAGAACAAAATAAAAGATGGGTAATAGGAAAAGGGAAGATAGATCTTTTGTGAACAGGAAGGAGAGATGAAGGGAGTGAGGGAGGGGATGGGAAGACAAGTAAAAAGAATTAAGACCTGTTATGTACTGACAAAAGTGGTAATTAAAATATTCAGCTAATATTTTCTTTTTAATTTAGAAAAGGAGACTGGGACACTAAAAAGTTTGTATGCCAGGGTCATAGATCTGAAAGTCACCTTTATTAAAAAAATACAGGGTTTCTGAGCAGTTAACCAACGATATCTGCCCATTTTTGTTGAGCTCATTTGGGAAGGAAATAGACATTTTTTATAAGCTCACTTTTAGTCTGGGGATTGGTTGACCCAGTTAAGTGACACACTTTCCACAGCCTGGTGGGGAGTACCCCGGCTGAACAGCCAGCAAATCAATTCACCCGTGGAAAGGACATCAGGCTAGCCTCGCAGACAGACCTCCTTCCTCTCTAAGAACACTTGGAACTAAATGCGTCTTTACACTTCATACAGCTTTCACACTTTTCAAGCTCTTCTCCATTCTTATGTCATGAGATGAGTCTTAAATTGAAGCTGATTAGTTATTAAACCATTTTAACCCATCTTGACTGTTCATTCCTATGCCAGCCTGGAGACACAAAACACGGGGTTTCATCTGATTCCCGTTCACTGGAAGATGATCTGGGAGATTGAAGTGTTTTTCAAACACAATCTTACAGGTAGACTAAATCCACAAATAAAACTTGCTATACAAGAAGAAGCATATTCTACAGCAATTCACAAAGCCTCGTGATCAAGGGCCTGAGGTTGGGAGCACCCGGCGACTCATGGAAGGTCCATGGCTGGGCAGGGATGGAAGCTCCCTCTCCAGAGCCCACAGTGGGGACCAGGACACCACGCACTCCCCAGTTTCTACGGCCCATTTCGGTAGCGACTGCACGTGTCTTTAGGCTGTTTGGGTCCTGCAATGGTCACTTTCTCATTGCCGGGACAAAATATCCAACACCCACAGTCTTAGAAGGCGAGGTTTGTTATGGCTCACATTTAGGCCACAGTCCGCTGGCTCCAGGGAGGACAGCATGGCACAGCGCCTGGGGAGGCAAGCTGCTCACCTCATGCAGTGGAAGCAGAGAGGGAGGGAAGGAGCCCAGAGGGAGAGACACCCTTCAGGTCACACCTGCAGGCCGGCCTCTTCCTCCAGGCTCTGCCTCCTAACAGCACCTTCAACTACAGACGCCCAGAGGATCCCACTGCGGCCCCAAAGCCCCATCCATGAGCACATGAGGCCCTGGAGGGACATCCATATATAAAACACGGCAGCTACCAACCCTGACTCCACTTTTGTGAGATCTTCTCTTTCCAGTTCCTAATCTCTCCTCTAGACTGGCTTGGTGTAAATTATTGTCCACATCTAAATTGTGAGGACATAAGCTGCAGGTTCTCTCACACATACTCGATAAGTTCTTTGCAATCAAGATGTAAGCAACCACCAGTAATAACACAGGAGAAGTGGGAGGAAAATTCAGCAATATTGACTACCTAGTATTTGCCAAGCACTGTGCTAGGTGTGTTAAATGCATTATCATAACACAAGAACTAAATGGGACCAGAGTGTCAAAAATCAGTCCAAGCAACTGTCAGTATTAAAGGACAAGGATGACACAAATTACAGATTCCCACTCAGGGGGCCCAGGCAGGAGATTCTCAAGTTCAAGGGTGACCTGGGAAACACTGGCAACACAGCAAGACCATTTCCCCAAATAAAGAAAAGGAGGAGGACAGCAAAGGAGGAGGAGAAGACCGCAAAAGTCTAAGAGGAACAAGAGTAAGAAAATGGCACAAAGAAAGAGCCTTGAAGAGTATATTTTTTTAAAAAGTGTATGTAAATTTTTTCTTAATTTGTGTTTTGAATGGGTATCACATGTAAAAGTACAAAGACCTAAAGATAACAACAGAGCCCATGTGTATACGTGTGTATGAGTTTATGTGTTACTGTGTCACTGGAAACCACTGGACATATACACTGAGCTACAATCCCAGCATTCATTTTATTTTTAAATTTTGAAACAAGGTCTTGCTAATTCACCAAATTGCCCACACTAGGATCAAACTCAGGGTCCTCCTGCCTCAGCTTCCCAGAGAACTAAGGTTACAGGTGTGTATGACCAGGACCAGATATGAGTTTTTTTTAAAATATATAATTTGTTTTCTCACATAGTCAAAATAACTTGATAGGGACTGCACACATTTTTTTTTTTAGAATTTCATAGTGAACATTTCTCATTTGTGTTTACCTGAGATCTTTTTTGATAGTTTTACAATGCAAATTCTTTTTCTACAACGTAGAAAATGAACAAAGCATTTCTCCCAAGATCGTTACTGCTGGCATATGGATACCTATTTTCCAACATACCCCAAACCTAAGCAAGACCCACTGCATGGATGGAAGGTTGTGGCCACACTGTTTTCCTGTAGGCGTGGACATGAGGCCCTGGTTCTGCAGGATGGGTTTATGGATGTGGCCCAGCATGTGGTCACCACAGGAGATGGGTGTTTGCACAGCCTTCCGGTGTTTGGGGGAATTCCTCCTGCATCCTGTGCAACAACCAGGCTTCAGTCTAATTAAAACCAGGTAACAAAATACTACAGAAGTGGATTCTTTTATTGAAAGAGAGAATCATGATTGGCTAGGTAATCTGTTTGGATTTGAATGCAATAAGAATGGGATTTAAAAAAAAAACAAAACACCCTTTTGTGCATCATGGCATTAACTGACCTCTCCTAGGGAGGAGAAAGAGCATGCCTCCAGCAGGGAGAGGCCAAGATGAGGAGGGGAGAAAGAGAGGCCAGGAAGTGGCCACAAGTCTCATGCAGGGCATGAGGAGGCCCGAGCCACCACCTCAGCCCTGAGTAAAGCTTAAAGAGCACATGGAAGACACACCTAAAACTGCATTTGGATTGCAGCATGAATCCTGCTCATAGCAGTCAGGGGTACCCAGTGGCAAAACACAAAATTATTGCCTATAGTCCCACGGAACGCAGGGGCCATTGAAAGCCAGGTGCTGCTAGAGGGAGGAGGAACACAGAGTTGAGCAGTGCACTGTCCCATCAAACTGCCCAAAAGACTTTTTTTCCAAGTTTAAAGAAAAATGATAGGCTTAGGGACTTCGATCCTCACTTCAAGGCATGGTCAGTGAGTGGGACGTTTCTTCAACTTCTCTAAATACTCTTATCTTGTGGAGGCCCAGGGCTCATGAAGCTGCAGTGAGAGGCAGAGACATACCCTGAAGATTGTCGACTTGCAACTGAATTCATGGCCTCACCCTGCCTCTCCGGCCACTGACTAGGAAAAAGTGCTTCTTCCAGAAGTATGGATTGGGGATATTTTGGAGGTGTCAGTTAATTCTAAGAATCTAAAACCCCAGAACTCACAGAACCTCCTGGGCCTATGAAAACAGCCTTTCCTCCTGTCCTGACAAGGCTTGGCCTGTCTCCTTCAAAGAACCTGGGAGAAGCTCCCTGAGGGGTCCCGCTGGCCAGGTGATGATGTCATCGTGGAGACTCTGTTGACTGACACCACACCCACGCTCTCTCGTATTCTAGCAAACCCCAAAATCGAAATCAAGAAGGCATTCACACCGAGAGATCAGAAGATTATGAGAAAGTCTTCGGAGTATGACAGGAAGAGAGGAAGTGATTTCAGATTGGGCCAATTTGTCACTTATGTTCCCTCATTAGAAACTGTGGACTCCGTGCTAGGATAAACAACTGAGGTTTAAATTTCTTAATTGGCTATTTAAGGCTGAGTCTCAGTGCTGGTATGTACTTGGGAAGTTCAGCTGCCACATACTTCCTGGAGGTAATGTGGAGAAAGGAAATCAAAGCCTTAAGGAGACAGAAACATTAGAGTGAACTTATAGCGCCTACTTCCCCCCCTCCAGAAAAGCACATGCTGGGGAGAGATGCACCAGCTCTGTAGGCCAGAGGGGAGTGGGAGATGCTTTGGTGGAAAAATGTTGAGGGATAAATGTCAGCTCTAACTGTGAGCGGCAAGCACCTGCTGATCCCTGAAGAAGTTACCAGAAGGATGTGTCTCCTGGGGATCTCTAAGGGTGACCATGGATCCCGAGGCCCCTTGTATGACTTGTGTAACAGAGCCCAAGTCCAGGGAACAGAGGACTGAGTACTCACCGTGATGGAAAGTCCAGTCATTCCCAGACACGAGTCACTTTCTGAACTCAGTCCCTTGAATGAAGGGAGATCAGATACCCTGGGGAACAACCCTGTAAGTAGCCGCAGGTATATGCAGGTGTTTCCTCCCACCCTTGAGCAAGGACATTGGGAACCATTTGCCAGCAAAGTAGGCCCTAGGAAGGGGACTTTTAGAAATTTGGGGGAGGGGGAATGGGAGGGGGATGATGATGATGATGATGATGATCTCCCAGCTAATACTAATCCCCAGAGGTCCCAAATGCCAGCTGTGGTTCTCTGGCAGTGTGTTTGAGTTGATGGGGAATAGGTGATCATGCGACTTATCACAGGGGGAGCATCTGCAGTGATCCCAGGGGGGCTTGCAAACCTGCCTGATTGCTATTTCGTTGGTCACTGAAGTCACATTAGAAATTGCATTGATTCCATAGGTTCTCGTCTCTCTTGCTTACCCTGCTCTACCCAGAGCCAATGCAGTGGATAAATGGCACACACAATATAATAATTGTATTAGTTACCTCCTGCAACAAAACAGGTTGCTACAAATATAACAGCTAAAAACGACAGGTTTATGGTCCCATGGTTGGGTGGGCCTACTGGTAGTAGTGCAGACCCACAGTAGGTCCTCCAATCCTGGGTCTCATCTGGGCCAGGCTGCAGTGTCGTGTGCAGGTCTAACTGGGGAAGGATCCACTTCTCAGCTCTCAGCTTCTGTCAGGTACAGATGGAGCTTGGTTCCAGCAACATGAATCTTTCACAGGGCGATCCTGACATGCAATGGCTTTGCGGAAGCTGAAGGACATGACAGTGGTCTGCAGCACATGCTATCACAGACATGCCATCACCTGTTGGCTACAAGCAAATCACAGATCCCACCCATACCAGCCAGGTGAAAGAATCACACCAGAACAGGAGTCCCAGGTGACAGGGATCACTGAAGCTCTCTCAGAGTCTGTCTGTCCCAGTATTTCTTTGAATACCCTCGTCAGACCCGCCAAGCTGGGGCTGTGGCTTGAGGAAGGCAGGATGGTTAATGTCTGTGAAATGCCAGAGGGGCCTCGGTGGCTCAGCCTTCATTATCCAGGTCCCTGCTGTTACCAAGCTGCGTAGGGAAGCAAAGGTCAGCTTAAGATGAAAATATCACTAATATCATCAAATACTCCAACAAATATTTCTCCTCTTACTGCTAATGTACGTGCTTTAAGCCTCATCCTGTCAGAGCAGTCTCTTGCTAATTGTGTGAGTCTACAATGTAAATACAATTAAACTGATCACACAGACACTTCAGGAAGAAAAGCATTTGAACAGAGGCTTGGAAAGACTTTTGGTAAAAGCAATGGAACTCTCAAATAATTTTGCGAAAATGAATCTTGTTTTGACTAGATTGGGAAGTTTGTATATAAAAGACTTATTCTGAAATCATCATTTTTGAAAAAATATTACAAAATAATTCAGCAATATATATATTTCATCCTAAGACTGATAACTATGTGCAAAGCAACCTAAATAACCTTGAATATAAGAAAAAGATAACAGAGTCCCATAAATTTTTTTCTACTTAGGACACATCCTTGCTACATCAGTTACCAGCTGTGTGATCTTGGGCACATCACTTAACTTTCCTGTGCCTCAGTTTACAAATCTGTAACATGAGGGAGGACAGCGATAATAAAAGTGCTTACAGCACCTCTACCCACTCTGGGGCCCACTGTCGGGCCATCGATCTTGGTAGTGACTTGTGGTTGGGTAAGCCAAATAGGTGTCCCACTTTAGCCTCCGAAACCCTGGTCCTTGGCATCATAAGCCAAGGTGGCTAAGTAATTAGGATGCTCAGAGGTACTCCAAGTTGAGCACAGTCCCCTCTACTGAGTCTGCCTGGTTTTGGGAAGAGGGCACCTAACTGGACCCATCTAACATAGGGACCAAATGATGTACCATGCTATGACAGTATGTCGCCAAGGTTAATAGGTAGGAAACTGGACTCAAAGCCATACTGAACTCATTCCAAGCTCCAGGTTGGTGCTTTTTGTACCCATTTATTTTTTGATGGAAGATGAGTGCTTCTCTTTGGAGAGAGAAAAAGCCTAGACCGGGAGGAATGGAACAGTATTCACAAAATATGGAGTCAGTTCACAGCCAACCGCACCAGCAGCCCTCTTCCTGCCCCTCCTTTCTCTTCCTCCCCCAACTCTTCAGTCCCCTCTCCACACATACACCCCCTCTTCCTCCGCGGGGTGCCGCCTGAGAAGGTTTCCAAACCCTGCCTACAGCTCATGGGATGAGAAACTAAATCAAGAAAGCAAATCGTAAAGCACAGCTGAGCCACCTGCCCGCTGCTGTGTTTGAACAGAAAGAGGAACGCACAGCCAGGCCCACAGTGCTAGGACTTGTTTTCTAAACACAGTGTATACTGCATTCACTCTTAATAAGCCGGAAGCGTGCGACAGACTTCAAAGCGCTCCAGAAAGGGGTCACAGCTTGGCAGATCGACAACATGAACACCAGCAGCTGAGTGTGCAAGTCCAGGATACCGAGCTGCTGTGTGGGGCTGGGAACACTCTGGGGTGCCTGGGATTCTGAGCGTGCAACCTGGTCCCCGACTTCAGCAAGTCACAGTATTGGCTTCCTCTGACATATGAAGGAGAGGGTGACCAAGTTCCTGGGCTCAGGCTTGGGAAGAAAAATGATGTGGCAGTGTCCATGTGATATGGTCTTTGGAAAACAATGACCTCAGGAGAAGGGGTGCTGGGTGTAGTGTGAAGAGCATAGTACATTCAAGCCACTGTGGAATTATTTTGATTCAGCTTGACTGAAACGAAAAGAGACATGCTAGCTGATGTTAATGGGAAATCTTGAGAGAGGCTTATCTCTGACAAAGATCTGTGGAAAATTCAGAATTGTGACATTGTTTCTCTCCTATTAGTAACACGAGAAAAAGGGATTAGAGAATATTTGCAACCCCAGAAACAGAAAAACAAAGAATAGCCAGGGGCGGTGGTGCATATCTGTGATGCCAGCACTCCAGAGGCTGAGGCAGGAGGATCACCATGAGTTTGAGGCCAGCCTGGGCTACAAAGTGAGTTTAATGCCAGCCTGAACTTCATAGCAAGACTCTGTCTCAGACAAACAAACAAACAAAAAATCCCAAAGTATAATGACTATTACTCAGAAGGGTCAGTTAAAGTTCTCAAGTTTAAGTATGCTCTTATTGTATCTTACAATCTTAACTTTTAAATTTTAAAGTTAAAAAAACTCTCCAAAATAACTAACAGTCCATCACACTTTGTTTAAACTTTCTAAAATGCAACCTTTCACCTTAAGTTTATGGCATCTATAAAGATTATAAAGTGTACTTGTTATATGTGCTTGAATGTTGGTTATAGGAAATTACATTTACTGCTAGAAGCCAAGCCTCAAACAGGGCGGAACACATGTAATGTACTGGAGGAACACACCAGGAGAGAAGGAGAGGAGGAGAGGGCAGTCCCAGAACTGTGACCCAGCATTGGCTGCTGGATACAAGGGAGAAGTAGGTAATTTCTGGCGGGCTGAGGGCGCTCTCTGGAGAAGGGGGAAGCTGCGAAGTTTCTGCAGGCAGAACTCATCGCCCCTGGAGATGGGCACAACAGCAGATAAAAGCCCCTGGACAGCACCAGCCACAGCTGGGAGCTCTGCTCCTGCCTCCATGTACCCTGTCCCCAACCTGCTGTCCACGCCCAGCCAGCTGACTCCAAGCCTCCTGCCTCCATAAACACAGTTTCTTCATGGTCAGTTGTGGTAGCCACTTTCTCCATTAAGCCTGTGAACTAAATAGTTTCTCTGGCAGTTTCAAAGATAAACACAATAGGAACTTTCATTTTTCTCTACAGCCACAGACATAAACAATTAGAGACGTAGAAGTCTTAATAATATTTAAAACCCAAACACTGAAAGACTGGCGGAAAATAAATTGAATTGAATATTTTACCATCATTCTCAAAGAAGAATGATTCTTTTATTAGCTTAAAAGGGAAGGAAACCATAATGGAAAAAAATCATCAGGTTTTACTGTACAAAAAATATAAGACTTCAAGCCATCAGAGGAAAAGAAAAACCAACATTGCTTAGATAAAGTTAAAAGATAAACAACAGTTAGGAAAGAATATTTCTGCAAATGTGGAAGCAAGAATTCCTTGACAAATCAAGGTAACTAGTTTGGTAAGAGCAACATTTTCATAGCTCACTCCCTGGCCAAATTTCGGAATAAAATTTCCACCCAGCCTAGGATATAAACCAATGATGGACAACCTTCAGGGCTTTCAGAAAACAAATAGCCCACTGTAGCACGCACACCATAGGTTTGCTACCACTGATACCGTGTCTAGGGCCACTGAGGGCCAGCTGTCACACTGGGTAAGCTATTTCAGTTTCCTCATCTGTAACATGGAGATAATACAGGTACCTCTTTTTGGTACCATTATTCAGGTTTCAAGAGTCAGGTGTCCTACTAGGAATTAAACATCCATATTATAAAAAGAGAAAATCAAGCTTTAGAAAGAGGAAAGGTGAAAGGTTCTTGCCCTGTATAAATTACTGTACAGTTATGGCGGGGGTCTAACGTGGCGGAAGGCCAAAGCAGGAATGCTTACCACTTCCTGCTTCCTCTTCAGCCCTAATCGCAACTCCCCAGCCTGTTTGCACACACAGAGAACTCCAGTGGGTTCCTCACACGTCCTCAATATCTGCCCCATGTGTCACTTCAATCAGAGGTCATATAACCTTCTGCCTCTCTGTATCCAGTTGAAGGAGACAGCCCAGCCACCATGGGTTGTGTGCTCCTTTCCACATCCTCAACTCAATGAACCTGTTCATTTTGTACTTTTACTCCTCTGTTGCACCAGAATACTCTAACAAAAGGGAGCAACAGTGGGAGACAGCAGAAGTGTTAGGGAAGAACGGGCTGAGCTGGGTGAGAAGTGAGGCAGCGTATCCACTCAGGCCCTCCCATCTCTGGCCTGAAGCCATGCTTGGAGAGCAGAAGCTCTAGAACCAAGGCCAGGGGGTTGCCAGGGGACCCTTGACACTCGAGGAACATTCTGCCTTCGCTACTCTGCAGGGAGGGCCTTCGTTTCTCCTTCGTCCCAGGCTCCTTGGTTGTGTGAGCAAATTCTAGCCTTTGAATGAGCAGAAGCGAGGGTGCCACTTCTGGTCTGGTATTTATCATGTCCTTTCCTTTCTGACAGCTAGAAATCTGGAAACTGGGTGTGGCGATGCAAGTTTGACACTGAAGATGACAACAGGCCCTAAGATAGGAGAGTGCTACTAGACAGAAAAGATTGGAGCAGAGCCACCAACCTAGTACGGCAGTTTCATTCTTTCTTACACCACTAAAGCACAGGATTCCGCTACAGCAATTTAGCCTGGCCTAATCCAGCAATGTTTAACTGAGCCTGTTGGTGAATGGCACTGCAATCCTTCACTATAGAAACCCCAAGGCTCTGCACAACAGTTACCCTGCCAACAGCCAGCTGGAAAGAACACATTTGTGTTAAGGGCGACACAAAAAATGTGAAGGCGGCTGCCTTTCGTGCCTCTTCGTGACCTTTAGTAGGGGTTGGCAAAGATCCTGAAAAGCAGCCTATAGTACATGTTGTAAATGGCTTTGTGAGCAATTCAGTCTCTGTTAAAACTATTCAGCTTTGGCATTTCAGGGCACAAAATCCGCCAGAAATGATACCTAAATCAGCAGGTGTGGCTGTGCTGCTAGGCCATTCTTTACATAGACAAGATGTAGCCTATGTTTGGAAGGAGGGCCTTCTTGGTTGATCCCTGGCTCACCAGGATCCCTGGAATTCCCACTGTTAAGAGAATCAACTTGGTCTGTACCTAGACTTCTTAAAATACAAACCAAATTGAAAACATTTGCATTTGGGGGCTGTACCAGCCATTTTCCAATCACTGGGACAAAATAATTGACAGACACCTGCCAATTGAAAAGAAGAAACTCACAGTTTCCTGTGGGTTCAGTCCATGGTTGGTTGGCTCCCAGGCAGAAATGCACAGTGGGAGGGCCGGCAAAGTACGGTTGCTCATCCTATGGCAGCCAGGAAGTAGAGAGAAGGGAGAAGCAGGGAACAAGGAGACACACTTCCAGGTCATAGTCTTAGGGACCTCAACCGGGCCCCACCTCCCAACAGTGCATTCAGCTACCAGGCTCATCAGTGGCTGAATCCACTGCTGCGTATGGTGCCTCATGATCACCTATCACACACATGAGACTTCTGGGAGACATTACAGATCTAAACCATAACAAGGGCTCCAATGACAGACTTTCACTGCACCTGATTTTCTTGAGAGGCTTCATTATAGTAGGCTACATTCCTGACCAAGGATCTAAGAGTAAACTTTTACAAAAATATAGGCATCACATTTAATAAGTTATTAGCCTTTAACTCTCTAACTTAGTGCTTTTTAAAACAGGTAAGCATAAGTTTAACAGGGTGACACTGTGAATACTCATAGCAATTTTACTTAAGATATTTCTAGAGAAAGTCATGCTCGAGAGCCACCACGGTCCAGATGCTGAGCTAGGTGCCTTACACATCATCACACAAACTCATGAGCTGTCCTACAGAGGAGTAAAGTGAAGCTTAGCAAGGTTTTTATTTGTTTGTTTTGTATTTTAGAGAGTGTCTTTACCCAACATTACCATCCAAACAATGAAGAGCAGAGACAGTGCCCATTTCCAAAGCTTTTTCTCTCTCACTAGGAGAAGAGAAGGATGGTCAGAGAAGCTGACAAGAAACAAGAGGCCCTCTGAGTTCTGGACCTAGGCGGTTAAGTTTCCACCATCCAGGGCAGCAGGAACCCCAGCTGGGGGTGCAGTTCAGTTGTGGAGCACATGCTAAGCATGCACAAGATTGTGGACTCAGAATGTTATAGATACTTGATATATATTTGCTGAACAAATTAATAGGCAAAGGACATGCCAATAGAGAATCTCAATATGGCATGATTTCTGTACACTAAGAAGTGGCTCTTATCCTTTTGAAAGTCAAAACAAACAAACCAGAATTGCAATCCTTGTGCACGGCTAGTAGGAACATAAAATAATGCAGCAGCTATGGAAAACAGCTTGGTGACTCCGCAAAAAGTTAAACACAAAATTACTATATGATCTAGCAATTCCACTCCTAGATATAAACCCAAAAATTGAAAGTGGAGACTCAAACAATACTTGTGGGGACCCAGTACTCATAGCAGCATTATTTACAATAACCAGAAGGGAGAAACAATCCAAGTGTCTACCAACAGATGAATGGACAGATAAAAATGTGGTGCATCCACAAGATGGACTCTCATTCTCCCGTAGGTAGGAAGGAAATTCTGATACATGCTACAACATGGATGAACCTTGAAAACATTATGCTAAGTAAAGTAAGCCAGACAGAGGACAAACAGTGCTCATTTACATGAAGTGCCTGGAATAGGCGAATTTGTAGCAGGCATAGCAGAGACAGTATCAGGGTTGGGAGCAGGGAGGATGGGCAGTTATTGTTTAATGGGCACAGGTGATGGGAATGTTTTGGAAATGAATAGCAGTGAGGGTTACCAACACTGAAAGCATAATTACTGCTACTAAACTGGACACCTAAGAATGGCTATGGTGGTAAATATGTACATTTCACCCTCCCCCATTTTTAAAATGTATTAGCTAAGTACAATGGAGTATGACTGTAATCCCAGCTACTCATGAGGTTGAGACTGGAGGATTACAAGTTCAAGGCTAGCTTGGGCAGCATAGTGATACCTCATCTCTAAACAAATAAACAGAAAAACAAACCAGGCATGGTGGTATATACTTGTAATTTCAGTACTTGGGAGGCTGAAGCAGGATTGCCACAAATTTGAGGCACGCTTGGGCTACTAGTGAGATCAAGACCAGCCTAAACTGCACAGTGAAACCCGTCTCAAAACAAAACAAAACAAAATAGCAAAACCCAGAAAATGTAAAGCTGCTTCTATTAGTACTCCCCTAAAAGAACAGAGAGAGAACAGCAAGTGGTGGCCTCCTAGAAATCTATGGATCTCAGCAGGACCAGCCTGTCCTCAAGTCGAGGATGCTGGTATCTACAGAGTCCAAGTGGACTGAAAGATGATAATGAATCCCCAGGCCACTGCAGGCAGAGCCTGGATCATGCTGATCTTTATAAGAAAATCCTAGACATGTGAAAGTGAACACTGCAGCACAGCACAAGCCATAGATCCCAGGCACAATGGGAAACAGAAGATCACAACAAGGTGGTTCTGAAGTGAGCATTTCCACAGGATGGGAACGCAGACATTTCTTTTAATCATCTCTGGTTTCCACAAAGCCCCTGGTGAGAAAGGATTGAAGGCACATACCAGGAGCTACTGAAGGAGACAGAACAGTGTCTGAACAGGTTTTACTGATGTCTGAGAGTATTGAATGTTGCCCACAGTAATTTTTGCCATTACTTCTTTGTCATGAATTACCTTGTTAAGGAGACAAGCAAGCTCGTGACTGCTCAAGGCCAGAAGAAAGTTCGGATGAGTATATTTTATAAAATCAAGGGATAGTGGGATAGGAAGAAGACAGGAGACCAGAGCCAAAAGGTCACCTACAGCAGGGCACTGGGGAGCCATGGCCCAAAAATAATAAAAGAGAGCCAGGAAAGAAATCTCAAAGGGTAAGAAACAGATTCCTTCTGAATTTTAATATTACCTATGAAATTGAGCTGTCTTACCAAAATGGAGCAGTGAGACCCTCACAGCAAGTGTCTCCACCCCTGCCTAAAACAGGGGCCCTCACAGTGGTCTAGAGTCTTTCTCACTTCTGTGGAATCACAATCCTAGACTTGAAGTTATATTATAAAGCTATAGTGATAAAAACAGTATGGTGCTGGCACAAAAAAACAACACAACCATCAGTGGAACAGAATAATGAATGTAGAAACAACCCTAAGCACATTTAACTATTGTATTTGATCCTTGATAAATGAACTAAAAATATACTGGAGGAAATATAGTCTTTTAGCAAACGGGTTTGGAAAAACTGTCTTTCCACATGCACAAAATTGAATTTAGACCCATATTTTTCACTACATGCTAAATTAAAATCAAAATGGATCAAAGAACTAAACAGCAAAACAGAAATACTTAGCTTGCTGGAAGATAAAATAGCAAAGCTCTTCAAGGCAGGAATAGAAAAAGACTTTCTGAACAGAACCCCAGTTGAGTAAGAAATAACATCAAGAATCAACAAGTAAGATCATATCAAATTAAAAAGCTGCTGCACAGCAAAAGAAACAACCAACAGAGTGAAAAGAAAAAAAATGACCAGCTATTACTCAGACAAGAGGACTAATATCTAGAATACATAAAGACCTAAAAAAAAAAAAAAAATCAGACCTCCCCAAAATGAAAGACCCAATCAAAATAAAGGCAACTGAAAGGAATACAGGCTTCACATAAGAAGCATAAACAGCCAATAAATACGTGAAGAAACGTTGGGGAAATTGCTGGGTATTAGAGAAATGCAAGTAAAAACAGCACAGAGTTCCATCTTATCCCAGAAAGAATGGGTATCATCAAGAAATCCAATAATAACAAATGCTGGCAAGGCTGGCACAGGAGTGTGGGGACCTTCTATGTGTGAATGTAAACTAGTACAACCACCATGGAAATCAGTATGGAGATTCCACAGAAAAAGTAAAATTAGGAATTCCATTTGACTTGGCTGTCTACCTTCTGGGGGTCTTCCCAGAGGAGTTAAAGACAAAGTATTGTAGTGACACATGCATACCCATGTTTATAGCAGCACAATTCACAATAGCTAAGTCTTAGACCCGCCTGTGGGTCTGTTAACAGATGAGTGAATACAGAAAATGTGGTATTTACACAAATGGAATATTACTCTGCCATAAAGATACACTTGAGTCATGAGTAGGAAAATGGTTACACCTGAGATAACAGTGTGAAGTGAATTGAATCAGACCCCCAAGCTTAAATATCACATGGTTTCTCTCACAGAGAAACTCAACTTACAAGAGCAAAACAAAAGATGGATAACAGGAAGCAAGCAGATAACTCTCTTGAAAAACTGGAACGGGGACCAAGAGATGGAGTGAAGAGAGAGGGAAGGGGATGAGAAAGGGAAGTCAAGAGTGATGTACACTACCAACTCCACAGAAGGCATGTTAACATTATGTACTACAAACACGTATAAATTTTAAAAATCTGAAAGCCATTTTTAGTCTACCCGGAAAGAGGCTGAAACACAACGCAAGATCAGTGATTTTTCCAGAAATATTCTAAACGAAGCCCAAACTTTCTTCCTTCCCCACATCCATCCGTGTTTCAGCTGCTCCCCGGGAAACCAGATAAAAGCAGTCAGGACCGACTGCATGGTCTGCAAGGGCTGATTAGCAGGGGCGGCCGGGCCAGCTTCCGGAGTCTCATCCACTGCACCGCTCCCAGGCTGCCCCTCCGGAGTGATGACGAGCTCGGCTCAGAGTCTCCTTCCGAGAGGACTGCAGCTTTGAACAGGAGTAGCTGACGCGCTTCCCCTGATTCATGTCCGTCCCTTTGAGAACGCTCCTTGCTAAGTGACGCTAACCTCTCCTCTAAGCCCCTATTTTTAGCCTCCCGCGGAGTGAAGAATGGGGTTATAATCTGACAGGGTGCTCAAAGATGTGTTAGAGTCAAATTAAATAATGGCATTGCAGACAGCACGCACGTTTTTTAGAACAGGGCCAGAAAGTATGATTCCTGCCTCGTTCCAGTCCCTGCCCACTGTCACCTTAAAATGCTGATGAAGGACTCATTATGTGGCATACAGTGGAGTAAGACTCTAAGATTAACTCCCACTTTAATGAAGTCGGGTACGCCCGGCAGCTCTCAAACGCCAGCCCTAAACACGATCTGTCTTGAATATTATCCCCGCGCCCTGAGCTCAGGCACGCGAGCACCGACTATGCGGCGGGCACTGCCGGGCATCGAGAGCCAGTGGTCAGCAAGAGCAGACGGAATTCTTACCCTGTGGAGCCAGGGCGGGGCGGAGGCAGAGGTTAAATAAGTAAATGGCTAGGTTCAAATGTTGATCAGTGATATTAGGGGTCTGCGTCTGTCTCTCCATCCCCAGCTCTGATGCTTTCTGTCAGGTTTACTCTTCCAGAAGCTTCTCTGTGTGACTAAGATGGCTGCTCCTGCTGCAGTCTATTGGGTGCTCACCAATAACAACCTCCGCCGACACAATTCTTGTCCGGAAGGCGCCAACAAAAAGTTCCGGAGCTAATGCTGATTGGCCCAATCAGATGGGCTGGTTCTTGTGCTTCACTGGGAAGAAATAATCTGATTGGTCAGCCCAAGTCACACGTACACTTTTAGGCTAGCGAAAGGAAGGAAGTAGTGTTGAGTGCGCCTGGCGCCTTGTGGCTAAACAGGGTTCGTGTGACATGAGAGAGTAACTTCTCAAATGAAAACGTGGTGGCCGATGAGCGCCAAGTACAGTATCAGAGGATAGGTGTTTAATTTTTTTTTAGATGTTTAAATTCGTACAAGTAAAAGAAGAAATGAAATAACTTTGTAAGTTACATTTTCGCTACGTTCTTTCCGGCTCCTGGAGGGACCAGTGGTTGAGATTTCCAGCATGGTAGAGAGAGAGAGACCTTGGGGACCAGGCAGGTGGGGGCTCAAATGGGCCTGCATTGGGCAAGCTTCCTGCTTGCATCACTGCTAGTGTCTATGCAGCGTGGGTGAGTTTTCTGTTTCTAAAACAGTCCTTACTGATAGCACAGGGCAGCAATTCCACAGGCATAGGATGGTGGGTAGACTGAAGGATAACACAGAGCTGGGAGGGTTGGAGGTACTGGACAGAAGAGCGGGTGTTTCGAAATCTGTGAGGTACCACGTTGTATGACAAATGTAATGTATTCCTACATCCCCTATATTGCTTCCATTGCTTTGTTTTGATTAATTTTATTCTATTTTGTTTATTATATCTGATGGTGTGATAGCTACTTTGAAGATAACAAGAAACATTATGGTAGCCATTGTTGATTTTCTATTGTCCTGTTTTGACATCCTGTGTCGTGGTCAGTGTTTTGTTTTGATCGGCACTGTACTGGTTTTTTTGGGGGGGAGGTTGATTTTATTCTCTTCAAAATAAATAAATATCTTCTCACCTTGTGTGCTGGGAGAAGTGAGTGCTGTTTGGAGATAAAAGGAAGAAACAAACATAATAAATAAACAAGTGTAATTTCCTTTTCTGATGAGTGCCCTGATAGAAATAAATAAGGTGGCAAAGTTATAAAAGTGGTGGCCTCCTTTGGGTAGGATGGATAGAGAAGGCATCCTTGGGAAGGTGTGAACTGAGTCCTGAAAGATGAGAAGGGGATCGTGGTGCAGAGAGTATAGGGAGAGGAAATGCCAGGCACAGAGGTCCTGAGGCAGGAAAAGAAAGGATGCATTCAAGGAACAGAGGGAAGCTCATGGTCAGAATGGTGAGATTAAATAGGTACATAGGAAATAGATCAGAGAAAACCTTCTGAGAGATAGAGAGAACTTTGGATTCATGTTGAATGGTATTTCTGGTTAAAATTCCAGTTAGCTAAGTAGGGCTCCTGAGTAAAGAACAGGTTAGACAAGGGCACTGGGAGCAGACAGTTGCAATTGTCGGATTAAAGGACAGCTGGGTCCCTGCCCAGGATGGTGGTAGTGGGGATGGAGAGAAATGGGTGAATTAAAGATTCACTTTGGTTGCAGGAGCCATAAGCCCCAGACATGGAATTGTATGGGACAGGGGAGAGAAAATAAAGAATTAAAGATAAATCCTGATTTGGGTTTGAACAGTTACCTGGGTGAAAATGCAGCCATCTGTTGAGATCGGGAAGCCTTGGGAAGAAACAGATTTAAGGTGCCCGTGGGGACCAGGTTGGACAGGCTCAATGGGCCAGTTTGGGCCTCGAACTGTGAAAAAGTCAGCAAAGGGAAACAAAGCGTGAACTATTGAGGAAACCAGGACAGTCAGTGATTGAGACTAAGAGAGGATTTTGAAAAGAAAGAAGCAGCCAGCTCTGATGAAAGCTGCCGAGACTGGTACAATGACAAGGAAATGACCTTTAAATCGAGGGGGAAACAGTCATCATTTCAGACTGATCTTTTGCTTTCAGACTGATCTTTGAAAGACAAATTTGACAATGTTCCTTCCTTGATCGAAAACCTCAGGGCTCCTCACCAGCTCCCCACTGGGGCATCACAGTCTGCTTCTGGCCACTTGGCCTTCTGTTTCGTGCTGTGGCCTGGGCTCCCCGAGCAGTGGCCAGACCCCTCATTCCTATGGCACTCTTCCCATCACGTGTCTCAGACCCGCTCTACCCTCTTGCCTCGGTAGATGGCACCTCTGACCCTGCTGAGCTGTAACTCCTTGTTATGACTTGAATCAAGAGTATCCCCCCAAAGCCTTGTGCACTCATAGACAGGGCTTTGGGGAGGTGACTGGATCATGGAGGCTATAGCTCGCTATAGTTAGAATGTGAGTCTGGTTGGAAGAAGTGGGTTTATTTTCCCCCCTAGCCCCTGGCTTTTCTCTCAGCTTCCTGGCCACCATGATGTGAGCAGCTTTCCTCCACCAGCCCTGTCACCATGCTTCTGTGTTTAAACCTACCAACCATGGCTGAAACTTCTGGAATATGAACCAAAATAAACCTTTCTTTTAAATCATGGGCATTGGGTATTGTATCTCAGAAACAAGAAAGTGACCAAGACACTCCCTAGGTGAAACCTCCTCATTCTATCTATACAAGAAGGGGTCAGGGTCTGTGGCCTTCTCTGAGGATGCCCCAAATGACCTTACAGACACCTGCAGAGCCACACCCCTCAGACTTATCACCACCTCTGGACTGCACCACCCTGTGACCCAGGCTTTACAATAGTGGTTATACGGGCACATTTGAGATCCAAGCCATAGCTCACAGCTGAAACTTCTGTTTGAAGGAGTCTCTGTAGAGAGTTTATTCAACAAACACTGACTTACCCTCTCCTATGGGTAAGGTATTTTACTGGGCACTAAAGATGAACAAAACCCAGTCTCAACTGCTAACAGGCTCATGATCTGATGGGTGAAATGGTTAGGAAAACCAAAGGAGGAGGTTTGTGAGATTACAGAGAAACACTGTTAAGATTTAGTTCTAAAATGTCCCTCATGTGAGGAAGGTGACCAGATCAGGGTCACTGTGCTCATCAGTAGATTGATCTACAGATGAGCTCAGTACTGGACGTTAGGAAGTTGGGCCGGGTTGGAGATGGCTCGTGGATAGTGTGACCTGGTGTGGATTCTGGTCCCCGGCTCCTCCCTCCGCTCTCTGCTTCCTGGCTGCCACGGTTGACACCTTTTCCCCTGCCAGCCTGTTGCTGCCCTGGAGCCAGCCAATGGAGGACTGAAACCGTGAGCTGAAATAACCTCACCGTCTTAGGCTGTGGGTATTGGGTATTGGGCCTCAGGGCAGGAAAGCTGACTGACCTGCTCTGCCTGCTGCCCTGCGGGGAGCGGTTTCACTCTGCCATGCAGCACTGCCCCCGTGAGCTCCATCTCCACAGGCCTAACAGTAATGCATCACCCTGTCCCGCCAAGTCCGCAAGCCACCATCTGTCCTTTGTGTCCACTGACTGTCTCAGGTATTTAGTGAAAGTGATGAGAAGCTGACCTTTTTTGGGCAGTGCTGCAGACTGAACCCAGGGCTTCAGACATCAGACAAACTCTCCACCACTGAGCTGCAGCCCCAGTCCATATATTATATTTTTAAAAAGTTAATATATATCCTTTTATTTTTTATTAGTATACATTGGCAATACAGAGTGGTTATATCTGGCTTGGGTTGGACGCATAGACGTATGGCACCTTGATTGCCTTTCTCCTCTCCCTGCCTTCCCCATCCCCCTTCCTGCCTCTATAGTCCACCTTCTGGGTTCTTTAGAGGTTCTGTTGTTTGGCTCTTTAAGTTATTTATATTGTGGATCCCTTAGAGAAACCAGGCAGCATTTAATCTTTCGTGATCGACTTATTTCACGTAGAACTGTGGTCTCGAGACCCATCCATTTTCCTACAGTGACTCAGACTTGTCCTTTTTTATGGCAGCCTAGCTGTCCACTGGGCCTGTATCCTACCTTTTTTTTATTCGCTCTTCTGTTGATGTGTGCAGACGTCACTCCTGTAGCTTAGCTATTTTGAGCTGTCCTGCTGTAAACTCAAGCTTGCGTGAATCACTATATTATGACAACTTTCTCTTTTGGAAAAATACACAGGAGAGGATGGGTCAAATAGAATTTCTATTTTTAGTTTTTTAAAGAACCTCCATACTGATTTCCAAAGTAAAATGTATCTTTTGAATTTGAATACACACGCATGTTTTTATCATTCAAAAACTCATCTTAAAGGGTAAAAATATTAATAACTTCTCTTATAGGCTCAGTGATATCCCTTCACTCTAATGTTGAAGTCCTAACTCCCAGTACCTGTGTCCTTATTTGTAGGAATAGTATATTGAGCCAGGCATGGTGGCACACACCTCCAATCCCAGCACTCTGGGAAGCTGAGGCAGGAGAATGGCAGGTTCAAGCCCACTTAACATTTAGTGAGACCCTGTCTCAAAAAATGGCTGGGGATATATGTTAGGCAAAGGCCCCAGGTTTAATACCCAGTACTATGAAAAGGAAGGGAGGGAAGGAGAGAAATGACAGAGGTAATCAAATTAAAATGAAATGAGTGATCAGTGGATGAGTCTTGATCCAATATGACTGGACACAGGGACAGAAGTGTCCAGGGATAAATAGATGGACCTTGAGGCCATACTCTTCAGTGAAATAAACCAAACACTCAGGTATAAATATCACCTTCTTTCTCTGGTGTGAGAAACTGAAAGTGTAAATAAGGACCAAAATGTATACGGGATATTGTGGCTGGTGTGGGAGCACACACCTATAATTTTACCACTCAGGAGGCTGAGGCAGGAGGATCACTATGGGTTTAAGACCAGCCTGGGCTACAAAGTGAACTCAAAGCCAGCCTGAACTGTATAGCGAGACCCTGGCTTGAAAAGATTAAAAAAAAAATAGATATTGTGAAATAGGAGGAAAATATTTAAATGTGAAGGGGAACAAAGGAGGGGAAGAGGAAAGAAAATAAAAGGAAAAAATGAGAAAAGAAGGAAAAATGAAAACAAAGCTTTTCATAAATGAGAGGAAAAGGGGTTAAGAGAGAACAGGGGTATGGGGTAAAAAAAAGAATCAAGGCATAGCATGTACAGGACAAGCTCCCTGAGATGAAAGCCATCATTACGTACCACTAAAGTGCATCAATAAACTTATAAAATAAAAAGAAGTCCCCTGAGATTTTGGACTTCTGGCCTCCTTCAGGAAACAATAAACATCTACAGTTTTAAGGCATTTGTCATTGATTTTGGCCCAGATCTAGGAAGCAAATATCCCTGATCACATGGCAGAAACTAAAATACATATTCTTTGCTTTTCCCTTTTGGTCTTCCAAAATTTTTACTCAATGTTTTCTGTGCTGAAGAATGGGGGTGGAAAATTGAGGAAAATCTAAATGGCACTTTATACAATTTAGCCTACAGAGTTAACAATCCCAAAGATCTCCCATTAATCAGGTTTAATCTACTTTTTATATGTTAAAGTGCTATTAAATTGCCAGATACATTTTTTTAATACTAATGCATTTTGGAAGAGTGGGAATTGGATTATTCTGAATGCTATGTTTTTATTAGTAAGAAAAAGTTATGCATTTTCTGCTGTTCAGTTTATAACTTGGATGGCCTTATTGTAGAACAACGTAGTCTGTGGATTCAAACACACTTTACAGAAGGCTGTTAAGCTCTACTCTGAAACCAACAGGACCTAGGCCAACCTCAGTGCAGAGAAATTATCCTCAGCTCGTTTTAGCAGAAATGATGCTGACACTTTGGGAAGAATTAGTTCAACCAGGGAAACAGTAGCCACTTTAAATGCTTATTTTTATTCTTAACTAAATATAAAAAATGAAACCCTCTTACAGGGTACCATGAGATGTTTTGATATATGTATACCCTGGATAATGCTCAAGGAAGGGTAAACAGTTTTAGAAGTTAACCAGAACAAAATTAATTGAGGGATGAGTTACCTGCAATAGTAGAGCTAAGTATCCAAAGTGACCATGAGGCAAACTCAGCATTAACAACTAAAGGTATCACAATGGCCTTCAGACTAGAGCAGGGCTTTTGACATGGCAATTTTAAGCTCCTGCCTCAGCTTCCCAGAGTGCTGGGATTACAGATATGTGTGACCATGCCTGGGCATTTTGAGATTTTAGGTTGGATCACTCCTTGCCATGGGGAATTATCCTGTGTATCATCGCATGCTTAGCCTGTATTTCTAGACTTTATTGACTGCTTCAGTAATGTCCTCCTTCTCCAGCTACAGCAGCCAAGACTGTCTTTAGGTATTGCTAAATGTCCCTTGAATGTGTACAAAAGGTAATCAAAATATGTGGCAAATATTTAACTTTTAAATTTATTACAATAAATTATGCATTGTCTTTGATTTCCCTCAAAATACTCCCCCTCATGGTTCAACATACACAAATCAATAAATGTAATATGCTGTATCAACAGAGCCAAAGACAAAAATCACATGATCATCTCAATAGATGCGGAAAAGGCTTTTGATAAAGCCCAACACTCATTCATGATAAAAACCCTACAGAAAATCAGAATAGATGGTCTCTACTTCAATCTGATAAAAGCTGTCTATGGCAAATCAACAACTAAAATTACACTAAATGGGCAAAAATATGAAGGTTTTCAGCCTAAAGTCAGGAACAGGATCCGGATGTCGTGTTCTTCCTCCACTACCATCACTCCTATTTAATATAGCTGTGGAAACATTAGCCAGAGCAACTAGACAAGAGAGATAAATAACAGGAATAAGGTTAGGAAAGAAAGAAGTAAAATTATCATTATTAGCAGATGACAAAATACTCTACATAAAAAACCCAAAAACACTAAAAGACTTCTCGATTTAATAACCAAATTCAGTAGCATAGCTGGTTATAAAGTCAACACTCAACAATCAATATCCTTCCTGTACACAAAAACTCACTGAGAGAGAGATTAAGGAAACCACAGCCTTCACAATAGCATCCAAAAAATTGAAATGCTTAGAATCAATCTAATGAAGTAAAACATTTATAAATTGAAAATTATAGTACTCAGAAAAAAAGAAATTAAGAGGATTTCAGAAAATGGAAAGATACTCCTTGCTCATGGGCAGGACGAGCCAACATTGTGAAAACTTGTTACACAGAGTTAATGCAATCTTGATCGAAATAACATTAGCATGCCTCACAGATCTAGAGAAAACATTCCTAACATTCATCTGGAACCAGAAGAGACCTAGAATAGCAAAGGCAATCCTGGGCAACAAAGGCAAGGCAGGAGGCATCACAATCCCTGATCTGAAATTATATTACAAAGCTGCTATAATAAAACCAGCAGAGTCCTGGCAAAAAACAGACCTGAGGATCAGTGGGACAGATTTGAAGATACAGACACAACTACAGATAAACTCAGCCACCTGCTCATTAACAAAGGGGCCAAACATGTTTACTGGAAGAAAGATAGCCTATTGATAAATGGTGCTAGAAAAACTGGCTTTCCACATGCCAAAGACTAAAACTAGATACATCTATCACCATGTAATAAACTAAAGTCAAAATGGATCAAAGATCAAAATATCAAAGCAGAAACACTGGGAGACAAAGTAGGTAGAAATCTTGAAGACCTAGAGGTTGGGGAAGAATTCATGAATAAAAACCAATCAACATCAAAAGAAATCAACAGAGTGAAAAGAAAATCCAAGAATTGGGAAAAAATTTTAGCCAACTGTCCTCAGACAGGATTTCTATCTAGAACATACAAGAATGTTAAAAAGTCGGGCCCCCAAAATTCAAAGATCCAATCCAAAAATGGGCATCTGAAATGAATACACATTTCTCAGATGAAGAAATACAAATAGCAAATAAATATGTGGAAAAAATGCTCAGCATCTGACCATTTGAGAAATGCAAATTAAAACAACACTATGATTCCATCTCACCCCAAAAAGAATAACTATCATCAAGCAATCAACCAATAACAAATGTGGGGGTGAGGATGGAGAAAAAGGAACTCTTTCCCATTGTTGGTGGGAGCATGGACTGTTGCAGCCACTGTGAAAATCAGTGTGGAGATTCCTCAACAAACTAGGGTTAAATCAGGCACAGTGGTGCACTCCTGTAATCTCAGGACTCGGGAAGCTGAGGCAGGAGGATCATTGCAAGTTTGAGACCAGCCTGGGCCACAAAGTGAGCCCAAGGCCAGCCTGAACTGCATAGCAAGACCCTTTCTCAAAAAAGCAAAACAAAAACAATAACAAACTAGGCTTAGAGGTCCCATTAGGCCCATCTATTCCCCTTCTGGTTATTTTCAGACAAATTGAAAACATCATACCATAGTGACATATATGCACCCATGTTTATAGCAGCACAATTGATAACACCTAAGTTTTAGAAATAACCCAAATGCCCATCAACTGAGGAATGGATAAAAAAGATGTGGTGTCTTTATACAATGGAGTACTATTCAGCTATAAAGAAAGATAAACTCAGGGCTTTAATGGCTAAATGGGTGCAGCTAGAGACCGTACTCATAAGTGAAATAAATCAGACTTGCGTGTGTAAACACTGTTGTTTCTTCAGTGTAAAAAACTGAAAGAGTAAATAAGATCCAGAAGTTACAGTAGATATTGTGAAAAGGAAAGAAACTGCTCAAAACAAAAAAAAAAAACAACTGGGATGGGAGAAAAGAAGGAACAGGAAATAAACATATCTATACACAGCATAGCTAAGATAATCGTATTACTCAATTAGTTCACAAAAAAGAACGGTTAGTGCTTATATTGTTAGATCAGTTTTGCAGACCTGTATCTGGTAATCTGAGCAACTATTCTGAAGACAACACTATGCAATATAATAAGTATTGTCAATTTCCTGCCATCTTTGAAATTGTATCATTTTTATTGGTTTTTTCTCTTTAAAATAAAAAAAAAACTCCTCCTCACTTTGAACACATTTGTCACATCATCCCTGCCACTTTCTAAACAGTTCTGAAAGTCCTCTTCCATGAGTAGTTTTCTGATTGTTATCTTAAAAGTTACAGTGAATGCCGCTGCCCAGTGCCACCCATCTGAAAGGCTGGCTCATAAACACACCATCCTCATCTGCCTTAGCCACAGGGTCTGGCACCGGGCGATTTCCTCCCTAAAGTCACAATGACCATGAAAGGGAGACTTTTTGAATTGATTCAGGACATCAAGGCAACCTGGAGAGCACAACTGAAGACACTGACGAAAGAGGACGTCCAGAACTGCTTCAGAAAGTGGCCAGCACAATGGGTAAGTGCATTTGAAGCAAGGAGCAGTATTTCGAGGGGGTTCGTGGCCATGTCTCTTACTGTAACATAACATTCAGCGTGTTTTCCCATCACACCTTGTATACGTGTGTGTGGAGGGACGGGAGGGTAGATGGATGTGTCCCACACTGAGAGCCACCAAGCCGGAAGGACAAAAGGAGGCTACTGGGCTACTGAAGCCCAGGCCTGGGTCCCTCAGACTGTGACCTGACACGCGGAGGCCTGTCCAAGGACAGCTGAAGCCACTGTGAAGAGGCCTCGGGCAAAGAGGGGCAGGAAAAATACCCAGCTTGTCCTGGTCCTTCTGCTGGTGGGCGGTGGCTTCTGGAGAGATGGGACAGAGCCAGGGAGAGGGTCAATGGCTCTGAGTGTGCAGGCCCATATGTGTCCAGCAAGTTCCGGAAAGCCTTGTCCCTGAAGAGGGCCGAGGTGAAGCCTGGAGGGAGCCCGAGCACAGCACTCCAGCCCCTGGGGAGGCCTCTCCCTGAAGAGGTGGCCTGCAAGGCTCGAGGCACCATTCGGGGAAGTGTGCATCACACGGGCCTCGCGTGAGTGGCTGGGGTGGGCAAGGGTGACTCCGTCCTGAGAGCAGATTATGGAAAGACTGAGCTGGGCAACACATCTGTCCTGGACCCTGGGCAGCAAGAGCCCCTGCCACAGCCCTCGTGGAGGAGGGCTGCATGCTGGATCACCTGCTGCACCCCGTCATTCAGGACAAGAAGTCCTGGGGTCCACGGGATGGAGCCCCCGGATGCACACTCTCCTCCATTCCTGCCCACACTCAGTACCCAGGATCCGCCTCCAGGACAAACATGGGCCCAGCCTGGGCCCCGCTGCAGGGGCCATCTGGACCCAAGAGATGGCCCTGGCTGGGTGCCAGAAGTGGGGTGACACACTTGGAGTTGGGATGACAACACTTGGGGCCACTGCCTGGGCGGCAGGAAGGGAGCAGGCGGTGGGGAGAGGTCATTAGTCAGCAGTAAGATGAATGGGAATTCTTGTGACATCGAGAAGCAAATTAAAAGCCAATAAGGAGTGTGTTGTTTTTCTCTTTTCCAAGTTATACACAAAGGAGTAATTCCTTAACAGGAAGAGATGACTTCTGAAGCAAAAACTAGGCTCTTCTGTTGCTTGATAATCTATTTCTTCTTTACCCAACAGGAAATCCTGACATCATAATCCACTGTTACGCTGAGGTTATCGGTGACAAACCAGGTCATTCAAAGAGGAGCTAAGGGTGAGCCCCGTGCAAGAAAACTTTAAAATGTGCATGAAATCTTTTGGTGCATACATGAAGGAAACTTATAAGCTTTCCCAAATTTGGCAACAGCTTAAAAAAATTTTATTGGACACTTTTTTCAAAAATTAATGTTACCAATAACCAAGACAAAGGCTAAAAAAACCTTTTCTAATTTATCAATTTTTAAAAATTCAATCATGTTATGGGAAAGACTGAGTTATCTTTCTTTACGAAACGGTATTACAAAATAGTCGTCATATGAAGATATATAGAGAGGTATACAACTACAAAATAGACCAGGTGTGGTGGCACACACCTGTAATCTCGACACTTAGGAGGCTGATGCAGGAGGATTGCTGTGAGTTGGGCACCAGCCTGGGTACATAGTGAGTTCAAGGTTAGCTTGAATCACATGCTGAGACCCTTTTCAAAAAAAGTCCGGGAGGGTTATTTAGTTCAGGGGCTCAAGCGCTTGCCCAATAAATGCAAGGTCGTGAGTTGGATTCCCCGTGCAAAAAAAAAAAAAAGATAAAAGTAATTGTTATTGTAAAAAAGAGAGGAAAAGAAAGTGCTCTAAAGGATATAACCACATGTATATTTAAGTGTGTAAGATAGAAAACCATATTACTAAGTTTTTGTTGGATCATTGAACAGAACTGTTTGCAGTCTCACTGTTTGAATGCCCACTTTGTAAGCTTTAATTTTGTAACTTGAACAACTATTTCTAAGATGACAATATGTAATCTATTAACTAGTGATTTCTTACTGTTTATTTCTTTGAAATTCTGTATTACTTGTACCCTTTTACTGTTTTGTTTTGTTCTCTTTAAATAAAAAAATTTTTTTTTAAGTATTAAAGATGTGTTAGGCAAAGGACAAAGATACTGCTTTTCTGACTTCGTCAGATTTTTTTTACTACTCTAATTGGTGTAATTTCCCACGCTGAGTATTCAAGCTCACACTTATTTTGTATTCATAACTTTACTTCCTCATGGAAGGGCTGGTGTCCCCCCAGGTCGCACACGCTTTAGTTCCCACAAAGCCCGGCCCTTCTGGGTATCGGGGTTTATTATGGGCGTCATTTCGGAGCGGAGAGGAGTGGCCGGTGGGAGCCACTGGGGCTCCATCTGGGGAGGGCTGATGACAATTATCTGAAAGAGCGGCTCGTCCTGGCTGCGCGAGGTCAAGATGCATCATCCGGAGTAAACAAGGGGCTCCGGCTCCCAGCCAGCGCTATTTTTGGCCGGCTGCAGGCAGCCTGGCTTTGTCCTCCGTAGCCATGGTGGCGGCCGACAGGACAGACGTCAGCCTGGGGACAGATGACTGTGCGACCCCACAAAGAGGGGAGAGCAGCAGCCCCCAGCCCCCGAGCCCACCGGCGATCGATCCTCACAGAGCTAGTGCCGTGGGCTGGGGACCCCAAGGACTCCCTCTATGGTGACCGCTCTTCCCTGTGGAACAAAGCACAGGGATTCGTTTCCAGGATGGGACTTGAAAGGATTTTGCCCCAGATAGGACACTGTAGCCAGTAAAGCCTTGAAGGTGGAACAAAGGGGCTGTATCTTGAGGTCATCTTCCCCGCCCCTAGGAATTTACCTGTGGCACAAAATGAATACCAGTGGGCTACCTGTGCATCACTAATGCCCCTTAGGCACCACCCCAAACCTAAGCTACATGTATGCCCCACTCCACATGTCTGGCGGAGAGAATGCCAGACCCCGGAGGGTCAGGGGTCTCTCCCCACATTCTTAAAATAAAGGTCTCTTTTATTTCATACTTCTTTTCAGTCATGCCAAAATTCTATCATATGGTTCCCTGACCGGGACGGCAGAAGAGAGACTGCTGGTGAGTCCCCTGCCGTTCAGGACCGGACTGCATCCTGGATTAATTCCTTACTTCTCAACACTCGGGAGCTGCTACACTTGTCACTGCAAGTGATTTGCAAACACCACCAGTCTAATTCATTTACCACAGGTTAGCAACCTCCCAAGATTACTCGGGCTGGGCCAGGCCCCACGCGGGTTTTCTTCCTGCTCCCTGGACTCGAGTGACGCTCTCATGTCCTTAGCCCAAGGCAGAGCCTTTCTCCATGGGCCGGCCCCACACTGGAAACTCTCACGTCCTTTAGAGCCTTTAAGCTCTCACAGGCAGAGCCGTTACTGTAATCCACGGGAAATCCACTCGTGTCTTTGGTGACGGCCAAATATCAGGAGCTTTGGAACTAATTTTCTGATTACTGTCTGGTCTAAAAGGTTAAAGGTGACAATCTGAGCTGGTTAGGCCACGGTCTCACCTGACTGTGACTCTGTAGGCCAGGCCCCACACTGGATTTTATCTTGGGGATCACTTCCTGTCTCCCCCAAAACCATACCTGTTTATAGCTTATCACACTGACAAGTTTACAAAACCCTCTATCTTTCGGCCCTTGTTTTAAGAATGTGTCCTTCTCTCCCTGTGCTCCTTTCCTTCCCTCTTCAGTCCCTCCCCTGCCACGCACTGACCCACATTTCCACCGGGATGGAGGAGATGTGCCCAAATAGTGTTGGGAGGTACGCACTGCTCTGGGCCCTCACACTGCACCCCAGCTCCGTGCGCTCCGCCCCCACCCTCCATGCTCCATCCCCACCCTTCGTGTTCCACCTACCACCCTGCTCGCTGCACAGTCTCTGGAGCCCTCCCAGCGCCCACCCCCAAGCACAAACGCAGCTCTGAGCACAAACCAAAATGCGGCTCTGCACACCAGCGGGGAGACAGAGACAACAGGTTGCAGTGGACAATTCATTGTTGTTGATCTGATGGTATATTCATACTTTCAAATATAAAATTTCTGCTGCCTTTTTCTTGTGTTCCAGCCATGACAAATGTTTTCTTTCAGATCCAGCTGAGAGATGTTTCACAAATTTCTTCGGCGTTCAAATGTTAAAACACTCATGGTTGATAGCCATTTAATGTTCTATGTTAAGCTTACTGCCTATATTGTACTGTACTATTTTCAATCTTCTAGATGTTTAACAACTGAAATTAAGAGATAATGATAAATTCCTTTTGTTGGGAACCACTAGATCTTTTCCAAAAAAGGGTTATATGATACAAAACAACAAGACCAACACTGGGACAGAGGCCAAACTTAAGCCTTTCCCAGCCTGTCCACCTGCCCTGGCTCTGCCCTCCACTGAGCCATAATTAACTGTATTCAACTGGCATTAAATGACACTGTAGGTGATTTCTCTCCTAAATAAAAAGGTAAAAATTAATAAAATAGGCCATCCTCCAAAAATCAGATGGCCTTAGACATTTTAATAACATAAAGAGATACTTACATATGGCATAAATGACATGTCAGTTCCTGAAATTCCCTGGACCTTGTCCTCCTTATGGGAAGCCATTACTAAAGTTATAAATACCCTGTTGATTATATTATTTGACTCCTGCATACTTAATTGTCTACAGATACCTTCTACTGTAGACCAGATCCCAAGACAAAAGGCTAAACTTGGCCCTCAAACCCCAGAGAGACCTTCTTAATATGGCTTTTGTGTTTTCAACAACAGAGTTAAAAACTATCTTTTAGCAGTAACACTTGGAGTTCTGAAATAGGTAAACTGACACAAGGTGGAGCTGCCTGGGCCCCGCCATGGACCATGCCTCCAATGCAGCAGAAGGACACTGGGCAAGAGAGCCCCATCCTGACGTTCCTCTGGGCTCTTACCCCAGGGCTACTGGACTGTCCTAGCCACCAGAGGGTGGGTAAGCCATCCTAACTTCTAGCCCTCACAGGAAATGCCAACACTGCCAGATTCATCGCCGACAGATCTGCTTAAACTTGCTGCTGAAGACTGATGGGGCTCAGGGCCCACAGCCCCCATTAAGGTGTCCTTCTCAGAGTCCCAAGTCCCACTAAAAGTCTCAGGTAAGACATTCTCTATACTTGTGGACATAGAGGCCGTGTATAGGATTTTTCCTGAGCTTTCAGGCCACTATATTAAGTCCTCAGTCTCTATGGGGGTATCGATGGCCAACCTATGCCATTTACAGACAGGGCCTATTTTCGTGCACATTCCAGAATGCTTCTTCTCTGGTCGATATTTCAATTTTTCCTTGTGTTCCCCAGTATCCCATGGCTTCCAAACATTTACAGGGACTTAAACGTGTAATTAAGTGCCTTTTAGACAATGGTTTTCTTAAACCTACCCATTCACTGTATAATACTTATATTCTCCTGGTACTCAAGCCTGGTGAGTCTTATCCTGTACTACAAGACCTTAAGATACTCAATAGTGCTGTTACCCCAGTCTACCCAGTGATGCCAAACCCTTATACCATGCTCTCATATCCTCTTAAAAATGCTTTTTATTCCCTTGTGTTTATGCAGACTGACCCAGATGCTGAAGCCTCAACAGCTTACACCTGTTATCACTAGTAAACCTCTCCTCAGGGATATATAATACCTCCTTTCTTTCTTATTCACCAGTTTCTCAGACACAACCCTGGTCAAAACTGATAGATAAATTTTATCTCTTCACCTTTGTTTATACTTTTTCAGGATATATAAAAGCCTTTCCCACAACCAGGGAAACTGCTGATATACTTAAGTCCTGTTACAACAAATCATCCCAAGGATTACAACCAAGTTAGAGCAGTCCGTACCTGGTCTTCTTAGCAACCTCCACAGTGGTCAAAGTTGCTAGACTGCCGTCCTGGTTTCACATCACTCAGGCTAGGTGGTGCCCTCCCAGCCCTAGATCTAACCATCCTTTTGCCCGCTCATCTTCACCTCACCAAGGCCTTCCAGCTACAACTCTCAGGCTGACATGTTTTGTTATCCAGTTTGTTCCTAATTTCTTATCCTTTTTACAGCAGGACTCTCAACAGTCTTTCCTAAAGACTCCCACATCATGCATACCAGACACAAGTCTTACCTACCCTCTTACCTTTTACCCTTTCAGATGGGGGATCACCTCTCATAACCCCACACTTATTTTTCAGAATTCTACCTCACTGTGGCAATGATTCTACCTCAACATGGTCCTGATAAAATGATGTATCTAAATCAAAGGCACCTTTCCTTCTACCTCACCTGGGTCCTTAAATATGATAGTGGCCTGCTTCCTCATAACATCTTGTCTTTTTGTTTTTCCAGTCTAACGTACGGGCATTCACCAGTGATAAAGTTGTCCTGGTTAAAACACCTGGCACCAGCTTCTACATGGGCATCAACCGTCATCCCGTCTACACTCCTAAATCCCAGTACAGCGCCCCCTTCCAGCAGGAATCAGTAAAAGAAAGAAAATCTTCGCCCTTTTTCCTAATAATCAAAAGACGGGAATGAAAGGATTTTGCCCCAGATAGGACACTGTAGCCAGTAAAGCCTTGGAGGCGGAACCAAGGGGCTCTATCTTGAGGTCATCTTCCCCGCCCCTAGGAATTTACCTGTGGCACCAAATGAATACTAATGGGCTACCTGTGCATCACTAATGCCCCGTAGGCACCACCCCAAACCTAAGCTACATGTATGCCCCACTCCACGTGTATGGTGGAGAGAATGCCAGACCCCGGAGGGTCAGGGAGTCTCTCCCCATGTTCTTAAAATAAAGGCCTCTTTTATTTCATACTTCTTATCTTTTCAGCTGCAGCAAAATTCTATCAGATGGTTCCCTTTTGCACCGAAAAATTCTATTAGGGTTGATCATGTTTTTGAGGACACAGAAATTTGAGTGTGCTGCATTTCTGAGCAACAATAGGTAGATGTCCAGTGTGATTTTGCATAAATGGCTGTGGCTGGGCCCGGGGAGGGGTCGGCTGCCCGAGCACCCCATAAAGTGCGGGGGGGATCCCTGGGACCTCGGCTAAGTTGAGTGGGATGGACGCAGATTTTATTCCTCCTCGCTCTGAAATCCCAACAGCAGGGATGTGAAAGGAAAAGATGAAGAAATACAAATGACAAGTAAATATATGAAAAAGCGTTCAACATCACTGCTCATCTGAGAAACGCAAATTAAAACAACACTAAGATTCTGTCTTGCCCCAGAAAGAATAGCTATCATCAAAAAATCAACCAATAACAAAAGCTGGCAGGGCTATGGGGAAAAAGCAACTCTTCTCCACTGTTGGTGGCAGTATAGACTGGTACAACCACTGGAAATCAGTGTGGAGATTTCTTAAAACATAGGATTAGAGGTCCCATTTGACCCAGCTATTCCCTATCAGGGTATTTTCTCAGAATAATTAAAAACATCATACCACAGAGAGATATGTGCAACTACGTTTATAGCAACACAATTTGTAAAAGCTAAATCTTAGAAACAACCCAAATGCCCATCAACTGGATAAAAAAGATGTGATATTTCTATACAATGGAGTGTTACTCAGCCATAAAGAAGGATAAAGTTGAGGCTTTTATTACTGAATGAATGCAAATTGAGACCATACTTGTAAAAAAAACAAACACTATGATCGGCATAAATCCACGTGGACACAAAGAACAAGGGGACTGATCCCGAGTGCTCCCGGGTCCAGCAGGGCTCTGGGAGCCGTGGTTGGGGAAGAGGGACTTAGCAGGCAGAGCACAGGGACCTGAAATGCACCCCCATTGCCTTGAAGTCAGGACAAAACAAAGCTCGGGCAGTGTGCTTCTGAATTCAGGTATCGTGGGAGTCTTGTCTTTTATGATATGGATCATTTACAATTTTAAAATGAAAGGTTTTCACTTATTAAACAGGGGAAGTTAATCAGGCATAAATGGATTGCTATTGTAGACCTGTGCATCTCTGGCCAAAAGTTCTCTTTCTGGTTTTGTCTTTTGGTTTTTGTTTGTTTGTTTGTTTTGAGACAGGCTCTCACTGTTACTTGAGGCTGGCTTTGAACTCACTGTGTAACCCATGCTAGCCTCAAACTCACAGCAATCCCTCTGCCTCAACCTCCCCAGTGCAGGGATTACTGGAGTGCACCACCTGGCCCAGCTCGAAATTCTCTTTCAGGAGAGACTGGGCTAGCACATCTCTGACACGGAAAGACTTAGATGGAGGATGTTACAAACAGAAGTCAAAATAGAGCCAGCCATGGTGGTGCAAGCCTATAACCCCAGCATTTGGGAGGCTGAGGCAAGAGAATCACTGTGAGTTCAAGGCCAGCCTGGGCTACATAGTGAGAGACTGTCTCAAAAAAAAGAAAAGAAAAACAAATCAAAGTGGTGGAGCTCGCTCCCTTGCTCACACAAAGGGAGAGCTGAGTAATTTCCCCAGAAACAAATTATGCAAATGATAATAACAGCTTATACATAAACTTCGTACCACGCAGGGCTCACAATGCTTTATATCCATGAAGTCAGTTAACGCTCACGCCGGAAGCACACTGACCATTTAGGTTTATGTGTAAGGAGCTTAAGGGGATTTCCAGGTCACACAGCCACTGAGCAGCAGAGCTGAGAGAGGCATCCAGAGGCACTGGCTGTACTGAGGGAGGAAAGTCGATCTCGGGTGACAGATGCATGGAGAACCATGACTTCCCATCAGACTTCAGTGGTTAAGCATGGGCTATTTACAGTTCCACGGGGTTTCTCATAGGTCCCGGGTGGGATCAGGAAGCCCAGTGTTACCTGTTACACTGCTAAGTTTGCTCCTTTATGGGAATGCTTTTCTGCAGCAGTGGGTCCCCTGTAGATACGAGTCTGTGATGGTCTGAACAGCGGACCCCAAGAAATGACCGTGTCTCAGCCCCCAGAACCGGTGGCCTGGACTGGGCGGGGCTCATTGTGAAGGGTTTATCCTGGATGGTTCTAGGAGGCTCAGAGGAGAATCCAGGCCCCTTCGCTTCCAGGCTGTGAGGGGTGTGGCTCCCAAAGTAGAGCCCCTCCACAACCCCACCCAGAGCTCACAAGGTGACCAGTCCCTGGGAGAAGCTTGAGAGGGGCGGGCAGCATCATAGACATTTTCCTCCAAGCTGGGTGTAACTGAAGGGCAGCACTGGCTGGCCACTACACTGGGTACCTATTCTCTCTGTTTTCTGTTGCTATGATAAATTACCTAGATCGGCTGATTGATAAAGAATAGAAGTTTATTTGGCTCTCGGTTCTGGAGGCTGGACAGTCAAAGAGCACAGTGCTAGCAGCTGCCTGGCATTTGGTGAGGGGCCTCTTGCTGTGCCCTGACAGGGGGGCATCACACAGCAGGTGGAGGAGGAATGTGCTGGCTCAGGTCTTCTGCTTCTCCTCTCTCTCCTGCTCCCCCTGCTTCTCCTCTGTCTCCTTCTCCTCCTCCTTCTTCCTTCTCCTTCCTTTTCTTTGCAATACTAGGATGAACTCAGGGCCTTTGCACTGAGTTACATCCTTGGCCCATTTTTTTAGCTTCAGGTTTTGCTATGTTACCCAGGCTGGCCTCAAACTTGCCATCTTCCTGCCTCAGCCACCCAGAGACTTCCTTATCTTACAAAAAAACAAACAAACAAACAAAAAAAAAACCACCAGCTCCATCATGATGGCTCCACCTGATGTCTTTATCCAATTCTAATTACTTCCCAAAGGGAAATACCATTGGCCTCCAAGTACCATCAGCATATGAATTTAGGGATCATGTTTCTCCCACAAAAATTTGGGAGACACATTGAAACCATGACACCCCAATAACAAATAGTTTATAATCATAGGACATAAAGTTCTCCCAATAAAATCAGAGAAAATATACTAAGACAGCAGCAGAGCTGTCCAGTACAAATTGACTTCATTTAGGGATCAGAATTTCTAGAGTCTTAACAGATTCTGTTGGTTTTGAGGAAAGACTCATGAATAAAGCTGGGTTCGGCAGTGTCTATAAAAAGGATGAAATTCATGAGTCATGGATGAATGCTGGGGTGTGAGTGAAAGCCCACCCGTTCTCTTGGTGACAACCATGTCTATTTATATAGAAGTTATTTTGGAGCCAAGTGACTCTAATCCTAAAATGACCTTCAGAGCTGGAGGCGTGGGAGGAGCACGCTGGCTGCTGAATGAATCAGTGACGACTTGAGGAGTAAGTGAAGGAAGCCAGGAAGGGCACGGGGCAGGCACAGGTCTGGGCTTAGCACACTTTTCAGATCTGTGGACACAGTGGGTTCCTTAGACAAGAAGCAGAAGCATCCCCAGTGCAACTGTGTGCGCCGTGAACCAGGAAAGTACGCATTTGGTCAGCATGCAGAGATGGTGTGTCTGACTGACCTAAGCTCAGAACTCAGTCTAGGGTAGGAACAGCAACACCCAGAGCCATCTCAACATTCTCCATCCTGTGCCCATGGCAGACATTATTAAGCGATCACTGCACACATTCCTGCTGGAACCTCAAATTCAGCACAAATCCCTGTGCTTCCTCACCACAATGATTAGCAAAAAACTGCAGATGTCAGGAAGGTCTGTAATGTTTGCTTTCTAGGAAAAGAAAGAGTGGGAGCAGGTGATTGTGTCTCATGTAATAGTCATGTCTGGAAATGGGAAATCTCGGAAGGATGGGAAGGGCATGGCAGTTTTGAAGGAAGGGAGGCTGCATGCCTGTGCGCGATGGAGGAGAAGAAAGATACGCAGGGATCAGCGCAATGGGCAGAAGCCCACACACCCCAGGAAGCAGGATTTGTGAGTTAGAGGAGAGCCATCAGAGGAGCAAAGCTGGCGTCCGCTGCACTCACTGCACGACGGGACCCTCCCGGGGTCGATGTCCTCCAGAGGCCAGCATGAGGAAAGCTTCCCCAAACTGATTTAGACCTAAGAAAGACGCATTGGCTTGCATATTTAAAAAGAAATAGAGGTTTGAATTTAAGTAGAAAGGGACTCTAGGCAGGGCTTGCGCTGGCAGGGTAGAGACTTCAGTGTCTCCCACCCATCTTCATCCTGGCCGCTGGCTGCTGGGGTAGGGGTCGGGGGCCCCATTAATGCTTCATGAATGTCACACGCAAGAGGAAGGGGTCTCTGTCCAGGAGCTGCTGTCCAGCGAGGGGCAGCAAGTTCTCTGCATGGTGGGAAGGGGAGGGTGATTGTTTTCCAAAGTGAGCAGGACAGTACAGCCATGCAGGAAGAGGAACAGAGGCTGGACAGCCGCCAACAGGCCTCCTGGGTCAGATGTGCAGGGAGAGGGGAGGTGTATGTGACACACACTCAGCATCCGAAGTTGCTCTCCTGCACGTGACTTCTGCTTGACAAAGAAGGGGACAGGAAGAGAAGGTGCTCACAGGATGGCTGTGGCTGTGGTCAGCGGGCCAGCAGTAGCTCCACCAAAGGACGTGAGAGCCTGACGGCTCGCTCCCATGAACACTCTCAGAGATGATTCTGACAGGTGTGCTTTTCCTGACGTTCTCAGAATGACTCACGGATACACCCCAAAAGGTGAGTTAATGTTCCATCCGCTCCTCACTGTATTTCTCCACAAGACTTGTTTCCTCCTGACACCGAGCACTGTATTAACATTCTGCACGTCACCTGAGCCAGGTCGGTCATGCAAAGACGGATCGATGCTCATTCCCTGAAGAATTTCCAAAGTTAAACAAGAGACATAATTACTAATGTTAGCATAGCCCAGCTAGAAATTTTAACTCATATAATGTGGAAGACAGAGAATAATAATGGTTATTTTTTGTGCTTAGAGGACAACAGTGAGATAGATTTAGTAGCGTGACCTTGTTCTAAGGGTTTTTATTTCCTCCTGAGGTTGGTCCTTAATCTATACTAGGGACCTACAGACTGAGAGAGACAATATACTTATGTGAAATAAAGTTATCCAACTAGTAGGTCAGGAGATAGCAGATTTCAAAATCTTGCCTGGTAATGAGGTGATTATTTACATAAATTATGATATATACCTACAGTCTTTCATTCATTTAAAATGATGTTATAGATGAAAATACATTAACATCACATGATTCATTCCCTCTCTATATATAGATATAGATAGTTTTCCCAATATTAGGGATGGAACCCACGGAGTGCTGAGCTATATCCCTAGCTCTTTTTAAATTTTGAGATGGGGGGCTGGGGATTTAGCTCAGTGGCACAAGCTCCTGCCTGGCAAGCACAAAGCCCTGAGTTTGACCTCCAGTATCAAAAAATGGGGTCCCCATTACCAAAATGGGGTACCCACAGTACCAAAGATGGGGTCTTGCTAAGTTGCCCAGGCTGGCCTTGAATTTGCAATTTCCTACCTCGGTCTCCAGAGTAGCTCAAGTGACAGGCATGCACCGCCACACCTAGCTTATTTTCATTAAGGGGAGAAAGCAAATTAGAAAATGGCATACAAGTTGTAATCACACTTTCATAAAATATTAAAATTTTACATTTTTGCACAGAAAAAGTGAAAAGATATATTTTAATGTTGTTAACAATGGTTTTCTCCAGGTGGTGGAATTCTGAACACTCTTTCTGAATCTTTGTTTATATCTTCTGAATGTTCTATGATATTCATTTATTGCTTCTGTAATAAAAATACAGCACAGATGTTTTATTAAAAATTATACCTGCTGCATCTGTACATTTTAATTATGTTTACATTTAACTGTAAAAATTTTGGTATTCTTCCTGTAAGCAGCCTCAAGTCCTTTGTGTATGAAATCAGGGAATAGATGCATGCTGAATGAATAAACGAGCTAATGAATAAGCACAGAGCCAATTAGAGCTGGGAAGGGGACTCTAGGGACTCCTGCGCAGTCCCTCGGTCCCTTCCTTGCATTTAGTTAACATATAAATGAGATTCAGCTCCCGCAGCCTCTTTGCATAGCACAGCATAGATTCTGAGGCCCTAGCAGGTGCCAGTCACCTCTGCCCATGATCTCTTGTGAATCTTCTTGCCGTCTCTGGATTCCTGCAGTCTCTGTAAAGGGGACTGAGAAGCCGGGTCTGCAGCTGCCTTCAGGATGAAGCTTGGTACCTCTGCTTTCATTTTTGCATCTGTCTCCTTTCTTGCCTTAAAGCTTTGGGTCACATACGGGGCATCTGTGTTACAACAGTTATGAACCTTACGTTTACCTAGCCCAGCTCATCCTTGATGAGACATCAAGATAAAAATATCTAAAAGCACTTTCAGAATTTGCAGGAACATCCAGTTTCCAGCTTTTATAATTCCAGGACCCCTGAAGCAATGCCCAGACATCTCCAGTCATTGTCCTAGACCTGCAGTCATCTTAGATTCCAGGAAAAGCAGAGCCTCCAAGTCACCCATGATAAGGACACCTCCAAGTGGGAGCAGGTACCCCCACTTGGTACCTCCTTCACAAGCAGGAGTCATCATTTCACCGTAGGAACCAAATTGCTCCCTCAAGCAATGGTCGCTCTCCAAGGACCTCAGAGACCAGTCCTGAGAAGAAAGAGATAGTCACTGGGGGCACATCCTGGAACGGTTTATCTCCTTTCTGGTTCCTTGCTCTCTCTCTCTCTCTCTCTCTCTCTCTCTCTCTCTCTCTCAGCTTCTTACCACCTCGGCATGAGCACTGTGCTCCACCAGGCCCTTCCACCACGCCGGAGCTGTGTCTGAATCTGCCAACCACAGACTGAACCCTCTGCATCTATGAGCCAAAAAGAGCCTTTCCCTCTTTGACTTGTTTAGCTACTGAGTGCCAGCAACAAAAAAGTAACTAATACAATTTGTGACTAATAAAACTTCCTTCATTTTTATATTAAGCTTATTAAATTATTTTACAAAATACTTAAGGAGCTCCAGTTTAAAAAACAAATAAGAAAACTTACATGTCTGCTAAATAGTGACGAACATCTGTCTTCCAGAGAACACACCGTGAAATACTGCTCCTAGTGGTCGCTGTGTTGAACTGGCTGAGTTGCACAAGTACAGGTGATGTCTGACACTTGTGTGTTCCCCGTCAGATGTGTGTGATGGGGACCGAAGGCAGAGTTAGCAATGCACTGTGCCTGGTTGTCCTGGACAGCAACAGAGCATCCCCTTGCTGGCTCCCAGTCGGTTCCTGAGCACAGTGTAATCAAGGCATGAAAAACACTGTTAAAACTCACATAATAATGTTGAGAGTTTACAGTCTTGTGGGGCCATGAGTTGGATGTGTTTAGTCTTGGCATATGGGAGCCCTGTTTCACAGGGCTCTTTGCGGGGATGGGGCTTCCTCTGTCTACTCACCAGCACGGAAGACTGGAAAATGAAGCAAACTCAGAAGACTTCAAGAAACATACATGAGTTACTGACCAACTGCTGAGTATAGTAGATTGTTGCCAACGGCCCAATGTTGACTGTTTCTTTGTTGTTGTTTCAAGAGAATTTAGCTCAGTGCATAAGCACCTGCCTTGCAAGCTCGGGGTTGTGAGTTCAATCCCTGGTACCAATTTTTTAAAAAAAAGAGAGAGAGAAAGCAGTAGGAAGCGAGATTATCATGTAATTCCCCTCCTTCCCCTTTTGAAACAGGGTCTTTTTTTGTTGCTCAGGCTGGCAGTGAACTCCTGGGCTTGAGTCACCTCCCACCTCAGTCCCCTGGGTAACAGTGGGACCACAGGCATGGCCACCCTGCCTGGCACAAGCTCTCAGTTTTTAAACATTGGCCACTAGTTGTATTGTTCTCAACTCTAGTGTACCAGTTAGGAATTCTATTCGGCTGTTAGTCATAAAGATGAAAACTCATATGGCCTAAGATTGGGTCTTCATTTCTTTCCCCTGGAGAGCCCAGAGGTGGACAGTCCAGAGCTGGGCAGACCTGCCTGGGTCAGCTTGCTTGCATTCCCGGGCTCACGCTCTTTCTTGCAGTCATTAGAAGGCACTGAAATTTGAATTCTAGATTAAGGAGCCAAATGTCCTGGGTGCAGCCATCTATTCTTCTGTGCTTCTGTTATATTTCTATCTGAAATGTCCCCCAAAGTCTCACGTCCAGCTGCAGGGCATGGTTGGAAGGGGCTTGTGACTGAACAGCACATTGTCATCCTGGCTCCCCCTCTTTCTCTGCTTCCTGGTTGCCACGCAGTGAGCAGCCTTCCTGCACCACGCTGTTCTGCCTTGGAGATAGGTGACCATGGGATGAATCCCCCAAAACCGTGAGCTGAAATAAAGCTCCCTTCCTTTAAGTTGTGGGTGTTGGCTATTTTGTCCCAGTGATAGGAAAGCTTCTATTTTTTCATTGGCAAAATAGATAATAATAACACCTGCTCACGGGGGACATGAAAAGTACTTATAGCCTGTGGGACAAGGAGCCCAAAGAACGTTAGTGTAAGGGGAAATGCATCCTCATCTGTTGGTAATCTGGGCCTTATAAACATTATTAATGGAGTGAAATCCTTAGGATACAGAGACTGGCATAGAATAGGTGACAACTGAGTTTTTCTGTATTAAAAAATAAGAATTCTAAACTGGGCACGGTGGTGCACGCCTTTGATCCCAGCACTCCAGAGGCTGAGGCAGGAGGCTTGCTGCGAGTTTGAGACCAGGGTGAGCTCCAAAGTGAGTTCAAGACCAGTCTTACATAGCAAAACTCTGTCTCAAAAAGACAACAAAACAAAACAAAACACCAAGAACTCATTTTCCTGTATTGTTCCTTCCTAGAAGACAAAATAACAGAAAAAAGATAGAAAGAGAAAAGCCAGTAATATAGCACAGTGGAGATGACATTGAAGCAAAAACATAAACTGGGCCTTGGTGCTGCCGCTCTGTGATCCAGGCACTCAGAAATCTGAGACCGGGGAGGGGGGGATCAAGAGTTGGTGGGCTGCCTGGAGTACATGGTGAAACCCTGGAAAGGAAGGGAAGGAAGGAAGGAAGGAAGAAAGGAAGGAAGGAAGGAAGGAAGGAAGGAAGGAAGGAAGGAAGAAAAGAAGGAAGGAAGGAAGAAAGGAAGGAAGAGAGAGAGAGAGAAAGAGAAAAAAGTAGAAGAAAGGGAGGAAAGGAAAGAGGTATTTCTCCTGAAACATCAGATCCTCTGGAACTTTACAGCGTGCTGCCAGGCACACAGATTAGCCGCTGGGAGTGGTTCAGGGTGGATGTTAGCAGAGGGCCCCGAGCTCCCCCATGAGGACTGATGGAGGTGGAAATGCACAGAGGTGAAGACTATGCTCAGGTGAGTGTGTGAATGTAACAAACGGGAACCTGGGAGCCGGGATGCAGCTCAGTGCAGAGGCGTGTGTGCGGCTCTGGGTTCCATCCCTAGCACCCTCCACCCCAAGAAAAAAACAGAAAGAAACAAAAACAAATCTGGAGCCAAAGGTTAATCTGAAAGAACACAGGCGCTCTCCTTCCCTGAATCTTCAGATAGATTACTGGACTTAATCCAGATGTAAGGGGAGAGGGGCAGTTTTAACCAGCCGTTTCCAGATCTGAGGGACAGGAGGACCACGGCAGACGTCTGGGCTGCACAGCTGGGCCCACCCCAGCCACGCTCCCACTGACCCGGCAACACTGATTGAGAATCTTCTGACACAGCCTCAGCTTTGCAATGCTGAGGCGTCAGAAGGAGCTGGAGTTGGCTGCAATTCTAAAGGATGAATGGATGCTGATGGTGTCTCCTAGCAACCGCTGAAAAGAAATCAACCTCCGGTGATCTGAGCTCCGAGAGAAGAAGCAAAACATGCACCGAAACACGGTGAGAAGTGACAAAGCCTAGGTACTGACGGCCACCCAAACTGGCGACCGTCAGCTGACCTCGTTGTTAGGAGCTGTAAAGTGACTCGAGAGCAATAGCTGGCCAAAGCCAAAAGAGGCCGCATAAAAATGACCCTGGGTGACCATGGCCAAGCAAAGTCAGGTCTGGAGCTGTAGCTGCAGGCAGACAAAACGACTTCACTTGTAAATAACTAAAGGCCACAGAACGCTGTCAGATAAATCCCTTTAATTTAATGACAGATGACATTTATTTCTATAAGCCACATAATGTCCGATAAGATGTCTGATAATTACATCTCACGAGAATGACAACTCCCTTCCATCACCCGCCCCATCAGTTGGGAAAGCACTGACACAGGACACAGGGAAGAATACTAATGCCCTCTGGCCTTCTTCGGGGCTTTTACTGCCAACCAAAGAAATTCAGCTTGAATTGGTGTTTGCTGTGGGAGGTGGGGCTCGATCGGGGAAGGAGTCTGTCACAGACTCGGAGAAAGATACCCAGACATCAGGGTCTCCCGAGGATCCAGGCAGTGGGACACCAGTGTCCGTCTGTCTCCCTCCATCCCCCTCTCTCTGTCCTTGCCTCCCTTTCTCCCTGCCTCCAGATCTTTGTGGTCTTCTTCCCCCAACCTTGTTTTTGTTGTTGTTTTGTTGTTTTGAGACAGGATCTTGCTATGTATCCCGGCCTGGCCTTGAACACACTGTGACCCTCTTACCTCAGCCTCCCAAGCGCTGAGACCACAGGCCTGTGCCACCACGCCTGCTGCCTCCTCCTCCTTTTTCTAAGGGTATTCCCTTTATTTCCTCAGCTTTTGTCCTGAAGCTAAAGTCACGGCCACTACAACCCTGGAGCTATCATTTTGTGGCCCTGGGAGGAAAGAGTTATTTTTCTACTAGCATTTATTTTATTTTTTTATCACTTTTTTGTCTTTTTGACAAAATGGGTTTTGCTGTGCAGTTCAGGATGGCTTGAACTCACTTTGTAGCCCAGGCTGGTCTCGAACTCACAGTCATCCTGCCTCAGGCTCCTGAGTGCTGGGATTACAGGCGTGTGTCATCATACCTGGCCTTCCCTACCAATTTTACTTAGAAAAGTCCTCAGGAAGAATTTGATTAGCCTGGTACATCCACACACGTGTGCCCATTCCTGACCAACTCATAGGGCCAGGAAAACAGTGCTTGGCCAGGCCTGGGTCTCATGCTCAGCTCGGCACGGGCCCAGGGGCAGTGGGTCCTGGCTCGCAGGGTGGGGCAGGGAGAATGGAGAGGGGGCTACTTGCAAAGAGGGGGGAGCTATGGCAGCAGGCAGCAAATGCCCACATTTCCTGAATTAAATGAACTTCGTAACCTGTGAGCTCCACTGTCTGGGCAAAGGTGAAACTCTTCAGGACCCAGCGCTTCCCGGGGGGTAAACAGGGGACTGACCTGATCTTCCCGAGTCATCTGTAATTAACCTCCACAGGAGGACAGTCTCAGCTGCAAATCTCTGAAACTGTCAGACAGCATTTTCCTATAACTAAGGAAGGGTACTGTGATCATAGCTGTATTTTAACTTTGTGTCCAAATACAAACTCTGAATTTATTAAAGACTTTTTAATCAGTTAAATAAATAATTTACAAATTGAGTTTCTATTTAAACAAAGAGATTCTGCATAAAGTAACTTGAAATATGTCTTAAAATCATTTTTTTTAGACAAAGTCTCACTATGTATTTCAATCTAGCCTCAAACTCACAGCAATCCTCCTGCCTCAGCCTCCCAGGTGCTGGGATTACAGGTGGGCATCACAAAGTCAATCTTGCATAGCATTTTTATAATATCAACGTTTAGTGTAAATTTGAGCTGAACTAGTTATTTATAGAATTCTATTTGTCTAAAATAAATAATAATTAAAAGATCCAAATTTGATCATACTTTTGGGAATTATAAATCAATAAATCATCATTATTTTAAATTTTTGTTAGGATTTTGGATTTTTAGCTATGATTTTACCAAGTAAATTAAGGTATGAAAATATTAATACCAATCCCTCCCACATGGCAGGGCTTCGTGTGTGACAACTCTGAGGAGGATTTCATGACATCTCTGTGGCCCGAGCTCCACGGCTTCTGGGCCAGGGTAGAGCCCAGTCCATCCCAGAGCCTCCACACATGCCACACTGTGTGAAGGAGACTCAGGGTGTGAATGAGACAGGGGTCTCACAGCCGAGTGGCTGGAAATAATTACGGAATCATCCATCACACTGATGAACAAACAGGTTAGCTTCTTCACTTTAAAATGTTCTCCCTGGGGTAGGGTGTGTACCCAGCAGGTGCATGGGCCTGGGTTTGATCCCTGCGGGGAAATAAAATCAAATGTTCTCCCAAAACAGAGTGGACATGGGTGCAAAACATGAAACAAGTGCCAAGTCCAGAACCCTAACGGAGCCTCAGCGTGAAACCCAAGGAGCAGATGAAGCTGGACTGGACACAAGGACAAGGTGGCCACCGCTTGGTCAGAAGCAACACTGCATCTGTGCGGAGCCACCGCCAGGGGCAATAGGGAGGAGAAAGTCAGCCTCTCCACCCGAGGGAGGGAGTCCAGGGTTTTGCGTTAGGGCAGTGGGGTTTGGGGCCTGTGGAAAGGGAACGGGGCAGGCGCAGTGTGAGAATTACGAGTGCCCACTCCAGCCCTCAGCGTTTGAATAAGGAGGGCTTTACCAGAGCAGCTCCACATTTCTACACAAGTGCGACAGTTGTGTTTTCCAGGAGACAAAGCCACTTTCACCCTCCAAGGGACATCAGTGGCACCAAGTGGGTGCCACCAAGCTGAGATTCTGCTTCTCCAGGCAGACATTGTTGTCTCTATGGTAGCATCACACAGCCATTCATCCGGGGTTTGCTACCAGGACCTTAATCTCACTCCCCCTTGCGTCCTATCCAAGGGTAGGTCCTTCTCAGACGCTCTTGGTTAATAAGTCGCCTTGTATGTCCCCTGAGCTTTGCCAAGTGACGGCTTTAGCTGCAGTGATGAGACGCAGGACAGGCCGTGGAGACAGCAGAAGTCTGCTGAAGGTTTCCAGAGACTTGCATACTCTCAAATAGGACAGAAGACAAGGGCACCCACACCTCAGTGCCTGTGCCGCTCAAACTGCAGGGGTGAGGACGTTAAAGGGACCAAAATCAGAGACCGGATCACCGTGCAGAGGATGCCAGGGGAAGATGGACAAAATCATGGGTCTTGATAATGTTGCTGAGCTCCTGAACTTAGAAACCATCACCTAAATCCAGCCCCAGACTCTGTTAGACATGTTATGAAATGTCTTATTATTTGAGGCACTTCGAAGTCAAAGCTTCCTGAGATCTCTCCCCAAGTTAGAGGTATCGAAGTGTGGCCTCCACATCTCAGTCAGATTTGGGCGGTTCTGTGATGTTTGTTGTGTGACTTCAGGCCTCACCTCCGCCTTTGCCCCATGTCTGCCCCACCCCCTCTCAAGCCACAGTCTTCAGTGTGATTTGTACCCAGGTGCGACTCAATCTTTTCTTTCTTTCTTTCTTTTTCTTTTTTTTCTGTACCAGGAATTGAACTCAGGCCCCTGTGCTTGCCAGGCAGGTGCTGTGCTGCTGAGCTGTATCCTGGCCTCAACTCAATCTCTAGTAAGCAAAAGAGACAGACTATCATATGAGTGCTTGAACAGGGATCAGAGCTGTTTTCAGAACAGTCTACAGTAGGATAAATATCACTTGCCTTTAGGAAATAGGCTTACTATCAATAACCCACTAGAACAGAGTTTCAGAATCTTCTATTTTTTAAATTGATAGAAAAGTCACATAGCATAAAATTCATATTTTAAACTACTGTAATGTATGTAATTCAGTTCGATCCCTGTCTGGGTAACTTAGAGATCTTTTCTCAAAAAACAGAAACAAAATGACTGGGGAAGTAGCTCAGCGCAAAGGCCCTCGGTTCAATTTCAGAAAATGAAAGCACACAATTCAAGTATTTTTTCCATGTATTTAGAATGCTGTACAGCCATATCACCCACCCCAGCACATTTCCGTTACCTCAAAAGCTGCCAGTCAATCCCAGTTCTCAGTCCTTTCAATTTACAGGTTCCAGCAGCCAAGAATTGTACTGAGTTTGTTTTCTGTAGTTTGATCCAACAGTAACAGGGCGGGTGGCTTCTTTCATTGTCTGTGTCTCCTCCGTTCTGATGACCAGCGCTGCCCATCCCGCTGACCAGTACTGCCCTTCACCCTGGCTGGGTACTGCTTTATTGGCTGCTATCTGTGATGTTTTGTTTTGACACCTTTTATATGGCCTCCTCCTCCTTCCATGAGGGTTTTTTTCTCCAACTAGCTCAATGCAGAGTTAATGTCTTAGATGAAATTCTTAGTACTGTATTGCAAATTTATTAATTCTAACTGCAAAGAGATATTTTTTTAAAGGTAGAAAAGTTTTTCCATCCTAACAATTACATTTCAAATTAGCACACAGCTTTTCTTGTGTGTAATTTTCCATCCTCTTTCTGTTGTGTTAAGACAATTACAGTCAGATGTGGTGTCACATGCCTGTAATTCTAGTACTGGGGAGGCTGAGGCAGGAGGATCACAAGTTTGAGGCCAGCCTGGGCTACAGTGAGAAGGACCCTATCTCCAAATAAACAAAGAAAAAAGAAAAGAAAAATAGTATCATAAATCACCTAGTACTGTAGGATTGATGCGTAACATTAGTGACATAAACATGATAGCCAATTTTTATTAACTTTTATTGTGGCTTTAGGTTCAAGGCCAGGCTATACACCACTGAGTCTGCAGATGTGCAGACCTCTCTGAAACTGGAACCGTGGTGGTGTCATTCCCCGAAGGGCAGGAATTTGAAAGGCTTGTGCACATGTGGAGGCCAATTCCACTTCGACATGAACCTTTAGTTATGAAGAGAAAGCTATTTACCAGCATGCACTAATAAATGCTGGAAAACACTACTGGCTCCTAATACGCCTTTCATAATGAATCAGGAAATTCACAGCACTCTGTCCAGTAAGGAAGATGGTGAATGGGAAAGCAAATTCAAATTTCACAAGGAGATGGAACAAAGTTGTGAGGATTCTCTATCAGTAAGGAGGTGCAGTGGCAGACAAGCCCGAGACAACCTTGGAAAGGCGAGTGAGGGCGAGGCACGGGCTTATGGAGCTGGGCGCACTGGGGGCGGGTTCCAGGCACCGTGAGCAGGAACCCCATCTATTCCCTCTTCACCCAGGCCCTTTGTGTCCCCTTCCTCGTCAGGTGCCTTTCCCACCATCCAGGTACCCATTCTCAGTCCCAGTCTCACGGGATGAGGACTGCTCTTTTCCAGTGTTTCCAGTTCAAGTCCTAGGCTTGAGTTACTGGGCTGCCTGGGGTCCCTCTTCACTCCCCAACCGAACACTGAGGCCAGTGGGATAGGACAGTAGGAGAATTTGAGAGTGGGTTCGGTTGGGCATGCTGGTACATGCCAGTGGGAGGCTGAGGCAGGAGGGTCACAACTTCCAGCCTAGTCTGGAAGACTTGGCCATTTAGCAAGACTTCTGTCTCACAGCATAAGAAGGGCTGGGGATGAAGTTCATTGGAAAAACCTTGGGTTTGATCCCCAGTTCCAAAAAGGGAAAAGAGGAAGGTCATATGACCCATATGACCCATATAAGCTGAAAGTCGGGAAAGGATGGTCCCCAAGAAGCCAAGGCTCGTGACCAGAAGGAAGGACAATTGTAAAGAACAGAAGTCCAGCTGGGCGTGGTGGCACACATTTATAATCCCAGACTCAGGAGGCTGAGGCAGGAGGATTGCTGCAAGTTCGAGACTAGCCTGAGTTACAAAGTAAGCTCAAGGCCAGCCTGAACTGCATAGTGAGACCCTGTCTCAGAAAGGCCAAAAAAACAAGAAGCCAGATGTGTGCGTTCCAGGAAATGGCTCTCGCTGGATGCCCGTCAGCTAACCACCCAGAGCAATCTGGCTGCACAGCTCTGGGAGACCCTTCACACCGTATCCTAAATCGATGCACACACAGTGACCCTCGCCTAGTCCCCCTTCTCTGTTCCACGTCCTGCTAAAACTCCCCTGCGGCATATCTGGTTCTGTCATTGCACCCTGTCCATACATCCTAGGGCCAAAGACAGAGCCCGTGAATGTGGCTCACTGCTGCATACCGGGCACTGAATGGCGTCTCCCACACCTGTGCCAGTGCCTCCTCAGGCCGGGTGTGAAGAGAGCTTTATAAACAGGATTTCTCCACACGCAGGAGCATCACGCGCAGTTGGGATGAAGGCCAAGGGCACTTTGCAAGCTCATCACACAAGTGACACAATCTCGGAATAACCACCGATCATTCTGGAAACACAGCATGCTACCCCAATAATTAGCGTACTTTTCTCCTCCTGTAAAAATCGCTCAATGAACCTTTCTTCAGTTTCCTATTTATAGCCATCAGCATGCCTTGCTGTGATTCTCCACGAGGCCTTCACTTTCTAAAATCCCCGAATCTGCCTGTCTTCAGTCATCACCTCACCTCCAGCAGAATTAACCCGATAACTGCCACCTTCCTTCGTTATGTCTACCTGGACAGTGCTTGCATGGGTGAACCGTGGGGCACTCAGTAAGTGCAGGATACGCAGATCATTTATGGGGACAATTTTCTCCATGTCTGTCTTCAAAAAGGAACAGTAAGTATTATGAAGACAATAAAAACGATAAAGTTTATATAAATAAAGTTAAAAAGGAAGTTGCAGGGGAAGCCACCTTATACGATGTGGACACCGCGTATCCTGCCGAGGAGCTGATGTCTGTGAAGTGTGACATCAGCAACACGAAACAAGAGACAGCGAGGCTGTTACTGCCCAGCCAGAGGGACAGCACGGGAAAAGGGCCCGACGCAAGGATGAATCTGGAGCCAGGTGCCCTGGCACACGCCTGTGATCCCGCAGAGGCAGGAGGATCGCCACGAGTTCGAGGCCAGCCTGGACTATAAAGTAAGATCTTGTCTCAAAGTAACAACAAACTGGACCCTCGGAAGAGGTTAGCATGGCCCACACATGTGAGGCAGAAGTGAGCAAGCCCGCTGAGCCTGAGAAGAGGCACCATCAGACAGGAGGCCGCGGCTTTTTTCTGGACACAGCATTCTTGGCCCACGAACGTGGTGCTGGCCGAGCAGAGCCGCGGCCTGGGAGGTTTGCGGTCAGATGATCTCAGTGAGCTCCTCACTGCTGTTAGGATGTCAGGCATCATTTTCTAAGCCCTTCCCCACTCTTCAACACCAGTCTGCAACGTGGTTCTCCCCAGGTGTCTGACCTGGCGGTCTGTGTTAGACCGTTTCTTCGACGTCAAAGTGCATGATCAAAGGCACTGCTTACAACCCTCCCTGCTGAGCCCCAGTGCCCCACTGTCCCCCACTGAGTTCTGTAGGCCTGCACACCTCGCCTTTCCCACACTGCACGTGGTGAACGGGGCATGCGCAGGAGCGTGGCAAACCTGTCCCAGTGCACTAACCGCACCCCGCTGGCCGCTCCCAGGTGGCAGGGTGCTACCGGAAACAGCCGCGAGTCTGCGCGCAGGTGGCTCAGAGCGCCTGGTGTCCCCTAGTCTCCCCGGTGCCCAGCAGACAGTTGGAACTGGCTCTCCAAAGGAGAATGGGAATCTCCCCGAAGAACAGAGACACTTGGCACTGTCTTTCGTCCCACACAACAACCGGGCCAACATTCTCCATTTCCCTGAGGCCTTCTGCTACCCAGCTCCTTGTCAGTCAATGCTTTTGTTTGTCAGCAACAACAGTGAAAAAGCCCCGACCCCTGCAACCTTGGAGAGAGGCCTGGGACAGCTCACAGATTAACGTGGTAAAGAAGCCGGGCCCAGGAAACAGGAGGTCTCTGCTGACCTCTGCAGCGCAGTGCTAAAGCCACCTGTTGCTGCTGTTGCCTTTGTGTCCCCGATCTCCTCTCCAACCCCGTGGGAAAAGCTGTTTGGCCCCGCGTGGGCTTAGATCTTCCCGGAAGTCAGCAGGGGAGTGGGGAAGGTCACCTCAGGGGCACTCTACACCAGTGTCACCGTAGCTGATGTTGACTTCCCTCGCCCATCTTCATGAGCTTCCATTTCACAGGTGGACGCGTGGCAAATTTAAGGAAAATGACACAAAGGACACTGCTTGGTCAAACAAAGTTTAATCAAGTTCCTGGGAGACGGTTTCCACATGTCCCTCTGCTTCCCCCTGTCCTCACTTGTACGGCGTGGAGGGGGGCACCCACTCCTGAATCTTCTTCCTAGTGGTGGAGTACGGCACGTACTGCTCTGGAGTGCCACTCACATTGAATTTATGGTTCTTCCAAATGAATTTCCGCTCAGTAGGAGGTTTGGTTGTTGGAGGGTCATCGGTCATACTGTGAAGCCAGCGGTGCCTTCGAGAGGGGAGAGAAAACAGCGGTTACGGGGAGGCGGCAGGAAGCTTGGCAGCGGCTACTCTGTTGGTTGGGTGCAAACTTTATTTCTATCGCTCACTGAACTTCTCTGAGCCTCAGGTTTTTCCACTAAATACCTCTGCTTCCTACAATGGCATAAGGATCAAGTGGGATAATACACTTAAAGCATCCAGGAAGTCAACCAATGTCAGCCACTAGCTGGCCGCGGGGGCGCACCTGGAACTGTAGTCACACGGGAGCTGGGGCGAAGGATCAAGCTTTTCGGGCACTTACTGTGGTTCCTCAAATCTATGACGCCATTCATTTTCAGGTACATTGACATTTTACGCATTTCCAAGAAAGAAATCAGGCTGCCAATTAAATTAGGATGCACTACTGTTTGAAACATGTTCCTAACAGTGGCTATCACGTGTATTTCAGAGCTAAGTACAGGATCAGTGCTGGATGCTGGGGTGGGTTCTGGATGTTACCGGGCCCAGGTTACTTAGGCTCATGCAGCACTCCTGACACATGTGAGAATCCAGCTGAACAAAGGGGTCTCTGCATGCATCTATGACTCGAGCTGGAGTCCGAACACTACAGAACCGTATATAGTTTGCTGGATCCAAATATTAAATCAAGGCCCTAAATTAAGTACTTAACAATTTAATTTCAAAGGATGTATGATGGCAAGTGCCAGACAGCTGGCCATGGAATGGAAAGGAAAGAGCTCAGTAATGATGCATCGGCCAGATAAGGGAGGAATCAGCGTTCCAGGGACGAAGAACAGACAGAATCAAGCAGGAAGCCAGAAGGAGAGGAAGGGGAAAGAGTTCATGCCAGATCCCAAAAGACTGGCAGCTCCTAAGGGACAGAAAAAAGCAGGGGCGGTGGTGACTGTCCACAGAACGGCTGCTCCAAGGATGAAATTGTGGTTACCAGCTGCACAGGAAATGGTTCCACTAAAACAAGTAAAAAGCAAAGCCAATGAGAAAGACTTAGGACGCAGGGGTGGGGCGTGGCCGCCATTGAGGAATGTCCTAAGTTCAAGGCCAGCCCGGACTACACAGACAGACCTTCTCAGAAGACCACACCAACCAACCAACCAACCAACCAACCAAACAAACATGATTCCATGTAAGCCTCAGAAGGTTTGCGGTCAGTAACTGGTAAACAAAGTTGGGTAACCGGCTAAAACCACCAACCACAGGGGTAGAGATTACACTAGCTATACTTGAGCCAAAAGACAAACAGCCACTGAATGATGAACATCACAGGAAGAAGGAAGAGGCCTGTACAAGCTGCCGGTGTCTCCCTCACACCCTCTGGAGGAAACGGTGAGCAGAGCCATCGAGGGACTGACGGCGCCGGTGCCGAGCCCCTGATGCTGCTCCCGCCCTGCTCAGAGGGAGGCGCAGCTCTCAGTCAGTCAGCATAGTGACTACAGAAAATGACTGACAACTGCTGTGGACACTCCTTTTCAAACGTGCGGAAGAAAGCACAGTCCAAGGCACACACTCGCCAGATTCTGTTATGTAAGTGCAGAACTGAAGAGCTCACGGAGCAATAGAAAACACCCAAGTAAACGATAACTGTCACACCCCCACCAGCAGTGTGCAAGCGTTGCTCTCCTGCGGAGGCGCTCACATCTCAGCAGCAGCTGTGGACTTTTCCTTAACAGCCCAGCTGACCGGAGCCTAGCTTTCCGCTGACCATGTGCTTGCTGGCATCTGTGTCCTCCTGGGGTGTCTGTTCACACCAGCCCACTTACAGGCTGGCTACTTGATCTTTCCTTAGTAACTTTCCTGAGACCTCTGTGTATTCTAGGTATTAATCCTCTGCCAGATGAAGAGCGAGCCACGATCTCTCTCATTCGGTACACTGTCTCTGTGACAGTTTGCTTTGCTGTGTGGAAAGCTCTTACCTTGATATAATCCCATTTGTCAGTTCCTGAGCTATTGGAGTCCTGTCAGGAAACTACTGCCCATGTCTACATCTTGAAGTGTTTCCCTGTGTTTTCCTCTAGTAGGTTCAAAGTTTTAGTTCTTACATTAAGGTCTTTGATCCATTTTGGGTTGATTTTTGTGCAGGGCAAGTAAGGGATAGGAGTCTAGTTTCAACCTTCTGCATACGGACAACCAGTTCCCCAGCACTGTCTGTGGAATACCATGGAAAGTAATATGGAGGCTCCTCAGAAAAACAAATGTGAACTGCAGTATGACCTGCGGTACGTCCTGGGTACACACCTGAAGGACGGGAAGCCGCTCTAAAGAGATGGCTGCAGACCTAGCTTACGGCGGCATCACTCACAACAGGTTACGGGATCTGCTCAGGTGGAATTTTATGCAGCTGTGAAGAGTGAACAGACTGCTTTCAGGAAAATGGACAGAACTGGAGGTCATCGTGTTATGCAAAACAAACCAGACACAAAAAGACAAGTAATGAGCCAGGGATTTAGCTCAGCGACATAAGTGTCTGCCTAGCAAGCTCAAGGTTGTGAGTTTGAGCCACAATACCACAAAGAAAAAAAAAGTCGTATATGTTTTGTAACATATAAAAACTTTAACAACAAATAATACAATGTATATATACCTGAAAGTATAAGCAGGACATCATTCAGGGAGGCTCCAGGAAAGGGACAGGGAAGGGGAGATTACGGAAGGACAGCTGGGAGGGGACGATGAAATCGCAGGACAGGCACGCACAGAATGTCAGCGTGAAAGCCACAAATCTGTAAAATTAATGGGCTCGTATTTACAACATTTAAATCATTTAAAAGGCCAGGTTAAACATTTTTGTTTTTTGAGACAAGGTCTTGTTACATATATTTCAGGCTGGCCTCAAACTCATGGTGATTCTCCTGCCTCAGCTTCCTGAGTACCAGGATCACAGATGTGAACCACAATGCGCTGGCCCATGTTGAACATTTTTTAAAGGTCATTTTTGCAGGGGATACAGATCAGTGGTGAAGCATCTGCCTGGCAAGCATAAGGTCTTCAGTTCAATTCCCAGTGCCAGAAAAAAAAAAATCATTTTTATCACAATACATAAAATTTGAAGATGTTTATCCTAGCAAGGTTATGAGTAAGTCAGGGAATGTGTAATTAGTAACTATACTCAGTACGACAGTGCAGAGAGAAATACAATAAACCAGATGGTTTGTAATCTGCTAGGCTAGAATTACCCTCCTGTTACCATTATTAAAGGCAAAGAAATCACAGCTTATAGTTTTCTACACCAAATACTTTTATTTGCAAAACAGATTTTCTGCTGGGCTATTTTTATTCCAACTAATTAAAGATATTAATGTGCTAAGAGTGTTGTCCAGAAAACTGCTGTGTTTGGCATTAGGGCCACTTAAATCTTGTATGTCCACTACTGTCTTTAAAGGGCAAAATAAAAATTATTAAAACTTGATAAAGTCAGTGAGATTCAAATAAGGAGATTGGAAAAAGAAGTTTCAAATATAAAAAAGAAGACTTTATAATAAAAATATGCAACACTTTTGGGAAAAGTCTGTACTTATATTAAAGTTGCATCAAAATAAAGTGAAATAAAGATATTAAATCACAATTACTGTAATCCTTGTCTACCCAATCTATTCAACTACAGAATTGGGATAAATTAAACAAATTAAGAAACTGAATACAGTTCCTTAAAAGATGGCTATCTCAAATTTTGTTAGCATACTGTTACTTAACTAAATGCAACCTGAATCAAAATCCCAGTGGGATTCTTCCTCAGAATTTAATGATATAATACTAATTGGACTCAGGTTAAAGGAATTTTGAAAACTGGTAGCAGTCATGAAGGCTGACACTACCAGATATTAAATGAATAGTACAAACAGTAGAATAGTACAAAAATCAGTACAAAGTACAATAAAGCAGAATAAAATCCCCTCAGTAGACTAAAGTGTGCATAAGGTAATAAACATATTTCAAATTACTGAGTAAACAAAAAATTTCTCCACAAATAATGCTAGGATAATTCTGTCATAACAAAATTAAGTTAGATTTCCCAAGTCATGTGTCAAACAGATTTCAGATTTTTCTCCCTTGATGTACTGGGGATTGATTCAGGCCTTCACAGTGAGCTCCATCTCAAGGCTTTTTTATTTAAGAGGGTCTTACTAAGTCACTAAATTGCCAAGTCAGGGTTTAAACCTGTGATCTTCCTGCCTCAGCATCCCAGAGTCTGGGATCACAGGTGTGTAGCCCTACTCAGGCTGATTACAGATACTGTAGTTCTGAAATGCTCAGATACAACATGGATGAATATTTATAACCATAAAACATACTGATAAAGAACAGGAAGGTCTATTTTTAAGATTAATATTAAAAGTAAAAAAACCCTATACATTTTTAAAAAGCCGATAGATTTTACTACATGAAGTTTGAAATTCTTATGCTCTAAAACATGCAAACAGGCTGGGCATGGTAGCACACACCTGTAATTCTACCACTTGGGAGGCAGAGGAAGGAAGATCTCCACAAATCCCAGGTCAGCCTAGACCACACAGTGAACGTAAGGCCAGCTTGAGCTACACAGTGAGATCTTATCTCAAAAAAATAACTAAAATAAATAAAAGATTAAAGGCTAAAAGAACAGAAAAAAGATCTTCCTGCCATTGTGAATGAGAATGAAAATGTCAAACGTTCAATTAAAAATTGGACAAATGATATCAAGATAAATGGTAAAAAAAAAAAAACTAAAATAGTACGCACAAAACAAGTTGGAGAAATGAAAATTAAAACAAGATGGGAGGGGGCTGGGGATTTAGCTCAGCGGCACAAGCACCTGTCTGGCATGCACAAGGTTGTGAGTTCGATCCCCATTACCCCCCCCCCAAAAAACCCACACAAAACAAACCAAAAAACAACAAGTTAGGGGCAGAGAATATCTCTCAGTGGTAGAAGTTGTGCTTAGTAAGCAAAAAGTCCTAGGTTCAACACCCAGCACCAATGCAAACACATACAATGTGCTCATTAAACTGTGTGGCAATTAAAAAAAAAAAAAACAATATACTCAACATTGGTAAAGTTAAAAAAAAATCAACAGTCGTACACTGTGGAATGCATTTACCCTGACAAGTGTTTATCACTGCAACCTTTTTAGAGGGCATTTTGGCAATCTGTATTAAAAAAACATAAAACATTTATGCTTCATGTAATAATTTTAACTGTACCAGCACTCAGGAGGCTGAGGCAGAAGGCCTGTCATCAGTTTGAGGCCAGCTTGGGCTACAAAATGAGTTAAAGGTCAGTCTGAACTGCATGGACCCCACCTCAAAAAACCAAAAATCCAAAAAAAAAAAAAAAAATTTAATTGCAGGAGTCTGCTTCCACTCGCCCAGCATGTTCAAGGCTCTGCTCTCCAGAAAAACTAAAAAAAATAGAAACAAGTGGTGGTGCAGGCCTGTAATCCCAGCACTCAGGAGGCTGAGGCAGGAGGACTGCTGCAGATTCAAGACCGGTCTGTGCTACATAGTGAATTCATAGCAGTCTGAGACCCTGTCTCAAGAAAAAAAAGAAACAAGGACACACAGTACATGTTTATGAACAAGGAGATGCTGATGCTGATCCCAGCTGTATTTATAACAATGAGAAAAATGGAAAGAATAAATCCAAGAATGCAAGGTTACACACGTGGCAACAATAGAAGACTAAAGTGTCACTATAACTTATAGAGAATGCTTTATGACTTGAGAAAAATGTTCACCACATTTTAAGGTTTAAAAGTAGATAGTTTAATTTTTAAAATGATACTTAAATGGCATTTATAATTCATGGGCATAATTTTAAACATTTCACAAACATTAACTCATTTAATTCTTGTAATAATCCTTGAGGTTAATACAATAATTCTAATTTAATAAATAAGGAAACCAGGCAGCACATGTTTGAATAATTTGGCCAAAGTTGTGGATTCAAATCCAAGACACTGCTGCAAAAGTCCAATTATATTAATAACAAAAACAAAAGGACATATACATATAGAAAATGAGATCAGAATAACACACATCAAAATGTTACCAGCGGCCAGCCATGGTGGCACACTCTGGAATACTGGGACAGGATCACTGCAAATTTGATGCCACTGAGCAACATCCTGACCTAGCAAGACCGCCCCAGGATAAAGCAGTGGTTGTTCTTATATGGTAGGGTAACAGATTGTATTTATTTCCATTTATTTCCTTTGTTACTTCTGAATTTTCCATAATGAATATGTATGACTTTATAAAAAGAAAGTGAGTATATACTGAAAAAGACAAATTCTGCTGTGCAATGCAGCACAAGCCTGTAATCCCAGCACTTGGGAGGCTGAGGCAGGAGGACTGCCATGAGTTCAAGATCAGCCTGGATTACACAGCAAGACCCTGCATCAGCCTGGATTACAGACCCTGTCTCAAAAACAGAAAAATCTTCCTAATTCAAACCAATTCTTGTAACTCCTGCTGAAGTCATCATTATTTTAAAACTATAAATAGATTCTACTGCTTCTAATCTTACTTCATCCAACTTAAATCATCATTAAAAAAAACCCAACTTCCTCTGAAGTTCTCAAAGGCTTTAGTGGCAGACAGGGTATCTTAGTTTATCTTAATGGAGATTTTTTTCTAAGTCAATTCCAAAAAACAATGTCATTCACTAAAGGTTATATACAAAAAAGGATCAAAATGTCTTTTTGTTTAAAAACCTCAAAATTTGCTACTTATGGCTGACTCTAGCTTACCACAGCTGTGACAACCCGTGAACAGAATAAAGATTCACCCTGGAAACGGGACTCCTGGGCCGTTTCTTGTTCATTAAAAGTAATATATAGTTTATTTCCATATCCCAAGTATGGAATTTTCCAACTACTCATCTGCGTAAAATGTTATAATTGACCTTAAATAAAGCATTGAATATGAAATGAAACATGCTAAAACTGAATTTAAAAAGTAAAACAATCTTGTCTTATAATGAACACATCTGAACAGAGAAGAGTTAAAGGGAAAAATCGTATTGGACAATCTATATAATTACACAGTTTCTAGTTTCTTAGAACAGTTTCTTAATATTCTGATTTTCTGGAGCAGAAAATACATACCAAAAAGGGTATAATTTGAAAAGAATTCTGCAACCTATTGTATCAAACACTCTGATTAAACCCAAGGAGTATTTCACAAGGCATCTACTAAAGGTGAGAATGCCCTCATCCAAAACGCTGAAGTCCAAAATGCTCTGAAATTCAAAACTTTTGGAGAATTTGAAGATATTTCCAGATTTTGGAGAATTTATCAGATTTTGGATTTTGGGCTTAACGATGCTTGACCTGTAAAATTTATGCAAATACTCCAAAATCTGGAAGATTTCCAAAATCTGAAGCCCCGCCAGCCCGCAGCAGCCTGAGTAAGTGGTGCACTGAAAACAAGCGAGATGGAGAAGGACAAGCTGTTGGAGTAACACAGTTCTACGCCGTCTCTATCCACTCAGCAGGCGTCACCGGGCAAGTAGAGTACTACGCGCTGGGAACTGTTCTAGCACGGCGGCTGGAGAAATAAACAATAAACTAGAGAATACACACCAGAACACACGGCAGAGGCAGGCGCGTGCTACCAGCAGGTCAGTGGGGAGGCGAGCACTGAGTAGTCTGAGGAGCCCTGTAGGGGCAGGAACACCGCGGAGATGGAGCCGAGCAAGGCGGGCAGAACCGCAGGGCAACAGCCGGCACAGAGGTGGCCGGACTTCCAGCAAAGACCGGGAGGCCACGGTGGGCAGAGGTGGGGACAGCCGGGAGGGGCTCGGTTCACACCGTGAGGCCTTGCAGGCCAAGGAAGGGCTCGAAACTGGAGGCTCACCATCAGGAGAGGCCGCTGACGTTCAAGGCAGAGATGGGGCGGGACCTGAAAACACATTTAAAAAGAACCACTCCTGGCTGGAGGGCTACGTCTGGCCTAGACGGTGTGTCCAGCAGGCTGGAGGCCAAAGAGGAGAAAGGAACCACGTGAAAGCCCAGCTCAGGGGCAGGTCACCGTAGGTCTCAGGAAGACGCTGGTCCCAGGGAGGGTGCGTGGAACTATCAAGCGAACCTTCACTTGTGCAATCAAGCTGCTCCGGGAAGGAGAAGCCAGGTGTGGTGGCCCTGCCTTTGACCCCCAAGACAGCAAGGTGGGGTCCAGCCTGGGCAGCAGAGCTCCTGGTGAGACCCTGCATCGAAACTCAAACCACGAAGTAAAAAGGCTGGGGACAGAACTCAAAGCAAAGGCCCTGGGTTCGATCTCCAATAAAAAAATCTAAAAATCAAATGATAATGATAAAAAGAACTTGCTAGTAGACACTAGAGAAAAGATTTGGATGACCTTTACTTTTCTGGCCTGAGAAAACAAGTAATTTAAGTGCTCAGGAACATTTTGCTTGCTGGAATTGCTGTGTACCTATTCGTTTGGCATTTGAAGATTGAAAAAAAAATCAAATATATTAAATTTATGAATGTGACCTAAAACACTTAAAGGAATGTAATTAACTAAATTTGCAAATGGATATAACCGTCTAGTAGAATTTAATCCTATTAGAAATTATCAGACATTCATCAAAGAACAAGAGGAAATAATCACACTTTATGCAAAAAGTATTCAATTTACTAATCCTGTTACCCTATTTACAAACGGAACCTCAAGGCTTACGAAGAGCTAGGTTTTCCATTTACAGCGGTAATAAACAGGATATTAACTTTAAACCCCAATTGCCATTAATCCTTTCTATATACAAAATCTTCCCCCTTACTGCGAACAACAAGCTGATACTCAGCAAGATGAAAGGTCTGTCATGTACTAAGTGGGATGGGGGTGAGTCACAAATACTATACACACTGTACAGGCGCATTATTATTTAGAATCACAAATCTTCTACAGAGGTGGTGACCGATATACTCCAATCTCCTCTACCCCTGGGAGCCTTCAAAATCAGTCCTCTGCAGCTAGTGGGGTGGCCTGCACCTGCAGTGCCAGCTACTTGAGAGGCCGAGGCAAGAGGACCTCTTGAGCCCAAGAGTTCAGGGCCAGGCTTGGCAGTACGGAGAGACCCTGCCTCTGAAAACATGGAGTCAAGGGCTGGGGATTCAGCTCAATGGCGTAAGTGCCTGCCTGGCAAGCTCAGGGTCCTAAGTTCCATCCTGGAACCAAACAAACAAACAATAAGAAGTCAGGCCCCATGGCACACACTTCTAACCCCATCTACTCGGGAGGCTGAGGCAGGAGCCTAGACACCCCAGCAAGAGCCTGTCTCAAAATTAGAACAACAACAAAAAGGGGAGGATGGAGCATGAAGCTCCTGAACTCCAGCAACAACAAAGTATTTCTTCTCTATGCAAAAGTAGACCCTCAAGTATTTGTTGAACCATATTTAAAAAATGCTGTTCTCAAACCAAGGAATTAGTTTATTTGCTTCTTACAATGAGATTTTTTTCCACCCTTGGAACTAAACAAGGCACGTGGTAGGCAAGTGCTCTACCACTGAGGCATACCCTCAGCCCAGAAAATGTATTTTAATAATCATAATTATTAAAATGTATGTTACTGAAAATCAAACCCAGGCTTTTTGCACTACATTCCCAGCCCAGTGGCACTCTCCCACTGAGCCATATCCCCAGCTCTTTAATTTATTTTGAGATAGTCTTGTTAAATGCCTGAGGCAAAACTCAAAACTTGCAATCCTCCTGCTCAGCCTCCCAGGATTAGGACTACAGGTACACATCACCAAGCCCAGTTTACAAGGACTGCTTTAACAACTTGGGAAAATTGCTTGTAATACCAGTAAGAAAAATACCACTGCGTGTACTGTGAACACGACTACCCTGAGATGTTTAAAAGTACTACACAGGAAATCAGCCCACACGGCTTCTTTCAGCAAGCTAGGTTGATCTCCCTCTCTTGCTGGGATCTTTCCACAAACATGTGTGTTTGCCTGTGGCACTGGAACGTGTACCTAGGGCTGCCCCCCACATCTTAAAGGGCTGCTTCTGCAGACATCCACGAGCGCACAGGACCCCAACACAGGTGTGCTCTGCGGTGCTTCCTGGCCTCCTGCTGCACGCAAGCACGGCTGGTCTCCTGAAACGCAAGCCTCTCTGGCCTTTCCTCCCACCTTGCTGGTTCCTTCTCCACCAGGACAGCTTCAGACTCGGACATCCACTGCTCATGTGATGTGACCGTCCACCTGGACTTGCAGCAGGTCTCAGCGACTCTCACCTCTGCCTCACTGGCCTTCACTTCCTACATCGATGACTGGTGTCACCACTACCGCACCAAGCACTAAAGCCAACACCAGTGACTCACCCTCATCTCCTGTCATCCCCACTTAAGCCTCCATCTTCATCCCTCTCTACAAAAGCTCCTAGAGAGTATCACACCAACTGAAAAAGTCACAATGGGGCTAAGCATCCTGAACTCACTAACCTGACAAGAGCCAAAAGATGGCTGCGAGGAGTGGCGCGCACCTGTATGTAATCCCAGCACTTGGGAGGCAAAGGCAGGAGGATTGCTGTGAGTTCAAGACCAGCTACAGAAGTGACAGTTCAAGATCAGCCTGAATTACACAGCGAGACCTTGTCTCAAAAAAAAAAGCAAAAATATTTATCAGTCTCAATTTCACCCTGGAAGACATTTAGGGATAAAAGTACTTTCTGTTCAAAAAGGAAAGGGTAGGGAAGGAGGGGGGAGACCCCCTCACACATACTATTATTTTAAAAAGAATTATGACTGTTTGAATAATTAACTTTCATTTTAATCAGAAAAATCAATTGCAAAGACATCAGTACATATATTGTGAGAAGACTTGGGTTTGAGAAGTGAACAGAAGGTGCCACCAAGTGGGAAAACAGTACACATGCAATTAAAAAACCCAAGCCAGCCATTTGGCTTTTTTAAAAGCTTGATTCAAAGTAATTTAAGGTTCTAAAACTTCATATCGTAAAAAGTATACCTTGATTTCCCTAATGTTAAGTGAAAACAACAATCTTACAATGTCATACATGGAATAGCTCCACTTTTCCACCCCTGTATATTAAAAACTGTTTTACCTTCTCAAGTATAATGTAGACACTATTCATGTGTTTGTCTTCCTTTTGAGACAGGCTCTTAACGGAGTTGCCCAGGGAGGCCTCAGATTCACTGTGATCCTTCTGCCTTGGCCTCAAGTGCCGGGATGACAGACCTGCACCCCTCGCCTGCCTGTTTCTGTGGTCTTTATGTCTTCTCTGCACAGGCAAATTGCCACGGCAAAGACAATAAAGGCTTTTGCGCATTACTGTACAGGTGAGAGCATTCAGCTAACTTAAAACCAAGAGCAAACAAAACTAACAGAAAATGATATTTGTTACCCACTTAAATACTTCCTCAGCCGGGGGTGTGGCTCAGTGGCTCAGCACATACATGTTAGCATGTTCGAGGCCCTGCTTTCAATCCCCTGCACCAAAAAAATCAAAACCAGAACAATACTTTCAGGGTATTAATATTCAATCCAATTAATCAGATTCCTGAATACATTAAAATCCCACCGCTGAACCCACAAGAGAATAAAAGATAAGAAAATTAATTAGTGCAACAAAAATAACAGGCACCAAATTATAGGACTGGTCATTACTTAGTATTCATCCAGTACTACAAATTCCGAGAGCAAGAACCATGTACACACTCACTACTGTGCATGAGCGAACCCATCGGATCAGTACTTCATTAAGCAGGTTTCAACACCTGCGAATGGACCGTTGGCAAGCAGAGTGCTATGCTTGGTTTAGACACAGTGCCATTGCCCATGTAGGATGGTTTCTCTGGGGGGAATTAGCACTGCCCTGCTGGCTACTGAGAACCAAAGAAGCAAAGGCCTAGCTGGGCACAGTGGCAATCCACACATACAATCCCAGCTGCTCAGGAGGCTGAGGCAGGAGGACCTGGGTAACTCTGCAAGACTCTAACTTTAAATATGTTAAGTAAGTAAGTAAACAAGGACTGGAGACGCAGCCAGAGGTGGACCGCTTGCCTGGTGTACGTGAAGCCTGAGGCTCAAGCCCCAGTACTACAACAAACAAACAATAACAAAAGCCCAACCAAAGTAACCAAAGAAGAGAAGTCAAGGCAAGACAGACAAAATGAACTCCCATTCCTATGAGGTTCCTAATTCCTCCCACTCCCCACCCCACGATTAGGGCACCGTGAGTGAGACAGGGAAGGTGGCGAAAGTTCCCGACTCTGAGGGAAGCTGTGTGCAGCCACAGCTCGGGAGCTGCCGCTTAACTTCCCGGCATTTATTAGTACAGCAAAATGCTGACGTGCGGGTCCACTGTTTCCGCAGACTCTGCATACAGTCATTCATTCGTTTAGAGACAGGGCCTCATAAAGTGGCCCAAGTTGGGCTCACACTATTGATCCTCCTGCCTCAGCCTCCTGCAGTGCTGAGATTACAGGCCTATGCCACCATGAAGGTTGCACACTGGGTTTGAAAGTCATATTCTCTCACCCCCAACACGTGACGTTAAATTATATACTATCCCAGTAAAGTCTCACCCAGCTCTACGCCAACGTCCAGGCCAGTGTTTTTAAGTGGTCACTCAGCAGCGCCCTGGGTGACAGCACTTTCCAAGCCTGCTGCTCCACCTCCCACTCATGATCTCAGGGCCGGTCCTCCTGGATGTTACAGGGAACACAGAACACTCAACAGCAAACCCAAGCAATCCAATTGTAAAGTGGAACAGATATTTCCCTGGAAGACCCAGAAATAGCCACCGGTGTGGGAAACAAGGGACACACTACTAATCACCAGGGAAATGCAAACCAAACGAGACGTCACCTCTGCCTAGTTAGCTGGCTCCGATCACAAAGACAACAAAACCACAAATGCCAGTGAGGACGCAGGAAAGGGAGCAGCCACGTGCTGCTGAGGGCGTGTGAAGGACAGCTGCGAAGAGCAGCAGCGCGCCCCAGGGACCTGGAGGCCACGCTGCGCTGCCCCAGGCCCGCGGGTATCAGAGAGCAGCAGCGCGCCCCAGGGACCCGGAGGCCACTCTGCGCTGCCCCAGGCCCGCGGGTATCAGAAGGGATGAGTCAGTGCATCAGAGACCCTGCCCGAGGGTCAGATGCAGTCTGTGTCCAAGAGCTGAGACAAGGGACAGACCAGGGCCAGAGGGCGAGGCCCGAGGGGAGAACACGCGGGACAGAAGCACCACAGAAGGCCACTCCAGCCCTGCGACTCGCTTCTCTCACACGTCCAGGTGCAAACAGCTGATTTCATCAAGTCAGAAAGGAACAGTGGTTCCTGGAGCCCAGGACAGGAAAAGGAAGCAAGAAAGCGAGGCCCCACAGTGCTACCAAAATACACTGGGACTGGAGGAACAAGTTTCAACACTCAGCACCATCGGGTGAGTACAGCGCACACCCATATGCCTACTGTCTGAGAAGCTGAGGCAGGAGGATGGCATGTTTGAGTCCCACCTGGGCAATTTAGTGAGGTTCAACACAAAAATAAAAAGGTTTGGGGATGTAGCTCAATGTGAAATCCTCAGTACCACAAAAAATCAATCAGCTAATTAAAAAAAAAAAAAAAACAACTATACTGGGCATGGTAGCACATCCCTATAATCCCAGCACTCAGGAGGCTGAGGCAGGGGGATTGTTGTAAAGCTCAAGGCCAGCCTGAACTACATAAGAAGACCCTGTCTCAAAAGACCAACAAAAGTACAAATACGAAAAAGGAGAAACTAGAATGCACCCTGTGGCACTGAACCTGAACAGGTGGTACTGGTGTGGATACACAAATCATCACAGGAATACACCTTGGAGATGCTGGGGATTCAGCTCTAGACCACTGTGATACAATGAGGATTTCAGTGAAGCTAATAAAACAAATTTTGGTTTCCCAGTAAAAATAAGTTTACAACACTGTTCTTCATGAAATGTGCAACAGCACACCTTAAGAAATGTGGATGCTTCAGTTTTAAAATATTTTATTGCTGACCAGTGTGAAGGCTGGAGTGGCTACAGCCATTTCTGCCTCCTTGTCCTGCCCTCCCCCAACTCTCTTTCTTCTGTCTCTCTGCGAGGACCACACCGAGGGTGAGGGTGAGGGTGAGTGTGGGTCACAACAATTTATGCACGCAGTCTCACCAATGAGCAACAATCCCAAGCCTGGCAACTTCTTCCAATAAATGAGGTTTGCCACCTTGACTGATTCTGGTGATTTCTCTGTAGCATCTAATACCTCTGACAGCATTTTACCCACAGCAGAATAACGTCCAGTCGTGAAAACTTTGGCCACTGCTCTGCCAACCGTTGATGTAATTTGCAAGTGCTCTGCTGTCATTTTGACAACTTCACCAGGGGTAGGTTTCATCTCATCCACAGGAAAGGCCTCGATCATTAAATGTTTTGTTTACTTTGAGATGAGTTCCTACTGTCAAACTGAGATTACTTTTTTTGGGGCAGAGGTACCGGCAATCAAACTCATGACCTTGTGTTTGCCAGGCAGGAGCTGAGCTATATCCCTGGCCCTCAAACTGAGCTTAAATTTGAGTAACAAAAGAACCAATGATAGGTCAGGGGTGCTAAAGCAGGCCTGTTGAGGCAGGAGGACCCCAAGTTTGAGCCCTGACTGGGCAACTTAGTGACTCTGTGAGACTTGGTCTCAAAATAAAAATTAAAAAAGGGCTGGGGCCAGGGCTGGGGATATAGCTCAGCGGCATAAGCACCTGCCTTGCAAGCAGGTGGTCATGAGTTCGATCCCCAATACAGATTAAAAAAAAAAAAGGGCTGGGGCCATAGCTGAATGTGAAAGCCCTAAATTCAATAAATAAACGAATAGATTAAGTTTGGTGAGTACTGGGATATAGAAACTTTAATGTATCTCTGCACAAAATGCTAATCAATAAAGAAATATGAATTAACTTTAGAATAGAATAATGTGGTTGATATCTTCTGAGTAATAGAAATTCATTAAAATTTGACAAATCAGAATTGGGTGCTGCTTTGTTTCTGTGACATCCCTGTCAAAGCTGCAGTCTCCCCTAGTCATAAGGAAACATCCCACAAACCCACACCAAGGCTCATTCTGTAACACAACTGCCATGCCATTTGCAAGAGAAACAAAGTCACAAAAATTAAGGGAACACTGAGGATTCGATCCAGGATGAAGGAAACTAGCGCCACGAGATGTGCAACTGGCCTGCCATAAAGGACACCGTGATGACAAAGGCTAAACTTGGAACAGAGTTTGCAGAGAGGGCGGTGGCTACTAGAGTCTGCAACTAACCCCCCCACCCCCACCCCGTGACGTGCTGCTATTGGCACAGTGACAATTTCAAGTTACAGGCACCCGAGAAACAGCAGGCACAACAATACTCTGATCTTCCTTGGGGGTCTCAAAAGCAGATGAAATTTCCATATGAAAAACGCCTCCATCTCCCATAAAGTCCTGCGTTTCCAAGAGAGTAGAAAGGAAGAAGCTGAGATTATCCAAGCTTCCACTCAAAAGAGCCCAAAACTACTTCCGATGATCAGCTAAAGGAAAACGCCACAGTTAAGCCAATATGTTCCTTTCTAGTTTGGGGGAACTCTTCTAGACCAACTGGAAAGGCTCTCCAGAGTTTGATTTTCTATCAACCAGATGGCATTACCTCAGCAATCTGTACCTCAGACAGAAGTACTCTGCTTTGAAATAGTTCCATCAAAAACCAGAGATTTCAAGTAAGTGCATTTAGGGCCGGGGATACAGCTCAGCAGCATATGCATGTGCCTGGCAAGCATGAAGTCCTGAGTTTGAGTCCCAGCATCAAAAAAAAAAAAAAATTAAGTGCAATTAGAATTTCACTTCAAAACATTTGCACTGCTGGATGTGATGGCAGTCAGTTGCAGAGGCTGAGGCAGGAGAATCACAGTGAGGGCAAGGTCAGCCTGAACTACATAGCAAGACCCTGTCTCAAAAACAAAAACCAAAGAATTACTACTTTATTCCACTAAATTTTAGGTTATCTTGTTATGCAGCCATGGTAACTGAGAAACTCTTCTTTAAGGAAAAACACCAGACTGCCCTGTAAGAAGATGTGCAGTAAATATCTGTGCAGTGAAGTCAACACTGCCAAGTCAGATACAATCGAGCGTGAGCTTACCACTCGGGCGGCACCATGCTCCCGTCCACATCCCAGAAAGTGTTCTTGCCGTTCATTTTGGTGGTGTACATGACCCATCGGTGACGGCCTGGTGGAAAGACATCAGGAAGCGAAAGTGTCCATGTATAACAGCAAGCAGTCCTCTCTTAGGAATGTTACAAGCTCCCCCCAGAGCAGCGATAAGAGGACTAAGCACCCTAGGTCTAGCGGTGAAGGGGAGCTTCACCCACAGCCTGTGTCACCCCAGCAGGTGCCTGACCTGGGCCTGCGGGGTGCACTGCAGTGGGCAGGCTCAGGCCCCTCTCTTAGGGTTGAGTTGAGCCCACAGAAAAATGTGTTCCCAGCTGTTTAGTGTTCAGGTCTGGAAATGCTCCTCCTGAAATGAGGCAGGCATATATTCAGAGGACCCTACTTGAATTCTGTGTTTTCACAGAAATATATTAAAAGAACCACTTCTCACCCTTTTGGATGTCTATGACTTTTGCATAATAAGCAACCTTATAAAGGTAGGCTAACTAAATTGGGTCATCATCAAAATATGACAGCTGCATTTTTTCACAAAAATTTTTGGAATTGTTGGAGACCTCACCACTATTTACACAACTTTTTTTTTCTTTTCTCTTCTCTTTTTTCTTTTCTTTTCTTTTTCTTTCTTTCTTTTTTTAGAGAGACGAGGTCTTGCCATGTATGTAGTTTAGACTGGTCTTAAACTCACTAGGTAGCCCAGGCTGACATCGAACCTGTGGTGACTCTCCTGCCTCAGCCTCTTGTATGGTGGGATTACAGACATGTGCCATCATGCCTGGCACAAAACTATTTCTACTGAATTCTTAAATTGCGTAAAGACCTAGATTTCAATCTGGGCTTTGTCACTTGATATTACACTAACTTCACTGGATAGTAGGCAAATTTGTTTTTTGGATACCAAAGAATAAACTCACGACCTCACACTTGCCAGGCAGGTACTTATGCCACTGAGCTAAATCCCCAGTTCCTAGCCTCAGCTCCTGCATCTATTAAAAATGTATGATGCCACGCAGTGCTGCACAAGTAAATTCCTGTTACTGGAGAGACTGAGGCAGGATGGCTGCAAATTCAAGCCTAACCTTTGATGTCAGCCTAACTCTGCCTCGAAATAAACCCCTAAATTTTGCAGCTGACCTCTGATGTTTGATTCTTCTGCTATTTCTTTTTAAAATTATTTTTAAATTCCTTTGTTTTTAGACAGGGTCTCACTATATGTGGTCTGAACCCACAATATAGCCCAGGCTGGCCTCCAACTCACAGTGATCCTCCTGCCTCAGCCTTCTGTGTGCTAGAGATTACAGGTATGTGCCTCCGTGCCCAGCTGAATTCTTCTGCCTTAGAGACTTAGTGAGTCTCTGTCTCAAAAAAAAAAAAAAAATGCTGAAGGTACAGCTCAGTGTGAAGGCCCAGATTCAACCCCTAGTACCTTGTGCATATGTACACACATGCACACACACATGCACGTGTACATACATACATAGATAACTAGAGCACACGGTAATGCCCCAAGCCCCATGCAATCCAAGCACATTGGTGGGGGTGGGGGTGAGGCAAGAGTACTAGTTGAAACTAAATGAGAGACCTTGTCTCAAAAAACAAACGAAAAAGGATAATTCAAAATAAACTGTAATCCAACTACAATCCAATGAGGATGGGGCAAGCAGACAGAGGCGGCCTTGGATAGGGGGTCACAAATCAGGCCATGACAGTGGAATTTGGTTATCATAGTAGAGCTGGGCCTTAGTGATTTTACACTTGAGAGATATTAAACCAAAATATTCAAAGTCCATACTCAGACTAGGCAAATCAACTTCCAGGAATTTCTACTTAAAATATTAAAAAACAGGTGGAGATGTAACTCAATGTGAAGGCTCTGGGCTAAATCCCCAGTACTGCATAATGAATAACAAAACAAAACAAAAAATCAAAGGCAACTTAAATGTCCCTCAATGGTCAACAGTTTGAAAAAATTCCAGTTCACTCAACAAAAGAATATTGTGTTGCTGTTTTGAAAAAATGCTACGAAGCTGAGTGTGGTGGTGCACACCTACAAACCCATTACGCAGGAGGCTGAGGTAGAAAACTCACAAGTTCAAGACCAACCTGTACAAATTAGAAACTTATGAAGACTCTATCTCAAAAAATTAAAAAGACTGGGTATATAAGTCAGTTTTTTTTCCATAGGTGAAGACTACTTGTTATTCTTTGATACTGTTCATCTGAATTAAGAATCTTTTTCAAAGAATCATTTTATTATCATAAAATAATAAATTCTCATGGTAGAAAATTCAAGAAGGTAATACTATAATACTGTTTATTGAGCACTTACTACGTACCAAACACTAGATGAATCGTTCTGAACAGCTGACATTGAGCATTGTCTGGAGACATTTTTGGTCTTCACACTTGCAGGCATGCTACTGATCACTACACATGTTGTACAAGACAGCCCCTCACAACAAAGAACTATCTCAACCATAGTGTTAGTGTGAGGCAGAGATGCCCTACGTTTGGATAAACTTCTCCTAAGTATGTGCATTCTGCTCTTCCCCAGCAGTGCTAGGAATTAAACTCACCCTTGGGCATGCTAAGCAAGTGCTCTACCACTGAGCTGTATCCCAACCACAGTCCAGTTATCCTCACCAAAAGTATTGCACTCACCAAAAAATTGCTTGTTGTCTTCATAGTATTTGTTGCCATATTTGTCTTCTCCCACTAATGTGCCAACCCTCACATCATTTGTCCTGTAAACGTCCAAAAGAAAATAGACGTGTCAGAATCACTCGTTCAAAACACAAACGGATGGGGGTGAGAGGGGCGGGGGATACAGTTTAGCGGCACAGCACCTGCCTAAGTGTTAGGTTGAGTTTGATTCCCCGTACCAAATTAAAAAAAAAAAAAAACAAAAAAAAAAAAAAACAAAGAAGAAGAAAACAGGGTGAGAATACCAACTTTCCAAGATAAATGCTGTGTAACAATCAGAAAAATGAGACAATGACCAGAGCTTGTCCCCAGCTGTAAGGGCACTATGGCCATCACCTCCAAGCAAGGGCACTCATATGTGAGATCAGCTTTGATCAACTCTGGAAATCCTTTGTATCATCCCACTACCTAGCAGCACGCATAACGAATGGGCAAAAATAAACTGATCCAACTGATGTGCTGAAACTGCACTATAAATATAAATGCGATCTCTAACATCACAAGACTACTTTGATCTCCTAGTATGCGGGTGCTAACCCGCACGGGAAGTCAGGAAGTTAAAAGGACTTCATGACTTCCCAGTGACACCGCGTCCCGGCTCCGCGCCTGCACTCTGGCTTCGGACTCGTTTTGCGCGGCTGCAGCTGCTGTCCGGCTCAGGACCCGCTCAGAGCCCTGCTATCGCCGCCCTCAGCGCCTGGCTGTGCAGGAAGCGAACAGAAGGACAGACAGGGAAACTTTCCCGAGATCCCCACGCCCCGCTCGCCTGGTGTCACAGCTCTGTGTCTGGAGATGGCTCAGTGCTGGGTTGAGGTCGCCGAGCGGAGACCTCCACGGGGAGGGCAACGCTGAGCCTGGACCCCCGGTGTCCTTGATAAGAACCGTGGAGTCCTCAAGGTGAACCAAACCCGGACCCCTTCCCAACAATAAGAGGCGCTGGGCTAGCCGCAGAGACCAAGAGCATAGCTTTAAACGCCTACCTGAAGAAAACTCGTAGATAGCCAAGGAGGCCACCGTGGCCAGTGATCTGCTGCACCCCGCGCTTCAAGACCTGCAGCAACTCCATCTTGTCTCACAGGCCCCGCCTCCCGGTGCGCCAGGCAAAACCCACCGCACGGAAGCGGCGGCTCAGCAGCAAGGCGCCGACGCGAAGAAAGTTCCTAGCAGCGTGTAGTTAGCTCTGCGCGTGCGCAGAAATGAAGCTCCCCAACCTGCTGCTGCTCCTGTTTGCTGGCTCCAAAGCACGCGCCGTTGGTCAACCCAGGGAGCAAACCCGCTGTAGACTTAAGTTTTCAGAGGTTACAGGGATAAGGGTAAGGCTTATCCAGACTTCTCTTTTGAAAAATCAGTGTTTTCATTTTTAAATGATTGGTTTGTCAGGCGGGGTAGTGCACATCTGTAATCCCAGGACTTCGGAAGCTGAAGCAGGACTGCTGTGAGTTCGAGGCCAGCCTGCATTACATAGTGAGACCCTGTTTCAAAAATCCAAACAAAACAAACAAAACCTCTTAACAAAACTAAACCAGTCTGGGCATCTTGGTGACAGACTGTCTCAAAAACTCAAAAAGGGCTGGGGATGTAGCTCACCAACACCCGTTCAGTTACCCGTACTATAGACACGCACACACACATGCACACGTTCACACACACGCAATGAATAAGTAAAAGCTGATCCTTGGACTGTCATCAGAAGCGGCACACAGTCACTTCCTTTTTCTCTCATACTTTCAGACTCCAACCTTATTTCCCTAAAACTTCAAGATTTATAACATAGACATTTTTCTCTAACTACAGGTTTTCCTAATTGTTAATTAAAACACTGATACTCAAAATTATTTCTAGAAAGACGAAGTAATATGCCTGCATCCGGAAAATACTTCAATTTTATGTTGGTAAATTTTCAACTCCAAAGAAATTTCCACAACAAGCATCAAATTTTCTTGTAGACTCATCAATTAATTGCTCAGAATCATGTCATATTTGAATAAATAATGAGCTGTGACTGAGATGCACTTTTGGTTTTCGGTTCCACTTGAAATATTCCAATGTGTATCTAAGAAGTCTTTCAAAAACATAGTATCATTCGCTCACCGGAAAAAGTAACATCTTAACATCATTAAATATCCAGTTGACAACCAGGATTACCTGACACAGCAAGTATTTTCTGTCATTCCATAATTACTTTTTTCTTCTGTTGACTATTTTGCTTTTGTTGCTTGTGCCTTTGGGGTCATACCCAAGAAAATACTGTTAAACTCTACATAATGGCTTCCCATTTGTCTTCGGGTTTGATGGTTTTACGTCTTGTATTTCAGGTGTTTCATCCATTCAGAGATATTTCCGTAGAAGAATTAAAGGTCCACTTCATTCTCTTGCATATGCATATCCAGTTTCCCCAAGACACACTTTGCCCTGGCTTACTTTTTAGATACTGGGTCTCACTATATCATCCAGCCTGGCTACAACTCCTAGACCCAAAGAAGCCTCAGCCTCAGCCTCCCAGGTAGCTCTTGCAGGTGTGGGCCACCATGACTGGCCCCGAGAATTCTTGAAGAGGCTGTGCTGTCTCTGAGATTTGCCTTGGCATCCTTGTTGCAAGCAGATCATCTTTCCAGGTTCTTTGGTGTTTCTGTGGTCTCTATTCTGTTCCATGTCGTCTCATGCCAGGATGACACTATTCTGGTTATTGGAACTATGTGTTTTGAAGCCAGGAAGTGAAGTCTTAAGCCTTTTCTTTCTTGAGAATGTTTTTGCCACTTAATCCTTAGAATTCTATATGAATTTTAGGACTTAAAAGATTAGTAAAGGCCACTGAAGTTTTGATGGGGATTTCACTGAACCTGTAGAATGCTTTTGTTAGTACATTTTACCAGTATTAAATATTTCAACTTGGGGCTGGGGATTTAGCTCAGCGGCATAAGCGCCTGCCTTGCAAGCAGGCAGTCGTGAGTTCGATCCCCGGTGCCGATAAAAAGGAAAAAGACCAAAAAAAATTTCAACTCTTGAACATGAATGGCTTTCCACTTGTCTCATTTAATTTCTTCCAGCAAGCTATGTGGTTTTCAGTGTACAAGTCTTTTACCTCCTTGGTTAAACTAAATCCTAATTTTATTTTTTGTGGTTACTGTAAATGTGACTGTTTTAATTTCCTTTTTGTCATTGTCAGTGTGCAGAATACATCTGGTCTTTGTGTTGCTTTTGTATTCTGTAACTTTCCTACATTTAATTTTAACCATTTTGGGGGTTCTTACATGAGACACAGTCTTGCTGTGTTTCAGCCTCACCTTGAATTTACTATGTAGCCCAGGCTGTCCGCAAACACACAGTGATCCTCCTGCCTCAGCCACGAGAATGCCAGGATCACAGGTGTGTGCCACCACACCGTTTTTCTCTTCCTTCTAGAACTGCACAGACCTTTCTTTTCTTTGATGAATGCAAGAGACTGATGACTTCTACTGCCAGGAAGAATGGTAAAGTGGCTTCTCCTGGTTTTACCAACCCTTGTTGGTAAAGTCAGAACCAGGAAGTCAGCACCAGATCGTGCAGACGCAACGCTGAGGGACTCCATACTGTGCTGGCTTCAACCCTACCTGAGGTCAGAGCAATGGGCGTGGCTTTCCAGCAAGGGGGGGGGGAGCCTTTCCCAAGGCGCCTTGCCAGCAGCAGACAGCATATGTGCTGGCTGAGCCCCACAGCGCCATCTCTACCAACCCATGCATATTGTAGATTCTTGAGCTAAACAGATGTTAAACCACGTGGAGTGCGAAAGCAGTAGGTAACTACACACCATCAATACTCTAAGCCCCTCACATATCCCTCTGTTTTCATCAAACAGCATCTAAACCAAGTATCACTAATTCTTGCTTTTTAACGATTAATGGCACCCTGAACAACACCTGCACTGCATTTGTTTAACAAATCTGTTAGGTTATACTCTTGTGTACATCTAGGCTTGCTGTTTTCGTGCATTATATTTTGTGAACTCACCGATGTTGACAATTTACTCCTGTGTTTGGTTCTGGACAGCATGACACTGTTCTCTGCTCGTACAGTGCTGACGTGCACTTTCTGCCTCAGTGCTGGAGATGCAACCCAGGGACTTGCACACTGGGCAGAAGCCCCAGCACTGAGCTGCGCCCTCAGCCCTGTGACGTGGAAGAGCTCAGCACTGAACAACAAGACACTGAAATGAATATAGTGGTAGAATGCATAACTTTGTAACACAAGTAACATTTTAATATAGCTTAACAGTTCCATATATAACTACAAATTTAATCAGGAAAAAATACCTGAAACATCGTAATTAGTCATTGGTACATGAATTAGGAAATTTTCTGAATCCTTGGCTTACTACCATGGGTTTATAAAGGTATAATTCTTTTCCATTTGAGTGTTATATACTAAGTGTGTAGCTTTAAAGTTGTTGACAAAAATTGTGATTTAAATTGGGAAAGAAGTTTTACTTAGTAAGTTGTTAAGAGATTAAGTTGATACTTTTAAAAAGTTGATACTTTAAAAAAATGACTATAAAATAGTCATCAGTAAAATCCACACTCCCAAAAATTTCAGCTTCTCTATTGTAAAAATCTTTATAAAAAATGTACTTAGTACAGCAAATTCTCCATATTTGTGTTTTGAAAATTGGTAAGTCATACCAAAAGAACTCACTGTGAAATCAGAGCAACAAACTATCTAACAGTAACAGGTTTGCTTATAACATTGCAGGGGGAGACTCAAAAGTGTAAAATGCTTTTGTAGGTGTGGTGGAGCACAACTGTTAATTCCAGCACTTGAGAGGCTGAGGCAGGAGGAATGCCACGAATTTGTGAGCTAGGCTGCACAGTGAGCTCAAGGTCAGTCTGAACTACAAAGCAAGGTCCTGTCTCAAAATGAAAAAGCAAAAAAAAAAACAAAAACAAAAACAAAAAATGCTTTTGTTGTGGGATAACATGGCTTCAAGCTGACCTTTCAACACTACTGCTTTGTAATGAAAGAATCAGTACATGTTCCTTTAAAGATTATCGAATGTTTTAAAATCACTGTTTAATCACAGACTTTTTTGAAAACATGGACTGGCTATGACAAGTCATTATTGAACAACCTGGACCAGCTCTTCTAACATTCTGAAAGAAATCCCCCAAACCCCAGGGCAGTCAGTAAGCTGTAACACACAGGTATTGGAAGAAGGGAAATTCAAGTGCTTCCCTTGGAATATGTAAAAGCAACAATTTTAATATTCATTTTGAAAAGGTGAAATATTGGGGCTTTAGATTCCACTATATTTAATATATACCAATAAACAAAGAAATAATAACCCCATCTTATTCTCAAAATCAATTTCTTGCCACCTAAAAAGTGCTTATAACTAATAAAACACAATATTTAAAGTCATGAATGGCCTATGTCTCATTGCCAGCAATGAGTAGTGTATGCTAAAGGAGATTATGAATTTACAAAGACAAAAAATATATATTTGACTATTATTTTCTACAGTTCTAATATTATCATACCATTGAGCATAAAATAATCTTTAACATGGCAATTAAAACAGATTACATTATGGAAGATCAAAATACAAATAAGGAATTTCTCCTTAGGGATAATGGCCAGTAAGTATATTAGTTCACAATAAAGTTAAATATGAATAGAACACAATTTAGGGGGAAAAGACTAATTTATTTGTTTTATAATACAAAACAGAGACAGAAAGGGAAATCTAATTCCTGCTGACTGTCCAGTCACTTCAAAAGTTCTTTTTAAGGAAGCTGAAGTAAAAATACCTTGGATTTTGGTAACTTTTTAAAGTCAAAATTTCCAGACACCCTGGAAGAGATGAGTTCAATTTGGTATCCTTTTGTGTTCCAGGAAGGAACAATAAATTTACACTAGGTGATCACAGCTTTCAAATGCTGTGGCCAATTATCTGCGAGTTATAGTCCGCGGGCTCCATCTTTAGAATGTGCGGGATGACGCTGTCGATCCGTACGTTCCCAATGAGGCCTTTGAAGAACAGCTCTTCCGTGATGGTGGCGTTCATCAGTCGCAGGGCTGGCAGCCGGAGCAGCAGCCTGGACAACCTGAAAGAAAGGGAGGGCGGAGAAACAAGGCTGTCAACCAGTTCAAGAGTCCAAAAACACCAGTGAGCCCTGCTTCTTTATTCCCTGGGGTCTAATTTAATACAGATGTAATTCTCAACAGCTAAGACCAAACTTCAGACACTCATGCCCGAGGCTGTGTGACAACTGGCCACACAAAGCCAGCTACCGATTCCATGGGGAAGCCTCACTCTCAGGTGTGAAGCTGCGCTGCCTCACGTGGCTGTGAGGACCATAAAGTGGAGCCGCTACACCACGGGGAGCTTACACATTTAAAACAGGCTCCCCGACTCGTTTCTGATCCTAAGAAGAGCAGGATACACACATTCAATTAGTACCTCAGTTTTACCGTATAAAGCAGTACTGGAGTGGTACCACAGGCAGGAGTAACCCTACTGGGAAGAGTGCGGAACATGGAACCGAGCCCACTGGCTTCAAACCCTGCCCCACCTGCCCCACGCTTTGTGAAGTGTGCCGCCACTCATTCCCTGTGTCCCCCACCGTGTGTGGTGAGGAGGGAGAGGATCCCTGCCAGCTTCTAGGCCACCTAGCAAGGTTCTTAAGGGCGGGGCCTCGGCTTATCCTAAAGCTCACCTTAGGTTGAAAACTGCTCTCTAAGGATAATGATTTTAAATAGGCGGGAACTTAAAAGCTGAGAGTTTTGATCTATCAAAGCATCTGCAAGGAAGAGTTGCATGCTCAAAAGGAGGCAAATTATAAATACTACATCGATTTGCATAATAACACAAGCAGCTTTCTCCCTAGGGCCAATTACTCAATATAAGCAACTTGTAAAATTTTAAGAAACTGAACCACCACCAGGCTACCTCTGTCAAAAAATCTTGTGGTCCATTTATCTTTCTCTTTTCCTAACGTCTTGCACGTTGACCCTTAAGACCACACGGCCGAGAGCTGATCATCGGCCTCCTCTACACCAATCCCTCAGTTCCTGTTTGTTCCCACCAGTGGAGCAGAACCTGCAGGCAGCAGGGCAGGAACATGGCTGCAGAACCCAAAGCTGATGTTCTGGGTGGAACTGGCTTATAACTCTACATTACTTATTACATACACTAAAAAAAAAAAAAAAAAAAACACTATTACAGGTGGGGTTTATTTTTTACTAGTTTGAAGCATGCTAAACTAATGTTTTATTTATTGCATACGTACTTGCTCTTACTATATAACAAGCATGGTTCTAAGCACTTTACACATATTAACTGATTTTTAAATTTTATTTTTTTTTTGACAAAGTCCTTATTATGTTGTTCACACTAACTTTGAACTTGCTAATACAGCCGAGGCTGACCTAGAACTCAAGCCCTGCCTCAGCCCCCTAAGTGCAGAAATTACCAATGTACATATTAACGATCTAACCCTCACATTCCAGTTGTCCCCCGCTCTTGATGGTGGGAAATAAGCTTCCAGATCCATAGTGAATGCCTGAAGCCATGGATCCTCCTAAACTCCCATATTCTGTGTTGCCCTATATGCACACACTTATAAGGCATAATGTTTATAACCGAGCCACAGAAGAGACTGGCATGGAAACGCTAAACACAGAGGTGACACACTCATGGGTGGAGGAGAAGGGGACAGCACAGGGCTTCACGGTGCTGCCCAGACACCCATAATTCCTAGAATTCTCCACTTACTATTTTTGGACCAAGTCTGGCTGAAGGTAACCATGGACAAGGGGCCTACCGTCACTCCTATCATTTCCACTTTACAGTGAAGGGAATTGAAGCTAAACAACTTGCCCGAGACTATACAGTTAGTGAGTCAGGAGTCAAATCCACATTCTCTGGCTTGGATAGCTCTGCGCTTTTAACCACTCTGCTCTTGCTTTGTCCTTTTTTCAAAGCTAGGTGGTGACACTGGCAAGAAATAAACTGAAGGGGCTGGAGATTTAGCTCAGCGGCAAGAAGTTCGATCCCCGGTACCGATTAAAAAAAAAAGAAACTGAAGAATCATAAAATGTTTTAAGTTATAGAACAGTACATTATTATCTGATTCATTCTTTCCCCTCTTTACTAATTAATCCAACTCCAGCCCGACCCTCGAGTGAAAGCTGCAGGACCTGCACTCTTGTGGGGAGTGAGGGATGGACAGACTTGGTGGTGCTGAGCAGCCAGCCTAGGGCCTCGCACACGCCAGGTGAGTGCTGCACCTGGGTTACAGCCTCAGCCACACCATTTTCAACAGCACCAGCTCTCCAAAGGCCAAGCTTGACTAAAACATTTAACTCCTCTGAGAATGGAAAGAGAGTGAAAGACTTGATTCACAAAAAATTTTTTAAACCAATTTAACTGACACAGTTTAACTTCTAAATACCTGTAGGTGTCGTCTGGATATGTTCTGGTTATGTAATCTTGGAATTCCACGTAAGCCTTTTCCTGAAATTTTTCAATCTGTTCCATATTTTCAAGGCCTGGATGATCTGAAACATTAAAGCACATACTGTTACCCTAGTTTTGAATGCTCATTTAATGACATGGAAAGTGGACATGAGAAAATGGGAGAAACAGTTCTGTTAAAAAGCTCCTGCCTGGTCTAAAAAGCACTGGCATGCCTGGAATGCCAGTGCCGAGGCAGGAGGATCGCCACAGGTTCAAGTCCAGTCTGAACTATGAAGAGAGAACCTAGCTGAAAAATCAACACTTCCCCCACCCTCAAGGAAGCTTTTAGATGGGTATAGTGGCAACACCTGTAATGTCAGCATTCTGGAAGGTTGAGGCAGAAAGATCTTGAGTTCAAGCCCAACCTGAGCAATTTAGCAAGATTCTATCTCAAAATTAGGAAATAAAATGTGTAGTTCTATCATTTCACAAATGTTAATTAAGCTACCTACTATATGTCAAGATCTGTACTTCAAAAACTTGGAATTACTTTATCTCACACACATTCTAAATCCAATTAAAAAAATAAGACTCAAGGTATTACAAAGTGGTTTTCTCTCCATTCCAAAAGTGGTAGAATTTTGATAACTTTTTATACTAATTTTTGGCAGTACTGGGAACTGAACTCAAGCCCTCTGATCAAACTACATTCCCCGGCCTGTTTTAATGTTTTATTTTGTGACAGTCTCACTACGTCACTAAATTGTATGAGCTGGGCTTGAAGGTGTAATCTTGCTGTCTCAGACCCCCCAGTGTTGAGATTACAGGTGAGTACCACTGTGCCTGGTAAAAAAAAAGTCCCCCCTCCTACTTTCCTCTTTCTTTCCCTTTCTCCCATCCCCCCCCCCCTTTGTTTTTAATGGTACTAGGCATTAAACCTTGAGCCTTCAGGAGGAGCTACATTCCCAGCTATTATGTGAAACAGGCTCTCACTAAATTGCTCAGGCTGGCCTCAAATGGACAGGGTGCTGCAATCCCAGACACTATTGCCTGACATCATGGAAGTATTTACTGTTTTCAGTATTTCTTCTTCTGAGATAAGGTCTCACTGTCTAGCTCACTTTGGCTGTGAACTAACTATGTAATTAATCCATGCTGGCCTTGAACTTGTGGTACTCATTCTGCCTCAGTGTCCCCAATGGTACGATTACAGGTGTGCACCACTAAGCCCGGCCTTAGAGATTCCTTTGATACCAGGAATCAAGCTCAGGGCGTTGTGCCTACTAGGCAGACATTGTGCCGCTGAGCTACATCCCTAGCCCCATAGAAGTATTTTCAATCTTCTATGATTAAAAACAGAACATTTGAAAATGGTAATCTATACCATACTTTTACAAGGAAAATACACTGCTATAGTTAAATAAAAACATATTCCTGAAACTAGTGAACTTGAATATCGTGACCTTTACCAAAAAATCACAACACAAAAATAAAAATTTATATAAGCATTTCAGTGTCACTATAACATTTCAGAACAGTAGGAGTATTAGGAGTTTATAATCCCTATGCCTAATGTTTCAATTCTCATCTAAGGAAAATGAAGCCACAAACTGCTTGTGATGAAATGGAGACTCTGGACACCACCTGCAACCCCAGCTACCAGGGAGGCTGAGGCAGGGCTGCTGGGTGTGAGGCCAGCCTGGCTACCTGGTGAGAACTTGTTTTAAAGTTTAAAAGGTAGGGGATGGCTTCCTAGGTTCAAGCCCCAGTACTGGAATGGTAGAGACCTTGGGAGCATATGCAAAACCAAGCAGCATAAACAGCTTAAAGGATGAGAGAAGAGACCTGTGTTAACAACTCATGGGGACACAGAGGAACCAGCACAGGGGAGCTTTAACTGTCTCACTGGCATCTGAGGACAAGCAGTTGAAATCACACAGAACCTAAGAGAATGCTGCATGTCTCTGGTTCAGAGCGTGATCATGGAGCCTTTACTTTTCTCACTATCTGTGAAAACCAGAGTGGCAGGAATGCAACAAACTGTTTTTCTATTTATGGAGGCTCTACTAAGCTGCTGAAGAACTGAACTCCGCAGCGCAGCTATAATGCTCTTATTCTGGCACTTGATAAAAACCACACCTAACTCTGAAACACTGAAGTGACAATGGAAATACAAGTCTACAATGTTATTTCACTGATTTTTAGGCCTTTTTCATACAAAGATGTTGTCATTCTTAATCTAAAGCACATAACTTGATGACTTCTAGCATATATACAGAGTTGTACAACTACCACCACCAAACTCACTTTAGAATATTTCTATCAGTTGGAGGAACCCTGTCCCGACCAGGGACACCCCATGGCTCTTCCCCTGAGATCCTAGCAAGCACTCGTCCACTCTCTGGGTCTCTCGGCCACTGCTTCATTTCATATGAATGGAATCAATCGTGCTCCTCTGTGACTGTCTCCTTTCACTTGGCATAATGTTTCTAAGCTCTGTCATCTTATGGCCTCGACCCCAGCTGAACGGTTTCCCACAGTAGGTACATTATTACATCTCTACTCACTTGTCAAGACTGTTTAGGTTGTTTCCATATTTTGGCTAACATGAATTACACTACCCCGAACATCCAGGATCATTTTGTGTAGACACCCACTTTCAATTCTCTTGGGCTGATGGGAACAGGACTGCTGGGACATGTGGTAACTTTACAAGCTGAAGAACTACTAAACTCTTCCCCAGAACAAACACACCACTTTGTTGTTGTTTCTGAGGGACAGGATTTCATTATGTAAGTCAGGCTGGCCTTGAACTCTTGGCTGTCCTGCCTCAGCCTTTTGGAGGCTGGGATTACAGGAGTCCACCACCACGCCCAGTTCAAATGTACCAATATTCCTACCAGGAATGGATGAGAATCCTGATTTCTCTAAATACTTAACACTGTGCTTCAATTAAGAAATAAATGTATATGTATATACTGCCAGGTGTAGTGGTCTCATACCCGACAGCCCACCCTACGTGTGGATTTTTATTTTCATTTTATTTCCCTTTTTACTCAGCCCAAATTTGCACTACAGAGTTCATTTTCCCTTGCCCTTCTCATTAAATGTGAAATTTTGCCACCATTAAAAGAAGGAGGAAGAGGAGGAGGAGGAGGAGGAAGAAGAGGAGGAAGAGGAGGAAGAGGAGGAGGAAGAAAAGTAGTAGTAGTAGCAGCAGCAGCAGCAGCAGCAGCAACAGTCATAGCAGTAAATATCTGTACCTGGACTGAAGAGCACTATCGCCTTCAGGTAAGCATATTCGTACCCGTCAATGCACAGCTTAACCATGCTGTTACAGAACTCCTGCAGCTTGAAGATGTGCTCCATCAACAGTTTTCTCCTTTCCGGTGACATTTTATCTTGAATTAAAAAACAAACAAATGATTTTAGTTTTCATCTAAAGTGTGTGACTATTTTCATCCAATATATTTTCTTCTCACTAGTTTTCAACGTTGAATTTATTCAATTTATAAATGCTTAGAATTCAGAATCTCTTCAGTTACAGTTGAAACTAATAATCTTTAGATATTCATTCAACAAAAAGTCAGTACAGAAAACTGTAAAGGTAATATTTCCTTTCAAGGTATGCCTTTGAGAAGATAAAATATAAGACAACCATCTGAAAAACTGACCAACCAATGTACAAATGACTCAAATTCTGGTAAAAGAATTTATTTCTTTAATAAATTAACTTTATTTCTTTAATAAACTTTAAATAAGTTTAAAGTTATATTGCTTGGAAATAAATCTTCACTTTTAAAAATGATACCACTATAACCAAAACAAGTGTTTAGCAAAACAAAAAACTCAAAAAACAAAGCATTGCCAGATCAAAGAAAAACTGAGGTGGGGCTGAGTGGTGCAGGGCTGTATCCCAGTACTCAGGAGGCCGAGGCACAGGACTGCTGGGACTTCAAGGCCTGCCTGAGCCTGGATTGCCCAGTGAAACACCATGTCAAAAAGAACAAACAACAACAAAGAAAGTATAGCTGAGAAGAAAGTTCTGCAGACATATTCTTGTTTGCAGTGGTGAGACAAGTAAAAAGACCTCTATTAACCATTAGTCAACTACAGCTTTCCTGAAATTGGGCTACAAAACAACTTGTAAGAAGATGAAAAATGCATTAGGACTGTAAGTTCATAAATGAGGAATATCAGGGGAGTGTGGTGCCACCCTTCACTAGATCTTCTAATTTAAGTCTCTGCTCCTAAATATAAGCAGCAGCAGATGATTTAAAAATAATGAAAACAGCCAGGCTTGGAAGCTATGCTTGCAACACCAGCTACCTTAGGATCGTAAACTCAAGGCCAGCCTGGGTGACTACAAAGGTCCTATCTCCAAACAAAAAATTTTAAAAAAAAGTTGGAGATGTAGTTCAATGGCAAAGTGCCTCTGGGATCTACTCTCGGGTACTGTGAAAACTAAACAAACAAAAATACCCCCGAAGAAATGCAGTGTGTTAAGGAACTAAAAAGTAGTCCATAGTTATAAAATACTCCTGAGCTCAAAAGACAGGAAAAGGTAAGCTCTTCTAAACCAGTGACCGCCTGTTTCCTTAAATGACAGAGCTGTCATCATTGCGGCTTCCAGGAAAGGAAAAAGACCGAAGACTGTTGATGACCATGGTTCTGTTTAGCCAAGAGACAACACAGCCTGGATTTCCTGGGATGCGAAGGGCTGTAATAAAGAAAGCAGCTGCACAGGTGGCGAGAAGCACACATCTACAATATCTCATCATCTCTGTGTAAGGTCGCCTTGGATTCTCAGTTCCTGTACCAAAGTACCTCAACAGAGATCACCCAAGACAGGCTCTGGCCAGGCCCGTCCCTGCTCAAGGGCGCAGTGGTGTCTCCCTGCAATGCAGTGGGACTGGGGGGTGAGGCTGTTAACAGGACTCATGGCTTTCTGGTGACACTCGGTTCACCTTCTCGGGAGAGCAGCTGTTACACAAGCAAGCCTGGCTTTCTCAGTATTCCTGCTCCTTTCTCCTCCACTCTCTTCTGCAGGTACTTTGCCACTGGCGGGCCCTAATCAGAGGCTGAGCAGGTCCCAGTGCCAGACCATTCTACTTCCTGAACCATGAGCCAAAGAAAATTCTTTCATTAGCAACAACCCAGTGCCAGGTGTTCTGTTTTAGCAAGAGAAAACTAAGCCTGCCAGACTCAAATATACTACTTCCAATTTTGTTGCATATTCACTCAAAAATATTTTTTGGGTTATTCACAGATTTATCAAAATATAAAAATTGAAGTAAAACAGAGCATTGGTACATAAACAAAATCATAAGGACATGTAATTGATCAGAACATTTTATAAAGCAGAGACCTCCTCCTACACCCTGGAAGACCGGTAAGGAGTTACTTTTTACCTTGTTGCAGGCTGCTGTGGAGACAGTTGACAAAGGTTGCTAATATGGTTGCTACATTCATCACTTGCCAGCACTGGGCAAGGCCAAGAGTAAAGAGTTCGTTCCAGTAAGCTTTCACCAATGATATGCTGTTTTCTTGCCTATTAAAAATAAACACATAGCATAAACGAGGAGTGAGGTAAACTTTGTAACTGATCTATGCACTTAAAAGTACAGTATTACTGAAGTAAAAGTACTCTAGGAAGACTAAATGGGCATGGACTCAATCAATTCTGTTTGGTACAGCTGCCAGCAATTGATGAGGAGGGCTCATGAACCTAAATACTAACCAGTTCTTTTGTGGGGTGTGGGGGTGGGTGGGAGTGGGGGTGTAATCAAGGTTGAACTCGGAAACCTTGTGCTTGCCAGGCAGGTGCTTGTGTCACTGAACTAAATTCCTTGCAAAGTACTAGGGTTTTTTTGTTTTGAAAAACTTTTTGTAACGTTCTTTTGCTCTATTTTTTTTTTTTTAAAGAAAAGAACTATTAGGATTATTTGGCAGTAGGTAAGCAATCAATATAGTGGGAGAAATGGTTCATTCTATAATCAGGCCAAAAGCTCTTTCCTGAACTGCTGGATAATAAAAATCCAGCAGTTTAAGAAAACAGAATAACAGGCTTCCCAGCTCTCATGTTGCATAACTATATAAGATGAAGACACTAAATAAGCTTTACTTTGCTTAACATTACTGAGGTGTATCTGGAATCCAAAAAGTAGACCTTTTGTTTGCTTTATTTATATACTTATTACTTTTGGTATTGGGGGTCAAACCCTAACCCTCGCATTTGCCAGGCAGGTGCCTGTGCTGCTGAGCTAAACCCCCAGACTTTGTTTGCTTCATTGAGACAGGGTCTTATTACACAGCCCAGGCTGCCCTTGAACTCACAGCAATCCTTCTGCCTCAGCCTCCCAAGAGCTGGGATTATAGGCATGTGCCATCACACTGGGCTGCAACAATTGGGCCTAAAGTAGAGAGCAGAAGTGCAGTTCCCAGAGCCTGAGGGTTTGAGCAGTGGAAGACGAAGACAGAGCATTTAATGGGCACCAGGGTGCAGCTGGAGAGGCGAAACTGCTTGTGTTCTGCAACAGAGCAGGGTATTCAATGGACAATCATTATTTCAAAGCAGCTAGTAGAAAGAGTTCTGGTAAGCTCTTTCAGAGGCTTGCTCTGCGATCTGTGGAGCGTGTTTCCTTTCCTGCTTTAGTACTTTCAATAAATGTCTAATCTTTCTACCTTAAAAAAAAAAAAGGAGGTTCTGAATGTTTCTAAGACACAGAGATGATATGTATCTGAGCGCGCAGACAGGCTAACTAGCCTTCTCTCGTCATTGTACATTGTATGCACCCCAAGTATGTACAATCAGGGGCTGGGGGTTTAGCTCAACGGCATAAGCGCCTGCCTGGAAAGCAGGCAGTCGTGAGTTCAATCCCTGGTACCGATGAAAAAGACAAAAAAAAAAAAGTATGTACAATCACTATGAAGAGTATATTGAGTCGGGCGTGTGGTGCACACCTGTAATCCCAGCACTTGGGAAGCTGTGGCAGGAGACACGCTGCAAATTAGAGGTCAGCCTGGAATATTTAGTTAGAGGCCAGTCTGAACTACGTGGCAAGATGCCATCGCAAAAAAAGAAAAAAATTACCCAAACATGCAAAGCCATATGACCAACCCTCGCGGAGGCACTGGGGAAATAGCAATTAACATGAAGGATTAAGGGCTGGGGGTTTAGCTCATCGGCGTTAAGTTCCTGCTAGGCAAATTCAAGGTTATGAGTTCAATCCTTGGTACCAAAAAAAAAAAAAAAAAAAAGGAGGGACTAAGTCTGCTTATGAAAAAGAAAGAAAACTTACCAACTGTATACATGTAATTATATGTTAAGTTTCAGGTAATAAAAATTCGACATTGCTGCAAAGTGGGGGGAGATAAAAAAAACAGGGAGGTTCAGATGAAGTGATTAGAGATGGCCATTTGCAGCTCGAGGAGAGGCCAGTGAGGCAGTGACATCTGAGCCATTTGAGCAAGAAATGATGGAAAGGAATTTTAAAAAGCTCTAGGCAGGCAGCATTGAAGGAGGAAGAATACAGCAAACTTGCTAAAGGGAGAATGTGTGTGGACCAGGTGTGAAAGCGTTCTGGGTGGACTATGAAATCTTTTCCCACTGATTCAGAACACCCCTTCCCTGCTGGTTTGCCTAGGTAATAAATCTGTCCCTCCCTTCAGGGAAGCTCAGCTTCTCTCACACTGACCCTTTCCACTGCCGCTGCGGCGCTGCCTGGACATCTGTATTTTCCGTCTATCACAGGGCGTCTGAATTGATCATCTGGGATCTGCTCCCACATAGGCCAGCTCCTCATGCGAGGCAAAGCTCCTCACGCACATAATCATGTCAGGGCCTGGCCCAGCGCACAGCCTAGGGAAGGAGCTCAGCACCACCTTCCAACCTGGAGAGCCGGAGCAGGCAGAAGACGGTGCGCAGGACAGGGGCTGCTGGTCTTAGGCCAGATCTGTGCCCGTACTCAGACAACCAAGGATGACTTCTCCCCTTTCTCCAACATGCACATACTAATAAATGATACTTAAATTTTTTTTCCTCCAGCACTGCGGAATGAACCCAGGGCCTTCATACTGAACCATCCCGAACCTTTTCTGTGAAGTTTTTTTTTAATAATTTTGAGTCTCAAAACTTAGCTAAGTCACTAAAAATTGCCCACAAAAGGCTCAAACTGGCCTCCCAGAGCACTGGAAACATAGATGTGTACCACCATGACTGGCCATATTTTTCCTGCTTGTTATGCCTTTAAAATCAGCATGATCAGTGTGTTTTACAGAAATCATTCAGTAAGAACCTTTATGATATTACATTTTATTAAAGAACAGAATGACTTCATACAAAGACCAATATAACATTTCAATTTAAGAATGACAAGGTAACTTTTCTCACTTGGAATTATTCAGGTGAGATTTTAACTTCACGATGTTCTTTTTTCGTTTGAGAAATGTTACTTGCCACAAAAAACCAGGTGTTAAACTTGAAAGTAAAGCTTAAGTACAAAGAAAACCAGAATTTTTAAATCTCCATATAGAAAGTGGTTAAAAATTCAAACTCAGGTAAACAAAATAAAAGAAAAATAACAAGACACTATTTTTAATTTATCAGAAAAGAAGATAAAGTCCACAGTGAAGGTGTGAAGAAATATGCATACACATCTCTAGGTGAGACAGCCTGATGAACTTTCCATAAGACAACTGGGCAATACCTAGCAACAATACTGCCCAAAAGCAGAAATATGGTTTAGCCTAGAAATTCCCCTTGTAAGATTTTATAGAAATGAATTCAGTAGCCAAAATGTGCACTGTAGTGTTGGATATAATAACAAAGCTGGCAACAACTCAAATATCTATTGATAAGGCATAGGTAAATAGTAATAGACCCGTAAGATGGAATAGTGGGCATCCATTAGAAAAAAAATGAGGCTGCCATGGTGGTGCATGCTTGTATCCTAGCGCTCACACACTGAGTGGATCGCAAAAATCCATGCCCAGCCTGTGCAACTTAAGGAGACCTGTCTCCAAAAACAAAAACAAGGCCAAGGATTTAGCTCAATGGTGTAGGTGACTGTACAAAGTCATGAATTCGATCCCTGGTACCGGGGAAAAAAAAAAGCCAAAAAACAAAAAGCAAACTAAGATAAACTATCTTACATCTGCTGATACAAAAATTACTTCCTAAAACCTATATAAAAATATAAAAAGACAAAGAAAAAGACGTTTAGATGTGTCTTAATAGTTTAATGAATATGGCATGGAAAAAATCTAATAAAATACCAAACTGTTTAACCTGAGGTTAGTTACTCTAGAAAATGAGGTTTTACTTTGTAGTTCTACACTACAAAATGAAGAAAGACAAAAGCAAATCAGTTTTCATTTTAACTTCTATTTCTGATGCTTTACACAGTAAACAGCTAACCAAGCTAATTAAGCAGTGAACACAGGAAAAAAAAAAATAACAGAAACCAGAGTGATGGCGAGCGCGTGCCAGCACAGGGGACAGGAAGCACTGCCAGGGCTTAGGGACCAAAGCGGCAACCAAGGAATACATAAGCTATGGATCCAGAGGAAATGCTAAGACACTAACAGTAGAAATCAATTACCCAATGGCAGCTCCCTACACTCCCTACTAGACAAACAAAACCCTCACACCATGTAGAAGTAGCTATGCTGATTCCATGCTTTTTGTTGATGCAATATTTTTTTCAAAAGTTTATTACATTAGGAGAAAAGAGGAAGTCCTTTTAAAAAGAAAGATACTAACAGGATGAAGCAGCATGAAGGAAAATAACCATCATGTATTCCTTGGTGCGCGGTGCGGGGGTAAATGCACACTATGCCCTCCCACAAGGGCACAGCTCCCAAGCAGGGTTTTCTGCCCCTACTCTGCAGACAGGGAACTCAGCCTCATTTGAGTCACAGGCCCAAAGATACAAAATCAGTAGGTGAAGAAAGCCAAAATTTGAACCCATCTATCCTTTTATGATCCTTATATCATCTAGAAAGTAAAATGCTGGCTGGGGATTTAGCTCAGCAGTGTAAGCGCCTGCCTAGCAAGCATGTGGTTTTAAGTTCAATCCCCAGTGCCAAAAAAGAAACTGAAACGGTGGATGCGAGGGGCACATGTGCTCTCAGTTGCTTTCCTCTTAGGGAAACTAAGCCAATGATGATACGTATTTCTGTTGTTACCGTTGCTGGAATGGAGCCTAGACCCTTGTGCATGCTAGGCAAGTGCTCCATATTCCCGAGCCCTACGAATGACCTGTTCAGGGACAAGAAATACCAAGTTCAGGCTGCAGTTAAAGGCTGTAGTTGCCAGCTCTGTAATTATTGTAATCCCAGACTCCAACCAACTTCCAACAGAGCCCACAGGGAAGAGTGACTATCCCCTAGCCAGGAAGCTTAGGCACTTTTGCTGGTTTCCTCAACATCTGCAGGACTTACATAGCACAGGATAATCACATCCAACAGAAGTATTTAGGGTCATGGTGTTAATGGCCATCTGAACTCAAGGAATTCAAATTGTACCTCAAATTCCTTTCATCTGTTGTTTCACTATAATAATTGATAATCCATTATAAAAAAAAAAATCGCCAGTTTGCTTTTTTGACCAGGTATACTAGACAAACTTAGTTAACTATACTTCATGCTTTTAAAGTAGCAAAAATGCTAACATGTAAAATTTCACATTGTATTTTACTTTTCCTTAAAAAAATCAGACATGGTGGCACACGCCTGTAATCCTAGCATTTGGGAGGCTAAGGCAGGAAGACTCCTCTAAGAGTTCAAGGCCAGCCTGGGCTACCCAGTGAGTTCAAGACCAGCCTGAACTATATATTAATAAGACCCTGTCTCAACCAAAACAAAACAGAACACACCTCTCAAAAAAAAAAAAAGAAAGAAAGAGAAGAAAACTGGAGAAATTTTTAAAGTTGAATGTTATTTTGATTGAAAAAAGAATGCGTGTTTGAAAGATTAACCACTGTGAATCAGACTTGTAGTCTATGGAACTGCATATTCAGAATGTGACTTAATGTGACTAGTGACCACATCATAACATTAAATGTCTTCAACATCATGATTCAGATGTTATTTATATGTAAAATATCCTCTAAGGACTTGGATAAGTACTGATTTTCACTGGATAAATGAGAAAATTGTTCTCTAGGTTATGAAAGTGAATTACTTATAAAATCAGTCTTGAGTAAGGTCTTTGGAATAGAATGAAATTATGGGCTCCAATTTTTCCTCTGTCTCACTTTTTTGTATCCTAGTTTAGTGATGGTGAATGTTGTAAGAGCACGGGCCCACACTACAACCCAAACTCATTCAGTTATCACACAGTGCTAACACTGCAATGAAACCTGAATACCCAAACAAGACACACAGTAACATCTTTTGACCTAAAAGAAAAACACAGGGCTGGGGATTATTTAGATTTACTCAGAGGCATAAATGCCTCCCTGGCAAGTGTGAAGTTATAAATTCAATCCTTGGTACAAAAAAACAAAACACAACACAACACACATGCCACAGGTTCACCACCACCATACTAGTTACTTTAAGGCAATTTAAGTATGTTTGATGAAACACTGATATAACTTGGATTGCTTATAGCACACCATGTGCCAGTTCACTTGATTTCAGAACAGAACATAGACTGTTCTTTAGGGGTAACCCTAAATCTCTCACAGGGATAGTATAGGGGTTTTACATTTCTTTTTACTTTCTTTTTGTGTGTATGTGTTGGGGGGCATTGAGGCAGGCTCTCAAGATATAGCTCAGGAAGACTGGCTGTGAACTCAGGGCAATCCTCCTGCCGCAGTCCTCTAAATGCTGTGATACAGGTGCGTGCACCTTCATTCCCAGTGTAGGTTTACGTTTTCCTCTTTTTTAAGAAAGGCAACCATGTGAATGGAAAACAATGACATCTGTTTTTAAACCTAACTGCTGTGAATTCAGAGCCTTTGTAACACATCTGGATGGGAATTCAGAGGGCGTGGAAGGAGAATATAACTAGACACGCCTCCAGCTTTCTGTGCCTGCCTGGGCCGAGACAGCTCTTACCAGTATTGGGCACAAGCAACTCACTCAGTTAGATGCCAGCCAAATCATGACGTGTCCATCCTCCAACACACTAAATTAATATGTAGAAAATAGTACTTAGCTGCTCCAATTTGTCATATAAACGATACAACGTAAAGTTAAAAATATACATTTTTTTCCCTCCTTTAATGAAACTCTCCCAAAATAAAATTTCTTGCTTAATGTACATTTGCTACAAAGTCACATTTACATTCAAGGACTTAAGAACACTCACCCTAGCGCCTGGAAAGAAGGGATGGAAAGTGCCCAGTGCATTGATAGGAACAGCAGCCTGGAGGCAGACTCCCCAATGTAGTGCACATTCAGGTACTCGGGCGTAGGAGAAGGCATGGTGAGCTAGTGTGAACAGGGATGCCGGTAAATCATCTTGTGACTTCATGCTCTAAGTTAGCAATTCTTTGAAAAAGTTGAATGTAAACATAACACATCAAATGAGTCTAGTACATTCACAAAAAGAGGCTAATCTTGAAATAATCCAAGCACCTGATTTTTACAGCTAACTGGGCTTAGAATAAATGAGACAACAATATTCAGAGAAGCAAAATTTCAATAAACATCAACAATGATATCCTGGTTTATTTTTAAAAATTACTTTCTACCTTGTGTTTTTGCTTCCTTCTTAACAATGATGCACAGCAAATTCAGTAAGGAGCAATCAGATATGCTAAAACTCCCTTCACTGAAGTAACAGGCTTAATGAATTTAAATGCTTGCAGGATTAAGGAGTAATGAATGAAACAGATTTATGGCTGCCAAATGGCAAGGGCACAGTCCCCAAAAACAGGGCCTGGCTGTGACTTGAATTTAGCACAATAAAACCATGGGAATTTTCATTCAGCACTGAATTCTCAGCACTCAATTTTTCAGGGTACGGCCTCTGCAAAATCTCTCTACTTAAAAAAAAATGATACTAAATTAAAAAGCAATTTAAAAACTATTCTGCACATAATACAAAATATGCCAGGAGACAAGCCACTCATGGGCTTGTACTGCTGACCTTGATGTGATTCTTTCAAATGTCTCACTACTGGTGCAAATAAATAACCTACCTCACAATATTTCTGAAACCATTTCGGAAAGTCTTGTTACACACAATTTTTATTGCCATAAACGAACTGTGTAAGAAATACTTTCTTTTTTATGAATGATGGGAATGATCCACAGCATATCTGTGGATATGGGGAGTCTGTACTCACTACTGTGAGTACTAGGCTGGAGGGCAATTTGAGTTCTACCAGACCTGGACACTTGGCACATTGAGTGCTACAACACGGGGTCAGCCCTCTAATTCAAAAGACTCGAAATCTGAAACACTTCGGGCACCAACACTTAAAATGTTTCAAATCTCAGAGAATTTCAGATTTTCAGATTTGGGATGTTCATTGGTAAAGTTTCCGTGACTATCCCAAATCAGAAAAAACTAAAATTAGAAACACTTCCAAGTATTTCACACATGGACCCCTAAACTTGTAAACCACTTCTAAACCTCTACTCCAGAAAAACACTTGCACTCACACAGAAAGCACACACAAGTGCCCACTCCAGCTCTGTTTAACACAATGAACGCTGTGTGAACACTGGCAACGACCCAAGCTGTCATCACCAGGAAAGAATACTCTGTGCTGACTGCCTTGGCGATGCTCATGAGTACGTGTATGGGCACACGCAGGTGCGTGCACAGAATGCATGGAAGGGAACATACCGCACACTGGTTACCTGGGGCCGGGCAGGGCGGGGAACATGTATTTTGGAAACATACACAGCTTCCACCAGATTCTCAAAGGTGTCTATGACACCAAAAAGAGCAAACTTTTTATCAAAATGGTAAGTTCTCTAGAAATGTTAAAGAAAATGTAAAAAACATTAGCTGACTTTGTTCAGTGTGAGTCACAAATGTTTTAATGACTTATTAATGGTGCCTCAGAGTAAAACAACAGAGCAGTTAAGGGTTAAAGTCTCATTTAATAATAAGAAAAAACTTATGTGTAGTGGGGAACAAACATAGCACCTTGTGTGTGCCAAGCATGCGCTCACCACTGAGGAAGAAAATTTATCACATGTTCGAGAAATGTTTACTAGAGCAGTAAAATAAACAGAACATAATCCTGAAGGAAATGAAGCAATTATTAAATATTTTAAGTATATTAAAAAACTAAAAACTGTCATACCTTCTTAGAATTGCCCCAGGTGTACAGTGGGGAAAAGTGTCTAAAAATTTAGAGTAATTACAGCAAAAATACTAGTTTTATGGAAGAGGAATAAATAAAATGAAAAACAACAACAAAAAATGCCCTCTACTGCTGAGCATGGTAGCTGTGACCCCAGGACTAGGGAGGCTGAGGCAGAAGGATCATCCCGAGCTGGACGCCAACCTGGTCATATAGTGAGTTCAAGGCCAGTCTGAACTACATAGCAAGATCCTGTCTCAGGAAGAGAGGGTGGGGGAGAGGAAGAGAGAGGGAGAGAGAGAGAAGGAGAGAGAATATCCTTTACACGTTAGCTATAAATAATGAATTACTTGCAATTCTGTGAGTTAATCTTGAATATACTGTTTTTTACACAACAATGGTGTTCAATGACAACTTTCCATTGCCTTACTTATAAGAGTGAAATCATCAGCAATGTACACTAAGAGAACTCTTCTACCATATTATTTTACTTTAGAGAAGGAATGTTTCATGATTTACATTTTATATACTTTATAAGCCTCTAGCATTATAATAAATCAGAAAGTTAATCTGGCTGAACAAAATTAGTGCATTTAGCAAGTCTTGTAACTGCAAAATCGTAATTCTTTACTTATGCATACATGGAAGATGAGTTTCTACTACAAGATGTTAAAGCTACTCAAGAATACCTAGAGATCATCAGGCTTATAAACTAATTTTTGCATATTTAAAAAATTATAAAAATATTTAATAAATTGAGCTATTTTAAAGAATACTGAAAAGACCTAAGCCTGATCAATCTGTTTTAGAACATGCCTTTTTGATTAGCTACTTTTACAGTTACCTTTCTAGCAGTTTCTGTACAGCATTCTGTTAACAGTCTGTACAATATAGCTTTCAGAAAACCATCTGACTTGAGTTAGCATGTCTGGGTTCTGCTACTTATAACTTTTCATTATTTGTATGGCACTAAATCATTTGCTTAATAACCATTTAAATATACGTGCTGCTGTCTTAATGGAGACACAGAACGAAAATGGAACCAGCTACGGAAGAGGCTAAGAGGCCAAGCGTGCTGACTCACATCTGTAAGGAGACTAAGGTAGAAGGACCACAAGGTTGAAGCCAGTCTGAACTATGTAATGAGACCCTGTCTCAAAAACAGAAAAAAGAAAAACAAAAAGCGGCTAAGAAAGGGAACATGATGTATGGGAAGCAACATGCAGTTCGGTAAGACAGAGGCCCTGGCAAGTCACATTACAGAGATGGCGTAAGCACACATGGACAACAGGAAGGCTTTTATTAAATGTTTTAGCAGTGCTGGGGCCTGCACATGCGAGGCAAGTGCAATAGCCAAGTGACATAGTTAGAGTGATTTTTAACAAGTATCACACTGATAATAGTGAAGATGAATAGCAAGCGAAAATATTTCAACACTGCAAGCTAAAAATTTTAACAGGTCTAAAACATAACAATGGAAATAAAACTGAAATGGAGAAATTCAAGTAACAGAATGACTAAAAAGGGGGTGGGCAAGCATGGTGGCTCCCACCTGCAATTACTGCACTCAGGAGCTTGAGGCAGGACAATGGCAGCAAGCTCAAGGCCAGCCTGGGCTACACAGTAAGTTGAAGGCTTGCTTGAACTACAGTGAGACATTGTCTCACAAAATACTCGAAAGGAGAGGAGCAAGACATGGGGAGAATGAAGAGGACTCTCTAAGGCTGCAAATACAGGTAACTGAGAGGACTGGCAGCGTAATCCTGAGATGATAAACACAGAAGGACGGTTTTGGAAATCACTTCTTTTTTTTGCGACAGGGTCTCATGATGTAAACGAAGCAGGCCTTGACCTTGCAGCAATCCTAACTCAGCCTCCCCAGTGCTGTTGTGCTGCCGAGGCCAGTGGGAAATCACCTCATTTCTGTGTCACATACTTATTCATAAAATGGGAGGACTCTCTATCTTGATTACATTTATAAAACTGTAAGAATCAAGAGAAACAGGTAAAATTCTTTTAATAAAAATGTTAAATACTGTTCTAGATCTTCACAATTCTAGCTTCATTATTAGATTATTTCTCCTTACAACCTAGAGTTGTCCTGAAGACACTGAGAATCTTTCTTCACCTACCAAATGCAAATAAAAATTTTAACCTCTCCAAGAGAATGTGTTAAGCTTCAAGTGAAAGAATGTATGTAAAAATAGTCAGCAAACTCTATTACACACAAAAATGCAAGAGAAGAACAACGCTATTCAGCTCAGCAATAGGGAGAGGGGCTGAGCTGCGTGACTGTAGATGTCAGGCCTTGGAAAGGATGATCAAAAACTGAGAAGAAACGCAGGGAGGCACCTACTGAGCACAGGAGCTAAGCAGGGAACTCACTGAGAAATACACCTCCTAAGAGCAGGACTGTAAAAGAAAGATCGAAGAAGTCCTGTGCAGAGCCAACACTTCATAGCGCTCTCAGGACACCAAGAATTAAGAAGCAACAGAAGGATTGGGAAAAATTAAAATCCAGAAACAAAAACTGAAGTTCTAATTTGCTTAATTCAACTGTTCAAAAAACTTCGAGGAATCAAAATTCTGAGGAACAACATCTAAGATAAAAAAAATGAACAATTGTTTTCTAAACGAATCCTCTGGCCTTTTTCTGTGCCAGTGCACTTGTCTCATTTTATCCTTCCTCGTCTTTACACCCAAGGCAGAAAATAAAGAATAAGAAAACCAAAGAATACCTTTCCTTTGGAGAAAAACAAGGGAAAAATTCTTTTGCCTTGCAACATCCTTGTCTATAGATCCTACCATAATTTTTAGAGATGACATTGAGTCTCATTAACTTTTCACAGCACTCATAAAAATCTTTTTCTGTACCCAGCAAATAATTTCTTTTCTGCTTTTTCCTCCCCAGGGTTGGGGATCAAATATTCAGTCCCTGCACATGCTAGACAAATGCTCCACCACTGAATCATACATTCCTTACCCCAGACAGACAACACATTTCTGATTTCTTCAGGTAAATAATCTTTAGTAGTTTCACATGAAATCTGATTTCACTGATAATTGACTAAGTCAAATTACAGCAATTATTAAACCATGATAACTTTTGTCAGTGCCTATTCTATCAAGTTGACTGTTACAAATATAAATATGGTTATATGCAGTTTAATCAGTGATCAATGTACCTATCCTACCTACTACCTATCAGTACTGAAGACCAAACCCAGGCTTGTGCACTGAGTTATATCCCAAGCCTTTTTTCAGGGTCTCACTAAGCTGCCCCATCTGAGCTTGGAATTACGATCCTCTGCCCGGCTTTCTAGGATCCTGTGATTAGAGGCATATGCCACCATGTGCCTGGCTAATGTCACTTCTGTTTTATGTTTGTTAGTTCTACTGGCAAAATATGTATGTATATTTATGTATATGTTTATACATATGTATTTACTTGATAAGCTGTGCATTTCTGTATTAAGGAATCTTTGGAAACTTTATAGTAAAATTACAAAAAATGACCTTTTGTTCCAGAACAGCAGTTTTGCTAGGTGAAATCACATACATACATTCAATCACTCTGCTTGGTAACAGGACTCATAACTGGCACAGCAAAGGTGGTATTAGGAAAATGAAGGAAGTCAAAAAGTAGAGTCACAATGAAACACTATAAAGCAACGTTTTTGAGCAAGGCATGGTGGCACATGCCAGTAATCCTAGCACTTGGGAAGCTGAGGTAGGAGGATCGCCAGGAGTTCAAGGCCAGCTTGGGCTACATAGTGAAGATCAAGGCCAGTGTTACAGAGCAAGACCCTGTCTCAAAAAATGAAACAAAAAACACCCCCCCACAAAGTGATCTCTTTATATTCTTTTACATATATTGATGTATTATTATCCTTATAAAGAATATACTTAAGGAAAAAATAAATTATAAATGAACCTCCTTCAAAATGGTATAAGAACTGGAAGCAGGAGTCCTGTAGTCCCAGTACTTGGGAGGCTGAGCCAAGAGGATGGCTGAGAGAGTTTGAGGCCAGCCAGGGCTATTTAGTAAGTTCAGGGTCAGCCAGAACTACACAGTGAGACTCTGCCTCAAAAAAAAAAAAAAAAAGTTAAAAAAAAGTGTTAAAAACTAAAAGTTGAAACGTACTGATTTGTACTTGTACTGAAAGCTAATTAGGATGATATATAACGAGTGGAGTTCTCCGTAATTACTATAGTAAAGGTAAAGTATCTCTGCCGTAGGCACTAATTTACACTAAAGCAGCAGCAGCAGCTAGGCTCTAAACAAAAGCAGCGCACTCAACGCCTCAGGCAAGCCAAGGCTGCAGTGAATAAACCTCGCCAACAGTTCCGAAGCCACTCTTCAGAGCCAACCCCACGCACGGCTACTCCCACCGACTTGGAAAAGTGTGCTTCAGGCAGCCGTCATCTTCCACGCTAGAGGCGTGAGTCTTAGCTCCAGTCCTGATATGCTACCAGGGTCTATGGCCATACCACCCTGAACACGCCCGATATCGTCTGACATTCTACTAGGGACATTTCCGACTTCAGTAACATAAAAAAATGGATTCTGATGTTTGAAAGGCAGATTAAAATCAAGTAACATTACACAGAAGCTTTAGAAATGTACAGAAGTACCCTGAAGGCCACATGTGACTCGCTGAGAAGCGGCCCCTCTTTCTCCACGTAACTGGGGCTGGGCTCCCCCGCGGCCAGGGCTCCACCGCCTTCTGTGCCCTCCCCTGAGCTCTGCTCGCCGCTGCTCTCTCCGGGGTTCAGCGCTTTCGCGAGGGTGTCAAATGCCCTAGAAGGAGACATTGGAGGCTATGAATGTGGAAATTCTATACAAAGTCCTGAAATTAAAATTGAAAACTAAACAATTGTTTAGAAAATAGGGCGGGAGGGTTAGCCCACAGCAAAATACTTAAACAGCATGCGCGAGGTCCTGGGTTCAATCCCTGGCACCACAAAACAAATGAAGAGCCCATCCACAACTCCTTAGAAAGCATAACTGTGGTATCAGTGAGCACTGTCTCAGTGACTTCTTCTGGTCTCTCCAAAGTCAACAAATTAAACAACACATTACCAGAGAACTATAATGAGTTCAAGGCCAGCCTGTACTACATAGCGAGGCTCTGTCTCAAAAACCAAAATCTTACAAAATTAAGAGAAAGAAAAATTCTCATGCTTTACTTTACATACAGAAGTCAGTTGGAAGAATTAAGAATAAGCACTAATGCTGACAACTGTACTGAACACACGCAAAGTTGAGTCTTCATTTTATTTAAACATTCAGATAGCATTGTTTGGTGGCACAACTAAATGTAAACTGTAAGAATTTGAGATTAGGATAACTAACTAGTACTAACAAGTAACCATTCAAAGTAGCTCTGCATATTTTTTAATGGTGTCTCTGCCTTCTAGAATTTTGTAAAATCTTGTGTTTAGCACAGTGCTCACTGCAATTTATTCAACGTTTTTCCTTTCCTTGAGATGCTGCAGATCCAGCCCAGAGTATCCTACCTTTGTGCTCTACCTGAGTTCCACCTCAGGGCAGAATTCAGTATCTCAGGTCACAAATGAGTGAGGAAAGTCTCGAGAAATTCCTTAACCCCTCAACAGTCCACCCTAAGCATCACTGGGGCAGGTGTCAGTTCAGTCAACCAATTCTTATACTGCATGAATTTGATACAATTGTTTCCTGTTACATTATATTATCAAGTTAAAGAAAATTATGTGATTTTTGGCCATCTCGTAGTTAAATAATTGGACTGGTAAGTGATTAATATCCTAAGAATACTGACAAAGTGAAAAACAGCATTCCAGCAGTATTTTCTTTTCTTTTTTTTTTTGGTACCAGGGCTTGAACTCAGGACCTTGCACTTGCCAGGCAGACGCTAATGTCACTGAGCTAAACCCCTAGCCCCCAAAAGTATTTTAAGAGTAATCTAAAACTACAGTTTATTTTACTAGAGTATTTTTTTAATTTTCAGTAATAGAAATTAAGAGTGGAGTTTGTCAACGTGAGTTTCTGCCAAGAAAATATTTTTCTCTATTATACATAAGATAACATTTGGCAATTAAGATATTTAAAATGTCACCCAAATTATCACATAAGAGGGAAAAAAATTCCTTAAGAGAACATTTCTGGTTTTACAACGTTTATTTACTGCTTCTGCTATTTAAAATGTAACCTGCTGGATATAGTAGTTTATACTACATAGTCTTCTAGTAAAAGCTTACTATGCCTTAATTTTCAAATAAAACTTGTAATTAATAGCATTTCATACAAAAGTATCCCAATACAAACACTAAAGGACACATCAAAATAGACCTTACCTTGAGACATCACCACTGGTCTGCATTTCTTGATGACAGTCATTTAAAGGTGCGTCATCGTCATTCAAACTTTCCATCACAGACACGTCATTTCCATTCTGAGAAAGCTCTTTTGTCTTTCCAAGATTTGCTAATGATGTAACCACACTGGCCAAAGTACTTAAATCTCCCTGACATGATTCAGCCTTAAAAGAAAAAAGAAGTATTAAAATTCTGCAAATTGGTGTATTTTTTAAAAATTCAAAGTATTATGAAATGTAAAAAGAAAACTACACTAAAATAAAGTCAAATCCATGAGTTCTGTGACTTTAGGAACTTTCTGAGGAAAATCTAAATTTAAAAAAAAAATGGTGCCAGGCATGGTGGTTCAGGCCTGTAATCCTAGCACTCGGGAGGCTGAGGCAGGAGGATCATTCTGAGTTCGAGACCAGCCTGGGCTACAAAATGAGCTCAAGGCCAGCCTAAAGTGCATAGCAAGAACCTGTCTCAAAAATACAAAACAAACAAACAAAAAACCAAAACAGTGACAAGTACATTTCTTAAAAACTGTTTAAGGCTGTGGGCACAGCTCAGGGTCTGACACCCGCTCACCCAGCGAGTGTACAGGGCGCTGCCTTTGATCCTCAGTTGAATATATAAATCCCCCCAAACTGTATTTCATGGCTAACCAATTCATGTCATGGTTGCTTTTTCTATAAAAAGATACTAAGTCACATATCTTTTCATTTATATTCTTTTTGTTAATAATGCAAATCATGTGTCCTTTATGCACTAGCTGTACTTACTTTATAAACACAGTGTTTTGTAGCGGGCTTAGGAGAACACACTCTTGGGAGGCTGAGACAAGAAGATCGTGAGTCTGAGCCTTGCCTGGGCAACTCAGTGAGAGAATTTTCTCTTTAATTCCTTCTAGCATTTTTCCTTTCCCCTTTTGAGACAGACTCCCTATGTTGCCAAGGCTGGCCTTAACCTGGCCACTTTCCTGCCTCAGCCTCCCAAGAGTGCTGGGATCACAGGTGTGTGCCACTAGGTACATGAAAGGTAAATAAATGTCTGATCTTCAAGTCATCTATTTTTCAGAGCAATGAGGCAAAACATGTGCTGTTTCAACCCAGTTTTTTAATAGTTAACACATTCAAACCCTTGTAAGAGCAACTACCCCCAGCTAATACTGTTTTTAACCCTAAAACAACACATTTTCTTGATACTTTGTTGTTGAATCTTGAGTTTATGTAAAAGTGATTTTAGTGAGCAAACAGAAAAATACATTTGCTATGTCCTTCCTAAATTAACAGTCCCGGAATCACTTAAGGAACACCCCACCAGGCACTAAATTTCTGTGTGACCTCTACTTGAGCATTTTATTTCACGCTTGTAAGAACCCTGTCAGATACGAATCACCAGCCCTCACCATACGAATCGCCACACAGAACCATCGCACTCAGGACAGGAAACCAGGCCCGTGTGATGGCCAAGTCCACACGCTTGACCCGCTCCACAGGCGCCTTACCCTCGACTGGCAGTACAGTTTGCAAGTATTTTAACTTAAGACCAACATTTAGATGCTTATAAAGTCTTCCAAGAAGCAAACTGTCTACTAGAGCTTTCAGGTTTTGTCACTGCAGACTCAGGCAACATGCAGCAGCTTCGCTGTGTGCTGGGACCGTCTGGACCATTTGGCTACTTTTCTGGCACTGAGACTGAGGCCTGGGCCACAGACAAATAGAGCACACACTCTGGGCTGGCACTACAGCTGCCACACCTGTGTGAGGCCACATGTAAGAGAACCTAACACACAGGCCATCACCAGAGTCCAACTTGAGGACACATGCAACAGCGGAGTATAGGCAAACTCGGCTGCTCCAAAGAACCCGGCTCCCTTCCTCCTGCAGGCTGCCAGGACAGCGATCTCCACTCAAGCCTGAATCGTGGGGACAGGCCAGGTGCAGCTTTATAACTGCCAAGTCCTGGGCGGAGCTGAGCTGCGCACTAGTAATCACACGGCCGGCTGGTCTGTGTGGCAGAGGCCGATTATGCTCACGGTACAGAAGGTCAGAGGCCTGCCCGAGTGCAGGTGAGGTCTGCTTTCAGAGCCCAAGTACTGAGAGTGCCTTAAGGTATCAAGCAACAAATGTACGACAAACGTAAAACACAGAAACTATTACAGATATGCTCAGTGGTCACAGAAAGCAGACTGGAGGGTTGACCTGGGGGCCAGGGCGCAGGGGTTGATGCCATGGTGGGCTCTGGGTTTGACCCCACACATCACAAAAACAAAACAAAACACTCAACTCGACTAAACTAAACCCAGATCCTGTTACTGGTAGAGAAAGACCTTGACCATTGACTCCCTTGAATCTTACCAGGAAAACTTTTTGTTCCTTGTGCTCACAGTGGTTTTGGAGGTATACAGAAACTGGATTTCAATTTTTTTTTAAAAAACTCTTTTTTCCCTTTGGACCTGAATGTGTATTTGACAGCTTAGTTGTCTTAGGAACTCCTGACTTAAGTAAATGGGGGAGGGGATGCAAGTGTGTACAGGGTCTTGCAATGTAGCTCAAGCTGGCCCTGAACTCACAGCAATCTTTCTGCCTCTCTCTTGAGCACAGGGATTGCAGATGAGCACCACCGTGCCTGCTCTTCAAGGAAATGTTTGGACTGAGGTGTGCAAAGAACTTATTTTTACCTAAAATATTTTAATTATTTGGCACTAATATATCTGTAGTAGAAAATAAAAGGATGCTGGGAATTTTGCATCTATTCTTTTTCTGGTAACTTTTATTTTAGGATGAAAGAAATTCTAAATGTTTCTGGCTTTAATGGGGAAGCTATAATTCCCCAATAAAGTAACAGACATTTCTACCAAACAGCTGATGATTTATGGTTTTTTTTTTTTTTTTTTTTTGGTCTTTTTCATTTTTATCGGTACCGAGGATCGAACTCACAACCGTCTGCTTGCAAGGCAGGTGTTTACGCCACTGAACTAAATCCCCAGCCCCCGATAATTTATGTTTTAAAAAAACAACTTGTAATGAAAAATATTTAATATCAAATCATGTGGCGATGCATGCCTGTAATCCCAGCACTCAGGAAGCTGAGGCAGGAGGATCATTGCAAGTTCAGGACTAGCCTGGGCTACAAAGTGAGCTCAAGGCCAGCGTGAACTGCATAGCGAGACCCGTCTCATATAAAAGACAAAATTGGTTGATCAAAGTGATAGGAGAGATAAAGAAAATTTAAAGATTTTAAAGCTCAAAATTATTTTTTTGGTGTCTGAGATAGGGTCTCACCATGTAGTCCAGGCTACCTTTGACTACGTAGACCAGGTTGGACTCTACTTGTGGCACCCACCACTCTTGATTTGACCTCCTGAGAGCTGGGCTTGCAGATGTGTACCTCCACACCCATTCAGTAGCGTAAAGAAAACCTGTAGTTTTTGGAGCTACACTGGGGTACACTGTGTGCACACAGTGGGGTACACTGTGTGCTTAATATGCATGCATGAGCCCTGGACATGAGTCCAGCACCAAAATCCTAGAAACAGAACAAGTCTTTGAATGGCACTGAATATACCACACCTTCTCTGGAGCCACCAGCACAGCTGACTCGGCTTTTACCCCCGCCGGATGGATGTTCACAAACAGCCCCGGGTCCAGCAGCCCTGCTGACCTGTAACAGTGAGCACAGACCTCAGTTGCCCTGGATGAGAGGCAGGTGGTGGAGCCTCACTGTGCGCCACTGTGTCGCACAGTACCTTGCAGTTTCACTGTCCGTCACAAAGGTGGGCGTTGCAGCTAACGGACTTCGGAGGTCTTTGCGGATATAGATCTTCTCTGTTGAGGCAGCACAGTTGGAAGACTTCTCTCGTGACATTTCGATGGGTTTTCGTTCACATTGAACAGCTACAAAAATGTGTTCAACAGTTAAGGATACAGAATTTAGGGGCAACTATTATAAGTTAAGCTCTGGACCAGTACTGCTACTAATAGGAGCCACTGCTAACACACAGAATTCCAAAGATGATCATATCTTTAGAAATTATGTGTAAATTCAACAAAGCTGCTTCCTCTGTAAAAGTGGCCACGTTACTCTCTTATTCCCTGGTTTCTCCCACTCCCACAACTCCTGTGGTAGAAATGTAGAGAGACTGTCATGTTTTAAAAGCCCACTGTCAAGCCAAGCCTGATGGCATGCCCCCATGATTCCAGCACTCTGGAGGCTGAGGCGGGAGGATTTTACATAAGCGGGTTCAAGGCCAGCCTGCACTACATAGTGAGATCCTCCAAAAAAAAAAAAAAAAGCCAAATAAATATATAATCAGTCACAGGAAACGGTGTACACACCTGTAATCCCAGCTACGTGGGAGGCTGAAGCAGGAGGACTGAAAATTCAAGGCCAGCCTATCAACTCACCAATACCTTATCTCTAAATAAAAAGGGAAGGGGATATAGCTCATTGCTAGGTACATCACCCTTTTCAGCTAAAGGCCATGAGATTTTTTTTTTTTTTTTTGGATGCAATTCAAATAATTCAACTGCCTGGTCTTTACAATATCATATATAACATCTAATACAGGTATATGAAATATTTATAAAAATCTTATTTTGTAATAAAGAGATAAAAGTATCATAACTGTTAGGTTTAAATCTGGTGAGGGGGGCTTGGGTTCAAAGCCCACAACACTTTGTGGGTTTGCTAGGACTCTAAGCATAGTTTCGCACTGATGACTTCTGCAATGTGCGACCTGCTAACTTGGCTATAAAAGGGCTGGCAGTGGCCCCTCTTGCTGAGAACAGCTGTGAGTTACATCACACGCACTGGGCACCATGTCTGGCACAAGAAGGGTGCAGCCAGTACCGTATTAACTAGTCTCGTTACCTTATTTATAGCTTGAAGTTTCTTTGAGATGAGGGTCTTGCTATGTTGTTCACGTTGGCCTTGAACTCCTGGGCTCGTGTGCCTCAGCCTCCACTAATTGTTCTGGAGACGTTTAGTCCAGAGTAACTTTCTAAGCCAGGCATCGTGCCATATACTTGAAATCAGAGCAGGCAAGAGGCTGAAGCAGGAAGACTGTGAGGAGTCCAAGGCCAGCGCGTGCAACACAGCAAGATGCAGGTTCAAAATACCAATCAATCAAACACAAGAAGGAAAAAGAAAAAGGAAGCTGGGGACACAGTTCAGCGACATAAGCACCTGCCTGGCAAGTGTGAGGTCATGAGTTTGATTCCCAATACAAAAAAAAAAAAAAAAAGAAAGTAAATTGGTACCTTAAAGTTAGGTATGCTTTTTTGTTGTTTTATTTTTTAAGAGCTACGTACTCCAGGCTGGCCTTGAACTATGTAGCCCATGCTGGCCTGAAAAAAAACCCATCTTCCTGCCTCAGCTTCCTGAGTGCTGGGATCATAGATGCACACCAGCATACCTGGCTAGTTATGCTTTTCTTCTTTTTGTTTATCACACTAAATTCAAGCTAAAAACACATGCCTGTGGGCTGAGGAGGATGGCCAAGTGGTATAGTGCTTTCCTGGCATGCAAGAGGGCCTGTGTGATCCCAGCACCACAATGCAGCTCAAAAGAGATTTGTTACATTGTAACCAAAGTAACTTTGGTTTGTTACACTCAAAAAATCTGACTGAGTAAAATACACCCAATGTACATATTCTACTTTCAGTTGAAAAACTGTAAATTTAAGAACATACACATTTTAATGTGTTAATTAGTTTGAATCTTCCTTTCCAGCTAATACATACAATCTTGTTTCATTCCGAAGGCAATACATCTCTGTAATCTGCAGTACTGACATCGATTTCGATGGTGTTTGTTAATAATACAGTCCTTTGATCCACGACATGAATATACCAAATTTTTTCGGATGCTTCTTTTAAAAAATCCTTTGCAGCCTTCACAAGTTACTGCTCCATAATGACGCCCTACAGAAAATATTCAAGAAAATACAAAACTTCATTTTTTTAGAACAGAAATAAAACTCATTTCTAAACACAATATATGACATTAAACAGATTTTTTCCAGATGATCCCAAAGTTTTGTCTACCTTAATAATGCAAATTATTCCTGGAACAGAACTCAAAAAGTAGGATAACAAGGTACTATATTACAAAAGATCATAATTCATTTGTAAACTAAATCTTTACACAAATTTAATTTTCACACTCATAAATCTTTTCACTTTCAAAAGTGAAACTTTTTCATAATTCATTGAAACATGTATCTTATTCATTACACATCAAACAGCACCAAAGTTTTTTTTTAAAAGCAAGCATTAAAAAGCTTTGAGAGGGCTGGGGATTTAGCTCAGCAGCATAAGTGCCTGCTTTGCAAGCGAGTGGTCAGGAGTTTGATTCCCGGTACCAAAAAAAAAAAAAAAAAAAAAAAAAGAGCTTTGAGAAAAAATTAGCTAAATACTGTAGACTACAAATATGAACCATAAAAGTGACATATTCCTTTATTTTCCATTTTCCCTTTTTGCCTTTAGAAGAAACATGGTGATAGGGTAGTGATTTTAACAACACGACTTATAGGAGTCATTTTTAATGTTACCTGATGCTTTGTCGCCACATACTACGCAAAGATCAAAACCTTTATTTTGTCCTTGGTCTTGTGAAGAACTATCTGTTAAGAGCTTAAAAAAAAGGGACAGAGAAAATGTTATTACTCAGTAACATTCTTATTCTGGTAAAAAGTAAAATAAAATAAAAATAAAGAATATTCAGTCATTTTTTTTACTTTCTTTATAAACTTGTTAAATTTGAAACTCTAACATTTTTCTTTATATAGTGGTGAAAGGGTCAATGTTGTAAGAAACAAAGAGGCACAGAGTATCTTTTCAATTTGTTCTAGAGCCAAGAAACCAAACCGCCCAGACAGTAACACACAAGTACAGGAGGGGGGCACCGGCCGTCCTCAGGGGGAGCCCTGAGTGCCACAGGGAGCAGTAGGAAGCATCCGTCCAGACAGCCACCACTGAAGGGCTCAGCACCTTTCCAAGGGTGTCCACGTGGCCAAAGCTCCTAACATCATAAAAGAAAGCACTGAACTCTTTAAAAGGAAAAGGGAACTACAAAGAAGCTGACTGAGGTGCTGTAACTACAATCCTGTGAACAGGACTGCTACACCCAGGCAGACTCGGGGAGTCCAGACTGGGGACTGCAGGTTGCAGCCACCTACTGAGCTCGCCGGGGCCACATCCTCAGGCATGGTCACCAGGCAGCTGGCAAACGAATGCTGGTATCTTTTCTTAGGTTTGGTCTTCAGACTTTTCACTTTTTCATTACTATCTTGTAAAAACCATCAATTCAATCCAAAAGAAGGGTCATAACATTTACCAAACACCTTCCCTCTGCTCTTAAGGAACACAATAATGTTCTCTATCCTGACCCTTTTTTTTCCATTTAGGAGTACAAAGGTCTTTGTGACTTTTAAATGAGAAAACACAAACACAAAGGACAAAGTTCTTAAAATGACTGCCCCTTTCAATGTAACACAAGGCAAGATCACTTCCTGTAGTCCCCCTCACACACACACAAATCAGTGTTTGTAATGCTTGTAATTCCAGCATGTGGAAGGCTGAAGCAGGAGGATTTCTATGAGGTCCAGGCTACAGAGTGAGGGCCTGTCACAAAAATCCAAAACAAAGTAAAACAGCAACAACAAGTCTCCTGGTATTCCATGTCTCTTGAAAGCACCTATAAGAAACATCAGTCCTTTCCTTACCTGGATATCTACTACATAATTTAGTAATTTTTTATCAGTTGTGATTCTTAAGGAAAGGACAGAAGAGGCAGGGGAGGTTAAAGGACTCCTCACATTCCATTTTAAAGCAAAAGACCAGAAATCAAATTTCTTGGTCCAGGGAATTCCAATCCGTATCTGCTTCTCTCTCACTGCCCTGTAAGTAGTCAAGCACCAAATTATATTCAGCTTTAAAACAGAGACTAAGAAAAACAGGAGTAACTGTATAAAAGAAACCTGACAAACACGTCTTCAGCCAGGTGACCAGAATCAACCTGACAAGCCATGTATTATGTTGACGGTAAAAACTCTGATGTAAGATACACCTGCATTTAATCTCTATAACCTTTCTCTTCAAAACCTGTGACCCCTGTCTCTCTCTCTCTCTCTCTTTTTCTCTTTTTGGTGGGTACCAACAATTGAACTCAAGACCTCGTACTTGCGGGGCAGGCACTGTACCACTGAGCTAAATCCCTGGGCCCTGTCTAATCATGAGAAAAATATCAGACGAAGTCCAAAAGTGGAACATTTTACCATACACATCACTAATAATACCCTTCATGGCCACCAAGCAACTAACAGGAGCCTAGGCAGATGGAGAATTAAGTGTGATGTGGTACCTGGAACAACCAAAAAGGACCTTAGAGCCAACTGTGTGGCTGCACATTTGACAAATCAGCACAGAATCTCTGTAACCTAAATATGCTAATCAGGAGGATCACAAGTTCCAGGCCAGGCTGGGAAACTTGGCACGAATCTATCCCAAACATTTACAAAAGAGGGGCTGGAACATAACTGAGTGATAGTTGAGCTGGCACATAAACGAAATCCTGGCTTCTACTCCTAGTACTGCAAGAAAAAAAGAAAAGGAAAGGTTTTAGGTAAAAACTAAGGAAAGGCAGCTATAGGGAGCAGCTGAAGCTGGAGATGGATCACCTATATGGAGCTAAAACAAGGCCAGCCCTGAGAACGCAGAAAGCCCAAACGCAAGCCAAGTAAACAAGCTCTTCCAGCTCACAGAAGGCAAGGTCCTCGGTCAGCTAGGCGAATAAGTTGCTAGGCAGAGGGGTAGAAATTTACATCATCCTCCCGAGTGTATAAATAAGAAGTGCTACAGTGGTTGAGCAGTTCCTTTTCTCCCATCAAGAGAGAGGGCTCCACCTGACCTCGGCTTTTGGCTCTGTTCTTTATTTTCCCACCCTCTCATCCTCTCACCCTTTATCCTTCCCCCTGGAGAACATCTAGAGCTGTGCTGGATATGTGGCATATGGTGCCCAAACAGGGACCAACGTAAGAAGAAATAGTGGGTGAAGGGACACGTCTCACTGTGTGCGTGTAAGAGGGAGAAGTGCATTGGCAGTGGTCAATACTCATCACTGGCGTGAACTGATACTGATATCACCAGGTGTTTTTTTGTTGTTGTTTGTTTGTTTTCTTGCTACAGGCGATCGAACTCACGACCTCACACTTGCCAGATCATCAGGTGTTAAAACTTGGGACAAAAAACAGGTTCACTACGGCCAAAGAGAGAAACAGAAATAGGCTTAAAAAAGAGAGAAATAGGTTTAAGAGAAGTCAAAGGAAGAAATGGGCTTACAAGAAACAAAAGGGAAAGTAATGCATTGATTTCACCAGCTGTTAAACATGGGACAGACAAGTTCTCAAGAACTACAAATGTGTATGGAACTGTTTATTATATTCTTGATTTCTGTATTTTCTTTATTTTTGGGGACTTGCATTAGGGAGCGCTTCGATGGTTTTTTGGTGGGACGATCGCAAAGGATTTGGCTCACAGCACTATTTTAAAATAAAGTCCTGAGCGGGGAAAAGATGGCAGAACAACAGCCACCCTGATAACTTTAACTGAGCCGCAAGTGGCAATTCCCAACTTCTCAGTACAGGGAAATTTTGCTACATCACTGGCTGTATTTCCACCCTTCATAAAAGAGTGTCATCCTTTAAGTTAACTGTTCAACAGCTGGTCTTTGAAAATAAAAATAAATGGTGCAAAAAGGCTTTAAGAGGCCACAAAAGATAGGCTGCACTGGCTGAGAGGACTCACATTCATAGAGTGAGTGGCCCCTCATCTAAGAGGGGGCTACCTCGGCAGCCGCTATCACTCAGCTTATCCACTCACAGCGCAGAGAAAAGGGAAGAAACAGGGTCACTTGCCTTAGCTTTGAGGGCGGAGGCACAAAACGGTGGCCCTGTCTTCCATGTGCTGAGGCACAAATCCCACTAAGCTTTAAAAATGAGGGCCAGGGGTTAGCCCAGTGGCATAAGTGCCTCCTTGGCAAACACGAGGTCATGAGTTCGATCCCCGGCATCAAAAAAATAAAAAAATAAAAGCAAGCCTGGGGCTGTGTAACAGCCCTGCCAAACAGTAGAGGTGCTGTGGCTTGGACAGCTTCCCCAAGACGACATGGTGCATGGCACCATAGCTCCTAGTGGCTGGGTGTAGCATGGTCCCAATCTGTAGATTTTGATTTTTGTTTAAAAAACACTCTGAAGAAATTTTTTTTTTCAAATAACAAATATGACAACTAACTCATAAAACTTCTAAAAATTCAACACCTGGCTTTCACAATCTGGCGCTAAACTAGCTCCCGCATAGTACCGTCTCATTATGGCTTTGTAGTACACTTTGATATCTGGTAATGTAAATTCACAAGCTCTTATTTTTCAAAATTGTTTACTTCAGGGGTACTTGCTTCAAATTCATGATCAACATAACCATACTTATTTAGGTCTTTTTTGCTTTCTTATATCAATTTTAAGTTTTCAGCACACTGATACTACACAGCTACAAATTTGAGTTTATTTCCAGAAGAGAAAACTAAATTTACACACTCAGGAGGAAGTAAAAAAGCAGCTGAGAGGAAGGCCAGAAAAAGAGAAATTCAGCACAAATCTATCCTGGACCTCTACAGATTTTTAATGGGTATTTAACAGGGAGAAACTGCTGCTTTTGCTCTTCTCACCCTCCCCAGGCAGGGGAGAAAACCAAAGAGCCATATACACACACACACTCTGTTTTGTATTTTTTTTTTTTTTTCCCTTGAAGTACTGGGGATCAAACTCATGACCTTGTGCTTGCCAGGCAGGCGCTTATGCCACTGAGCTAAATCCCCAGCCCTTAATACTGGTTCTTAAGGATTGTTAAACCTGTGTTACCATGTTCAAGTTGTGAAATGATAAAAATAAGCATGTCTTTCTATTTGGCAACCAGTATTAAAAAGTGTCTGGTTATCAGGTTGACTTGGAATGGTTGCTACATTGAGTCAACTTGAGAAGTTCAGTGGCTTGGCTGAGTGACTCGGGAGGGAGGCCGGTGTCTCACCTTGTACACACCCTTACTCTGTGCAGGACGACGACACAGATGCTGTGCATGCTGCACCCACCCTAGGGAGGTAGCCTGCTCACAGTGCAGGGCAAAAAAAAAGAGGCTTACACTTCTCCCACATTTGCTGCCTTCTGATGCTATGAACTGTTACTCCTTGGATTACTGTTCAACAGGCTTCTCCTTCCCATCCACCTTCCGTGAAAATGCTTCTGCCTTATGAGAACAGTTCCATCTCACCCAAGAACAGGATGGACAAACTGCTAAACAATGTTCTTCATGCATAATACATCTTCCCTCACTGCAGGGGTTACTCCCAGAGGCTTACACATCAGTCATCTTTGGCAAACTCACATTCTTGAGTTTAGCTGTTCATACTGGCTCTGTGTTTCAGTAGACATTTCCTCAGGATTTATTTTTGCTTCTGCCTACACTGGAAATGGGGCTAAACATGTCACTGCTCACTGTTTGGATCTCTTTGGTGCATTTGGTTGCCCGTGGGTACTTGACAATAGCCCAGCCTACACAAGTGCGGCCTTCCAAATGTTTTGTAAAACGTTTCTTATTTCCCTTGCCATGGGAATTACTTATAATCCTCCAGGACAAGAAATTGTCAAATGTGCTCACCACACGTTAAAAATTCAACTACAAAAACAAGTTTCCCTATAAAAATTTACACCTCATAATAGACTTCATTTGGCAGTATATACTATTAACTTTTACCCTACGAGAGATGGGACTAGAGTAGCAGAAAAACAATTCAATCAGGTAAAAGAAAAAAAGTCAGGAAAGATCATCATACTCGACAATGGAAGGGACCCAGCCCAGCACTAATCTGGGGTGGGGGGATGCCTGTGTTTTTCCAGAGGATGCCAAACAGCCTATCTGGGTACCAGAGTGTGCTGTCCAGCTATATCATGGACCCTGGCCTAGGAAAGGAGCTGATTTCACCTTTCAGGAAGCTGATGCTCAGTCCTATGACAATGATGCCTCAGAGACTGCTCTACAGCTAAGACAGGGAGGGGGTTAGATTTAACCTGGAGCCACTTAAAGAATTAACGCAGAATGCCCAGGAGATAGAACCTAAATGGAAATCAAAGGTCTGAATAGGTAGGTAGGTTCAGTGCTTGCAGATAACAGACCTGAAAGTTACATCAAAGAAGGGAACACAAAAGTTGACAGGACCCTTAAAAAAACATAAAATACAAAACTACATAATGATGATAGATAAGATTTTGTTCCTTCCAAATTATTGAGAGATCTCTGCTAACTGACCTACAACATCTGACTACTCTATTTATAGTTATAGATGCTACAATTGTAAAAAGTTATTGTAATTCTGGTCAAAAATATATTTCAGTGCACTCTAATTTTGTAAAATGTTTGTCCAATGTGTTACGCTTTGTATTCGTTTGTCCATTTGTCCAATAAGTTAACAGCTGTTTTTTATTTGAGCTCAACAGTATTTCTCTTTTCTGTTTTTCTTTTGCATATTTGGATCATCTGTTCATACCTTAATTTGATTTACAGATTTAAAAAGCATGTTTCAAAAAAAAAAACAAAAAACAAAATAAAAACAAAAAACCATGCTTCCACCTGGATTGCCAGCTATTCAAAATGATTATCAAAATTGGGTTTTTGTAAGTCATCAAAAAATTGTTAAGTTATTAAACAAAAATCGTTAGAGTGGGGGAAGATTATTGGATAGGACTTAAACTGATAAATAAGAAAGCAGCTGTCTGCAATAACTTTAACCAGTTCCTATTCATTGACGGGAGGCCTCAGTGATCACCATGCAGTTACAAGAAATACCCAATAATTGTTATTAAAAAGATATTATTGTAATATGTTTATGTTGATCATCATCAAATGGATTAAGTTTTCCAGACTGTAAACTTTTTGACTTAAAGGCATTCTAGTACAAAGGTTTCTTTTTTTTTCTTTTTTTTAAAATTTTATTTAAGGAGAAAAGAAAAAAAAAACAGTGTAAGGGTACAAGTATATAGATTTACAGAAAAAAAAAATGAACAGTAGGAAATCACTAGTTAATGGATTACATATTGCCATCTTAGAAATAATTGTTCAAGTCACAAAATTAAAGCTTGTAGAGTGGACATTCCAACAATGATACTGCAAACAGTTCTGTTCAATGATCCAATAAAACTCTGTGATATCATTTTCTATCTTATACACTTAAATATACATGCAGTTATATAGTTTAGAGCACTTTCTTTTCCTCTCTTTTGTACAATGACTATTACACATTTTGGGTTTCATTGCTCCCACGGTTCTTATTGCTTTTTTGGAAGAGTAAAACCAAATGTGACATAACAGAACAGAATCGGTCAAGTCAAAAGGGTGGACATAATAGATAATGTGAAAACATAATACAAGGTGATCAACAGTGGTTACCATAATGCCTCCCGCTATCTCTAATAGAATTGCCTATATCATTAGTTATAATACAATTGAACAAAACAGTAAAGAACAAAACTGACAAAACCAAACCATTGGAGACATTGTAGGTCTTCAAAAGTAGATAAAAGTCAAGGAGAATGGGCGTTACAATGAATCTCATTATCTTCACAGCTGATGACCAAACTTTCGAACCTGATACTATCCAGCAAAACAGAATAGGGGAACATCAGTCAAAAACAAGATGGTGACAGTAATACAGGGCTTCAAATCGAGATAATAGAAAGTCAAAGTGGGTTACTATAATATATCCTGCTATTTTTTTTCCCTTTAATTAAACGGATAAAAATAAAAAAGTAAATAATGGAGTGGAGATTGGGATAAAAGAGGGCATAACAGCGAAACAGCGCAGATCAAAACATAACCATTTAAGCAGAATAGTGTTCCACCACCAGATAATTCTGACCCAAACGTAGTTACCATATTGACTCTTTCCTTGAAGTCCTTGAGTACAAGTTCGTATACTGCAGCATTACGTATATCAAAACAATGTAAAACCATTTAAGAGAATGACAGCATTACAGAGTATTTAGAATCCACTAACAGAAAATGAACAATGGTTTCTGTATAATCTCCTTGTCTTTAAAAGGTTTTTGCTTATACTATCGTACATAATAAATTCCAATAAGATACAACCTATTTAGACCATTGGAGACAGAAGAACAAAAGCTAGATGAGACTACAAAACAAGATGATACTAAATCAGTATTACCTATTAAGATGTCATTTTCTCCAAAATAGCTGTTCCTATCATCCAATCTTCTCTGTCTCATTTCTGTTGAGCTCTTTTTGTCAGTAGCTGTCATTTTGTCTTCTTCATTTTGTTCTTTGCTCCATTCGTTGTGGCCTCCCCGCCACTATTTCTGGGTTCTTTGTATTTTTCTTTTTTTAGAATATCCTGCAATACTTTCTGTAGAGTTGAATTGGTGGTTGCAAATTCCCCCAGTTCCTCTTTATCCTGGAAGCACCTTGTTTTTCCATCAATTTCCAGGGACAGTTGTGCAGGATATCTCAATCTTGGCTGGAGATTATTATCTTTCAAAGCTTGAATTATTTCCCCCCACGCTCTTCGTGATTTGATGGTTTGTACAGAGAAATCTGCTGTAATTCTGATGGGTGTTCCCTTGTAAGTGGTCTGTTTCTTGTCTCTTACAGCTTTTAATATTCTGTTCTTGTATTGAATTTCTGGAATTTTTATTATTATATGCCTGGGTGTTGCCCTGTTTGGGTTGTAGGTAGCTGGGGTCCCATATGCCTCATACATCTGAGTATCTTTACCTTTTGCTAAATTAGGAAAATTCTCCTGGATTATTTCTGTGAGTAGCTTTTGTAGTTCACTTGTTTGTGTCCCTACTTCTTCTTTTATGTTCTTAATCCTTAAGTTATGGCTCCTCTTATCATCTTCTTGTCTTTGTATTATTGCTGTTTGTTTCTTTGTTATTTTTAAGAAGCTTTTCATTTCATTCTCCCATATTACAAGTCTGCCCTCCAGTTCAGATAGTCTATCCTTAGTTTCTTTCAAGCTGTTATGCCAGTCTTGGATAGACTTCTTAGTTTCTTGATAGTCCCTTTGAACCTGCTTCATGTACTCTATGCTTTCTCTGTTTTCTCCACCAAACAATTCTCCCCTCTTTTTCTGTTCTTCCATTCCACCATCTGTTTTTTCCTGGGTGGTGCTTAGCATTTCTCTAACTATTTTGCATACTTCTGGCTTCAGGTCGTTGATAACTTCATTCCTGAATTGGTCTATGAGGCTCTCTATGGCGCTTTATGTCTATTGGTGCAGTGTCCGCTATTGCCTGTTTCTCAGAACTGGGGGCCGAGGAGCCTTTCTTGTTGCTGCCTTTTACCATATTCTCTGTTCCTTATATATGCAAGCTTATATAAGAGGCCCAGCTTCTCTCCCAGTCAGCCACAGCCTGATCGAATTGCGCCAGCTAGGTGTTCCCGCTCACCGCTGCGCACCAGGGAGTTATGGACCAGGCAGCCTACGCGTCTCCCCTCCCGGCCACCGTCAGGCTCTGGGATCTGGGTTGGGCCAGCCTACTGAGTCCGCCAGCAGCGTCACGCAGGCCAGGCACTTTTCACCAATCCCGCCCGAGAGGGGGATGTGTGGCTGGAGTCGCCACCGCGCCCTGCTCCCGCAGGACTGCCCGAGCCCAGAAAGTCCTCCGCTGGAGTCAAACTGTGGTAGAGTGTCAGTTTCTCTCACTCACCTCACCACAAGTCAGTGCACGCCTCCCTGCCCGTCCTGTTTTTGACTCCGTTCGCAGACTCCCGTTCTCAGAGCTTCTGCGCGCCTCTCTCCTTGCCGAGCCGCTGTAGAGGCAGCCAGCCGCGGGGCGGCGGGAAACCCAAATCGTGGCTTCCAATGGCGCAGGGTCTAGCCTCCACACCGAGGCTTTCCTGTTCCTGTTTTAGCACCAGGACTGCATTCCAAGTTGGTTTCTCTCAGCCCAGTTTGTTCCTGAGTCAGCAGAGCATATCTCTACCAGCTTATGTCTCCTTAGTCCGCACCATTCCTGACTTCTGAACCAAGCCTTTCAGAGAGCCTCCGTAGTATCTGCTATCTGTTCGCCATGTTCTCCCGGAAGTAGTACAAAGGTTTCTATATGCCTGTGATGACTGGCTGCTATTAACCTCATTGTGCATCAAATGTATTCATTCCTGCAGATGCACAGGTCTTCCAAAATGTAATACTGGTACTGTCTATGGTGATAAAGACTTTTCTTTCAGATTCAGACCTCTTCCTTTAACAAACACTCATGATGTACATCCCGCTAAAGGTCAAAAAGTTAGGTAAAAGCTTCTTATGTATACTAGGAATGACTGATGAGTATTTTATGGTAAACAGAAATTCAGTTATATTATAAAATGTCACTGTGATTGTCATACTTATGTTGTACATGGTTTTGATTTCTAGTTTTCTGTGTAAAATATGTAACTTAACATTCTATAAGTACTCAAATGTTAAAATATCCATCGATGGTAGAAAATAACAGGTCCATGTTATGTTCTAAGGTGCTTAATATTTAGATAATAATGTTAGACTTATCGCCTCTACTACAATCTACTGTTATCAATCTTTTCTTCTGGATATTCAAAAACTAGAAAGACAAAAGGGGCTAAGAGGACAGCCAATATTTCGGCCCCAGTTCTCAGAGGTCAGTGAGGACCAGGACACAAGAGACATCCCATACCTCAGTGAGTCCCTGGTCTTATGACCAAGGAGACTGAAATTACAAAGGAAAGAGATCAATGATATATAGTGTGCCTAAGGAAAGTCACCAAGAGAAAAAAAATCTCCCACACTTTCATAGAAAGCAACTTGGTTAAGCAATGGCCACGACTCACCAATACGGCTGACACTGACAGAAGTGCTAAGAGATGCTGTGCATGGTTCCAAGGTAATCCCTGAGGAGACTTAAGTGACCTTGATATATAGCAAGAGATTAACTGTAATTAATACAGGTCTCACTTTAACTTGGTCTTGGGCATCCAATATTGTTTTACAAAATATGTGAAACAACGCTATAGTAATATGTTAGTTACAAAAAAAAAAAAAACTCAAATCACTAACACCTTCTGAGAATTGCCAGTTGCACTGGTAACTGACTACTTTCACAGATTAATGGACCGTACAGAGTTAAATTACTGAATGAACTTAAATTCTTAGACTGAAAAACTTTAGCATAAACAAGTTCATTTAAAATGAAAGGGGTTCAAGAATGAAAAGGCCTGCTACAGAGTTCTGCAAACACAGCTCCTCCAACTTCAACTGACCACCCATTGCTTGCAACCACAAAACAGAAAAGGTGCAGATGTAGAGAGCAGCTGAAGCTGATCGATCAGCAAGGCCAGCCCTGAGAACACAGACAGCCCAAGGCAAGCCAAAGTAAGCAAGCTACATAAACAAGTTCTTGTAACCTGGAGAAGGCAAAGGGCCCCAGTCAGCTAGGCAAACAAGTCGCTAGGCAGAGGAGTTGAAAGTGACATCACCTTCCTAAGTGTATATATAAATGTGCTACAGTGGTTGAGCTGTTCCTTTTCTCCCGTCAGGAGAGAGGGCACCACCTGACCTCACCTTTCATCTCTTTATTTTCCCATCTTCTCACCATCCTTCCCTCGGGAAAATCTAGAGCTGCACTGTGTTGGGCAGGTAGCCAGGAATGATGGTGCACACCTGTAATCCCAGCACTTGGCAGGAAGATTGCTGTGAGTTTGAGGTTAGCCTGGGATACACAGTGAGACCCTGTCTCACAAAAGAAAAAAAACAAAACAAACAAAAAAAACCCCTAAGGAAAAACTAAAAACCTATGAGCTTGTTTAATGCACCAGCCCTGGGTCCATTTGTAATAACAAATATATCACAAAAACGTAAAATGTTAAGAGGAAACTGTTGTGGGGTGCTACTGGAACTCTAAAGCTGTAAAACTACCATCTATTAAATAATGACGAAATTAAGCAAAAAGTAAGTTTCAACCTGACTCAAGGGGAGGACAAGAACCAGCATGGATGTTCCCTAGACTTAGTTTATAATTCATGGTCCCCAATAGGCACTCCTTAATCCAGCAGCCTCCTGTGGGCCCAGGTCTGGAACCTGCAGCCACAGGATGCCACTGCTGAGGTGTGCAGGAGGAAGAAGTCTCACAGGCTGGTGTGCAGCAAGCTCTAGCACCTACACTTGGAAGTCCGGCCTCAATCTGTTACTTCAGCCTTCTCAATGCTTCTGTGAGCTTTCTGTGTTCTTTACTAACTCCCTCCTTTCCCAAAGTATCCAGAGTAAATCTTACCCATGTAACTAAGAACCCGCAAGTCTAGGGGTACACATGAGGACCCTGAGGCTTAGAACAGTGATCCACACAGGGCAGTCCCAGTCTACACAGCATGGCCCAGCATCTCCACTGACTGTTCGAGCCTGTGAAGACCCCATGCAGGATGTACATGGTGCTTCCAAATACTTTGCAAGTGCAGTCATTTACCTGGAGATGTGGAGTGGACAGGTCAGGAGGCGTGAAGAAGAGCTGGTTGACGCCTGCCGCATCTGGAGTGGCGAAGAAAACCTTGCCTGGAGTGGAGTCCTGCTGGGCCAGGATGACCTTGCCAGGAGTGGAGCCCTCATGGTTCGTCAGGATGAATTGCTTGCCCTGGGTGTTAGGATCAAGCGCTGTCACAATCTGGATTTTCTGCGTAGTCTGCTGCTCTGTAACAATCTGACACAAGCATGTCAAATTCATAAGCAATGGGACAAAATCCTCCAATGTCAGCTACAATAATACCATTCTCTCTGATATTTAGACAAAACTTGAAAAGTCACCATTCTATACTTTTCCAACTTGTAATTCTACTTTTGTGACATTATAGCTTATAGCAATGGACAAAAGTGGAAACAAAGGTGCATGAAGATCATCATCAGCCATCACGCTGTTGCTCCTTCCTCCCCGCTGGCCCTCTACTTGCAGCCCCAGGTGCAAGGCCAGCTGTGCAAAGCAGAGGCCCTTCAAGCACCGTGCAGTGGGGACAGCTGTAAGTATCTGCAGTGGGTATTCTTAGGGGTAGCAAAGTAAAAAGGAAGCAGGCAAGGCAAGAAGTGCGAGGTACTGCAGGCAGGAGAGCTAGAGTGATGCTTTCAGAAGAGCTGACATTTCTGTACAAACTGGGGGGACAGAGCCAGGCCTGAGGAAAGAGCACCTGTGACCTGTGGCGGAAGCAGGCAGGAGGCACCTTCTGACACAGCACAAGAGTGGCGACAGGGACAGACTGAGACTCACAGACTAGGACTCGGATGTAGTACAGGATGGAACCTGACCAGCAGCTGGGCAGACTGCGCCGAGTTCCACAGACCACACAAGTCACCTAACCCACTGTGTGCACGCAGAACTTGCAGCAGAGGCGTGGCAAGAGCTTCCACTTTAGGAAAGAGTCAGACTAATACAAATGGCTAATGAGTGTATATGAAAGATTGGTCAACAGCTTTAGGTCATCAGGGAAATGCAGATCAAAACTAAACTGAGATGGGCCTGTGTGGCAGCACACACTGCTAATCCCAGCACTTGGGAGGCTGAGAAAAAACAGTGCTGTGAGTTTGAGTGCAGCCTGGGTTACAAAGTGAGCCCAAGGCCAGCCTGAACTGCATAGTGAGATTCTGTCTCAAAAAGAAAAGAAACAACCAGAAAACAAAAACAAAAGCAAAAACACTACACTGAGATTCCAGCTCCTCTGGTCAGAATGCCTGCCATCTAGAACACAAAAAATAGGGCTGGGGATATAGCTCAGCAGCATAAGCACCTGCCTAGCCGCACACACCTATCATCCTAGCACTTGGAAGGCCGTAAAGTCTGAGGCCAGGCTAGGTTATGAAGTGAGTTCAAGGCCAGCCCATACTACACAGTGAAACATTGGCAAAATGGGGGGGGGGGGGGAGAATCACTCTAAAATCACTCTAGACTTAGTGTAAAAAACAGAATTTAAACATTCAAGTACAGAATTAAATCCTAACATTTGGGAGCCTGAGACAGGAGGATCCCAAATTCAAGGACTGTCTAGACTACAAAAATCAACACCGTGGCAGCCGGGGACTTAGCTTATCAGCACAAGCCCTGCCTGGTAAGTGTAAGGTCATGAGTTCAACCGCCAGTACAAAAAAAAGTCAGGACTGTTGTTTTCACAACCCAAAACAAAACAAGTCAGGTGTGGTGGTGCATGCCTGTGATCCCAGCACTAAGGGAAGATGAGACAGGAGGATTGAATATTGGAGTCTCAGAATTGAAAGATCAGAAGGGATACTGCTATAGCTATAGTCAACATACAATACAGGATATAAGTCACAGCTACACTGCTAGTGGATGTGGAATCCACTGCACTGGGTTTGAGGTTTGGGGAGGTGAGAGGAGACCCAATAAGCTGCTGGCTGGAGGTTGGGTGCCCTGCCTGTGCAACCAGAGCCAGAGCTGCCAGCTCACCATCCAGAAGGCAGTTTCCAACACTGGAGTTCTTCCCAGCCAGGTGCTGCAGGGCACTCTGGTAATCCCAGCACTTAAGACGGCTGAGGCAGGAGGAACCCACGAAGGCCAGCCTGCACAACTTGGTGTGATCCCATCTCAAAAAAAAAGGTTAGGGATGCCCCCTGGGTTCAATCCCCAGTACCTGAGGCAGAGGGACAAACACAGAGAAAGACAGGATTTTTGTGTGTGTTTTTGCAATTTTCAAATGGCAAAGTTGGTTTCCATTTTTATTTTTATGTATTTTTTTAATTTTGTATTTTATATAGGAAAGATAGCCATTTCCTAAGGTCACTCATGTTATCTCCTTCTCAGGGCTACTGACAGTGAAGGTATTCTATCTAAAGAGCCAAATACTACCAGGACTGGAAATCTCCTCAGTATCCCTATTTTTGGGGGGTGGGGGTACCAGGGATTGAACTCATGACCTCCCACTTGCCAGGCAGGCGCTTATGCCACTGAGCTAAATCCCCAGCTACAGTATCCCTATTTTATAGGTTTTCAAAAAAAGCTTTACTTAGATGGAAGGAACAAAAAGTATGGGAAGAAGAAGCAACAAGAAAGGGTCCTCAGTCCCCAATCCTGAGAACACTGATCCAGGAAAGGTGAAGGCAAAGGAGAATGAGGAAAGAAAACATGCAATATAAGACACGGCACCAACAGACATAAAGTGATACCTCCGGAGCCTCATAGATGAGTTCAAAAGCGAAGTATTTAACAAAATAAAGCAAGACCTAAGTAGAATAGTTAGAGAAATGCTAAGCACCACCCAAAAAAAAACAGATGGTGGAGTAAAAGAACAGGAAAAAAGGGAAGAATTGTTTGATGAAGAAAATAGAGAAAACATAGAATATGTGAAGCAGGTTCAAAGAGATTACCAGGAAACAAAAAACTCTTATCAAAAGCTGGCATAACAGCTTGAAAGAAACTAAGGATAGATTATCTGAACAGGAAGGCAGATTTGTAATGTGGGAGAATGAAATGAAAAACTTCTTAAAAATAACAAGAAAACAAACAGCAATAATACAAAGGCTTGAAGATGATAAGAGGATCTATAACTTAAGAATTAAGAACATAAAAGAAGTAGGGACACAAACAAATGGACTACAAAAACTATTCACAGAAATAATCCAAGAGAATTTCCCTAATTTAGCAAAAGGTAAAGATACTCAGATATATGAGGCATACAGGACCCCAGCCACCTACAACCCAAACAGAGCTACACCCAGGCATATAATAATAAAAATTCCAGAAATTCAATATAAGAACAGAATATTAAAAGCTGTAAGAGACAAGAAACAGATCACTTACAAGAGAACACCCATCAGAATTACAGCAGACTTCTCTGCACAAACCATCAAATTACGAAGAGCATGGGGGGAAATAATTCAAGCTTTGAAAGATAATAACCTCCAGCCAAGATTGATATATCCTGCACAACTGTCCCTAGAAATTGATGGAAAAACAAGGTGCTTCCAGGATAAAGAGGAACTAGGGGAATTTGCAACCACTAATTCAACTCTATAGACAATACTGCAGGATATTCTAAAAAAGGAAAATACAAAGATCCCAGAAACAGTGGCAGAGAGGCCACAATGAATGGAGCAGAGGGCGAAATAAAGAAGACAAACTGATAACAAACGACAGAAAAAGATCTCAACAGAAATGAGGCAGAGAAGATTGGTTAGTAGGAACAGCTATTTTGGAGAAAACAAGATATCATAATAGCTAGTGCTGATTTAATATCATCTTGCTTTGAAGTCCCATAAGCTTTTATTCTTTTGTCTCCATTGGTCTTAACAGGTTGTATCTTACTGGATTTTATTATTTGTGAATAATAAGCAAATTATTTGTGAATATAAGCAAAAACTTTTATAGACAAGGAGATTATACAAAAACCATTGTTCATTTTCTGATAGCTGGTTCTAAATACCCTGTAATACTGTCATTCTCTTGAATGGTTTTACATTGTCTTGATATGTTTGATGCTACAGTATACGAAGTTATACTCAAAGATTTCAAGGAAAGAGACACTATGGTAACTACTTTTATGTCAGGGTATCTTGTGGCAAAACGCTATTTTGCTTAAATGGTTATGCTTTGACCTGCACTGCTTTGTTGTTATGCCCTCTTTTATCTCAATCTCCTTTTTTAAATTATTTACTTTTTATTTTTATCTTTTTAATTAAGGGAAAAATAAAAAACAGCAGGATACATTATAGTAACCCACTTTGATTTCCTATTAACTTGATTTGAAATCCTGTATTGCCCTCACCATCTTGTTTTGACTGATTTTCCTCTATTCTGTTTTGCTTGATAGTACCAAGTTCGAAAGTATAGGCAACAACGGTGAAGACAAATAAGATTCATTATGACACCCATCCCGGTTGACTATTATCTTCTTTTAAAGTCCTGTAATGTCTCCAATGTTTTGGTTTTATTCTTTACTGTTTTATTCAATTTTATTATAACTGATAATATAGGCAATTCTTTTTAAGATAGCAAGAGGCAGTATGGTAACCATTGTTGATCACCTAGTATTTTGTTTTTAAATATGTATTATGCCCATCCTTTTGATTTGACTGACTCTGTTCTGTTATGTCACATTTGGTTTTACTCTCTTCAAAAAAAAAGTAGTAAGAACTGTGGGAGTAATAAAACCCAAAATGTGTAATTGTCATTGTACAAAAGAGAGGAAAAGAAAGTGCTCTAAAGGATATAACTGCATGTATATTTAAGTGTATAAGATAGATTACCATATTACTGAGTTTTGTTGGATCGAGCAAAACTGTTTGCAGTCTCACTGATTGAAACTCCACTTTATATGCTTTAATTTTGTAACTTGAACAACTATTTCTAAGATAACAATATGTAATCTATTAATTAGTGATTCCCTACTGTTTATTCTTTCTGAAATTCTGTATAACTTGTACCCTTTTTTTTTCTTTTTCTCCTTAAATAGAATTTTAAAAAAAAGGAAAAAAAAGCTTTACTTAATTTTAAAGAGAAAAAAATAAAATTTCAAAACAAGATAATAGGAGAATAACAATAGTAAATATATTGCATATTGTTATCTTCGAAGTAGTTACTCAAGAGTATAAGACAGTGGCATGAAAGAGTGCCCAAACAATATTAGTATAAAACTTTCTTTTCCATTAACTAAGAGAAACTAGTATTACAGTTATCTTATTTTGTGTATATATTTTTTCCCTTTACCCTTCCTTCTTTCCTGAAATCATTTATGACAATTCTTCCATATACAAAATTTGAAAGAAATGCTCAAGCATCAGCTTTTGTCAGTACCAAACTGTACTGATTTTAGGTGACAAAATTTGAGTTTTCCTGGTTATTACCCAGTCCTACTTTTCTGAGTGCAGTTTTTTTCACCCAGTCCAGTCTTTCCTATACCCCCAATAATTTTTGCAATTTTTGATGTTACCTACAAGTTGTGAGTCTATCTTTTTTTTTGGTTTTTTGAGACAAGGTCTCACTATGCAGCCCCGGCTGGCCTTGAACTCACAGTGATCTTCCTGCCTCAGCCTCTCAAGTGTTAGAATTACAGGTGTGCACCAGCTTTGAAATGTGACACTTGGCTTTGAAATGTGACTTTGAATGGGTTCATCGTAGCAAGTTTTACCATATTTAAATTGTTGTCGTACTGTGGAGTATTTCTATTAGCAATATCCACAATGAACACAATGAAAGACTAATGGACAGGCTGGGAATTTAGCACAGTGGCTCAAGCGCTTGCCTGGTAAGCATGAGGTCATGAGTTTGATCCACGGGACCCAAAAAAAAAGACTAATGGCGAGTGTGATCCAAGTGTCACTTGGGTTCAAATGTACTTGGAAGAGTAAAAAAGATTACTGAAGAATAATTGTAATAATTGAAAATCAGAACAATTCAAATGGTCTGCAACAGAGAAGAATATACTAATTCCTAGGCCCCATTTCACTCCAAAAATTTACTGAAAATCCCAAAGCTCTTTTGTTTATGTGGGTTACACTGACTAAAATTTCAAAGAGAAATTTTAAAAATACTTGATTAAAAATAATTCATTATCTATTAAGAGAAATAAGTTTTTAAACAAAAAATAAACCATTTTTTGGTACCCGGAATCGAACTCAGGATCCTGCCCTTCCCAGGCAAGTACTTGTGCCGCTGAGCTATATCCATAGCTCCAAAAAATAAATTTAAAGGTGAGCTGCAACGCACAATCAAAAGCTCTCTTAAAATCCACTGGTCCCCTCTGCAAACAGAATAGGTCCCGTGCTCACACATGATTTCATACCATCATGCATCGACCACTTTTTGGAAACACTGGTTTACTGAATTAGGCAGCTTCTGGAAAATTCCAGTGTCCGTGTCAATGAAGAAGCAGAAAACATCTGAGTATTATGAAGATAGCCTGTCACGGCAGCACACACTAATAATCTAGCACTAGGGAAGCTGAGGCAGAAGCACTGCTGTGAGCACGAGGCTTTCCTGGGTCATGGGGTAAGGCCTTGTCTCAAAAACGAAGACAGCTTTGACCTTGCTGACTTTGTGAAACTTCATTAGATGATACCCTGAAAACATCTGTATTCTGCATGGCCCCAGGTATCTAGGAAAACAGTGGTATTATTAGATTTCTGTGACCCACAAAGATGTGAGGGACTTTTCCCTACCAGCCAAGTAGGCAATTTTATAGCAGGTATCAAATTAGCTGAGTACTATCTGTTCGAACTACTGAGTTCTGATACTATACACCTGGAGACAGGAAGCCCCATAGGTTGAGAGCACAGTTCTCAAGACTGGTCTGATTTTAAGTCTAGTTCAAAGTCTAGCTCCCTGGAATTTTTGATGGACTAGGCACAAATTGGGTTTTTCAGGAGTTCAACACCAGGCTGGGCAATACAGTGAGACCTTGTCTCAAAAAGTATAAATATGGAGTGTTCTCTTTTTTCAAATCACTCTGTTTCATTACTTTGTTAGAACAGCTCATAGAACTCAGGTAAACACTTTACTCAGCAATCTATTAAAAAGACCTCTTTTGCTTTGTTTTACACGGTACTGGGAGTTGGGCCCTGGGCCTTGCATGTGCTAGGCAAGCAATCTCCCAGAGCTACACACACTCCAGCCGTGTTTTGACTTTATTTTGAGATGGTGTTGCTAAACGGCTCAGGCTGGCCTTGATCTTGCAATCCTCCTTCCTGCCTCCATTCTGCAAGTTGCTGGGACTGCACATGTGCACAGCTGTACAGGGTATTTTAAGGGATATAAACAAGTAGCTAAATGCAGAGACACACAGGCATGGTCTGGAAAGTGCTGAACACCTGGGCTACACCACCCTCCTGGCAGGTGGCTTAGTATCTGTTGTTTTGTGAGCTGGGACACATATGGATATCTGAAAGCTTTGTGAACTCATCCTTTCAGGCTTTTATGGAGACCTAACCGTGTGAGCTCAATGGAAACATGAATAATCATCTTAGAGGTGACTGCACAGAAAACGACACAAAGGCTGGGCATGGTATCATACTCCTGTAATCCCAGCACTCCGAAACTGAGGCAGGAGGATCACTTTGAGTTTGAGACCAGTCTGGGCTCCATCGTGAGTTCACGGCCAGCCTGATGCCAATACTCTGAGCAAAGAACTAAGCAAGGCTTCCCTGTGCAGTGCTCCTTTCCCAGCATGGGTTAAGTGCCTTCTGAAATGGGAAGACGCTCCTTTCTATGATCAGCCCAGACAGACAGATTAGGTTACTGCCTGCCTTGGGGTAAAAGGAAGTGAAAGGGGACAGAAGGTGGTCACAAAGAGAAACTGTTCTGAGGCCTGTTTCTGTAGCCAGAAGTGCCCCCAAATCATTCTAGTCACTTAGGAAATAGCACAGACTGAGAGTGAGGAGCCAGGAACTGTGGATGAAAAGTGAGAACCATCTATCACAGCTGCCTAGGCTCACCACTGCACATGTGCTGCACCACAGCAACCTCGAGGGACAGGGCACAACCACTGCTGCAGTGCTCACGGTGAGCCGCCAGGGTGGGGCACACACAGATTTCAGTGAACAAGTCATTTGTCTTAGGAAAACATTTTTATACTTTTATACTGGTCTTATTACTAGTCTATTATTAATCTGCCTTTTGATAAACGTGTGTAGGTCTTTTTCATACAGAAATCAGTTGATGGCTGGTGGGTTTAATTTCTCCCTCAGCCAGTCATTTTTTAATAGGTGTTACATCTGGAGGCAGCTTTAACTTGAGAGTCTTTTATTACTGACATTAGCTATCACTGAGACTTAGGCAAGCACGGTGGCACATGCCCAGAATCCCAGCCATCTAGGTGGCGAGGTGGGACAATTGGAAGCACCAGCCCAGCATAGGGCTCACTGACTTCATGAGGCCCTGAGTCTAAATAAAACATGAAAAAAGGGACAGGGATGTAGCTCAGTGTGAGTTTGTGTTTGATTCTCAAGTGTGTGTTTGATTCTCAGTGTGTGTTTCTCAGCACCAGAACGGAAGGGATGATTTTGACATGAATTATGGACATATTTGCAAATTTAATGTAACCTACCTTTGTCTCTACACTAATTATTACAGACAGGTGTTATCATTTTAGATGCTCTTCAACCTCAGTGCTAATATTTGGACCCCTCTGAGAAGAGCTGTCCTGTCACCGCAGTTCAAAAAGAGTTCAGTAATCAGATGCCATGGGACACCAGAAGAACTCAAGCGTGCTAAACCTTTATAATAGAGGTCATTGAGAAATGCAGTGTTAAACTTCTTACAAGGGAGGCTATCAGTGCTGCATGCTCAGAAATAAAGCAGAGTTCTACAGTTGTCTGTGAAGTTGTCTTGGGCTTGGCAAAGTTCAAGAAAACTATGTAAGAGACCTGGTCACAAAATAAAATAAAATGAAGAAAATGAAAAACCAGAAATTCTCACAGAATGCCGAGGAAAAGACCAAAAGAAATCAAGATACATAATGAGAGGTATAGTGGTCTACTTAGCAGATACAATCTATGCATAATAAAAATATCGCATTGGGCCGCGGATATAGCTCAATGGCAAAGTGCCTGCCTGGCAAGCACAGGTCATGAGTTCAATTCCTGATATTAAAAAAAAAGAAAAAGAAAAAGCCCTACAACAGAGGACAAAGCAAGTGAAAGTGAAATAATAATTGAGGAATGAACTAAAGAAAACTTTCCAGGGTTGAAGCACAAAGTGGGCCAGCAATGGAAAAATGCACATTTACTAAGAAGAAAGCAGCACACCTAGACATATCTTGGTTACCTTTGCTAATTTCAAGGGTAAAAATAAAATCTTGCAAGAGGGAAAAAGCAGACTAATCTTAAGTTTTTCTCTTGCAATTTTCCAATGCCAGAAGACAATGGAACAATACCCACAGAGAGTGAAAATAATTTAGAATCAAGAATTATGTACTCTGCAAGTTCAGAAGTATTTCAGTATAAAGGGAACTGGGACATTGTCAGACACTGAGAGGTTAAACACATATATCAACCAAGAATTTTCTCTGAAAAATTTGCTGAATCATTTACTACCGCCAACAGAAAAATTAAAGAGAAGGGAGACAATCATGTGAAATATTTGATGGTGATAATTAAAACTAGCTAAGAAGCATAACGTCTAAAATTGCTACACATAAGGTAAAAACCTAAATGCAACAAACTTATAAGCTAGATCTAAAATTTTGTCAATAAGTTTTAGGCTGTGAGTGCATGCAAATATATTCAAATATTGAATAGGTAGTTTTATGATGGCCATATAGTATATAAAGATACATGTTGTTAAATCCAACGCATGTAAGACAAAAAAGTGCTTGTGCTTTGTTGGTGCAGACAAGCACAGTGAAGACACTCTAAATGGTAATCTGACAAAATTATAATACTGTACGGTTTATTTCTTAAAAAAAAAAAAAAGAACAAGCAGAGAGTGGCGGCACACAACTGTAATCCCAGCACACGGGGTGGGCTGGGGGTATGAGGCAGGAAGGTCACTGAGTCTGAGATCAGCCTAGACTACAAAGTGAGCTCCAGGCCAGCCTGAACTGCATATGAGACTCTTTGTCTCAAAAAGACAAAAACCAAAACAAAACACACCAAAACTAGTAGGTCAGACTGACTACAGATTTTTCTCTTGCCCATCTACAATGGAACAATATCTTCTGGCATTCAGCAAGTTCATCCTGTTAACAATAATAGAAGAAAATTCCCAAAGCACTAGTTGGAGAGGACTGGATGTATCTGAAATAATAAACTGGGAAAACCAGTATTCACCACATCAGACAGGAGTTCAACTTGTCATGGAATTGCAGACAAAAATAGAACATACACGCTCCAGGATTCTGAAACTGAAAAGAATGGAAAACAACAACAACAAAAAATAGCAAAGAGACCCAAGAACAAAAACAAGGAAGCATTAAAAGTAATATAAAAGGGCCAGGGGTTTAGCTCAGTGGCACAAGCGTCTGCCTGGAAAGTGGAAGGTTGTGAGTTTGATCCCCAGTACCAAAAATAAAATAAAATAAAATAATACAAGTATAAAAGAGATTGACAAGGTACACTCATAAACTGGGGGAATAGGGATATAGCTCAGCGGCACAGCACCTGCCTGGCAAGTGCAAGGTTGTGAGTTTGGATTCCTGGTACAAAACAAACAAACAAATATAACAAAAAAACCAACCATAAACTGGTCAAATTCACAATTAATAAGACCCAAACTGAATAAAAGATAATCAAATTCTGATTTGAGGTATATTGTATTTTTAAAAAGTTAAAAGGGTTTTCAGAGAATAGAAACTCTTTAGGTAAGAGAAATGAAGGGCAACAGTTTCATTAGGTACAAATAAGGATTATTACAAGATAATTCACATTTAAGAGATTTTATGTGGCATTCATATGTGATATTACGGTTGAGACTTGATGTGGATAGTAGTTTTACAGTTGAAATTCACATAAATATTTTAAAACATTTAAAATTAATGCATTGCCAGTCATGGTGGCGCACATCTGTGATCCTAGCCCCCGAGAGGCTGAGGCAAGAAGATCACACAAGCTCAAGACCAGACTGGGCTACAGTGAGTACAAGGTCAATGTGAACTGCATAGCAAAACCTTGTCTCAATGATCAAAAAGACATTTAAAAATTAAATTAGTACATTTTATGTCCTTAAAATTCATATAGTAGTAACTCTCCAATTAGAGACTACATGTAGGAAAAAAAAAGGACAAGTGCTGTCAGTTTGCCATGACTTGGTTACTACTTGTTTTGGGGGCATAAAGGGCTTTTCTGTCATGTGTTTTGTTTCTCGCTATGTTGCCCAGGATGGCCCTGACCTCTCTGTCTAACCACGCTGGCCTAGAACTCACAATCCTCCTGCCTCAGCCTCCTGAGTGTGGGGATTACAACCAGCTCACCCAGTTGTTTCTAGGTCTCACATTAATTGGGACGGAGCCCACCACCCTGTCCTGTCTGGCTGTCAGGTGTTGAGACTGGTTCTTACTGGTGCTTATTGGAGAGAAAAGGTCCCGAAGAGGCTTTGTTTTCTGATGTCTACTTCTGGGCCTCAAGTGCCCCAACATTATTCTAGTCACTTAACAGTTTTAGTAGAATGGACCAAACCCTGGATAAAAACCAAAAAAACCCAACACCATATCATAGCACCTTGTGCTAAAAATCAAGATATAACCAGTTAAAAAAAGGTACCCGTCAATGGACACATGAACCATCAGGACTGGCCTGCAGCTGGGCATGACTGCCTACCTGTCATCCCAGCTACCTGGGAGGCTGAGGAAAGAGGATGGAAAGTTCCAGACCGGCCTGGGCAACACAGTGAGATCTTGTCTCAAAAATAAAAATAGCCAGATGTGTGGCAAGTGCCTGTTATTTTAGCACTTGGAAATCTGAGGCAGGTAGACCACAGCAAGTTCAAGTGTGTAGCCAGCCTAGGCTACTGTGAGTTCAAGGCCACCCTGAACTGGGTAGCTAGACCTTGTCTCAAAAAATAAACAAACAAACAAACAAAAAACAACCAAGGACTAGGGCCATATCTCAGTGGTAGAGCACTTGTCTGGCATACATAAGGCCCTGGGTTCCATTCCCAGCACTGCAAACAACAACAGCAAAGACCTGTCTCAGATCTGATGCCCTCTACAAAACACTACCTGGTCTGGTCCCCAGTGACCCAGCGCTCTTCACTAGACACTCGGCTTCCGTGCTCTGAGCATCTTCTACCACACCCATGACTGGGCTCACACTACTAAAAAACTACCTCCAAGTCTGAAGGATCTCTGACCTCTGCCTCCAGGACCTCTTCACACATAAACTTAATGAGGCAGTAAACCAACTACACAAACTGGGTATGGTGGTGCACATCTGTAATCCCAACACTTGGGAGAATGAGGCAGGAGGATCGCTGTGAGTTCAAGGCCAGGCTGGGCTACACAGTGACTTCCAGGCCAGCCTGAACTACATGGCGAGATCGTTTCTAAAAAATAAAACAAGGAGGCTGGGGATTTAGATCAGCGGCACAAGTGCCTGCCTTGCAAGCAGGCAGTCATGGTTTGATCCCTGGTACCGATAAAAAAAAAAAAAAGAAACAAGACAAAAAGAAACCGTGCACTAGACATACCTCTCCCATCTGCTGTTCAATAATCTGATGCGCAATTTCTTCTATGGTGGCCATGATTTACCAGTCCCCACGGCCTGCCAACAATAAAAAGATGCTTTTCACCATGATGCACAAAAACACATTCCCTGAAGAATTTGTAACTACATGATCCTTAGGATTTGAATCAAAATATATAAGCACAATGTATTGAAGCATTCAGAAGTTTTTCAAATAATTAAAAGAAAAATCAGATAATTTGGAAGTGAACTGTAACTGCATAATGTTAATGAATGACATTACAAGCAACATATGAGATAAAATAATTAAATTTTGTCTTCTTGACTCTAAGACATAGAGAAAAACCAAAAATCAAAGCCAGAACACTGACCTTATATGCTCTCCATTTGGAAACAGTTTTGCAGTAAATTCAAATCAACACTAATATATGAGAAATTTGTCCCTCCAAAAGCCATTTAAAAAAAAAAGGTAGCCAGGTGTGGTGGCACACACTTGTCATCCCAAAACTTGGGAGGCTGACGCAGGAAGATCACTGAGTTTGAGACCAGTCTGGACTATAACTCCTTCCAGAAAAAAAAAAAAAAAAAAGACAAGAAAAAGTAAATCAATCAATAAGCTGTCCCTTCTTTAAGGTCTCAAAGTTGAAGAGAAATTTTAATGTACCTAACTATTGACCAATTTTTATAAAATTCTGATGAGTATGCTTTGTTAAATGATCAATTTGTTCACAGATTTCCTTTTATTGTAAAACACAACAACTCTGGTCTATAGGGTCTCACTATGTAGCCCAGGCTGGGCTACAACTCCTGACTTGTATGAATCAGTCCTCTTGTTCAGGCTTCTGTGTTTGTTTTTTGAGTCAGGGTCTTGCTATGTAATTTAGGCCGTTCTTGAACTCACAGTGATCCTCCTGCCTCAGCCTCCTAAGTGTTGGGATTGCAGGTATGTTCCACCACACTCAATGAGGCTTCAATATGTTTTAAAAGTAAAGTTGTTGGCTCTTGAATATTTGTTGTTTCGTACTTGTTTCTGGTATTGTTTTGATCTGAGACAGATCTCGCTATGTAGCTCAGGCTGGCCTTGAACTTGTGGTGATACCTCTACCCAAGCTTCCAGAGTGCTGGGATTACAGACATGCCCCATATTTGGCTAGTATTTTTCTTAACAGACATTTTCAGAGTATTCAAAACCTCAGTATTTAACTTGATTACTCCAAACTTGCTAGAGCCCCATCTGCCCGTACCATCCTGGGACTGGTGCCCACCAGTCAGGGTGACAATGGCAGACCTACCTGCTCCAGCCACCTCCACAACCCCGGCTTGCAGAGCCCCTTAAGTCCAGCAGTCTTCACCTCATCCTGTGTCTGCCTTCTTCATCTGAGCCTGACATCCAGGTTACAAACACAAAACCAAGCCATTTCTTCCTTCTACCACTGTGCTGCAAAACACATCTTCTGCTGTGACTTTCAAATACTTATCACATCCTATTCTGAAGCTTCTTCCTGGCCTAGAGCTTCTTTGAGGCCAACTCAAGAATTACTTTAAAATTTATGCATGCGCATCACAGATTCAAGAATACAAAGTAGAGTTTATAATCCTGTTTTCACCATTACCTTTTCCCTTCCTAAACTATCCATGAGTGTAACACGTGAACAAATGGAAAAATTCAAATATTGAATTCTGTCAATCTTGTTCATCTAGAAAAATATCCACTAAGTAAAAATATAACTTATCTAGATTTAAAAGCCTATCTAAAATAATTGTCTTACTAAAATTCTTACTAAAATGTCTGAAGGACAGCGGTATGAACTTGAAAAATTAAAAAATTATAAGGGGATGAAATCAATAAGCATAAAATGGGTATTTATCATTAAAGCCTCACATTATTTTTAAGAGTAGATTAAGCCAGGTGTGGTGGCACATGCCCATAATCTAGCACTGGAGAGGCTGAGGCAGGCAGACTATCCTTGATTTACAGGCCACCCTGGGCTACACAGTAAGCTCAAAGCCCGCCTGAACTATCTAGGAAGACATTGTCTTTAAAAACAAACACAGTTATGCAACAGATACACACACACACACACACACACACACACACACATCAGTCACTTTGTGACAGAAGCTTGAATTTTAACTTAAGCAAAACAAAAAAAAGAAGGAAAGAAAAGGAGGCCTGGAGGGGAGGCACCTAATCCCAGGAGAGTGGGAGCTCTGGGTAAGTGGAAAAAGCTCTCATGTCCTCTCAGGAAATCTCCGTCTCTGTTTTCAGCTTCTTTCCCTGTGGCTTATTTGCAGATTTGTAGTAAAATATCAAGAAAAGAAAACTAGTCTTCTTTACTGCAGGAGGGCCAGCAAGAGCCCAGCCCAGCCTGGCAACTTAAGTCCTACCGTGTGTGCACACACGCGCACACACCCAGAGGCCTGGGTCCAATCCCTAGTACAGAAGGGAAAAAACCACCAGGCAGCCCAAAGCGTCCTGTGCCTGCCTCAGCCTCCGAGGTCCCCGCCACCCTGGCACTTACTCGGAGCCCCATCTGCCCGTGAGAAAAGCATTGCGCACTCTTCCTCACTCACAGGGCCGCACCTGCGTAACCAGTGCCCGGGTTCTTCCCTAGCTCACCAACCATTTCCTAAAGCTCAGGAAAAGATTCTGAAAATGTGAGGATATGACTGTAACGAGAAAAAAATCTGAGGCCGGGGATTTAGCTCAGCCACATAAGCGCCTGCCTGACAAGTGTGAGGTCGTGAGTTCAATCCCCAGTACGGCAAAAAAAAAAAAAAAAAAAAAAAGAAAAGAAAAAAAAAAAGAAAAAGAAAAAGAAAAAAAATATCTGCCTTATGAAGCCTATGAGAACACAGGTTTTTAAAATTTACCAGTTGTGGCCACTTTGCTGTTACATGGTCTAGGACGTACTTCTTTTCCTACTTTTACTTGGCCAAAACTCACCCTGCAGAGCCTGTTTCTTTTCCAATCTTTAATAAAATTTTGCTAAATTTTATTTCCGATCTTCAGTAAAATTTTGATAAACAAATATTATCAGTTGTGCTAGGCATAGTGGCACACACTGTAAAGGAGGCTGAGGCAAGAGGATACCAAGTTTAAGCCACACTTAGGCAACTTAGGTTACCAAGCAAGATTCTGTCCGAAGAAGTAAAAATAAGAATAAAGGGATGTAACTCAGTGTGAAGGCTCTGGGTTCAATCTCCTGCACCAAGAAAGAAAGAAACCATTATCGACTGTACTCAGTTCTGTGAAGCACATTCGGAAGGAGTACAACAAAAACAGGACCCTGAGAAGAGGCGATGCGATCTGGAGGAAATCTGGTCCTCAGCACTGGAGGGCCATGGTCTCTGGTGTGGTGGGAGAAAAGCAGGTCAGTTTGGAAAGAATGAGTTTTGTCTTAGGAATCGGGTGCATCATCGGGAAGAGAGCTGCTGAGAAGTGAGGCTGCCCACTGCCTGCCTGCCTATACTGCCGCACAAAGGCCTCCACAGATGCCAGCTAGAAGCTGGCACCATGCTCTGGCCCTGCTCAGCCTCAAGCTGTGAGCCAAATCTACCTCTGCTCTGTTTCCTTCCTTCCTGGTAAACTGTCCTCTGCCTCTGCACACTTTCTGTGGGGAAGGGCACGGTGGCAGCACACTCTTGCATCCCTGGGGTGGCTACTGGGAAGTTGGGGGTGGGAAGGTCACCCGCCCCCCAGGCTGAGACCTGCCTGGGCAACACAGCAGAAGCCTACTCAGAACCGTAACACAAAACAAGACTAACCTGGTGGGGAGGTGTTGTTAAAATGTGTTAGGTACACAGGCCAGCACCACATGATAAATGTGATCCTGGAGCTGGGGATACAGCTCAGCAGCGCAGCGCTTGCCTGGCCAGCGCTAGGTCCTGACTTCCATTCCTAGTATCCCCCACCCCAAAATGTGATCATTATGTACTGCACGCATGTACCAACTAAAACAAATGCATGGTGGCACATACCTGTAATCCCAGCACGGGGCACACAGTAAGTTCAAGCAAGGCCAGGCTCAACTACATAGTCAGATTCTGTCTCAAAAATCCAAACAAACAAACCAAAACACAAGAACTATCCAGGCCAACTACAGCCATGACCTGTAATCTGAACATTGTGGGAGGCTGAGGCAAGAAGATGGCAAGTTCAAAGTCACAAGGAGAGTTTAGTAAGACTCTGTCTCAAAATTTGTTTTAAAAAACTATTAGTTTTTTGAGGTAGGGTCTTACTGGGTGGTCTAGGCTGGCCTTTAACTCACTATGTACCGAGCAAGGCTGGCCTCAAACTCACAGCAATCCTTCTGCTTCAGCCTCCTGAGTGCTGAGATTATAGGACTGCACTACCTTGTTAGGGGCACGTATTTTTAAAAGGACTGGGGAAATGCAAAAGATTTGAGTTTAATCGCCAAGACAGGGAAAAAAACAACCCTACTAGGTCTCAGATATTTTGTTATAGCAACAAAAAACAGATTATAAATCAGTTAGGATAAAAAAATATCTTAGAACTCGAAATTTCAATTCCGTTTTCACCACTTACTAAATGCATGTCAACGTTTTAAGCTGAGGCTATTTCTTCAGCAATAGATTTAAAACAGTCTACTGAAAATATTAGTACAACAATATAAGTGAAAATCTTAGTAGTCTCTTACAGGGGAAAAAAATCAGTTAGCTGCATGACACTCACTAAATGAACCCAAAGAGGAGAGCCCAGGATAGTGTTGGTTAACTCATGGCATGCATGTTGTTTTTAAGACAAAAGATATCAATGTATGGTGACACCCCATCTCAAAAAGATGTGTGTGGGGGGGGGAGGGGAAATCAAAGTAGGAATTGTTTTTTCTAAACTAAAACCTCAGTCTTCAGGTTTCACTGCAGTGCAGCATTTTGGGAATGCATATCTAAGTGGGTCCTAGGCCTTGGTCTGGGCACTCAGTCTCTAAAAGATTCACCATCACATGCCTAGGAAGACCTCCCACGAGGGAGTCAGTCACTGGAGGACAGGTATTCCTTCCAGCCTGAGGGAGAAAGCAGAGGGCAAAAGGATGCTGTCTTGCTGTTCTGGAGCAGCAACCCCCGAGGACTCAGTCCCGCCAGCCCTCCACTCCTCCATCCAACGATGCTTGTCCCTTCTCCACATCTCCTGCCGACAGACACAGAAGTGCACAGATGGAGGAGACGGTGCCATCCTTCCTCCACTCAGATTCTATGACTTCAGACCACTTTTGGACTCATCCTGGCTCTGTAAGACACATTCATCTTCTTTCCCACTGTCTACCTCCCCCAGTCTTGCCCCCAACTCAATGGAGCCTGCTGGCAGCCAAACCAATAGCATGCAGAATCTGTCCAGGGCCACCATCTCCGGATGGAGAAATTCATGTGTAGGTCACCACAGAATAGAAGAGGCAATCAGAAAATACCTGCACACCAGGGGCATCAAGACGAAGGATACTCCAGCAAAGATATTTCAGTTTTGTATGTATGAATGGTGTGTGTGTCCTCGGTCAAGATAAGGAGTCTATTGCTATGGTTCGCAGTAAACAAATTTGAAAGAACGATTGAAAACAATGATTTTTATTTTTGAAAACCAACTTTTCCTCACCAGAGAAACTCACATTCACTTTTAGTCACACTATGAGCCTCATTCTATCTATGCCAAGCTTTAACAGGTCCTTTAACCTGCAGCCAGTCCACGGACAGGAAGCTCTAGGATAAAATTTCAGCACCTGACTGTGTATGTTGGAAACCCTAGACTGGGGGCTTCTAAATCCTCCAAATGCCACTTTAAAAACACCCCCCCCCCACTGAAATCCTACCTGACCTCTGAGGCCTGGCAGCAACTTTTTTCCACCTAATATTTCTCGATGGCCCTCACACTTACTATGTCGAATAAAAGGCTTAACTAGGATTCAGGAACAGGTTTGCATCAATTCCTAGTATTATAAGCAAAGGCCTTTTCCATCATGCCAACCCCCTCTTTTTTAATGTTCAATAACCGTCCTTGAAATGCTGGATCAGGGTTATCTTGAACCGGTCTCCCAAGCTTCAAGGTCCAAGGCCTCCAGAGGTTTGTTTTATCTGTACAGCTTGAGTTCAATTCCCTACTTCTCTTTCAGATTTACCAATTGGACACAAAGTTTAAGAACCATCAAGGTAAAAAATAAACAAACAAAAAAGAACTATCAAGGTTTGCACCCAACCAGACAAGCAGACAACTGTTTCAAAACACCTTCAAGTCAAAGGGACACTTATGAGTGGGGAAGAAGGACATGAACTCACCACTCCAAACCCGTTTACTGCTAACCCTGACAGGGTCTCTCTGTTTCAGCAGAACAGAGGCATCTCTTACAAAGTGAGAGGCTTTTTTTAACTTTTTTTTTTTTCTTTTTGGTGGACTTTTGAGGTGGGTCAGAGAAATGATGGGCCTGTGGCTTGCTGCTGTGTCCTCTGCGACCTCGTGACACATCCTCTGGGGACGGCTCGGATCTAAGTAAAATGAAACCGTTTCTCTAAGTTAGCTGAAGGTGTCCCTGTCTAGGCTCTAACGTTTACAACTTTTAGAAGCAACACACACACGCATACACACAAAAACCTTAAAGGACTTATTTTCAAGTCTTGTTGCTCCCCCCACCCCGTTATTTACAGGCTGACCTTCTTACTCAAAGTTCTTGGACAACCTGGTAAAAAAATTTTTGAGGCAGAGTCTCACTCTGCAATTCAGGCTGGCCTGGAACTCACGGTAATCCTGCTGCCTCAGCCTCCCCCGTGCTCGGATACAGGCGTGCGCTACCACACCCAGCTAGCCCGGCAACACTTGTAAGTATTTCATAAACCAGATCTGCACCAGTCAGAGGAAACGTGTTCAACAAAAGAGCTACTAGAAGCTCAGGCTCCCCCCCGCCCCGCCCCGCCCCATCCCAAGTGTTTTCCAAAGAACTCGACCAAGCCAGCGGTTTTGGACGTCTCCTGCTGGAGAAAGAAAGTGGAAGTGGAAGGCATTATCCCAGCGTCCTGTGCAAATCCGAGCATCGGTGCACGGCGCCGGGAGAAGGAGACCAGTCACCCCAGCTGCCCTCCCGGGCGCCCCGAGGCCCGGGCTCCCTGGCGCGGAGGCGGCGGCGGCGCCCGGCGGAAGCTGTTCCTGAAGGTGAAAGGTCAGAGGCGCCGCGGTTCCCGCAGTCCCCGCCCCAGCCTCCCGGCTCGCCGCCCCAGGTCCAGAGCTCGCACCAACGCCAGCGGCTCCCGCGGGGCCCAAGGCGGCGGCGCCGTTGGCCGTTGGCTGAGGGAACCCAGGGGCGCCCCCGCCCCCGCCCGGCGGCCAACACCACAGCGTTCCCGCCTGGCTACTTACCGCGCTGCCGCTGCCGAGCTGCCTCCCGAGGCCCGACAGTCCGCTGGGCCGACCGCCGGCTGCCAGGACAAAACTCAGGAAAAAGCTGAAAGGAAGGGCACCGAGAAAAAGGGGCACGGGAGCTCGCCGGGTTTGTGTATTTTGGGGAGGGGGGTCAGAGTTCGTGACCCCTCCCTCGATGAGGCGGTGCGCGCTGCAGTCTGCGCTTGCGCACGAGCGACGTGGCGAGGCGTCGAGAGGTCGTGACGTTCCCGAAGTGGGGCGGAGCAACCCGAGAGTGAGCCGCCCTTCTGAAAGTCGCCTGCCCCCTGTTGATGGGGAGGGACCATCACAGCTTTTGGAAGTCATGTGCTTTTAGGCATTGTTTCTCAAAGATGTGCTTTAAAGGAAATTTATAGAATCAGCGTTCCAGAGGGAGCAAAGGAATGAAAAAAGAATTCGGATGTGTTATGTACGTGGACCAGCTCCCTACGATGAATGTAACCAGTATGTACTGCAAATACATAATAATGCAATTTAAGAAAAAAATAGAATCAGTGTTTCCAAGCTGAGTAATAATAACTGATTTCACAACTGGGCTGGCTCTTTAGTTAGACTATTGGAATACTAGCAACTACGGATAGATTTTTACTTTTATTTTTCTGAGAATTGCGACCACTGTTAAACAGCTCCTCTCTTGAGGTTCAGCCTAACTGCTGCCTGGTAGGTGTGGGTGCCCTAAACGCTCCCCACCTTTCAAGGAGATGCTACCTAGACTCTCTCACCAGCCACAACGTTAATGGCCACTGTCCTTTGTAGCCCTCATTCTGACCTCAGGTCTTGACAATGCTATCAAAAACCGGCTTGATCTTGTGCCAGAAGATGAATCTATCTGCCTGACCCTACATCAGGTCAGGGTTTGGAAGCTGTTCTATTTATAGGTTATGCCACTTGCCCAGCCACTTTACCATGCCCTAATTTCCTGCCTTGCTGGGAACACAAAATATCATCTGACCTGGCTGGGAGTTTAGCTCAGTGGCATAAGCACCTGCCAGGCAAGCACAAGGTCATGAGTTCGATCTCCAGTACAGAAAAAAAAATCATCTGACCTAAATATGATTCATGTTGAGCAGCATTGGAGGCTGAAGTAGGATTGCTGTCAGAGTTAAAGAGACCACCCTGGGCTACATAATAAGCTCAAGGCCAGCCTGAACTATGTAGTGAGGCCCTGTCTTTAAAAACAAATCAAAAACAAAAGCAAATATGCCTCATTTGCTGAAAGTCCACTCTTAGTGCTAAGGCTATAGCTTAGTAGCACAACACTTGCCCAGTGTACACAAGGATTCTGGATTTTATCACTTGTTTATATTTGAGGCAACTCCCAACTCCCTAATAACCTTCAGTTCATCCCAAACTGAGAGCACTAGGTTCAAGGGACAAAACGAACTTGAGAACTTTTCTCCAGACAAAGTGCATAGTGTCCATGCCTGTGGTTACCCAGTTAATGCACTTAAGTCACAATAAGCCAACTGATTAAAATGTGGAAGGGGCTAGGTATACAGTCTCAGCACTCAGGAGGCTGAGGCAGAAAACTGCTGTGAGTTCAAAACCAGTCTGAACCACATAGTAAGACCCTGTCTCAAAAGCAAACAGGGTCAGGGATATAGCTCAGTGGTACATGCCTGGCAAACACAAGGTCCTGAGTTTGATTCCTGGTACAAAAAAAAAACAAAAAAAACGTGAAAAAATGATGTCATTGGAGACTGGAAAGGAGTGAATTGTAAATAATTGTGGAATGGTGGGCAAAAATGTTTATTGAAATGTATGTTACAGGGGCTGGGGATTTAGCTCAGCAGCGTAAGCGCCTGCCTTGCCAGCAGGCAGTCGTGAGTTCGATCCCTGGTACTGATAAAAATGAAAAAGACCAAAAAAAAAAAAAAAAAAACCCAAAAGAAATATGTTACACACTCCTTTTGATTCTTGCTATTATTTCCTATGCTATGGGAGTCCTAATCAGGAAGTCTTGCTGGTGCCCATGATTCAAGTGTTTGCTCTATGTTTTCTCCCAGTATTTCAAAGGTCTATCTGAGCCTTTGATCCATTTTTTAACAATGGATCTTGGTATAGGATAAGAGATCTAACTTTAGGCAACATGGAAATCCAATTTCCCCAGTACTGTTTATGGGGGAAAAAAACCACGTTTTTTTCTGGGTAGTCATAGAGCCTTCTATTGTCTCATCAGTGGGTCTTTTCCTGTTTTCAAAGAAGCTGCCTGGTGATTCTTTCTTTTTTGACTAGGAATCAAATTCAGGATCTTGCACTTGCTAGGCAGGCACTGGTGCTGCTGAGCTGTATCCCCACCTGATGTTTGTTCTTGATCCATTTTGGCTGGTGTTCGCTGGAGGGCTTATGAAGACAGTGCCCAAGATGAGTACTTCATGTGGAAAGATTCAAATGGAAGCAATTGATAAAATGGGCAAGCACATGTAGATTTAAATAAGTGGCAAATTCTGACATAAAGATGCAACTGTACATTTGAAATACAGTTCTTTCCCACTATAAAGACTGCCACCAGATGCACCTTGTCATTCACTGATAGGGTTTTGATCTGAGTCTGCAAGCAACTGATTCATTATAGTCTCTGTGCAGGGACGTCAGCCCTGCCAGCATGGGCCCATTACTGTGTGCGGAAGCTGATATCCTGGGACCTCCCTGTCCATGGCAGGGTCCCCATGCTTTGGAGTGGAAGGGTCGTGAGGGTGCTGACTGTGTAGCTCCGGCAGGCTGTGTGTGGAGCACTGCTCTATCCTACAAGGAGCTCACGTTGTTCCCTGGCACCCACAGCCTGCAGCTCTGTCTCGTGCTGCCCCCTTGTCTCTGTCCCTGGAGGAGCGCAAGTGCAGGCCCCAGAGTGACTCTTTCCCTCCCTGCTGCTTGGTACCTTAGCATCGGTCCCAGCCATGCTCACAGCAGGCTCAGGTGGCTTCTACAGCCCTTGTAGGAGCAGCTCCGTCTTCTGGGGCCACACTGCCCTGCAGCCCTGCCTCCCACATTGGGTCGAGGGCCACCCCTTGTGCTGTCTGGGGACTTGAGGGCACACTGGTGATAGGCTGGCAGTGCTTGGCAGACTTGTGACAGTGCGCACAATGCGAGCACATAGGTCTGTGTCGCACCCAGGACTTGTCCCTTCCGAAGTATGTCCAGTCACACATCCCCCACTTGACTCCCGGTCCACCTGGCGATGCTGAAGCAAAGGAAGCAGACTGGAAGACGGAGACGCCCTCTCAGCAGCGTGTGCTTACTGTGGGCTTTGTGAAGGACAGAGGTGCAGGAACAACCGCTGCCTCCATCTCTGAAAGCAGCAGCTGCGGAGGAGGGCAGGGCAGCACATTGTGAAGGGAAAACTCCTCTGTGAACAGTGGCACCCTGGTGCTGAGACCCCTGGCTCCCCGACCCCATGCAGGAGCATGTGAACGCACACTGGCTTTGAAATATGCAGGAGGATGTTCCTGGCTGTGATCACGACCAGCCTACTCTGCAGTAGGATTCCCCTGGCCCAGCGGATTCCCGTCCCTCTGAAACTGTGGCCTTTGCCTTCGCCCGAGCTGTAGGAAAGCCCAGAGGTGCAGGACGAGACAGGGTTAGAACGCGGAGCAGGAAGGCAGCCCACACAGTGCTGAGCATGGACCACACAAGGAAACAGAATGGGTCACATTTTATTTTTTTCCAGTGCTGGAATCAAACCCAGAGCTTTGCACATGCTAGGCAAGCACTCTGTGCTGAACTATACAGCCCAGGAGAAGTGACTGCAGTTCCTGAGGAGAGATAAGACTTCAGCCAAAGTCTATTAACAGCAGGGTTCTGGGTGTGGTGGTGCACGTCTGTAATCCTAGCACTAAGAAAACTGAGCAGGAAGAGCTCTATAAATTTGAGGCCAGCCTGGGTTACACAGTGAGTAGAAGGCCAGCTTGAAATTTGATGGGGTCCTTTCTCAAAAAACCAAGGGCCAGGGATACAGCTCAGTGGCAAAGCACCTGGCAAGCACAAAGTCCCATGTTTGATTCCTGGTACAAAAAAAGAGAACATAGCTGGGAGTGGTGGTTCATGCCTGTAATCCCAGCACTTGGGAGGCCGAGGCCGGAGGATTGTTGTAAATTTGAGACCAACCTAGGCTACAAAGTGAGTTTAACGCCAACTCGAACTATATAGCAAACCCTGTCTCAAAAAGACAAAACCGGGGGCTGGGGATTTAGCTCAGCAGCATAAGCGCCTGCCTTGCAAGCAGGCAGTCGTGAGTTCGATCCCTGGTACCGATAAAAACAAAAAAGACGAAGGAAAAAAAAAGACAAAACCAAAGAAAAAAAACCCAAATCCTCCCACAAAAAGATAGTTAGACATGGTAGTGCATGCCTGTAATCTTAGTATTCAAGAGACTGAAGCAGGAGAATCATGAGTTCAAGTTTAAGCCTGGCCTAAACTGAACAGAAGACTGACCCTGCCTTAAGAAAGACCTGCGAGGAGAGCATGTCAAGGACTGTGAGGTTACACAGGGTTTAAAACGATGTCATAGCAAGAAATATGGTACCGGGACCATTGCAGTGAGCTACATCCCACTCCTTTTTATTTTGAGACAGGCTCTCACCAAGTTGCTGAATCCTTTAGGCTGGAACTGGTGATTCTCCTGCCTCAGCTCCCTGGACTTCTGGGACCACGGGCATATGCCACTATGCCTTGGTTCTGTGGGAAACCATGCCTTTTATTTGAATTCAGTCCACAAAATGTTTATTATGAACATCAGGCACAATTTTAACCATGCCTCTTTTTTTTTTGCTGTCCAGTAATGTTGTACATAAAATGACTCACAGGTTAAAAACAGAGGCACCAGACCTGTGCCTAGGGGGAGTGCTTCCTCACGAGCCTGATACACTGGCTGGAAAGAAAGGTTTTGGCAGTAAATACCAAGGAAATCAAAGACCTTTCAAAAAAAAAACTGTACAATTTCAGCTAATACTGGCTTAGCAATTGTGCCTTTCCGATACAATGATTCCAGTGCATGTTTAAAAGCATAACATTATAGGAAACTTAGCAGTGTTCTTTTTAGATTTACAGTGAATCTCACTTGCTGGCGAGAAATAAAGAAACAGAACACCCCTTACAACAGCACAATCTGCCTGGGAGGCATGGATTCAACTCCAAGACTGGAAAGAAAAATATAAATAAATAAACTTTCAGTATTTTACTACTTTAAAAGACATCTGGTCAGGCATGGTGGTACACACCTGTAATCTCAGCACTCAGGAGGCTGAGGCAGGAGGATCACTGAGAGTTTGAGGCCAGCCTGGGCTACAAAGTGAGTTCAGGGCCAGCCTGAACTGTATAGTGAAATCCTGTCTCAAAGGCAAAAAATTTTTTAAAAATCTGTTTATGTTTATGCTGGACTGGTAGCTAGCGATAAAAAAGTCTAGATTTAATGAAAAGTCACACAGTTACATAAAACAAGTCAGATTTCTATCCTTTGCTATAATTGTTTGATGATGTAACATTAATGCATGCCACAAGAGGTACATAAAGTAGAAATACATTAAAGACTTAAGTTTCATTTCACAGTTACTGAGGTAGAAGCTGGTCATGTGTTTTTCCATTATAAAATACAAAAATTTTCTAGGTTTATTGATTCAAAGACATATTTTCTTAAGCAGTTTTTTTTTTTTTTGTACTGGGGGATCAAACTCATGACCTTGCGCTTGCCAGGCAGGCACTTACGCCACTGAGCTAAATCCCTGGCTGTTCTTCAGTGGTCTTATACTAATCATAATTTCTTTCTTTCTTTTCCTGAATTTTGGTTTTGAGACTGGGTCTTACTATATGGTTCAGACTGGCCTTAAATTTGAGGAGACAGATTCTCCTGCCTCAGCTTCTCAAATGCTAGGATTACAAGAGGCCTGTGCAATTATGCCTGGCAGTGATAATTTCTGAACCAAGTATTGCATTGAAATTTGCTTTCTGTGTTTTTTACTTACAAAGGTTCACAACTAGTGAGAGATGTCACAAGTTAAAGCAGAGAACACAGTGTGGGTGGGTCACAAATACTATAGAAAAAATAGAATTTCTGGTCTCTCGAGAAATAGTACTTTTAGAATTCAGTATGAGACTCAGAAATAATTCTGACCATTAAGTAAACATTACAATTTTAATAAATACATGAAAAAAGCAAACATTTTTTAAAAAACTACTTTTATCTAACAAAATAATTTCTTGTATCTGAGATATCTGAAAAAGTTTAGTTAGATCTATCTTGGCAGTGTTTATTTCTATAAAATTTGGCCTTCACTCCATCCTGATGAGTCCATGGTGCTGGTGAACAGGTGAAAGCGACACAGCTACAACACGGTGCCCTCCTGAAACGCCTCCATCCACCTGCGGACCAGAGAGAGCTGTCAGGGTTGCGGAGGCCCAGGGCCAGAGCACAGGCATCCCGGAGGAGGCGGGGCAGGGCCTGTGGGCGGAGCTGGGGCGGGGCCTGTGGGAGGTGCCCGATTCCACAGCACCAGGAAGGTGTCTCCCGGGGGACCTGCACTTCTTACGTGCATGGAGTACCATTTTCTGAAATCTGACTCACGATTTAACCTGGAAAGTGCATCTTTTATTTTTGTGAGGCATGATGGAGAGACCATTTCACATGTAAAAGTTCCATAAAGTCTTGCTGCTCTGATTTAACCGGCTATAGACAAGCATGTTATCTGTTGAAAGACCTTTAGCGGAACTCCAAGGCACACAGGTGTAATCCCAGCACACTGGCTGTGGCAGGAGGTCTTAAAGTAAAAAAGGGCTTCTGATGTAGTTCAGTAGCAAAGTCCTAAGTGTAGCCCCCAGTAGTGCACCAAAATCAACCAACCAATCACAAAAAACCTCCCGGGCAGCTCCTCTCCTTCTGGGGTTCTGACGCACTGCTTCTGGGAACACACACAGGGTGCCTTTTCCTTCCTTTTGAGCTCCACTGACCTGAGTGTCCTAGTGGATTCTGGGGTCCAAACCTAGTATTTTTGATTTCAGGGCCTCCCCCTGGCATTTAATACTTCGCGTGCAATACATCTGCTTTTTGAGACATCACAGAGGTCTTCCCAAGATCCTCTGGTCTGATGGCCACAGCTATGAGTGTTGACACTCTGCAGTGTCTCTTCCCTCCCTACCAACAGTCACTGTGTGGAACCTTACAACAGTCATTTCTTTCCTTTCTCATGGAACTAGATTTTTTTTTTTAATAGGATATTATGGATCTGGCATGGAGGAGCATGCCTGTAATCCTAGCACTTGGGAGACTGAGGTAATAAGACCTCTGTGAGTATAGCATGAGTTCAAATCCAGCCAGAACTACCTAGTGGTCTATCATAGAGTCTCAAAAAACCAACATAGATAAACACAATAGGAAGGGTCGGAGACGTAAGTCAGTGCAAAGACCCTGCGTTTGGTCCCCAGAACTGCCAAATAAATGCAAATCAAAGAACAACTCGGAAGCTTGGGTACACAGGGAGCAGGTCCGTGCCACTCACTTCTGCGCTGACTGTGCGTCCTCTGCTTTGAAAACGTAGAACACCATGTCCTTGTGCAGCAGCTGGAACACTCTCGGGTCTGCGCTGTCATCGCTGACCCGGGTGACTGTGAAGCCTAACAGAGGCTGACTCTCCAATGCCGCCACGTCCTGAGGTTCAAGACACCGACACAGAGGGAATTCAGCTTCGCTCACAGTGGGGCCTGGGCCTCAGATCGGCACAGCTGTGAGGTCAGCATTGTAACAGCTGGCGCACCGATCACCCGTTCACTCACAGTCACGCCCCCGACCCCACCGCCAGATGAGGTGCTCACAGCCCCTGACCCTCAGGTGAATTCTGCTACCTCCCAAGAGACACCTTGATTTTCATTAGAAGGTAAGTGGTAGCCAGCTAAGGATCCCCTTCCCTCCAGGGGTTTTCATAGACTGCTGGAGCACAGGAAATAGAAGAAAAGGACAGAAAGCCACAATCCTCTTGACAGCCTCCACCATCCTTCTAATCCCACACTCAGGAGGCTGAGGCAGGAGGATCCCCACAAGGGCAAGAGAGTGGGCTACAGCCTAGGCTACATAGTGAGTTCAAGGTCAGCCTGAATTACATAATGAGATTTTGTCTCAGAGAGAGAGAGATCCTAATGCACTCGGAGTTCTCTAGGTTCTCGAGGTCCAAAGCAAGAACATTATTCAAATAAGACAGAACAGCAACAACGTCTCCTGCTCCCAGCAATGCATTAAAGGGCTGGGGTGTGTGTGGCACTGACCCGGCAGACATGACGTCCTGAGCTGGATCCCCAGGGCTGTCAAACAAAAGCACACCCCAGGCCTCAGAGCAATAAAACAGACATGGCACCCAACAAGCCCCGCCCTGGCCCATCTCCAGTGCCCTCACCTCGCTGGCTGCGTATGTATACAGCACTTTGTTCTTGATGACAAACCAGAGATGCCTCCATGGCTTCCTGGCGCCCTTCGCCCGGTGCAGGTAGCCGCTCATGGTGGAGTCCTCCGCGCTGGCCCGTACCTGTGAGCACAGGGCAGCAGCCTGACCAGGGGCAGGGACAGTGCAGGGTGCAGAAAGTAACAAGGAAAGGTTTCGGGATACTCTTGTGTGTTTAAAAAGTCTGCTACAATACCAGCTGAATACTGCTGTTAAAGCAAGCGTAAGAACTTGTCTTTTGTAAGAAATGTGGAGGTTTTACCTGGCTCATCTGAGGTTCTATGTGTATGTGTGTGTGTGCATGTGTTTCTATGTCTTTTTTTCTTTTTGGGGGGGTATCAGGAAGTGAGCTCAGGACCTCACACTTGCCAAGCAAGTGCCATACCACTGAGCTACATCCCTGGCCCCATTTACTTCTGAGCTGGTCTCACTCTGTAGTCTAGGTGTTGGATTCAAATTCATGACAATTCTTTTGCCTCATGTCCCAAGTGCTGGGATTACAAGCCTGTGCCACCATGGTGGGCTTTTCTGTTTTAGTAGGAGAAGAAAAAAATGATCCAAAGCTTTTCTAAAAGTTTCACTCTTCAATTTAACTAATTAAAATTAAAAGGGTAGTAGAGATTGAAGCCAGCCTTTCCGTCAGGCAGCACTACAACTAGTGCTCGTTTTTCATGTTATAGTGGGAGACAGTGTGTAAGTTACTAAGTTGCTCAGGCTGGCATTGAACGCATGGCAATTCCCCCGTCTCAGCCTACAGCACAGCATGGGCTATCACGGCCAGCCTTTACTTATTTTCTTAAGAGCTGAAACTCTTGCAAGCTGGCTCAGGCGGCTGCAGCCATCGGCCCTCTTCTGTCTGCCGAGTGGCTGACTGGAGGTGCAGCTCCGCTTTTGGCCAGAGCTCAGCACTACGCAGACTCACGTCTAGGAACCCAAGAAGAACGAGCCAGTCCCAGGTGCCCGCTAAATCGGCTTAGCCTGTTCTGACTCTGCAATTAGACCTCTGCAAATCTTATTCTTATATTTTGTGAAATTAGCTATAGATTACTTTGTGTGATTTCAGCTGGAAACATAAGAAATATGATTCTGATAAAATTTTAGTATCATTCACCTTCTCTTTGTATGATAAAGCCCTCCAGAGTAACCAAAGAAGAGAATCAGCCAGGCATAGTATTGCACACCTGTGAACCAGCACTCAGGAGGCTGAGGCAGAAGGATGGCAGCACCAGCCTGAAGTAAATAGCAAAACCTTGTTTGAAAAAAAAAAAAAAGGCAAAGCACAAAGAATGCAAACCCCTATTTAGAGCTAAGCACAGCCTCAGGAGGCAGAGAAGGGCGAAACATTTGACTGGGGCGGGGGGGAGTTAGGCTGTGAACAACACAGCCATCTTGAAAACACAAAAAAAATTCCAACAAAACACACTGGACTCTGCTGGCTACAGAACGGGCTATGCGGAAACAGGTTGTCTCGAGAGTGGCTGGGATGGCAGTGCTGTGTGGCTCAACACTGCGGACTGAGCTGGAAACGGTGGGATCTGGGTGGGATATCCACTGTGCTGTGTGTTACACTGGCCAGGTCGAAGCTTGCAGGCCAGTGTCACCAAGAAGACTCTAAGTTACGAAAATCAGAGCCAGGCATGGTGCTGCAGGCCTGCAATCCCAACATGATGGGGGGCAGAGACAGGAGGGTGTAATGTTCAAAACCAATCTGAGTGACTTAAGGAAAGGCTGTCTCAGACTTTTAAAAGGCCTGGGGATGTGACTAAGTGTAAAGTCCTGGGTTCAACCTCCAGAACTACAAAAGAAACAAACGAAGCAAAATAAGAACAAAGACAACCTACTGTGAGTATCTGCTGTCCGTAACCAGACACTGTTCACAAGTAACAAATGTGTAGATCAGTAAATGCTAAATGCCCAAAATTATTCCACAGACTTCTTTCCTCAAGTAAGGGGTCTCCTTGAAGTAATTTTTAAAAATTCATACCACAGCTGGATGTGGTGGTACACACCTGGAAAGCCCAGCATTTGAGAGGCTGAGGCAAGAAAACTGTCCTTAAATTCCAGAGTGGGCTACCCTACAAAGGGAGAATATCTCAACTAAACAAAAGTTCATGAGTATATGACTCAGCAGAGGGCCAGGGTCTTCACTTTGTAGACCTCCCGAGCCTGTGCAAGAGGAGGACAAGGAGCTGTCAGCGCTACACTCTCTTAGAGGGTGGGAGCCTGCTTATGGTATAAAGGAGGGAAAGAGGCTTGCTTCCCCCCTTGCTGCTTTTGCTGTCTTCTGACCGCCATGAACAGTTGACCCAGCGCTGTGCCACCATGCCTTGGAGCCAGCTGATTAGGGACTGAAACCTCTACAAACTACGAGCTAAATAAACCTTTCCTTCCTTCATTTTGGGTGTCAGGTATTTTGTTGTAGCAATGAGACAGAATTTGATACCGGAGAGGTGGGGTCATTGCTAGGACTGTTTCTGACCATGTGGTTCAAGAGCCTTTGGGACTGGCTTGTTGGAAGATTTAGGAAAGCCCTGGAATGTCAACTGAAAGAACGGCTCTGAAACGCCTTAGGCTGTTCTGTAGGGGAGATTCTGGTCAGAGCTCAGAAGCCCAGAAGGTGGACAGAAAGTATGCCAGTGAAGACCAGGTTTGGGAGGATTCTGTGGGGAAGAAGGACTGCACTGGGTGCTGGACTCCAGATGATGTGTGTTATGGCTTGATAGAAAGTTGGTCTGTGTTTTGCTCATATACGGAGCTTTTGCCTGAGACTGAGATTACAGATGATAGACTAATTAATCTGGCAGAAGAAATTTCAAGACAGTCAAATGTTGAGGCTGTGGCATGGCTATTTGGGGGACTTTTAGCCAGATCTATGTTGAGAATCAAGAGCAAAGAGCCTAGCAGAATGATTTAAAATGTGAATTTGGCTAGGAAAGAAGCTCCAATAAAACTGTGGACTGCAAAGATAGAGCTGAGAAAATCGTGATTACTGAGAAGGAAAAGGAGAATAGAAAAGATGGCCTGAGGGCATCAAAAGAAACAGATCTCCACCTTTTGCAGCCTCAAAACTGCAAAAGTGAAAGGCCTTGCTTTGAGGAGAAAGGCACAGAGCACCATGTTTAGAATGACTGCAGAGGCCACACCAGGTTCCAGAATGGTGGTGGCAAAGGAAATTTGTTTCTCAGAAGTGGATTCAGAGGGCCCAGTGATCCAGGGACTCAAACCCTACAGCCAAGAGAAAAGAAAGCCTGGCTACCACTCTAGCTGGCAGCAGACCTTGGCATCATCCTTGTGGCACTGGTTTTAGGTGCTTGCAGAAAGCCAGAGTTATGGGGTTAAGAAGGCTTCCGCCCTGATTTCAGAAGATGTAGGGGACCAGTCAGTGAGCCTCTGAGAGGCCAGTGTGTGAGGCTGAAGGTGCAACGGAGACCATCTAAGGAAAGCTGCAGGGGAGGAAGCGCAGCAGGACTAAGAGAAGCAGTGGGAGCTACACGCTCTGGAAATGTCCTCACAATTGGCCACAGATCGCTTCCCTTGCTGGACATGGAACTACAGGACTTAACGTTTGCCCTGCTGGATTGTGGACTTGCTTTGGTCCCAATGCTTTGACCCCGTTTGTTACTTTTGGAATGAAAATGTTCATCTTAGGCACTGAATGTTGGAAGTGTTTAACTTTGTTTTCATTTCTACAGGCACTTTCACCTAAGAGTTTTCTTACATCTTAGAGAAGAATTAGGACTTGGACCTTTCAGCAATGCTGAAGGTCTGTAATGCTGTTAAAAGTCTCTGGCAACTTTTGTAGATGGACTAAATGTCTTTGGAATAAAGGGATGTGCATGAATCTTTGGCAGGCCAGGGGCAAAATGTTATGGTTCTAATGTAATAAAATGTCAATAGACCTAATACTGGTTCTCCAGGATAGTTATAAACCTGTGTTATAATGTTCAAGTTGTGAAATGATAAGAATAACCATGTCTGCATCTGGAAGCCTCTTTAAAGAAATGTGCCAAATTGATGAGAGGTGGATTATCATGGTTGACACACTGAGTCAACTTGAGAATTTGAAGCGACTCATCAGGGGGCCAGGGTCCTCACTCTGTAAACATCCTGGGCCTGTGCAAGAGGCCCGCACCCAGATGGTGCCAGTGCTAAACCCGTCCTGGGGAGCTGGTTGCCAGAGGCCTGCTCCCCGTCTCTTTTGCTCTTCTTGCTGTTGCTGGCTGCTGCCTTGAAGTGTTGCCTGGTGCCATGCCACACTGCCTTGCAGTCAGTCAGCTCAGTATGGACTAAAACCTCTATGAACTGTGAACTAAATAAACCTTCTCTTTAATTTTGGGCATCAGGTATTTTGTCCCAACAACAAGACAAAAGTGACCAAGTCAGTATGCAACTTATCTTTCCTTTCTCTCCTTGCTATAAAATGCTGTCCAAATCTTTTTCCCATCATTTTCTAAATGAGTGAGGCCCTAGGGAGCCTCCTCAGACTGAGGCCTGGGACTCCCCCTTCTAACCCTGCTGTAGAGGTCATTCTTGGGTGCAGGACAGGGGCCTGAGGGAAGCACTTACTTCTTTGAGAGCTGCAGGGATTTTTTTCTGCTTCCGTCCAGAGGGGATGGACTGGAGCACCGAAGTCAAGGCACTGGATGGAGACTTGTGGCTCACAGCAGGCCTGGGCCTCGGGGAGTGCTGGTGATCTGGAACAAAGTGGGAACGATCAGCATCAGCCGAAGCATCTGCCTTTCAGAGTCACTCAAATCCAATGAATATTGTGTGCAGATTATTCACAGAAAGAAACTCAAAATATGTAAGCATGACATCAACTCCCGGCTCAAGAATGCAAATGGTGGCCAAGAGCGAGCAGAGGAAGCCTTTCCAGGGTGTCTATGGGCTTATACTTCTGGAACATTCTTTTTTCCCCAGACAGGGCCTCCCTATGCAGTTCAGAGGGGGCCCATGAACTTGCTGTATCCTTCTGCCTCAGCCTCCTGAGTTTGGGATTATAGGCATGTACCACACCTGACTTCCTTTTAAAATTTAGGTCCCATATGTTTCAGATTTTTAGCTAGAGATTATCTTCCCAAAGTACAGACATGAGCAGTTCTTGGCACAATTATTTTGCCTATAAAAAGCCCGCAAAGAACACCATGGTTCAGAAGTGCCACGCTGTGTCTGTCCCAAAAGGGGCACCTTTTAAACATGCAGTGAAATGCCACTAACAGCACATGACCAGAATTGGGCCGAGTGCCACCAATCTGTTCCCTACAGAATGACCTGGCAGGTGGACACGAAGTGGCCTGCAGTGGGCACACATCTGTGGCGAACAGGAAACTCAGAAATTACTAGGAAGCTGGAGTTCCTTGTGTGCGGTTTTAGGCGCCTCATCCTGCAATTATATCTCCAGTTAGTTTTCTTAGCAAAACTTGTTCACGGAGGGAAAACAAATGCAGTCCAGCTTCTCTTGGAATTACCACGAAAGCTGAGTTAGGAAAGCTTAGTACTAATTTTAAGCCATGTGTAAAATCTGTTGCCAGGATGTCAAAGATGATTCCTTTCAGAAAGCTGCTTAGTCCCCTTCCTTTCTCTCCTTGGTTGTTTTCTTTTTTTGACTTTTTTGAGACTGGGCCTCACTATGTAGTCCAGACTGGCCTTGAACTTACTATGTAACCCAGGCTGGCTTCAGACTGGCAGCAACCCTCCTGCATCCGCGTCCCAAGTGCCGGAATTACAGGAGGCTGTTGGAAAGCACGTGGGAAAGAAAGGTATTTTTGAGGAAGCCTTTATTTATTATGTATTACCTAGTTTCTGCAGTTCTTGGAAACAATGTTCACAAACTCTTGCAGGTTGGTTTTTCAAGTAATCCAAGCCATGCTTGTTTGAGGAGCAGGCTTGGCAGACGACCTGAAACACATTGCAGTCACTTCATTACGTTTCGCAGCAGCTTCCCACGCACTAAGGCTCAAGCTCCCAGGGCTCCAGCACCAGGTGACCAATTCCTACTGAGTGCTTCCTACATAAAATACTATAGGCAGAGAACTGCCGCACACAAAATGTTCAGAATGGCGCCCGTGCCCTGCAGGCCAAGGCCTCCTAGCTGTCTCGGCCATCATTGCTATCTTTGTTTCTTGGGGTTTTGTTGAGACAGGCCTCGCTATGTAGCCCAGGCTGGCCTTGAACTCCTGGCAATTCTCCCACCTCAGCCTCCTGAGTGCCGGGATTACAGGAGTGCGCCACCAGGCCAGGCCTGTCTTCCTATCTTGTTTTGTTCTGTCTGGCATCTAGGGTCGAAGCTCCCTCAGGGTGCGGGGCCAGTGTGGGGGCTGGCTGACCTTCCCACAGGCGCGGCAGTGGTGTCGCCTCCAGGTGAGCGTGAACTCCCTGGTGCAGATCATGCACATGGTGGCCCTGGTGTCTGGAACCCAGATAGGCGCCTTGGAACCCAGGGGAGTCACTTCCTCTTTCCTCTCCGAGTCGGCCTGCAGGAAAAGAATGACTCTATTATCTCTGTCCACATGGCCTGCAACTGAATCAAGCCTTCAGTTGGCAAAGGTGTCACAGTCTGGGTATAGGGAAAGCTGGGCTATTCCAGCTCTCGTGTTCTTAGGCTGGTAAGACTAGTTGCACTCCAAAAATCCTCTGCTGCAAAACTGACTCCAAAAGATGTGCCAGGCATGGTGGCACACTCCTATAATCTCAGGACGCAAGAAGCTGAGGCAGGAGGATCACCAAGAGTTTAAGGCCAGCCTGGCATACACAGCGAGGCCCTGTCTCAAAAAAAACAGAAAACCTGTCTATGGTAGTTGGCATACTGGATCAGTTTCTTCCATAAACTGTCCGTAGGGCCTAAATTCTCTACAACAGGAGCTGGGTGTAGCTCAGTGCTGGGCCCCATATTTTGCATGCCTGGGTGCTGGGTTCCAGCCTCAGCGTCACACACCTGTAATTACACACCTGTAATTCCAACTACTTGAGAGGCTGAGGCAGGAGGACTGCCAAGTTTGAGGTCAGTCTAGACAACCTAGAAGGGCCCTGACTCAAAATCAAAAATAAAAAAGAGCTGGTGATCTTGTTTGGTGTGAAGGCCCTAGCTTTAAGCCACAGCACTCACAAAAAAAAAAAAAAAAAAAAAAAAATCCTACAATGAGGTTTTGTTTTGTTTCGTTGAGTCAGGATCTCACATTGTAGCCCAGGCTGGACCCAAACTCACAATTGTCCTGTTTCAGCCTTCCAAGTGCTGAGATTATAGGTGTGGATATTCACCTTATGGAGTAAAGTTCTTTTGCTTTTTTTTTTTTTTTTTTTGGCCCTGGGAGTTTGAACCCAGAACCTTCACACTGAGCTACATCTGTAGGCCCTTGTTATCATTTTAAAAATTTTGAGATGGGATCATGCAAAATTTCTCAGGTTGGGCTTGAACTTTCTATCCTCATGCCTCAGCTTCCCAGAGTGCTGGGATGATAGGCGTGTGCACCACATTCAACTACAAGGAAGTCTTCTAGCTCAGAAAAAGGGTCTACTGTGTGTGCTCCCAGACTTGCAGGTAGCGGCTGGGCATGGTGGTGCACGCCTGTGACACCAACACTTAGGAAGCGGAGGCAGGAGGATCGCAGTGAATTCAAGGACAGCCTGAGTTACACAGCGAGACCCTATCTTAAATCCCTCAAACAAACCAAAACACAGACGTGTGGCTAAGTATTTACAGATGGGTAAACATTCAGCTCTGAAATCACACACAACCTCCATCCTTCTTTGGAGCACACGCTGCTTTTCTAACCCGCTGTAAGAAGGCTCTGTGGGGTGAAAGCTGTTTGAAATGCACTGGGAAAAACAGAAAGAAAAACAATACCTCATCAAGACTCCTACCAGGACAGAAGGTGACTCTCTTCTTGGCATGGTCCTCGATGGCCCCAGTAATGGCTGCCAGCCACTCATCTCTCTCTTGGGCAGAGCTGTTAGGGTGAGAGCGGCCGTGAGGCAGAGGTGGCTGTGGCTGTGCCCCTCTCTGTTCCCTTCCTGCCCATGGCAGCCCCGTACCCTAGCTCCCAAGGCTGGTGATCTCAGCAGGTGAGAGACGGGGCTCAGCACACCAACCCTACTCTCCCAAACTATCATGCCTCAGATGGTGGTCACTGCTCCACGGAGACCAGGGCAGAGGGAAAGGGGTTAAAAGAAAAATTCAGAAATGTCACAGCATGCACTGCTCCCCAGCTACGGGATAGCCATGTAGTATGGACGAGTGGCGACACTAAGGTCTTCTGTGTGTACGAATCTTTTTATTTGGTTTGTGGTTTATGACTATGATTATTTACATAACCAAAAGTTTCCCTAAGACATAATCCTAGAATTTAAAAAATACTGTAAGAAGCAAGTTATGAATTCTAATTCAGATTAGAATTCTAAGCATCTTCAGATCATGAAATACTACTAAAACCACTAGAAAGGACAGTGAGGCGGACATCGGTCTAGTGTCATAAAACAGATGTTGAACGAGTGGTTAAAAGAGAAATGGCCTAGTGCCAGGGATATAGCTCAGTGGCACGGCACTGACTAGCAACTACAAGGTCCTGAGTTCGAATCCTGATACCCCCCAAAAAGGAAATGGTCTGTCCAACAGTGACACAGTAAGGGCTCCCTACCTTTCAGCTCACAGAGCTTCTGCTCCTACCTTCCTTGTCAGGAGATATCTTTAACTGGACTTTAAAGGAAATGAGCCAAAAAGGAAAAGTGCCCCCAAAATGGGACACTTGTTCTGCCCTTTTGTGTGTGTGTGATTGTAGGAGTAAACCCAGGGCCTTTGCACTGACCAACATCCCCAGTCCTTTCTTTACGTTTTTTTACTTTGTGAAAGGGTCTTGCAAAGTAGCTACACTGACTAGGCTGGGTTTGAGCTTGCAATTCTCCTCCCTCAGCCTCCCAGAGTGCTGGGGTTAAGGGTGCACCACCATGTTCAACTTTTTCTACATTTTAAAAAATTTTTAAAATCTTTTTGGTACCAGGGATCGAATTCATGACCTTGCACTTGCCAGGCAGGCGCTTATGCCGCTGAACTAAATCCCCGGCCCTCTGTTCTACATTTTTGTGCCAAGGCCTCTCCTTCCAAACCCATGGCAGCTCCTCATCATCACTGGCTGTCAGGACATTTATGAGTAACTGTTTAAATTATATTTTGCATATTCAAAACTGAGAGGTATTCTGTTAAGTAACAGAAATACAGATAAATAAGTAAGTCTCTCCATACACATGAGTGGATGCAGAAGGAATGAATAACCAGCTTCAAACTGCATCACAATAAAATTAAATCCATCACAAGGGAACTGAGACTGTGGGAAATGTACTTATTAGAATGGCACCCTGAAGTATGCAGCAGGACGATGTCTGGACAGCTAGACCTGGTTTTAAAATACTTTAGGAAAGTATTTTTAGAAAGAAAAATTGGTAGGACTAGGGATATAGCTCAGCGGCACTGCGCCTGCCTGGCAAGCATGAGGTTGTGAGTTCAACTGCCGGTACTGAAAGAACAAAAGAATAAAAGGAAGAAAGAAAGAAAGAAAGATTGATTCTATTATTTTATATGAAATGGAGTCCCATTATGTAGTCCAGGCTGGCCTTGAACTCACTATGTAGCCCAGGGTGTCTTTCAACTATTGGCAATCTTCCTGCCTCAGCCTCCTAGATTATAGGTCTGTGCTACCATGCCCAGCCGAATTTATTTTTATTAGTAATTTTAAATATAAAAAAATTTAATAATAGAGCCAAGCATAGTAGCATATGCCTGTAATCCCAGCACTTGGGAGGCTGAGGCAACAGGATTGCCTCCTATGCCGGAGGCCAGCAGACCAGCCACAACTAACTAGTGAGACCCTGTCTTTAAAAAAAAAATTCCATAATAGGCTAAGGATGTAGCATAGTTAATGGCAAAGCACTTGCCTATGCATGAGGTCAAGGGTTCAATCCCTAGAATCATCACCACCAAAAAAAGTCCATCATAATGGTACATAACGCGCGCGCGCGCACGCACACACACACACACACACACACCACATGCACAACGCGCTGCTTCTTTGCAGTGCCAGGATCCAACTGAGAGCCTTGTGTCTTCTAGACAAACTCTGTACCACCAACTTACTTAGTCCTCAGCTGCTTACTGTTGATTTTGAGACAGAATCTTTCAATGTACTCCAGGCTGTCCTTGAACTAGCCAATCGTCCTGCCTCTGCCTCCCAAGCACTGGGATTACAGGTGAGCACCACTACAACTGATGAGCAGATCAAGAAAATACTAAAAACCATGTGCATTTTCCACTATATCATTCTCAAAAATGTATTCTTTTTTTTTTTTTTTTTTTAATCAGTACCGGGGATCAAACTCATGACCAAGTGCTTGCAAGCCAGGTGCTTACGCCGCTGAGCTAAATCCCCAACTCCTGAAATATATTCTTTATAAGTGGCTCTGGCTATTCTAAACACTCCTAAGAATATTTGTTCCAATGGACAGAAAAGGGTAGAACAATAACAAAAGAAGTAGCCAAACCAAACCTACTTAGTTACATCTAATATTCTAACACTCTTCAGTCTGAGCTGCATTCCCATCCCTTTCTGAATTTTTATTCTGAGGCTGGGTCTTGCTAAATCTCGAAGTAGTCTAGGCTGGGTTTGAACTTGCAATCCTCCTGCCTCAGCATCCCGAAGGTCTGAGATTACCAGCGTGAGTCACCACCCCCAACCAGAAGTGACATCTAACAGTAAGGACATGGCATGCAAAGGCGCTGAATGCTTGTCACGTGTGGCCATGTCTCCTGCTCGGAGCTGCTCCATAGAAGACAAGCTGGTGCCTCTGCTCTTTCCCGGTGCCTTTCACCCATGGTCACCATTTACAGACCTGCGACTGGAACAGCACTGGCAGGCACCTGAGCACAGGTGAGCACTGAGCGTGTACCTCTAGCCCATGGCCAGCCTCTCTGTGCACTTGTGTTTTCTTTTTTCTTTTTTTTTTTTTTAATCAGTACCGGGGATCAAACTCACGACCACCTGCTTGCAAGGCAGGCGCTTATGCTGCTGAGCTAAATCCCCAGCCTCCTTGTTTTTGTTTTTTGAGACAGCATCTCGCTACCGAGTTCAGGCTGCCCTTCAACTCACTATGGAGCCCAGGCTGGCACTGAACTTGGTACAATCCGCCTGCCTCAGCCTCTCGAGTGCTAGGATTACAGCGGTATTTCACCATACCCATTTGGTGTTCATGATGGGCTTCCAGGCCAGCATCAGGAAATCTAAAACTTCTCCCAGTCTCCCTGTGGTCTACTGGAAGAAGCTTCAAGGGGCAGAGGTGGATGGCTAGCTGGAACGACCACTGGATGTCTGGAGCCCAGAGGAACATGACTCTGCCAAGAAGACCCTGTCACAGGTGCTGTTCTGGGGTGATTAACCCTGGTTGGGCTCCTGTAGGCCCCTGCTGAGCAGTGTCCAGCAGTCCTCACAGCCCCCAGCGGCAGTGGAGATGCCAGCTGCTTCTGCAATGGGATGGGCACAGGCACCTGAGCCTTCCCCAAGTTCAGAAGCGGTGGCCCCAACTTCTTTGCTGTGTACAATGTGGCGCTTGAACTTGCAAGGGTCCCTCGGGGCTCAGCTCAGCATCAAAGCCTTTACCATGTAACCGGCAGATGCTTTGACCGCATCCTTGTCTGGGATGCACTGTTCAGTGGCTTCCTGTGGCTACTAAGCTAAAGACCAAAATCTACGAGGTGGCTGGGTGTGATGGCACATGCCTGTGATTCCAGCACTCCGGAGGCCGAGGCAGGAGAAATGCCCCAAGTTCAGGTCAGCCTGGGCATTGCAGAGTTCAAGCCAGCCTGCACTGCAGAGTGACACGTTGTCTCACAAGACCAAGCAAACAGAGGTACCTGGCTGAGAGGATGAAGGAGCGCTCGACACTCTCGATCTTTAATTCGTTCTGATAGGCCTCCTGGCTGGGCTTTCTGACCTGGAAGAAAGCACCGGGGTTTGAGGAGTCGCAGACCTCTGTACGCCACCCTTCTGCCCTCCACACTCCACCATCTCACACCCACAGGCCTGACCTCCCACTGCAGGTCTAAGGCCACAGCACCACCTCGAGGCAGGCATTGTCAGGACTCTGCCTCTTCCTCCCATAGACCTGGCTTCCTCTTCCCCAGCTGTCAGTCAACAGCCACACACCTCTCCCCACAAGAGTTTCACATGCACAGGAATTAACAGTGATTTTTTTTTTTTTTTTTAGTATTTTGAGACAGGGTCTCCTATGTAGGCCTGGCTGGCCTTAAACTTGCTAGGATCCTCCCGCTTCAGCCTCCTGAGTGCTGGGATTACAAGCATGCACCACCATGCCCAGCTTTTTATAGTGATATTTGTTACTGTCTACTTCATACATATGTATCTACAGGCCAAAACTAACAGTTTTCAGTCATCCTCGTATTTTCCACCAAACTTAGGACGAAGTTCTGTTTATAGTTATCCTTAGTAAGTATGCTTTGAGTAAACGAGTGCATGAATGAAGAAGTGATACACATAAACAAGCACAGCTACGAACAGCAGCATCTAGAGAGAGAAGGTGGGAGGGCTCCCACCATCCGGGGCTCCCTCCCCCGGTCAGCATACTCGGGTATTTGGGTAGGATGGAAGGGGTCGCCGCGCTGACCTTCATGGCGGCCAGGGACAGTATGTTGTTCAGCTTGTAGGTCCCGGACTGCAGCGGGGTGGTGTACAGCAGGACGTCGTTGAACTGCAAGGAGGATCGGTGTACAGGTCACAGACACAAACTCAGCTCCGCGCTTGCTTTTGTTTTTTTGGTTTTTGGTTTTTTAAATCTAGGGTTCACTACGCAGCCCAGGCCAGCCTCAAATCAGCAGTGACACTCCCGTTACAGCCTCTCCCGAGTGCTAGGATTGCAAGCACCACCACACTCAGCTCATCATCTAAGATATAAGAGCAAAGGAGAAGCACGGCCTCTTCGCTTATGGCTCTCTAAATAAAACACTTCTGCTCGTCTCCACAAGAAGCCCCTCAGATGCTCTGACTATTATTAAAAAGGCAGTTTCCGGACAAGGCGCTTCTGGTTCTGTAGCAGAGAGAGCATTTTCTGAATTCCAGCTCGAGCTATGGCCTAAAGTCTCCCAAAACAGAAACGCAGCCCGCTGAGTCCCCAGAGGCTGCACATGTCTAACTTTGGGCATAGCAGCCCTCGCCTACTGCAGCTGCTGCCAGACACCCTGCAACAGTGTAGAAAGGGGCGGGGGGCAGGGACACTGCGCCCCAGAGGAGCAAGCACCAATGCGACGGCAGGCGGCCTCACCAGGAAAAACATGCGCGGCTGCATGACCTTCCGGGACAGCTTCATCAGGACGCCTTCCTTCAGGAAAACCTGGGCACAGGTGTACACGTGTCAGCCACGCGCCTGGCACTGCCACCGCCCCCGCCCATGCAGCAGCACCTTCCCAGCCAGCCCCACCTGGCTCAAGGGAACACTGTTTCCGTGTGACTCTGGTCGATCATGGCTTGTGTTTTACCTGGGCATGGTGCTGGATAAAAGCCCGGGCCTCGGGCATGCTAAGCAAGTGTGACATCACCAGCACCACTCCCAGGGCCCTTCGGTTTCTTTTTTTGGTTTTTAGAGGGAAGGTCTCACTCTGCGTCTGGGCTGGCCTTGAACTCAATGCCCAGTGATCTTCCTGCCTCGGCCTCCCCCTTGCTGGGATGACAGGGTTTGCCACCATGCCTCGTACCTGCAGTTGTCTTTTAAGACTCATCACTCAATTGGAAACTGGACAGAAAGAAAGATTGTAAAGCCAAGACTGGCTGCAGGGCCTTCTGTGGGCTGAGCGTCCTACACCCTGACGTCATTCTTTAATTTTCCTAATCCCTTCCCAAGGCCACTTTTGTGGCCGATTAAATGACAGATTTGAAGTAAAATGGCATTCAGAGCTCTACGAGGTCAGCTTGTATTACATAGGAAAATGACGCAGTTAAATGCTCTCACTGGAATTTGTGGGGCTCTCAGCCTTTCTCCTAACTGAACTGGATGTCTTGCCAGTGACTTCTGTCATAGCTGTTTTCTGATTTTGTTTTGAGACAGTAACCGACTATGTGGCCCAGGCAGACCCTGAACTTCTGCAATCGATCTGCCAGCCTCGGCCTCCAAGTGCTGGATTCACAGGCATGAGCCACATGCGGCTACAAGGAACCTACTCTCCTGACGAAAATGAACACTAGGTACGGTGGTGCCCGAGCACAGTGCACACTGCTCGCAGGGCGGGCAGAAGCACCTACCCGTCCCGGCTGCAAGATCTCTCGGTGCCCGCTCAGGCTGTACTGAATGCGCAGGACCTTCTGGAAGTTGTCCTGCAGAGAGACAGACTGTGTCAGGCCTGGCCCGGGCCCCATGCAACCTGCCCCCGATTGCCCGATACTCACGCCCTGCTTCATGCTGTCATTGGCATGGTTGGCCACCTCGATCACCACAGCAAGGGCATCTAGAGGACACAGGGAAAAAAGGGACCTGGTCACTACCACTGTGGCACAACAGTTCCCAACAAATAAGCCTGAGCCAGGGAGCGTGGCTGACTGCAGACGAGCAGAAACAGGATGCTAAGGCTCAGAGAGACGTGGCCCTGGAAAAGCAGACGGAGGACAACACATGTGCACCCAGGAGACACTGCCAGCCACATCTACCGGAGCAGGGATGTGGGGCTCATGCATTCTGAGCTGGGACCTGCTCACCTCCTGAGGTGAACAAGGCTGGGCTTCCCCTGGTATAAACCCTCTCGAGGGAGAGGGCACGGAAGAGCAGGATCTAGATAGAGGAACCAAGAACTATTTGAAATGAGCAGAGGTGGTGGCACAGACTGGTGAGTCCAGCACCCAGGAGGCTGAGACAGGAGGCTCTGCAGTTTGGGGACAGCCTGTCTCCGAAAACCAAAACTAAGTGCAGTTGAAATAAAACTAAAAAATGTAAGACAATTAGGGCTCAGTACCAGTGTTCATCTGATGCTAGCAAGTGTCATTTAGAGAGGAGAGCGACACCAAGTGGCAGCACAAGGCCTGAGACAGTGCCACCTCGAGAACCACGCTGCACAGCTGGATGGGATGCGCAGTTTCCTCCCTAGCCCCAGCCTGTGTGAAGTGCACTAGAACGTTCTGCACTTACACCTCTGGGACCGGAGAGAAAGGGGTGTTTGGCCTTCTGTCCTTCAGGGATGGGGTGCTCTCAGCCCCAGGTAGTGGAGTCTCCCCAGGGACATGTGGACACATGGGAAGGCACCTGTGGCGGTCACAGTGATCACCTGCTACAATCAGACCCAGGGAGGGAGGCTGAGCCCTTATATTTTAATTAACTATTTTATCTTATTTATTTTTTGAGACAGGATGTTGCCGTGCAGTGATGCTCCTGCCTCAGCCTCCATCTCTGAATGCTGAGATCACGGGTATGTGCCCAGCACAGCGGCAGTACAGGAAATCGGTGTTTCCCTTTGGCGAACCCTGGCCACTTCTCGGAACTTCTGTCAGGCTCTGTCCTCTGGGCACATTCGAGGCTTTCCTGACCTCCAGATTCCCAGGCCAGGGTAGAAGCCTTGGAGTAATGAGTGCACTGATCACAATGCTGCCGCTGCTTGGCCACCGGACCCTTGGAAATTCTTATTTATTTTTGCAGTGCTGAGACTGAACCCAGTGCCTGTGTACTAGCTACCCCTAGTCCCCAGCCCTTTTATTTTTTTAAATTTAAAAAATAATAGCAAGTGCACGGTTGTGAGTTTGATCACCAGCAGCAAAAAAAAAAAAAAGAGCGAGCAATGAGAACAATTTGGTAGATACAAAATGTATTCAAAAGCAGAGTGTGGGTGCTGACGGAAATGAAGCACCTATCTTTTACTATTTTGAGATTGGGTCTAAGTTGTTGAACTCCCCAGACTGGGTTCAGACTTGGGATCCTCCTGCTTCGGCCTTCCCAAGTGCTGAGATTCCCGATACGCACCACTGCGCCTGGTTCAATTGTGCTTTGAAAAGACGAAAGCTGGCCATCTGCAGAATATGAATCCATCACCGCTGCAGAACAACTGTGCACACGAGGAGAAATTTCCAGACCAGGCCACTGGGCCAGATCCTGTGATCTCTGCCTCCCAGCACTAATTCACTAGTTTACCAAAGTCTCCTTCAATCTGACTAAAAGAATCGTCTTTCAGAGTCTTCCTCAATGGTCCACACTGGTCTGGAACTTGGAGAAATCCTCCCGCCTTGGCCTCTTCAGTGCTGGGATTACAGCTATGCACCAGGTTTTTTTTTTTTTTTTTAAAAGTCTTTTTCATTTTTATCAGTACCGGGGATCGAACTCACGACCGCCTGCTTGCAAGGCAGGTGCTTATGCCGCTGAGCTAAACCCCCAGCCCCTTGCACCAGGTTTTTTAAAGCTTCATGTCCTACACATGTGTGAATACTGCATTGCTTCTCAGGTGTGAGAAACCAAAGTGTATATAAAAACTAAAATTTATAACGGGTATTGTGAAATAGAAAAATGTTCAAATGGGGAGGGGAACAAGAGAGAGAGGAGGGGGAAAGAAAAGAATGGACAAGTTAAAAACAGTGAGAACAGAAGGAAAACATGGCAACAGCTTTTGTCAACCGGGAAGGAAGGAGGGGCTCAAGGGGGGGGGGTGGGGAAATAGGGAAAGAAAACAAGTTAGATCATGTACTGTACAGATTCTCTATGATGAATGTGATCCCTGTGTATATCTAAAAATATAAGACATCAATAAAACCTGATTTTAAAACTATGAACATGTTTACCTACCAAAAAAAAAGGCTTCATGTCCTTTTATGAATAAAACAAAAGGGTGTATGTGTGTGGGGGTGGTACTGAGGACAAATCCAGACCTTTGCACCATGCTAAAATGTCAGCCCTTCCTGCCTCAGCCGCCTAGAGCACTGGAATTATAAATCTGTGTCCAGCTAAAAGCAGAGTCTTGTTCCTGGGTTTTGTGCCTGGTAGAGAGCTCTCCTTTCCCCGACCAAGGAAACAAACATTTCTGCACTACCTGTGATCGCGCAGTGTTTACCTTGAGTGTCTCTGTAATCTGCAGAGTCTTCTAAGAGATTCTTCAAATAATCTAGAAAATAAAAAAAAGCTCCAGTGTTAGCACCACAAAGCCCCAAGCTGCCAGACCTTTGACATCCCGGCTGGCACTTGAGTCAGTTCTGCGGACCTGGGCAACTTCTTCTTGATGGGAAGAGCAAAGCGCTGAGCCCAATGAGATGTCAGGCCAGAGGTCTGCAAAGAACTTCAAAGATATGGAAGTACTGACTGACCAAGGGACCTCATGCCAAATCTGCAACGTCTCTGTGCCAGAGCCAGGCCTGTGGCCCCAACACACAGGATGAACCCCATCCTTGAGAGCTCGCACCAAACTCCACGGCAAGAGGAGGCCAGGTACCCGAGTGTGAGACCCCAATCTCGAGGCCCAGGATCTGGAAAGGGCTCCACACATGGATCCAACCAGTGCTTTGCTTTGCTTTGCTTGTGCTCCCAAGGACTGAACCCAGGGCCTTTGCACTAAACTATATTCCCAGCCCTCTTCAATTTTTAATTTCTAAACAGGGTCTTGCTAAATTGCCTATGCTGGACTCCAACTTTTGGTCCTCCTGCTTCAGCCCCTAAAGCACTGGGATTATAGGTGGGTACCGCCACACCTGGCTCCGGAAAACCTGCCGGCCCCCAGGGGAACATACAGGATGTCTGGAGACATTTTCAGTCACAGCTAGGATGTGGAAGGGCGACCGGCATCTGGTGAGGCCAACAAGACAGAGAAGTATCTGGGCAAATGCCAGCGGAGCTGGGCTTGGGAAATCCTGGTGCACAGGAAGACGGAGCCAGGGTGCTGGGGCACACACCTATAATCCACACTCTGGGAGGCTAAGGCAGGGGGTTCACAAATTTAGTCCCATCTGGGAAATTTAGCAAGACCCTGACTCAAAAGTGGTATAGAGTGCTTCTTATAATATGAAAAACACTGAAACGAAAAGCATATTTGACGAATCTTTTGCTGGGAGCATACTTCTGTAAATCCAGCACTTGGAAGGCTGAGGCTAGAGAGTCGCCTGGAGTTCGAGGCCAGCCTGGGCTCCACAGCGAGTTCAAGGTCAATCTGAACTACATTAAGAGACCCTAAAAAAATCTTTAACACCAAGAAATGTCACAGGAGTTCAAAACAAACAATACTGTTTTCTCTGCAATTCCCAGCCCCTGCCACGGCCCCTGTAACTTTCTGGAGTTACTTTCTTGGTGCTGTCCGACCCAGGCCTTTTGTCCATAAGCAAAGTGTGTCCTCTCACACTTCCCATGCACTTCTGGCCCGTGCTGGGTCCCCAGTGCTGCCTTCTTTGTCCCCACATAGAGAACTTCGACTCACACTCCCTGTGCACATGTGCACACACGAGTGTGGTGCCAGGTTTGAACCCAGGGCACCTGGCATGGTAAGCACTTGGTCTACTACTGGGTCACATCCATAGTGCTTAATTCAGAGGTGACAATTATCTCAAATTCCTTCTGACAAAACTTCCCATGTTAAACAACTACTGTTACCTCTCCCTGCCCCATTTTTGGTTTTTGAGACTGAGCTATGTAGTTCAGGCTGGCCTCAAACTGGCTGTCATCCTCCTGCCTCAGCCTCCCACCTGTAATCCCAGTCTGAAAGAACTATTTTTCCCCTTTGCATGAGACTTGACATGGTGGTTGCTGTATGCTTCTATCATCTTTTTTATTACACTCAAAGCTACTCATAGGCATAGTAGCACCTACCAGCAATCCCAGTACTCTAGGAGGCTGAGGCAGGAAGATCTGAAAGTTTGAGCCCAGCCCAGGTCAATCAACAAGGCCTTGTCTCAAAATCAAACAATTTTCAAAGGGCTGGGGATGTCACCCATGGAAAAGGCCTTGCATTCGACCCCCTAGAACTCTTGGTCTCACACATGCTAAGCGTATACTTTATCACTAAGCTAGAGTGCACCCCCTCTGTGTAAAGGCAGGGTTGTGTCTCAGTTCAGGTGAAAGGCACAGAGGCTGGAAGCGATTCCAGTCCTGCAGGAGTCCGGAACAGGAGGAAGCAGGTCCACCCTGGGATGCGCCTTTGGTACCCTCAGCCTTCACTGAGCAGCACTGGCAAGGGGCACAGTGAGAAGCTGGCTGCAGTGGTGCACACCTGTCATGCCAACACTCAGGAGGCTGAAGCAGAAGGGTCACCAGCAGTTTGAGACCAGCCTGAGCTACATACGAGACCTGCCTCAAAAGCACCATCAACAAAGGACACAAGGGAAAACCTGGGTGTCACGAGTGATGACCACAGACACACGGCCGGCTGTGGGGATTCCCTGTGGCTGAGGCAGAAATCTTGAGGCTGAGTCTACACACTCCAGCTCCCAGCACCCCGAGCAGGCAGAGGCCATGTGGGGAAGCCAAGGCCACGCTCAGCTACCGCCATGGCACAGACTCCAGCAGCAGCAAGGAAAGAACTGAGCCATGGGCCCCCAGAGGTGGAGCACGCCTGGCCAAGCAGGTGTGAGAACCATGGAGCCTGCACTGCCTCCAACACATCCAACCTCACCCGGAGGCCAGCAGCAAACCTCCTCCACTTGGAAGGTACGCCACACACAAGGGGTAATCAGTGAACCCAAATATTTAACAATGCCATGAAAACCAGCAAGCAAAAAGAAAACGCAGAAAAGCCGGATGTGTCTAGCATGCACAGGCCCTGGGTTCAATCCCCCATGCCACAAAAACAAATAGACAAACATATGTAAAAGAGAAAAGCTGGGCGTGGTGATCCATATCCACAGTCCCAGCATACAGTAGGCGGAGGCAGGAGGATCAATGTGAGGGCTTATCAGCCTGAGCTAGTAAGTGTGGGACTAACCTGAATCTCAAAATCAGATCCTGACTCAAAAAGTGGCAAACAAAAAGATAAAACCCCACAGAAACCAGCAGTTAACAATTCTGTGGCTAAGAGTGATAGAGCTGAGATGCAGCCCCCGCCCCTTTTTTTTGTCTTTTTTGAGCAGGGTCTCACTATATGGTTCAGGCTGGCCTCAAAATGGTAGCAATCCTCCTGCCTCAGCTTCCTGAGGGCTGGGATTTACAGGTGTGCACCTGTTATGGGTTAAGAACTGGTGGTCAACTTAACACCAGCTGGATTGCATCAGCATTGTGTTGAGAATAGATGTTCCACCTGAGGAAAGTTGCCAGCATAAATAAAGATTGGAAAAGGAGAAGCTATTACATTGAGGCATTGTGGGTTCTCCTACGAGTTGCTGTCTGAAATGTTGGTTCTCCTGGAGAAGCTCTGGTCCTCACATTGAGCATTGCTTCCTGGCTCCAGAAGGGAAGACGTGTGCTGCTTGGTCTCCAGGATGAACTCGTCACGCTGGCCTCCTGGCATGTACTCGACTGTGCCTATCGTCAGAGGAGCTCGGACGGACCTCCATGTCACTGAGGATGGTTGTGGTACTTTTCAGGACAGCCCTGGTCTTTGTTATGAGCATGGCTTCTTGGCTCCAGCATAGAACCCTCATCCCACCAGCACAGCTCCTTCACCCCCTGGCATGAACTTTCTGGTTTCTACTGCTGACCTTTGAGCTTTCCTGGCACGCATCATAAGAGACTGGCATCAGTCCTTTTGTAGGCTCTGGACCTCCAGTTGGACTTGTGAGAGGCATTATCATGAGCTCTGGGTCTTCATCTGGACTCATGTGGGACACTGCTGTGGGATTTAGGCCCTTGACTAAACATTCTATGTCTTTGGTGTTGCGGATAGATTTCCTGCATTTTCTTGTGTTAACTCTGAGTGACCATCATAAACAATACTATAAACTCCATGTCCTGAATCTAATTGTTCTCTGCACAATCCCTGACTACAACAGCACCACTGCACCTGGGTCCCCCTTTTTATCGAATGTTCCCAGCCAAGTGTTTTGTGCACTGGTGGTGTGAAAGGAAAGCAGGCTTACTTAAAGGTCCTGTTCCTCAGGAGAACCTTCAGGGCTCCCAAAGTGGGAGCAGAGGTGTGCAAATCCCAACCTCAGCATTGGTGCAGAGGCTCAAAGCTTCTGGGTTTTGGCTCCCTGACGTGCGCTCATGTGCAGCCGCTGGCCTCCCACGCTGGCCTCAAGGCGATCCTCCTGCCTCAGCCTCCAAGTGCTGGGGTTATAGGAGTGCGTCACCACACCTGGTGTAGTTTTACCAGTGCGTGTTTGCAGGGCATGATTACATTCATCATGAGGAGTTGGCACATGGACAGAACACATCTCAATTCCTTTCACTTCCCCACGTCTCCCCATCTCAAATTCCCCTTGCCATTTGCAAAAGTTTATTTCCTGCTCTCCACCTGTTTTGCTCGGTATTTATCCTTTGGGCTTTTTTTCTTTTTCTGTGGTGCTGTGGATTGAACTCAAGGCTGTAGGCAAGGCAAGAATCAACCAGAGTGATGTCCCCAGCCCCTCTGGGCCTTTCATATAAAAAGAACCATGCAGTACCGAAGCCTGTGTGTCTGGTCTATTTCATTTAACATTATGGAAAGGCGCTTCCATTTTCCTACAAATGACACAAGCTTATCCCTCTTCATGGCTAAGTGGCACCCCGCTGTGTATAATCCACAATGGTCTTTATCCCTGATTCCAAGACTTAGCTACCAGGAGTCATGCTGCTCCTACTGGATAATTTTTAAAAATCTTCATGATCTCCAAAATTCACTTTTGCTTTGAGCACAGTGGTACACACCTGCAATCCCAGCACTCGGAACACTGTGAGTTTGAGGCTAACCTGAATTACACAGTTCAAGACCGTTCTAAACTACACAATGAGACCCTATCTCAAAAACCAGGAAAAAAATCAGTTTTGCTACCCATCCATCTATCCATCCATCCATCCATCCTTTTCAGCTGTACTGTATGGTATTTTTTGGTACCTGGGATCGAACTTACAACCTCGCACTTGCCAGGCAGGTGCTTATGCCGCTGACCTAAACCCCAGCTGCCTTTTCAGTACATTTTAATAACAGCTTTCCCTTTTCCAAAGAAGCCAGGTCCACAATCCCCTCCAGCAGCCAGGGAGCGGCCCTGAGTCAGCAGGCGGGGCATGCGGGGACACTCAGGGAAGGAACCAGACACTCGCCTGGCTTGGTCATGGGGATTTTTACCACCCACCCACCAGGGAGGCCTCACCTTCCTTCCGCAGGAGGTGACAGCAGGGGAGCAGTCTTTTCAGTTGGCTGTGTCACACCTGGAGTATCCCATAGCTTCCTGCCTCAGCCAAAACAAATTAGGCCCAGCCATAACATCACTGATCAAAATGACTTAATGCCGCTGAGTTCTGTTGTTAGGTGGTTTTCGTTGTTTTAGAGTCAGGGTCTTGTTATATAGCCAGGCTGGCTTTCAAGGCCTCGGCCTCCCAAGTGCTAGGATTAACCCAGTTCAATTTTTTTTCATTAAGAGAAAGACATGAAGATTGGAGCAAGGTGTGTGCGCACATCAGATGTACTCTAGGTGGCAGCGTTGATTCATAAAAGTGATTTAACTCCTGGTCTCCATTGCCCAAAACAGCAGCAGAAAATCAAAGGAAACACACCATGCAAATGACCTTTCCACCCTTCTCTAAGGCCCAGGGTGAACCGCTGGGGCCCAGCAAGCACTGCCTCTTCAGAGATCTCAGGTGTTTTCTTGGAAGGGTGGGTGGAGACAGGGCTCCCCACTGCGTGTGGCCCTGGCAGTACCCAGCCCTGCCACTCCTCATTACCTCAGCAACCTGTCACAGTTTAAGAGGGCACTCAGGGCCATTACACCCGGGCTTTGATGAACATTAGTCAGCGGCGGGGATTAGGGGCTTTCTCATTCAACCCCAGCCGGATTCCTAGACTGTGTGCTGAAAAGGGGAGGGGGTGGGACAGGAAATGAGTGTGCACAGGAGGTTGATTATTTTTGAGAGAGAGAGAGAGGATGTCACTATGCAGCCCAAGCTTGTCTCAGCTTCCCAGGTGCTGGGATTACAGGTGTGTTCCACCACACCTGGAACGTATTTTAAATCTGAGGGCCAGTCTTGCTTTGTGTTGTTCAGGTTTCTTTTCTTCCTCCATTAAGCATATAGTGTGTCCAGCCACACATACAGCACCATGGGACGCTATTGTTGTGGTGCTGGGAGGAAACCCAGAACCTCTCATGTGCTAGAAAAATAACCAAAGCAATGTCTGTTTTACTAAAGTTCAGATTTTCAAAGGAAAAGCACTCTGGTTTGTAAAACAAAGTTAAGATCATTTGAAGTACCAAAACAAAGATAGGCGTGTCAGGGTACAAGACGGGTATCTTCCAGCAGCTTCAGAAAGCAGTCAAGAGCCCAAGGCAGGATCCCTCACTCCAGCCCAGTCCCTCCAGGGAAGGACAGGACGCTGGCCACATTCCTGACACTTTTCCTCCCTTTCTTTTTAGTTCTCTTTGGACATACGGTCTTTCCGTGTAGGCCAGCATGGTCTTGAACTTGTGATCCTCCTCCTCCTAAAAGCCTCAGGATGCTGGGTTTGCAGGGCTGTGCCTCCCTGCCTGGCTCCAGGACTCCAGAGTGGTTTTTAAAAATTCATTTCTTTTCCTATTTGCTTATTTAGTGGTACTGGGGACTGAACCCGTGGCCTTCACCATTTGAGTTGTCTTTCTCAAGACAGGATCAAGCCCAGTCTGGACTTGAGCTTTTGATTCTCCTGCCTCAGCCTCCTGAGTGCTAGGATTACAGGTGTGCACCATGGTGCCCTGCTCTTTCATTTTTATTTTTTTTTATTGTTGTGGTCCTGGGAGGAAACCCAGAACCTCTCATGTGGTAGGTAAGCACTCTGGTCTGAGCTACACCCCAGGCCACGCTGTGTGCAGTATCTTCACACAGGGAAGAGAAGGGTGGACCAGGCTGAAACACCAGGATTCAAACTGCAGCCTGAGAAATTTGGGAAGGTAAGTAATAAAGGATGAAATGTAAATCATGAACAACACTCTGTAATACACTCAGCAAAATTTTAAAATGTTTACTTCTGTGTTTATAAATGCTGAATTTACCTCAGCACTTGGGAGGCTGAGGCAGGATTGTTGCAAGTTTGAGACCAGCCTGGGCTACAAAGTGAGCTCAAGGCCAGCCTGAATTGCATAGTGAGACCCTGTCTTAGAAAGAAAAGTATTGATTAATTTTAATAATATGTAGGTATTATAATACATTTTACCCCATGATGATCTTGCCTACATCTGTTGTCCACGTATAATTATAAACAACTTCCTCTTTCACTTTTGAAAGTTAACAAGCCTGAGAGATCAACTGTGTGATCACTGCATTTCATTTTTGTTTCAGACAGGGCCTCCCTACGTGTTGAGGCTGGCCTCAGCCTTCTGAGTGCTGGGGCCACAGATGTGTGCCGTCACCGCTGGACAGACCCATACCTTGCTTTTCATATTTTACTTTATTTCCTTAGGGTCAGTAGGAGTAAACTCTTAAGTTTTAAAAAATACCTGACATCTACATCACAGAAACCTTTCCTAAAGGGACATGCCAACTTAAAATATTTAAAGTATATAAAATTATCAGCCTGAAAAAAATAACTGAGTTTTGTGTTGTATTTTCTTAACTATCCTGCTAATAACATCTCAGTGTTGTCATTGTTTACCACAGGCACCAGCACTTGCCTAGGTTAGACCTGGTGGCACAGCCACATAACCCCTGCACTTGGAAGGCTAAGGCAGGGGCATCGCAGCCAGATCAAGGCCAGCCTGGACTGCATACTGAGACCCTATCTGAAAAAAGACTTCTCTGTGTTTGTCCCAACACCCCGACTACCACCCAAGCTCTGATGCGGGTTAAGGGGATGAGCTTTGCTACCCAAAAGCCTGGAGAAGAGACAAGCAAACGCCAGCACCAAGCTGGCGGGGCGTGGGGGGGGGGGCAGAGTTCCCTCCACTGCCACAGACCTGATGCAACCCTGGACAGAGACACCGACACAAATTCTGCTGGTGACACCTCTGCCACGTCAAGTCCCAGCAATGGAGGCCTGCGGCGGCTCGAGTGCAGCTGGATCAAAGCAGGGCTCGGATTGGCTCTGAGCAGCCGTGCTCCTGGGGACTTCGTTGACCCATGGGTGCTCACAGCGCAGGTGCAAGCCTGGAGCTAGGGTGGGGCCGCTTACATCAAGAAGGCAGGCAGCAGGGGATGCAGGGTGGTATAACATCATGGCATCACTGTGGCAGACCCCAAAATACATCCTGTCACCACGATTGCAAAATCATGTTCCTTATCAGACCGGCCACCAGGTTCTTACTTAATGCTGCACTGAAGAAACACATGCACCACAGTGCCTTGGTAAAAACCTTAAAAACTTCTTCCAGGGCCAACTTTATAGCTTCTGTACACCGCCACAGATGGTTTAATATCATACTTTTGAGCTACAAGGGAAATTGTGGATTCCTAAAACCTCCAGGGAGTTAATACTGCCTCAGACACAAGGCAAAGTCTACAGGAGAGAGTCATATAACAGAGTGTTAAAGCAACTCTTAACGCAACACAAATATTTTGAACTAGATCAAAGACACTACCCATTCAAAGTTCAAAGGACTGGTGTGTTCCCCCTAAACCTAGAAGTGGAAAAGGTTTATCAGAGGAATTTTTAAATTATACTTCAATATACTTCCTCTGCTGTGATCCTGACTGACTGAACTTGCTTCAATACCAGTGTAAAGCTTTTCACACAGGCAAGGATTCCTACTGAGAAGAAAATTTACGGTATAGAACACGGGGTGAGACGAAAACATCTGAAGGATCTATGGAAGTCATTTCAGGATGGCAGAAGGGGATTTTACTTTATATTACTTACATATTTTTATGTCTATAAAAGATTCCCTGTCTTCAGGGGAAAAGGTGAACTTTATAAACACAGTGGCCAGATGGTCACCCTCTAAGTGGGAAACATCATGGTGGCTGCCCCTTGCATGAAGTCTGCCTCCGACTTAGATGGGTTTACAGTCTACTGGGGGAGACACAACAGCCTCAGGGAATAGCCAGGCCAGCAAAAGATTCGTCATAGAACAAAAGCTCAGCACATGCTCGGGAAACAAAAAGAGCTCAGCAATACGACAGGACCCACAGGGAGGGCCGTGCTGGGTCGCCTGCCAGAGGCCAGGGTGGCCCACATTAGTACTTGAGTGAAAGATCCATGAAAGAAAGACAGGTAGGGTGTGGCGGTGCACACTTATACTCTACACTCTAAGAGGAAGAGGCAGGAGAAGTTTTGCTAAAATGTGTCTAAACTAAGAAAGGGCTGGGGCAGAGCTCAGTGTGAAGGCTCTGGCTTTGATCCTCAGCTCAGGTACTTCTCAGCCATGCGCTGTGCTCTGTCTCTGGGCTGCGGATACACAAGTTTGCAGCTTCCCTAACAAGCACAGTGTGCCTGTGTCCCTGGTGGAGACATCAGGCTGTCACATGCTGGGGACTGGGGCTCGAGGAGAGGATGCACTGGTGAGGAGCACATGGCTAAGAGTTGGTGTGGGCTGGGGTCTGAGGCAAAGAAGCAGGACAGGCGCCAGGGGCATTGGGGGCTGGAAAGGGGGCGCTGGAGGGCGGGGTGCAGACCCCACTAGGAGGCTATGGGGAAGGAGAAAGATTTCAGTCCTGCTCTCTGCTCTGTGCTTGGGGACTGGAAGAATGCTGTCACTTTTAATTGTTATTTATGGCTCTGACCACATGTCAGGCACTGGGGCAGGGTTGGGTGGGGCACAACAGGAGGATTCCCTGCTTCCTCAAGAGCAGTAGCTTTCCATTTCCTAAGCTCGCAGCTGCCCTGGGCCAGGACCTACGCCAGACCCTGGGCTGGAGACACAAAGAAAGCGCGTGTGTTGAGGAGAGCAGCACTGTAACCCACGAACCCACTGCTTCTACAGCAGCGTGGCTTGGTGCTTGGCTGATTCTCTGGCAGAGTAGCCACGATAGAATTAAAAGCCATAATAAGCTTTTAGGCTCAAGAAATCACTAGCTTTTGTTTTCCTTAACTGCACATACAGTGGTATGCATTCATTAGGTCTTATTGTGAGTTGACCTTTCGGAAATATTACCATGAAGCTGGGCATGGTGGTGCACACCTATAATCCCAGCACTCAGGAGGCTGAGGCAGGGGAATTACTGAGACCAGCCTGAGCTAAACAGTGAGTTCAAGATCAGCCTGAACTGCACGGTGAGACCCTGTCTCAAAAAGACAAAAAAAAAGAAGAAGAAAAGAAAAGAAAGAAAAAACACTACCGTGAGTTAAATAATTTGATGATGGGGCTGGGGATTTAGCTCAGCGGTATAAGCATCTGCCTTGCAAGCAGGCAGTTGTGAGTTCGATCCCCAGTACCAATTTAAAAAAAAAATTTTTGATGATGCTAGGAATCAAACCCAAGCAAGCCACACAAATGCTTTACCACTAAACTATACATCCCAGCACCTCTACCCACAGAATTTAGTTAGAATTGGATAGAAATAAGTCTTCTGGAAAAAGGCAAAAACCTTAAAAAAAAAAATCAAAACACCACTTTGAGCAGGGCATGGTGGTGCGCTGAGTTCCAGGGCAGCCTAAGTGGCACCATGAGGTTAAGGCCAGCCTGGATGACAAACACAGTAGTACCCTGCCTCAAAAACAACCACAAAAACAAAGTAATAATTTAGCTGCAAGGTTTCTTGATGAAAGAAGACTCTGATGAAAGAAGACAGCCTCAGGAGAACACCGGATAAAAACCACATTTATCCAGAAAGAGACTATTGTGAGACAGCAGTTGTTTGAGCAAGAGCTGCTGCCACTGGGAATTTCTACCTGGAATTCTCTAAAACAGTTCCAAAAGCTCCATCTTACTCAGCAGTCCCCATTGCCATGGCCCTCCACCGCCCTTCCAAGAAGCCAGGGAGCACAAACTAGGGGCGCTGCATCCGGCAGGAGCCTCCCTGGCTCCGTCCGCTGCCCCTGTGGACTGTGTGGGCTAGAATCACTTCCAACTCCAAAGTGGAACTAAAAGGACTCAGCTTGCAAGGCTGCAGCAGAACTGAGCCACGGTGCTTATTCACCCAAAGGCAGGACCCATTACTGCATGAATATATTCAAACACACGAAGCCCAAGACTCAGTCCACCTGCCTGGATTCTGGGCACACACACAGGAGTTAGGCAGCGGCAGCAGCAGAGAGAACCCCTCAGAGCAGGGAGCGGCCAGAACACCACAACACTGAGGACTGGAAAATCGAATTTTAAACAGAAATAGGAGACAGAGCCTGAGTGCTCAAGCCCTCCTGTCTGAGAGTGACAGGCAGGACCGTGACTGCACAGTGAATGCTGTCTGTGTAGCCCTGGCAGGCAGCCCTTGTTTCACTTAGAAGACGTCATCTCTAAGGCGCTGCGACTCACACCTCTGAAATGCTTTGGCTCAGTGTGGTTCCTTTGGCTGAAGACTACTGGGCTAACAAGATGTTTTACCTTGGAATAAAACCAACTAAAAGTATTTTTCGGACCGCTTCATGGTATCTAAACCTCCTCCAGCTATTTTGGTGGGGAAGACAGGATGGAAGAATAAGATACGAGATGCACTCCCTGGCCTTGAGTTTATAATCAAATTAAGGAGCCATTATTTTAAATGACATAAATATTAGCAAGTTTACCAGGAACCACATAAATATTTCATGCACATGACACCGAAGCTACAGGTCACAAGAATGGGAGACAGCAGAGGTGGATTCCAAGAGAAGGGAGGGGAGGGGCGATGTGGTGCACACCTGAAACCCCAGCACTCGGGAGGCTGAGGCAGGCGGATCACCAGGAGTTTGAGGCCACACTGGGCCACACAGTGAGTTCAAGGCCAGCCTGAACCCCTCCCCACAAAAACCCCTACTCACACACAAAGAACCCCCAAATAAAAATCATTTCCTACCCCTGCTTAGTTTCTTACAGTGAGCTGCACATCGGCTAAGAGCTGCTGTGGCTTTGCATGCTCTGAGCATCTGCTGGAGGTGCTGACCAGTGCCCGGGCAGGCATTCGATGGGCCCTGCCTCGGGCTCAGTACCAACACCAGGATGATGCTTGGTGCCAACACCAGGTGACCAGCTCCCCTGGGGCACCAGGTCCCCTGTACTGCTGTCACCTCATCAGAGAGAGGACACTGTGGTGTGTGCGGCCCCGGGGACTGGTGAACAGAAGTCTGAGTACATCATGAGCCCTGCTCCAAGCACAGCCTTCACACTCCTTCCTTGCTTGCTTTTTTATCACTACTGTTTTTCTTTTTTATGTGCTTATTTTTATTTTTACATTGCCAAGAATCAAACCCAGGGCCTACCACACACACACACACACACACACACACACAGAGCCAGAACTCTAGACCAGAGCTACACCTCGAGTCCTTTTTCTTTTTTTGTTTTGGGATGGTGTCTTGATGTGTATGTAATTCAAACTAGCCTTGAACTCCCTTTGTACCCCACGCTGTCCTTGAACTTGTAGTGATCTCCTGCTTCAACTTTCCTAGTGCTGGGATTACAGGCAAGGTCACCGCGCCCGGCTTTTATTTTGAGACCTGGTCAAACGAAATTGCCCAGGCTGGCCTGCAACTTGCAATCCTCTTGCCTCAGCCTCCTGGAATTACAGACTTTTTAAATTATTACAGTGGTAGACTAGACAGATAGCTCTGAAATCTTGCAAAAAAAAAAAAAAAAAAAAAAAAAAAGAATACAGCTACTACTGCTGCTAATAGCAGCTCACTCTTAATTTAGAGCTCACTGTGAGCGAAAGAAACCTCACACCAACAAACACTGCTCCTCACCAGGGCCCACTCGCCCTTAGCAACCCTTGGAGGAGGGCAGCCGGCCCACTTGCCTGCCCTGCTAACAGGCAGTGCAGCCTCTGAGCAGGTGATTCCTTCCCACCTTTTCCTTGAGACCAAGTCTGTGTCACCGAGGCTCTTCTCAAATTTGGGGCTCAAGCTATGCTTCTGCATCAGACTCCCAAGCAGTGGGACTAAGATGCATGCACTGTGTGCCCAGCAGTGGTCCTCTGAAGGTGCTGGGGTTTTTTTAAAATAGGGTCTCCCTCCCCCCATCCCCCAAGAATTGGCCATGCTTGGTCAATTCATGCATGGCCCCAACCATAGGCCAAGAAATCAACTGGCTAGTTCTGGTAAGGCAGAACTTTCTTGTAAGCCACACGGGTTCCAGGGAGAAAAAGGTAAGATAGCACATCATCCCATGAGCCCACTGGCACACAGGCTGAGAATCAAACCCTACCTACGTGTCCCCCTGCCAACCACCCGGCTGGTTTGGAGGACAGGCTGAGTTGATAGCAACTAAGGTACAGAAGGTAACTAAATGCTTCTATTGGTGGGTTGGTTTTGCAGGCCTGGCGCCAACAGTCTGAGCATCTATTGGAAGGATGACAGCATGCAATAGAGCAAATATGGGGGATTTCCTTCTGTCTTGTCTTTGAAATCCAATACTGTTCTTACTGTTTTGCCTTTTTCTGATTGTTTTGCTCTATTCAACATTCTGTTTTGATTGATATTATTATGTTTTGTTTTTGGTTTAATTTTGCTATACCTGACAGAATGGACAACTATGGTGAACATAATAAGATATACTATGGTAGCTATTGTTGTTCTCCTGCTTTGAAATTTTGTACCCAGTTTTGCTGCATGGTTTTAATTGGCTTTGTTCTGTCTTGTTTTGTTGGATTTTACTACCTTTAATAAGTTGAAAAAATGAATAAATAAAACAGGGTCCCACCATGTGGTTTAGGCTGGCTTTGAACTCTCACAGACTCTCAGAACTGTCCAAGACTCTGCTGCCTCAGCCTCCCCAGGGCTGCGATTACAGGTGTGTGCTACCACGGCCAGCTCCCAAAGCCCATTCTCAAGCAGTTGGGAAAACACCTTCTAGGGATGAATAACATTAGTGAGGAATGACACACGGTGAGGCTGGGATGGAGAAAGGGAAGCAGGTAGGGATGCCTAGGGTAAGGACATGCGGGGACCGTCAGAGCCCTGAAAGCCACGGGGCTGCAAACACCCACACGCAGAGGTCTCGGGACAGAGGTCCAACAGGGGTGGACCTGGGGCCAGGCCCACCTGTCAGCAGCAGCCGGTACTGCGGGATCCTCTGGACCAGCTTGAGCAAGTAGTGCTTGAGGGCCAGGTTGGCGCAGCGAGGGCTCATCTGAAAATAAAAGGCATCGCCATAAATGGTGGCGTTTATATTTTTAACTGTTTTATTTTTGTTTCGTTTTGCTTTCTGGAGACAGAGTCCCACTGTGTAGTTCAGGTTGGCTTCAAATTCCAGGTGATCCTCCAGCTTCAGCCTTCCCAATGCTGGGCTTACAGGCGGGCACCCTCTCACCCTCCACAGGCTTCCAACCACATTCTGATGCCACAGTTTCCTTCTTTGGAACATGGGGGATTAAAACCGGGGTCTTCAGCATCTTAGGCAAGCATTGTTCCACTGAGCAAACTACATCCCCAGCTCTTTTTAAAACCTTTACTGTGCTGGGTATGGTTGCGTACACCTATAATCCCAGCACTTAAGAGGCCAAGGCAGGAGGATTGCTGGGAATTTGAGGCCAGCCTGGACTACACAGTGACAGTGAGTTCAAGGCCAGCCTGAACTATATAGACAGGCTGTCTCAAAAATAAAATAAAATAAAATAAAATACAAAACAAACAAACAAACAAACAAAAAAGAAAACCTCCAAAACTTTGAGACAAGGTCCCATTATGTTATCTGGGTTAATGTGTTATGAACGTATCTTCAAGGCTAGAGGTATATAGTTCTATGACAGAATGCTTGTCAGGTTTGAACTCCAGCACAAGAGAAAGAAGGGAAGGGAGAAGGGAGAGGGGGGAAAAGAGAATAAGAGAGACAGACAGACAGATAGACAGAGACAGCAAAAGGGAGGTGAAGGGCAGGGAAAGAAGAAAGACAGGAAGGCAGATGGACTCCATACGAGCACCATTACCGAGTGCTAACTCTTTTGTCTTCTGGATCTCCTGTGGATGCCAAAGAAGCACTACAACTGGCCGCACATCAACCAAATCCTCAGTCCATCATCAGTTGCCCCAACTACATCACGCTGCCTTTTTTGATAACGTAAAAGCACCAGAGGAGAGGAAAAACAGGAAAAAGAACCCACTATAAAGTGGGCTTGGGTGTGCACACCCACAGTCCCAACACTCGGGGGGCTGAGGCAAGAGAATTGCTATGAGTTCAAGGCTAGCCTGGGCTACACAGCAAGACCTTGGCTCAAAAACAAACAAACAAACAAAGACTAAAATGTCAAGTTGCATTACGTGTATTTCATCACAATTTTCAAAAAGTCCCAAATTAAAATAGTCCACTGAAACCCAGTGAGTTTCAGAGTTCAGTGTGGCGCATTATTTCGTTACTGACTGATGTGGTCAAATTCTTCATCCTCACCCCAGGAACCTGAGGAGCACTAAGCTGCATCCTCGGTCCTTTTTTAAAGTTTTATTTTGAAATAGGATCTCACTAAATTGTTCTGCCTCAAGCTTGATTCTCCTGCCTCATCCCCCCAAGTAGCCTGTGGCCCCTCACCCAGAAGAGGGGATTATATATTAACACATTTTTGTTAGCGAGCTCTGTTTACAATGAGTGCCAACTATATTAAAGCTTAAGAAAAAGAAGGAAGAAAAGTTGAACAGCTGTGGATACCTCAAATTCTCTCACAACAGCAGCAAAACCCGAGTTTTTCTTGCATTGCTCATCCAGCAAAGCTATGTTTTTATCAAATTCTTTGATGTATGTGGAGTACATTTTCAGATAGGGGCCCTTCTTTACAAAGATATCAGCAATTCTTTGTTGCTCGGTCCTATGAAGAGAAAGCAGACACACACACATAAAAGGAGAGTGGTTAATGTGTCCGGACCACCTCCAGCATCAAGCAGCTGCTTGGCTAGGCCGCGGGCTCACCTTTGTCCCTCTCTCCCGCAGGACGCGGCCTGGCCCCTCGTCACCCGCCCCTTCCCCGCATGGTGTGGCTGGGCTCTGCCTGCCTTAGGATCTGGCCTCCCTGCTTCCTTCTATTCTTTCCCCTCCAGCCCACTCACTCTTCAGCACAATCAGAACCTAAAAAAAACCACCAGGCTGGGTGTGGAGGTGCAGGCCTGTAATCCCAGCACTCAGGAGGCTGAGGCTGGAGGACTGAGGCCAGCCTGGGCTATAACACGATTTCCATGCAGCCTCAAGTACATTGTGAGGCCAGTCTCAAAATAAACAAACTAACTAACTAAAAATAAAACCAAACTCGAGTAATCTCGAGCTAGGAATGGAGTTTAGTGGTAGAGCGCTTGCCTAGCACATTCAAGGCCTTGAGTTCAATCTCCAACACACAAACGCACACACCCCAGCCTACAGAGAAGTGCCGAGAGAGCTCAATGGATGGAAACAGCTCAACAGACCTCCTGTCACAGGTGAGGCCCTTCGGGTTTCGCCTGAAACAGAAAACTCTGGGAAATCTCGAAACTCATCCCACGTTTTTTACCAGTTAGACATTCTTTCCTCCAGTTCACTCAGGAGATCTCGGTTGAGCTCGTAGAGCTGGGGCAGGTAGTACAAGATTTGATTCAGGACCCGGTCTTCAATCACGGGCTTCCCCAGTTGCCTGGAAGCATGGGCCACGGCATCCCGAAAGTCCTGTGGGAATGCAGAGGAGGAAAACTGTGCACACACGTGCATGCACACACACACAGACTCGGGAAGAGCTTCCTCCCAGGTCCTCTCCCCTTTAATGACACTCACTGCAGGCGATGTGACCTGAGTGCCTGCTTCCTCCTTCCCCACTCACGTAAACAGGAAATTCTGAAGAACTTCATAGGGGGAATCTCTGATTTTGATTTTTTTTTCTTTTTATCAGTACCAGGGATCGAACTCATGACCGCCTGATTGCAAAGCAGGTGCTTATGCCACTGAGCTAAATCCCCAGCCCCTGGATCTCTGATTTTGAAACAGACCATCACATTGTTCTTAAACACTTTCATTTGATCCTCAAACTTAGCAATTACACAATGAAGGTATCTGGAAATTGTATTCTAACTGTAGACTTCAAAGTTATTCTAATAGCATCGTATAAACACATTCATCTATTTTAAAAGTTCTCAGAAGATTTTGGCCAATTTTCTCAGTATCTAAGAGTCTCTTTGTAAGCCAGGTGTGGTGGTGCATACTTGCAACCCCAGCGCTTAGGAGGCTGAGGCAGGAGAATCACTGTATGAGACCCTGTCTCTAAAAAACAAACAAGTGTCCCACTGTCCCCAATCACTTCCCCAACAACTGGCACATTCTAGGTGAGGGATCAGCAGGGAAGTGCGGGGTTGCTATTCAGTCCTGTGCTAGGCCCTTGCCCCAGACTGACTGGGTTCCCTCAGCCGCCTCAGTTTGGTTCTCTCCTTGTGTGGGCGGCACTTTGCACACCCTAATTAGGGACTGAACGGAAACTTTCTGCAATGCGTGCAGCACGCAGCAGCAACACCACAGTCACTGTGGACGTGAAATTCTCCTGTCTCCCTCTAGCCAACCTCCTGATCAGTTCACTAGGATTTACACTTTTCAGAGGAACAATTTCTCTGAACATCGCCCTGGTTTAATGTAGATCAGCAGTGCCTGCCCAGCACTCCAGGAGGAGCAGATAAAACTTTGCCTGGATTTCCCTGTCCCCTGGGGCTGAGTGCAAGATGCTAGTGAAACAATAGTGGATCTGTTCAGCTGCGGAAGAGCCAAAGACAAAGGCTTGTCCCCCAGAAAGCAAAGGTTGGAGAAAATTATTCTCTCTAGGTTTCCTCTCCCACTGCCTTCCCTCAGTCCAAACCAGAGGCTCTTCCCTCCCGCACCCCTTACACACACACACACACACACACACACACACACACACACACACACACAAACCGGTATGATTTTAAAAAACCATCAGGTACAATTTAAAATTACAAAAACGCATTCCTTTCCTAAAGTATGGCAATTTCTCCTCTATTTCTTCTTTATTTGAGACAGTCTCAGTAGGTGGTGCAGGCTGGCCTTCAACTCACCATGCAACCCAGGCAGGCCTCAAACTCACAGGAACCCCACTTGCCTCAGCCTCCCAAGTGCTGGCAGGCCAGGTTTACAAAGGGACTTTTCTTTTTTTTTGTCTTTTTGGGACAGGGTTTCCCTACACAGTTCAGGCTGAAATTGAACTTATTATATAGCCCAGGCTGGCCTCGAACTCAGTAATTCTCTTGCCTCAGTCTCCAGAGTGCTGGGATTACAGACAAGGGACTCTTTCAAAACTATTTTAAAGTCAGTTCCTCTTAACAAGTGCTGAGAACTCTCGCTCATGACTCAGAAGCACCTTTACTGGTTTAATAGTCCCATCAGCCCAAAGAAACACACTATTTACACCAGTAACTAAGAAACTTCTAGTACCAGTAACTAATTGGCATACAATTTACCAAGAATTTACAGCTCGCATCAGCTGTAACCCAGAAATCCACGCGACACACTTCCAGAAACCCAGGATACCAGCAGTGCCATCCCCAACAACTCGCTTCTATACCCTCTACACCCACATTCACCAGCACAAGTGGAGCTGCTGAAGACATCCAGAAACCCTGGGAAGGCCACCAGGCAGAGGCGTGGGACACACTCCCAAGGAGCCCCCAGCCTGCGAGGGTATTCAGAGCACCACAATTAAACATCTTCGGCAATTTTTAAAAACCAGCCTGGTGATTCATGACACTGAACACAAGAACTCCTTGCTCAGCAAAACACAGCCCAGCCTACTCTGTCTTCCAGCAGCAAAAGCAAGCAGGACTTCTGGTTTCTGGTTAGAAGGTGTTTCCTGCGCTGTGACGACGACGATGATGTTGGCAGCTGAGGAACTCTGAGACTGATCCAGTGTGAGCAAGCTGCCGCCTAACTGTGCTCCAAGGCTGGCCTCAAACTCAGTGATTCTCTTGGCTCAGCCTCCAAAGTGCTGGGATTACAGGCATGCACCATGCGCCCAGCTCTAAAACCATGGTAATGCAGACAGCATTTATTCATGAGACCCAGATGGTTAGATATTCTGACAAGTACTTGACAGTTTGCTTGAACAAACTCATCAGGTTCTTGAGCCTTTCTTAGGTCTGGAGCACTTCCTGCAAAATCATAGGAACATCCTGGCCCTCGCATCTGAGCCCACTGCCTCCTTAACCATCAGTGGGTGACACCTGCTCAGCCTGACCCGTCCTCAGCAGGAATCTTGCCTGCAGGCTTCACCGGCTGAGCCGCAGTTGCTTTCCTGCCGATGTTTCTCTGGGCACCAGCTACGGGATTCCCTCTCTGCCCCTGGCTCCAAATTCCCGCTTGCCATGCTGGAACCTGGGCCAACTTCTGTGCCACAGTGAGCTGCATCATCCCAGCACTCTGGAGGCTGAGGTAGGAAGATTGCTAAGTTCCAGGTCATCCTGAACCACAAGTGAAAGCCAGTCTCCAAAACAGCAACACAGGGTCCCCAAGCCTATGGCAGGTGCACGCATCCTAATAAAGATCAGCACCAAGTGTCCGTCATCATCCTTTCTCCTGTGGCCAACACTGGCTTTCCCTGCACCTTCTGAAAACGGAAGCAGTGTTGGGTGCACTCAGCAGTGCAGTGCATGCTGGGCACTGAGAAGCCTGAGGTCCGGTACCAGCACAGGGAGCAGCTGCCCTGGGCTCGGCCCACAGGTCCCTTCCTCCTGGGCACCAGGCCCCACCCCCCTCTGTGCCTGGTTTATCCTCTGGATTCCCCATCAGAGGAGTGGCAGCAGGTTTCAAGGATCCCGCAGAGGCTGCACCAGGCTTTGAAACTTCTCAGCTCTTCACCAGCCTCAGTCAGTGCCAAAAAGTGGTGCCACTAGAGAGAGGTCACTTTTGTGTGTGGGTGTGTGTGTGTGTGTGTGTGATACTGGGGGTCAGGTTCAGTGCCTTTGTCCTAAGCTGCGTCCTTATCTCCCTCCCCCTTTTTTTCATTTTCAGGTAGGGTCTCACTAAATTGCTAAATTGCACAAGCTAAGCCCAAAGTTACAATCCTCCTGACTCAGCCTCCCAGAGTATAGGGATTATATGTGTGCACCATCATGCCTGGTTAACATCTTTATTATTTTCTTACAATAAGGATGATTACTCTTCTAAATGTTAAGAGCCAGCATAATTTGGGAAGGTGTGATGATACTTCCGAGCCAGAAGCAAAGCTATTTTGGAGCAGAAGAATTCATTAACACTTCCTTGACTAAGTCAGTGTGGATGCCAGACAGCAGGACTAGCACTTCAGAATTAGATCCAAAGCTTGCTTTTCACGCTGGAGAAGCTGGGTGGTTAAAATGCACGGTGCAGGAGAGAGAGTGAAAAGCCAGGAAAGCTACAGGGGCCGTGGATCTAGGCTGGAGCTGCTCCTTTCCGTCCTATATGAACCCCACCATGGTCTGCAGCAGAACTGAACCACCTACGCTATAGTTTCTGGTCCCAGCAACCAGACGTTTGTTTAAGCTGGGATTTTACAGACCGAAACGGGTGTCTGAATGATGAGGCACATCCTAACATTATTATTATTTTGAGACAGGTTCTCTCTGGGCTGGTCTTGAATTCGCAGTGATCCTCCTGACTTAACTTCCCCGGCATGGGACTGCAAGCATGTGACACCACACCTGGCTTGCTGTCTGTACTAATCCCACCCCCACCATAAATAAGAACCAGAAGAAGCCAAAGCCTCACCCACTCTGAACACTCGGGGAAGCCCCAAGCATAAATCAATGAAAAGCAACCGCATGCCAGCAGTTGAGGCACCGCAGCACCCGGTAGCCAGCCTTGAGCACTGGGGTCGGGCTCTCCACTCAGAGCCAGAGAAGGTGACTCTGCCACCAGCCGACCCAGAGGACTCCCGACCTCGGGCGTCACAGAGCCACTGTCAATGCACAGTGAATTACAGGTCCACATGGACACAGGGACAGACAGGGGCGGACACGGGGACAGATAAGGGCTCAATGAGAATCACTTCCTATGATACAGAGCAAGGCGGCTGCTGAGGCCAAAGTGCCGTGATAAATGTTTGCACAGAAATGAGTGGGAAAGGGCGAGGTCAAAGCGGGGGGAAGGGCACCTCCTAACAGTCAGGCTCCAGTTTTTAAGTAAAAGTATCTCCCCAGCGAAGTTACCCCCCTCCCATTGCTGCATGGACACTTAGCTTAGGTGGTCCAGCAGCATCAGTGGCAAGCTGTGAAACACGCCTGAAAACACACCTTTCTCTCACTCCCAACCGCGTCTAGTCGCTGACCAGCAGTTACCGTCACAAACCCGGGCAACCAAAGCGGGCTTCATCTCCGGCTAAAACGTGCTTTCGTCCACACTGGCTATATCCCTCAGGGGAGCTGGTCCTCGTACGAGACACATCTTCACTCTTTTCACCGTCCCTGCCCTTCCCCTCCCTAGACTTCCACTGGCTTCCTGGGTGACTGAAAGAACTCTGAAAACAAGCTGATGTGCCCCGACACACACCAGATCCTGTAGAGCAAGGCAGGGTTTGGAGCAATGATTTTTAGCTGGGTGTGGCAGTGCCTGCCCACAATCCCTCCTCACTGAGAGGCTGAGGCAGGAGGATGACAGTACCAAGTTCAGTACCAGAACAGTACCAGTTCCCAAGCCCAGCCATGGGAATCAAGTGACTTAGTGGGATCCTGTCTCAACATAAAAAAATTTTTCAAAGGGCTGGGTACATAGCTCAAGGTGAAGGCTCTGGGTCCAATTCCCAATACTAGAAAAACAAATTTATTTTTACACAATCATTAAGTGCAAAAGCTCAGACAGGCCAGATTTCAAAGGCTGGCTTTTCCCCAAGATGAATGTATTTATGATGTATCACAAACATATGCTAATAAAGAAGGGGAAACATAATAAAATTTTTAAATTAAAAGACTGGCATTGGCATTTAGTAGTGGGTTATTTTCAATAGCTAGCTTACTTTTGTTCACTGCAAAACAGAAACAACTCTCTTTGGTAGAGTTTGTATGAGGATTAAAGTAGCTGAGTTGTAGAATGTCACCATACAATATACTACCAGAGATGCAGCACTCAAAAGAAGGCCATTTCACTTAATTAAAAGATTTGGAAACTTAAATAGTAACAAACATCATTTAAGATCCCCAATTCCACTAGGAGTAGTGGTGCACACCTGTAATCCCAGCATTCAGGACACCGAGGCAGGAGGATCACTTTGAGTTCAAAGCCAGCCTAGACTACGCAGTGAGTCCAAAGTCAGCCCAAACTACACAGTGTGTGTGTGTGTGTGTTTCAAAATAGCAACAAAGATCCACCACTCCCTGGGAGCTTGGGAGTAAAGCAGGGCAGGAAACACCCAGGCTGCAAGTGTCGTCATTCAGTGCTCCCAGAGGAAGCTGCTGACAAGCCAGTGACAGGGAGCACAGCCACAGTACCTGGAAGAGGGCTCTGTCCCCAAGTCAGGGCAAATGTTAATGCCACGGCACATGCGACCCAGGGCACGGTCAGAAAAGGATGGGATTTGGAGATGGGAAACATGAGAACCAAGGAAGCCTTTTATTCATCTGACAAGTAATGTTTTTACAATATAATGATATTCTTCTTGGTAACAGACTTACCTCTAGCTCTATGGATCTGATGAGTCTCAAAGTTTCAAGGAGACATATGTCTCTACCTACAGGAAGTGGTAACTGCTGCATAGTGAGTACTACTCAACCAGCCCATTTTTGCCTTAAAAAACCCCCTAGGGCTCTAATCGTTCCCTTTCCAAATATTCCTTTAGAACTTCACACTAATTAGGGCCGGGGAGGTCACTAAGGGGTACTGCCTGGAACAGTTAAAGCTTTGGGATCAACCTCCAAATCCACGAGATAAATGAAGGAAAAAACTCTTCCTATTTAATACACCTGATAACAGGAAGCAGAGGGACAGATCTTTTGTAAATGGAAAGGGGACCAAGAGATGGAGGGAGGTGAGGGGAAGGGGAAGTGAGAAGGCGTCAGATGTGTTACACACGCTCCCAAGTCCTCATGAAGAGTGTGATCATGGCGTGCTGCACACATGCCACCAGCAGTGTAAGTGACAGGCTTATGGCTGTTTACATGCACGGTACAGCCATTTGCCTTGGAAAGTAAGCAAGAGAACCGAAATGACCCCACCTCGCAGGGTCTTATTTCATTCTATCCGCTGTCTAAGACTCGTGGGGCTATCGAGGGGGCAACAGCAAATATACAGTAGTTTATATTGAGAAGTCATCTATTTGTTCGAAATGACAAAGCCCAGCAAGCTTGCCAAAGCTTAACAAACCTGTCTGGGTGGTAAAATACGATGTTAACATTTAATAAAGAATTATAAGAAAGAACTTACCAGTAGAGTCAAGAGTTAATATGAGGAACCATTCACAGGGAAATATTTTTTTTAAAGCTAATCAGCAATGTGAAAGAATTTCTAAGAAAATATTTCCAAAACCAGAGATTTCTCTCCCAGGAAACAGGCCCCTTTATTCCTGGTGGACCAAGTAAAAAGTGCAGGGGAATCATCTGGAAAATGTGAATCACACTGAAGTGTAACTAGCTTTCTATGTTCGCAGGTATTAAAGAAAGGAGAAAAATAATTGCTCTCTTTTTGCAGAGACAAAAGGTATTTCGTGAGACTTGTTTCTCAGCAGTTGAGTTTCATTTATGATATCTGTAATTATACCATACAATTTTACTGCAGTCTCTCTTTGCATTGTTCCCCAAGCCTTCCCCTGCCTTTTGTTAAGTCTCAGTATCTTTCCGAGGGAGAACTGGAGGAAAGCAGCACCCAGGCCCTCTAACTGCCAGGGTCTCTGGAACTTGCAGACACCTGCCAGGACAGGGTGCCTGGGAAAAGCGAGCATGTAGTCAGACACGCGGAACTGCTCCCCAGCAGGTCTGCACAAGCTGATGATTATATGCCACTTAAACAAGTTGGCTCTACAGCACCTGGGAGACTAAGGCAGGAGGATTGGCACAAGTTCAAGGCTATATAATGAGACACTGTCTAAAAAAAAACAAAACAAAAACTTTTTTCTTCTTATTCAAGTGGCTCCCAGAAATGGACATTTGAAGTAGATGATCTTTATGATTTTTTTCTTTTTTTTGAGACAGAGTCTTGCTATGCAGCCCAGGATGACCTCAAACTCAAGGCAATCCTCCTGCTTTAGCTTCCTGAGTGCTGGGATTACAGACCTGCACCACCACATCTGACTAAGAAGAAAGCAGTTTTGAACAATAATAAGGATATGCTTTCCACGTGGCCAGTGCAAGATTCTACTGACAGCAGATACTTTCTGCAAATGTCCGAGGACATGGGGATTTTTACATTTGTTATTTCGAGGGCTAGGGGCATAGCTCAGAGTAGAGTGTGTGTTTAACAGGCATAAGAACCTGGGTTTGGTCTCCAGCACTAAAAAACCAACAGAAAGAAAGAGAGAGAGAGAGAGAGAGAGAGAGAGAGAGAAAGGAAGGAAGGAAGGAAGGAAGGAAGGAAGAAAGGAAGAAAGAAAGAAAAAGAAAGAAAGAAAGAAAGAAAGAAAGAAAGAAAGAAAGAAAGAAAGATGTATAAACTTTTATGAGGGTAGAAAGATTAGGGACACTGAAGATAAAGCCTTACTTTTCAGAGGCCATAGGGATGTATCTACATATACAAAATATATTTTACAAAATGTTTATTTACCTATATATATGAATTTAAAAATATAACCAAGTGGCAGAAAACATACACATCTAATTAAGTTTGTTATGCTGAAATCTCTTGGTATAAGAGTACGAAAGAGGACAGTCTTAGACATGAAGAAAATATCAGTGCATACTTACAATATGCAACAGTTTTAACACATCCACAAACCTGTAGGAAACAGCAATGAGAGAAATGTTTGAAATGAGCCGGCGGCGGGGAGAAGCAGGCGTGGCAACTGCAGGGCAGGGACTCACACTTTCTCGGAGCTCATGATCTCCTCTGCGATGTGATGGACTTTGCTCTTCACACCAGTGCCTTCCTCCTGCCGAGAAGAGCACATTAAAGAAGCATGAACTCAAGCCAGGCATGGTGGTGCAAACGCATCATCCCAGCACTGAGGAGGCTGAAGCAGGAGAATGGCAGCGGGCTCAAGGTCAGCCTGAAAAACTACATAGTGAGACCCTGTCTCAAAAAAAATATCATAAACTCATAAAACAATAACAGAGATGACTACGAGAATTTTAGCTCTGATCCTTTTGGAAGTTTCCTCATAGCACATAATTCATACTACAAAACACCACAAAGGGGGCTGGGGATTTAGCTCAGCAACATAAGCACATGCTTTGTAAGCATGCAGTCATGAGTTCGATCCCTGATACCGATAAAAAACAAAACAAAAACACCACAAAGGCAAACCTAGAGAATTAGATGAGAGATAAATCATGACACAGGACTTTGGAGAATAAGTAGCAACAGTGAAGGGTAGCCCCAGGCCCTTCTGGAGCTCAGCCCCTATGCTTCCAAAGTCACGTTCTGAAAGCTGGGTATGTAGCCAGGAATCACAGTAGGAGTCTGTAACCTTGGCATTCTGGGAGCCTGGGACAGCAGGATCACATTTATGGAAAGAAAGAAACTACACACAGCTTAAAGTCCTTAAGAAGTAGTTTTGAGCACAGCTGGATTTACAGATCATGTATCAGTCCTGCACTAATAACCAAGATTACATGTGAGTGTGCACACACACAATTGGATAATAGTTGTTTTGAAAAAAATAATTAGCAAATCAATGCTTTGCTATTGAAATGAGTTGCTCTCCGTCATTTGTGGTTACAGTTTCATGCTTATAAAATCCTGTGTACATTGTAATATTAGAGACAGATGAAGGGGCTGGAAATGCAGCCCTGGGTTCCCTCTCCCACACCACCAAGAAGGAACCCTACTGGGCTGGCTTCTGGCCCTTCCTTTCCCTGCTTCTCCACATGCACCTCGCCTGGCCTCGCCTCAGGGAAGGCTGCTCAACTCTCCCCCTTCTTCTTTGAGATACTGCTCCACAAGGACCAGGTCGGAGGGAATGGGGGGCAGGGTAACTACTCAGAAATCTACGCTTCCTCTAGGGAGAAGCCAGGCTCCTCTGTGACAGGTGACAAAGACACAGGCAGGAGGAAACATCTGCACATCTGGATTCTTTTTTGTTTTTCCACACTTTTTAAAAACTGGTTATGCAGATGAGTGGGTTTCACTTTGGCAGATTCGCACCTGCACAGTTTCACCATCCCTTCGCCCCACCCCCCTCTACTTCCACATTTCTGGAAGATTCCAAAGCCCAGATTTGCTCCTGCCCATGGCTATTCCTGCCTGACACCTCATCCTTTCCTCTTGTCTAATTACAGTCTCTCCCGGCACCTTTCGTGGACTCTGTGTATGACATAGCGTGTGTGACATGTGTCTTTCCAATTCATTTCTTGCAAGTGACAGAATTCTGTCTTTCCCTGTGGCTAAATAAATGCTCCACTGAGGACAGGAACCACATTTCCTTGCTCCATGCGCCCATCAAGGGGCACCTAGATGGGGTCCACCTCCTGTCTCCTGTGAGTTGTGCCACAATAATCACGCTGACTTCAATGCTGTGGGTTGCACCAAGGAGCGGCACAGCTGATCACACAGTGGCTCTAAGCTTGGTCTTCTGCGGGCCCCCACTGACTTCCGCAGGGGCTGTGCTGACCATGTTGCCCTAGGAGTGCAGAAAGATCTTTCCTGGCATCCTCATAAGCATTCATTGCGTTCCTTTTTTGTTGTTGTTGTCTTGTTTTTGAGACAGGGTCTCCCTATGTAGTTCAAACTGGCCTTGAGATAGCTGACTGTGTGTCCAGGCTGGCCAGCTCATAGCGATCCTCCTGTCTCAGGGTGCTGGGATTACAGGCGTGGGTCACGAGGCCCAGAACTGTTTTGGTATTCTGAGGATGACAGCCATTCTGACTGATCTCAGCCTGCTGCTAATTTGCCATTTGCCTACATAATGATTCTCGAAAAAGTATGAATACCTAAAATATAGAAAAAACTCTGATAACTCCACAGAACTCAAACAACTCAGTTAAAAATGAGAAAAGGAAGCCAGGTGTGATAGCACATGCCTGTAATCTGAGCACTCGGGAGGCTGAGGCATGAAGATGGCCAGGAATTCGAGGCCAGCCTTGGACTATACAGTGTGTTCTAGGCCAGCCTGAACTACATAGTAAGATCCTGCCTCCAAAATAGAGAGGGAGAGAGAGGGAGGGTGAGAGGAGAGAGAGAGAAAGAGAGAGAGAGAGAGAGAGAGAGAGAGAGAGAGAGAGAGAGAAACAGAGAGACAGAGAGAGAGGTAGATATTTCACCAAGGAATATATTAAAATGGCCAAAATAAGCATATGCAAAGTTGCTTGATGCAATTAATTACTAAGGAAATGCCTCACAAGATACAACTTCAGACCTACACAATAGCTATAAAACGAAAATGACAAAATACAGGTCTTGCCAAACATGTTAAACTGAAACCTTTACACACTGCTATGGGATGGCATGCCTTGCTTCCAAATTGCATTTGGAATTCCTGCTGTCTCCTAACAGACCCTAGGACGGACTTGCATTTTTGATCCTTCCTGTTATTCTGAGATCCTTTCCAAAAGGAAGGACTCAGCACCATCTCTGTTCCGTCACTGTAGTCTCTGAAGTGAGGAAACTACATTCCCACACTGGATAGCAAAGTTACTAAGAGAAAACAGCTCTGCTGCCAACTGACTGGCTGCTGGGCGGCGGAGCCTGACGACAAGATAGATTAGACCACCAGGCGCGTTCTCGATGTCACAGTCCCGGGTGACTCTTGAGACTCTAATCTGGAGTCTGGGATGCCGCCAGGAAATGGGTGCTACAGGAGGAGAGTAAAGGAACAGCCGCAGCCGTCCAGAATGAATACAGGTAGCACAGCAAACACACAAATATCTACATATAAGGAGAACTCTGCTGCTGTGTTTAGGAGAAAAAGATCACAACTGGCCAAAATGTGTATCAGGAAAGACGTTGCAAAAGCAAAGCATTTCACAGTCTTGGATCAGTCTAAACAACCTGACAATCACCTGTATACCAGATTGCCAGGCTCAAGGAAACAATCCCCTAGCCTGGGTGTGGTGGCGTACCCTGGATTCCCAGCACTCAAGAGACTGAGGCAGGAGGATCGATGTGAGTCCAAGCCAGCCTGGGCTGTGTGCGTAACAGGACCCTGTCTCAAAACAAAGCCTAAAGCATAAAGCTTTGAATATGCTGACCACTATGAATGACAGGGAGTCATAGGGCTTATGAAGCTACCTTAGACACAGGATCCTCCTGGCCTGCTGTTGTCTGGCCAAGGATGTGGCTCAGCAGTACAGCATTTGCCTAGCCTTGGAGGCCTTGGATTCCGACCACGGCACTGCAGAAAAACCAGGCACACTTATTCAGCCTGCTTCTGCGATGGCCCCCAGCATGCAGCGAAGGCTGCCTTGGCAGTTTATTTACTTAACTGAAGCGTCTTTCCAAAGAAATACAGGGCCAGGGATTTAGTTCAGTGGCACAGCGCCTGCCTGGCAAGCATGAGGTCTTGGTACCCAAAACAAAAGAAATGCAATTGCCTAGGGTTTGCTTTCAAAACTCTCATTAACCCACAAAAATTAACTTGCAGAAGATATTAAAAGGCCTCTAACTATTTATACTAAAGGTACACTCTTATTTTTTGAAGACAATAACCTGAACAACTCTTATCTGTACAATAACACAATCTGTGTACATAGTGCAATTCTTTTTTGAGGGCTGGGGAAGACAGGGTCTTGCTGTGTAGCTCAGACTAGCTTGGAGTGGCAGCACTCCTCCTGCCTCAGCCTCCTGGTGCAGAGTTTCTAAGCATGTGCCACCACGCCCAGCTTCCCAAGGACTTCTGCCTGCCGGGTTTCAAGGTATCCTTGAAGGTGGCAAGCAAAGGTTTACTTGTGACAGAAGCTGCCTTCATACTTGTATCCTGGCACTCCCAAAGACAGACAGGTCTCTTGTGCACACAGTATTCACAGGACCTAACTCACTGAGTGGGCTCTGTTCACTGGCGCAAATGCCCTCATTCTCTCCAGCCGATGCTTTGCCCACCCTGCGTCCTTCGGCACACAGCTTGGTGCCCAATCCACAGTGCAGTTACTACTCAGGAGCCAGCAGACATGCACAAGACAACCGGCACCACCACAGAATCAAGGATGGAGTGCATCACTTTGCACACGTGCTGTACCACATGAAAACCGCAGGCACAAACTTAACTAGTGGGTTGAATTAGATGGTAAGGCCTGCTCTGACTTCAAAGTTCTGAGAATCTATGTACTTATCTGTCCTTTTCAAGTAGGAAAACTAAACAGCTAAATAAAGGATAATTATCAGAAAATGAATCAATGGATCAAAACAATTTTCACAGTGGACAAAAGGTCAGGCACCTTAAAAACAGAAAACCGGTAAGACTAATGATCTATCTGGGCATGGTGGGCCCACACCTGTGATCCCAGCACTCCAGAGGCTGAGGCAGGAGGATCACCAAGAGTTCCAGGCAAACCTGGGCTACATAGCGAGCACCAGGCTAGCCTACAATACACAGTGAGTCAAAATAGAAACCGATTCTGACAAAGTCAAACAGTGGAAAAACACTTCTCTGTAAACCCTCAAGAGAGGCCATATTTGGCATCTCAACTTCTCAGTTAATAAAATCCCCACTCAAATTATATCACATTTCAAAGCAGCCTGCCTGTTAAATAACAGCATCTCCCAAAAAGCACAATGCTGTAGAAGCTGAAACATGACTCATAAATACATGAAGTTATTTGTCAAGGTCATAAAACAAATCAAACAAGTCCCAAAACAGTCCAGCTTTGCAAAACAGAACCTTTGATCTGAAACCCACTTTCATGCTCTGACCTTCTGACAACAGTGGAGCTTTGCAAACTACTGTGTTATCTTCTCAGATCTTTACTACTAAGGCCCAGTGAAACTTACCTATCCTTTTTAATAGCATTGTTGAGAGCTCTCTTCCGTCCTACTCTAGATTTGTAATAAACAAAGAACGTTACTATTCAGCCCGATCTAACGCGTCTCTTTATCATTAATAAGCTACCCCAAATATGAGGCACAGAATGATTAATACCTAAGAGACAATACTCGCTTCAGTTTTTCACTCCACTATTCATGAGAGAATAGGTGATGAGCTATTTTATAAAGAAGATTTAAAAGCCGGGCATGGTGGCACATGCCCTATCTCCCCACTCAGGAGGCTAGCATGGGAAAATCACCTCATATTCGAGGCCAGCCTAGGCTACATAATGACTTCAAGGCCAGCCTGAATTATAAGGTGAGACCCTATCTAAAAAAGGTTTTCAATTCAATTAAATTTAAAAATAGAGACTTGAAAAAGAACAAACAAGCAAATATACAGAGAAGGTAAACAGAACAAATATTCTAACTGCAAAAAACAGAATGGATATACTTCAATTTTACTTTTTATTATTACTGCTTTTACTATTATTATTGATTTTTTGAAACAGCATCTCACTATGTAGTTCATCTTGGCTTTGAGCTCCCTATGTAACCCAGGCTGGTCTCAAACTATGGCGATGCTCCTGTCTCAGCCTCCCAAGTGCTGGGTTAACAGGCATGTGCCCCATTCCTGGAGCTACTATACTTTATGTTTAGAGCCAATATTTATTAAACATTGAAACAATGATAAATACGTAACTAAACCATTTCTGAAAAGGGGACGATTGGGATTAGCATGGCTCATTTCCCCACCCCAACAGGTTCCATAGATACTGTTTAGCTTCCCTGAATGACGTTCTCCTTTGCCCAAAGGTTTTGGTTGAAATCTCAGCCCGGCTCCAAGGCAGGTTACCTGACCTGCCCAGAATCCCTTTCTTTCAAGTAATGAGTCTGCACTGGGTCAGGTCCCATCCCAGGCTACTTGCCATGGCCAAGCATGACACCTGCGCCCTCAGCACAGGAACAGGCACCAGCACACAGAGGGTACCAGCAGACCTTCTCCTTCGCAATGCCATGGTTACCTGAGCAGAGATAAACTTTTTCACTCCTGTTTGCTTTTCCTTCATGCGGTAAGACAAGCATGCAGTAACACACATCTACTTTTCTGAACTGCAGAAGCCCCGTGTCCTCCTGGACCCTTCCCCGCCCAGGACCATGGACTGTGACTTTACGTGCAAACAGAATTGCTCCACATGAATTTGCACTGGGCTTGCATCCGAATGCTGTCCTTAGAAGAGACCCAACACATACCAGTGCGAGCACAGCACCTCACAACCAGGAAGCAGGGCCGGTGACCAGGCAGCCCGGGCGGCTGGGAGTCAGCAGGGCAGGGAGCAGCCTCCCTGAAGGTGCCGGCCGATGCCAGCTTCACTGCGGCCTCCCACATTCCTGACAGCTGAGCTATCTGGTTTGGGAAGCTTCTGCTTCAGGGACTTATTTCTATGCTGAGAGCGGAATCCACGGTCTTTGCGCACTGGCAGTGTTACTTGTGCATTATCTCAGTCACAGCCATCTAGTTAGTGGTAGAAAGAGAGATCTCTTAGGGGCTGAGGATGCTGTTTCCCAGCTTATGGTCAGCCATCTGGATGTCCCTGCCTCCTCAATCTGGTCACACAAATAACCCTATTGAGCTCCCAGTGGTGTCAGGCACTGTTCTAAGCAGCGTGCAGTCATCCACCATCACAAGGATCTCAGAGCACAGGGAAGCGTCCACCTGCTCTCTCCTCTTTTTACAGACCAGGAAGCCAGGAAAAGAGAAATGAAGATGTTCTGATCACACGGCTGAGAAGTGGAGGGGAACACAGGATAGTCTAGCTCCAAGACTGTGTTCTGGTCACTATGAAAGCAAAACACTGAAGAGAACGGCATTGGCTGCACCTGGTCGGAGGGGGCAGGCACGGCCTGGCGGGAGGACCAGTGTGCTCCATGCTGTTGTGCTTGTCCCCAGCAGAGAGGGTGGGAGGTTCGGCGGAGCACTGAGAATCCTAAGGAGGGAAATCTTTACCACCACCGCCCGCACCAGGCCATCCTGGGGAGGGTCTGCTCTTACACGAATGGTCTCATTTTTGTAAACTTGATAGACTTAATGAGGATAATCACCAGGTGGCCCAAGTAAGGCCTTAACACAAATGATAACTCCTCCACTAACTGTCATTTTTATTCTGTTCCTAAAAAAGATGGGGCTGAATCTGAAATTCTTATCATTCTTTTCCTTCAAAGAAATCTATGAACTGGCAGCAATACAAGGAACAATCCTATGAGTTTTCATTACTAATTAAATTAAAAAAAAAAAAACAGTGGACATTAGTAAAAACAGTTTTTCAAAAATAACAAATTGCCAGGCGTGGTGGCGCATGCCTACGAGGATCACTGGGAGTTCAAGGCCAGCCTGGGCTACAAGTGAGTTCAAGGCCAGCGTGACCGGCAGAGTGAGACCCTGTTTCAAAAAGACCTAATCATCATCATCATTATCATAATCTCTAGGTAATATTTACTTGGAAACATACCATTTCAGGTGCTATCATACAACAGGAATTACGTGTACATTTTAAAAATATTTTGCAAGCTTTAAGACAAATCACTAGGAACTCTGTCCACATCATGGGGATGAACACTATTCACAAGCATTGCTCTAATTTTATTTTATTATTTGCGGCAGAGTAAGATATGCAGCACAGGCTGACCTCAAATTTGCAGCAATCCTCCTGCCTTAGCCTCCCAAGTGCTGGGATTCACATATATGTATCCAAGGACTGCTTTTAAAAACACCACTTACAAACAAACACAACACAACAAAACACACAAGCACGGTGACAGGCCAACAAGCACAGAGTAGGAATAATTAGTTATCACCATGTACCTGCTTTTCTTCCAGTGGCTCAGGCTCCCCTTTACTCGACCCAGATCCACCGTCTTCCTCATCGGAGCTGTTGATGACCTCATCCTCGTCCGAAGGCGGGTCTACGAGGCTGAGGTCAGGATCCCTGGGTTCCCCCGGGGCTGGTCCGGAGCTGCTTCAACAGAAAGCACATGCAGGTGCTGTCAGTTACAGAGAAGTACGATGCAACTGAACCACCTCACCATCCTGGCCTCCCAACCCAAGCAAGGTGTCTCCGCTTCTGAGGGTGGTGGAATCAAGGTGTACAACACCTGCCCTTCGGGGCTCTGGAGGCTGTGGGCAACCTAAGCTCCTCTGCCCTTCAAACCTAATTTCAGCACCATCCTGATGACTGGAAGGGGAGGGGAAAGTGAGTTTCCAGCTGTCTGGGTTCGCCGGTGCCTGGTGCGGTCACTGTCCTTTCTGGCCTAGGCAAGCAAGACTTCTGGATGCAGACCAGAGGCGTCATGCATGGCTGCTCAGCACAGCGGGCAGCGAATGGCCAGGAGCATATGAGGGACTGCTGCTCCCGCGAGGCCTCAGGGTTTAGAAGCCACATCCACAAAACTAGGAACACATCTACGAGGACTGGAAGCGAACGATGCTGATTAGAATCAACTACGCGCGACCAGCTGGACCAGTAACCCTGGCGCTCTGGAGACTGAGGCAGCAGGGTCACCTCGAGCTTGAGGCCAGCCTGGGCCAAACAGTAAGGGCCTGTGTGAAGAGAAGAGGAGAGAGAGAAGAGAAGAGAAGAGAAGAGAAGAGAAGAGAAGAGAAGAGAAGAGAAGAGAAGAGAAGAGAAGCTCTTGAACCTCTTCAAACCAAACCAAAAAGCTCCCAGAGCACAGGTCCCAGCAATCTGCACTTTAGGAGCCCTGAGGGCTGGGCCAGCCTGCCCGCGGGACACCACTCTGCACTGAGACTCAGCTCCTCAATCTCGCTGCTGCCACCATCCAGACATGGTGGGGGAATTCCACAGGAAAGCTCCCGAGCCCAGAGAAACAATGCTTTCTGGTTGAAAAGACTCGGGAAAAAGCTGCCTTGTGAAACCGCTTTTCTGCTGCCAGTCTGCACAGATGTGTGCAGAACAGAACAGGGGGCAGCACCAGGTCCGCAGCGAGCCAGACACTCGGTGCACAAGCAGCTGAACAGCACAGCCTGCGCAGCCACCACCCGGGCTCCGTGAGAATGCAACGCTGCACCAGCTCCTGACCACCCCCAGGACCGGGCCTCGATTCCCAAGTGGGTCCTCACCTCATTCCTCAGCTGGGGCCCACGCAGCCTGGCGCAGGGCAAGGCAGGGCAGCACAGCGTTTGCTCCTATGGGTACAGCCTGCTTCCTTTTGCTCAGCAGGGCAGCAAGGCCTCTATCACCCACTTGGGTGGGTGTCACCTAATCAGAGCTCCAGTGACAGGGAGAGTCACACCCTGAGGTGGGGCAGAGGGTGTTTTGGAGACAGGATGGCCCTAGCAGTTCAGGCTGCCCTTTAACTCACTATGTAGTCCAGGATGACCTTGAACTCCCAGAGATCCTCCTGTCTCAGCCTCCCCAGGGCTGGAATTACAGGCATGTGCCACCACGCCCATCAGGACAGAGTTGTCCAGCAAGATTCACTGTCTCTGCGTGCAGGGACAAGAGCCGACCAGCTGGGTTACTGGATGCTGTTTAGGTTGGCAGGAATAAGTGAGAGCCAGCCACACAGAGCGAGCAGGCTGACGGCAGCTTCTTGCACAGAGGCAGAAGGAAACCGACCCGTACGTACGAGGTCTGGCTGGGTTTCTATGGTGCTGGCCAGGAGCCAGGGCTTCAGTGTGGCAGGCAAGCGCTGTCACTGCACCCCAAGCCCCGCAAGGCCTTAGCTGTACACATCCCCTAAACTGGCGCCCACATAGCCAGCTTCTGAGAGCTGCAGCCTCACAGCAAACTCCCCGGAAATGAACTCAAGTCCTGGAGGAGGGAATCCCATGACTTCCTGTGAGAAGCTATTTTTATCTCCAGCTATTTTTTACACTTTTTATTTTGTGACAGTCTTGCTAAATCAAACCCAGCCTTGAATTTTCAACCCTCCTGTCTCAACCTCTCACATTTTTTGTTTGTTCTGTCTTTTATCTTGGGGCAGGGTCTAGCTTAAATTGCCCAGGCTGGCTTCACACCCAGCTGGGATGACAAGGGTGTACTACCAGGTTTGGCTTCTAAAAGAAGGCTGAGGCAGGAAGATCAGCAGGTCCTGGAGGCCAGCCTGAGCTACACAGTTCAAGGCCAGCCTAGACTCTCTAGCCTTTCTCAATCAACCAAAAAGCTTTTCCAGTCATCCATCAGTGCACTGGTTTAACTCCACAGCATAAGCATTCACACAATTAGTAAAAATGCTGTGGCATTGTGAGGAAAGTGGGTTTGCTCTGTCTAGAAAGCTAAAGGTGCTTCGTGGTCAAACACTACCCAGCCTCTGGTAGTCATGGTAATCATGCTGAGTGCGGTGGTGCATGCTGGTAATCCCAGCACTTGGGAGGCTGAGGCAGGAGGATCAGCACACGGCCAGCCTGAACTAACGGTTGAGTCCCTGTCTCAAAAGAGCAAAATCAAACACAGAAACAAAAAGAAGGTAGTAATTGCTCATATGCCATGACAGGGATGTGGAACGAGTTAAAGTACAAAAGTTCGTATTTGGGAATAAGGCAAAAGGGTCAGGATTCAATCCCCAGTGCTGGAAAGAATAGAAGAAAGCTTTAAATAAAAAACAAGCTGGATGGGGTAGGGGTGGGGCCTGGTTACAGCACTTGCCTATGCACGCAGGAGGCCCTGGGTTCACTCACTGGCACTGGTTTCCAGTGCCAAAGCTGTTTTCCTCCCAGGAACCTTCTGGACTCTGTCCCAAGGGTCCACTGGTCTCCCCTTCCCACGGCTTCGACCCTCTGCAGATGAGTTCATGTTCTGCAGGAACCCTAACTTCCTAAGGCGAGCACACTGCACTCGAATTCCCACAGACAGCAGAGCGCATGCAGGGAGCTTCCCATCGCTCCCCAGTGGTGCAGGAGGCCCAACAGGCAAGCTTCACTGGGACGAGGACAGGGCCAACATGAGAGGGAGAGAAACACTCTGAGGGCTCCAGGGCTTCAAATCCATGTCACCAGCAGGATGAGTGACATTAACTGAAACAGAAATGGGCCACAAGGGATCCAATTTTAAAGCATCCTTTTGCCTGATGACCCTAGGTAGTACACATCAGTAATCCCAGCACTCAGGAAGCTAAGGCAGGAAGGTCACTGCAAGTCCCAGGGCAGCCTGGACTACAAAGTGAGTTCAAGGCCAGCCTGGACCACACAGTGAGACTCTGTCTCAAAAAAAAAAAAAAAAAAAAAAACACTGAAAAAAAGGAAGATAAAGAGTCCAGTAGTAAGTCAGTAAAGATGGATGTAGGATCCACATTGACACGTTCGCTTCTATAGCAGCTAATGTGGGCTTTCCTTACATATTTGTGAGCAGCTTCTGTATCACTCCACATAATTTTAGATGTCTGATAACAAAACGTGGGTCCCTTACACATGCCGCTCAGGAGTCGGGGCTCCTCTATTCTTCCCATTTCCTTCCCAGCGCCAGGAAGATAACACCCAGCACTGTCTGCTCGGCAGAAAAGAACAGGACATCGAGTTTCCTCTTCGTCTTCCTGCCTCAGAGAGCCCACAGTGGAGACAAAAGCGGGCCAGAAACGGCAGCCTGAACTGAACAAAGACCTGACTCTTTTCTCCAAACTAGTGTTATTTACCTATTCACTTATTTATTTTTGAAGCAGGATCTTGCTCTGTTTTCCAGGCTGGCCTTGAACTCAGGGAGATCCTCCTGGCTCAGCCTCCTGAGTACGGGAAAGGCAGCCTGCACACAGCTCCCCCAGGCTGTCCTTCTGAGTCAGGACAGAGCCTGGTTTCTAGAAAGCCAAGAGAAAGCGAAACCAGAAGTCACTCCTCCCTGACAGGTCCACGGGCTGGGATCCACCTGGGCGGGGTGAGGGCCACACAGAGTCGTGGCTTTTACAGTCACCTACTTTTTCCTCCACACTGAATTCTGTAGGACACAGAGCAGCCACAACCAGAAGGACATCCAGCTCCTCTTTCAGGTCAGATGTCAGAGTTTTGACAGAATTATCTTTAAGAAGGGATTTAATCCATTTCCTCTAGGAGTTTTCCGAAACAGAAACCTCACAAGGTGCTGAGCCAGGCCAAACAGTTGTCAGGGTTCCTCACAAAAACATCCTTGTGAGCCTCCACTAAATGAAACATTCCAGCCAAGGGGAAGGGGAACATGGAGCAGACGGGGAAAGAAAGGCAAAGAGACAGTCGCCTGAGCACTGTTTCCCCCACAGCAGACAGTTCCACTGTCTTGTTTCTGCCCTGCTCTGACTTTACACTGGGCCCCCTTAACGCGCCACACACACACACACACACACACACACACACACACACACACGTAACCCCGGCACTGGGGGCTGAGGCAGGAGGGTCAAGGTCAAGGTCAGCCTGGGCTACACCCTGAGTTCAAGGCCACCTTGGAATATACAGGGAGACCTTGTCACAGAAAAACCCACAATATGCTGCCTGTAATTCTTCTCAAACTTGAAGGAAGAAGCCTATTCCAATACCCTCACCTTCAGAAATTTCTAAGCCACAACACATCACCACATGAAAACAGACTATGATCTTTCTCTTCCTCTGCTTTTTAAAAAAATTTTTTTAAATTTATTGTTTTACTTTTTTGGTTTTATGAGACAGGGTCTCAGAATGTACTTTAGGCTGGCCTCAAACTCGGGGCCACCCTCCTGCCTGAGTGCTGGGGTTACAGGCGCACACCACTGCACCCAGCACTTTCTCTGCTTTCTATTCCTGCTCCTGCCAGGCGGGATCTGCTGGGCTTTACATTGCTGTCAGGTTCTTTCTAAACGCTGCCTCACAGCTGCCTGACTGTGGGCTTCCTTTGGCTGTTTTCATGTTTATCGTAGAGTGAATAGAAAAACTATTAACTTGAAGAATGGACATTGCATGGAAAATTTACCAGTGGTTTTTAAAAATAAATGATTTAATAATCTGCCAGGTGAAGGGGGAGTTTAGACCTGTAATCCCAGCACTCGGGAGGCTGAGGCAGGAGGATCGCTATTAGTTCAAGGCCAGCCTGAACGATATAGCAAGACCACGTTTCAAACAAAGTAAAACAGAAAAATAAATACATGCATGCATTTGTATATATAAATTCTATGATTACTTTTTTTTATATTCTTCCTGAGACTTCCAAACAGGACTAAAAAATACAAAAAGAATTGGGACACCCATAAGATCAAGATGAACAAGGAGGGAGGGAGTTTCTAAAAAGCTAAGAAGGGCTGGGCCGTAGCTCAGCAGCAGAGTGTTTGCCTAGCATGTGTGAGGCCCTGGGTCTGATCCAGCATCACACACACACACACACACACACACACACACACACACCCCAAACGAGGAGAAAATAATCGCCAAGCATGAGGCCCTGTGTGCTGGACCCAATCCTAGCCCTAAACAAAACAGCCCACACAGCTGGGGATCTAAGCCCCCATCCAATGGAACCCAGAGGTCTGAAGAGACATGGCACAGGCACTCTGTGAGCAGAGACTGGAAAAGACAGATGCGAAGGGAGGGTGACCCAGCAGAGGTGTGTGGGGAATGCACCAGGCAAGTGGCCCTGTGTGATGACAGGCAGGAGGTCAAACAGTTTTTGTTTTTGTTTTTTGAGACAAGGTCTTGCTACATAGTTCAGGCTGGCCTGGAACTCACGACATAGCCCAGGCTGGCCGCAAACTCACAGTGATCCTCCTGCCTCAGCCTTCCAAGTGCTGAGATTACAGGTGTATGCCATCTTGCCCAGTTCACTTTGGTACATTGTAAAGCCCAGGAGATCTTGCTTGGCATGAGTGGGAGCAGAAAGCAGAAAAAGTGCTGGGTGCAGTGTCGAGCGGCCAGGACAGCGGCTGGTGATCTATTCCAAGCCTCCCTGGGCCCTCACCAGGCTTTAGCCCATGGTGAGGACCCAAGTGCAGAGCTGACCCGGGCCGAGCTGGTTCGTAGGAACGCCAAGGCAAGAGCTCAGCCTCTGGCTCTGTGTCTAACTAACTAGGCAACCACCTGGCCAGGCCCAGCTGCGTGTGCCACACTGCTTCCTCTCATGTCTCGTCATCACGATCCTAAGTCACCAGAGAGGGGGTTGGACTTCTGGAAAATGTGACTGTGACTCAGAGCAAAGCCACTGCAGCATGGGCCTGGACAGGGTCCGCTGTTCCGTACTGCCTAGACACCCAGGGTGAACCAAGCGGGCCTGGTGGCTGGGCCTGAGGTCCCTGGGCACGTACCCTGCTTTTCCTAAAGACCAGGGTCTAATCACAGCATGGGGGAAAGGCTACCTTAGGACCCCAAGACTCAAGGCGAGTACAATAGAGGTTTCCACCAAGATTATCCTGAGATATCATGGGGTTTCAACAGTTTGCTCTCTGAGGTCAGGTTTGGGGCACATACCTGTCACCCTAGCACCCAGGAGGCTGAGGCAGGAGGATCACTGCAAGTTTGAAGCAGTCTGGACTGCATAGCAAAACCCTCTCAAAAAACCATAATAAATAAACAAAAGTTTATATATTTTACATATACATCCACACAGACTGCCAAGACAAACTCAAGCAGTTTTGTTTTCCAGGATCAGGGATTAAACTCAGAGCTTCACACACGCTTGGTAAGGACTCTCCCACTAAGCTACAGCCCCAGTCCTATCCTTAATTTCCTTTTGAGACAGGGACTCAGGGCGGCCTCCATCCTCTTGCCTCAGTTCCCAAACAGCTGGGATTACAGGAGTTCATACCACAACCAGCTCACAGTTTTCAAGCTACAGGTATTAATGCTGTATTACAGAAATGTGACATACTCCATGCAGCAGCATGTTAAGTGTTCATCATTCTCTAAGAGGAGCCATAGCCATAGCGAGGATTTCCTACGGATGCGGGGAAGAAGTTAGGGAACCTCAATAAGGACTCAGAGAAGGGAGGTCAAATTACCCTCATGGCTGGTCCAGGCGGCACACACCTGTCATCCCAGCACTTGGGGAGGCTGAGGCAGGAGGACTACAGGAATGTCAAGGCCAGCCTGGGCTACCCAGTAAGTGTGAGGCCTACCTCAACTACATGTTGTATGAGACATTGTCTCAAAAACAAAACAAAACATAAAAACAAACAAACAAAAAAATTCTGTCATGAATAAATTCAGGCTGCTTATTTACAACTAAATATGAACCCATTTTCTTCACCATTTTCTTACAGTTACAATCTACAAAAGTACTATCTTAACAGTCTACACTGGGCCAGTTATGAATCATCAATCCCCTCAAAGACCCATGTGGAAGCAATTTCTTTTTGAAAGCACCGTAGGGATACAAGTCCATTTCCTAAACTGGGAGGCTGTAGCAGGCACCAGGGAAGGACTGGGGTTTCCTCTCACGCACAAGCGGTCTCCACTGCTCACTAACTGTTTACAGGAAAAAAAAAAAAAACCCATAATATTTTTATTAAATCAAAGTAAATCTCTGAAAGCCAGGTGTGGTGGTGCATACCTGTAATCTCAGCACTTGGGAGGCTGAGGTAGGAGGATCACCATGAGTTTGAGGCCAGCCTGGGTTATATACGGTATTGAGTTTAAGTCCTGTTTGAATTATAAAGCGACACCCTATCTAAAAAATGAACAACAGAAAAATGGATATAGGGTTTTTTGTTCTTGTTTTATGCTACTGGGGACTGAATAACCAAGGCTTTTGCTGGCATTAAGCTATACCCCAACCCTTTTTATTTTCTGAGGCAAGGTCTGGCTGTGTTGCCAAAACGCCCAGGCTGGCTTCCAACTTGTGAGGCTCCTGGCTCAGCCTCCCAGGGAGCTGGGGTTCAAGGGGAGTGCCAACTCGATGCCTTCAATGCGGTTCTGTGAAATGAGATGAGTCAGTACAAGGCTGGCACTGTCAGGGCCGAGCGTCCCCTCCTTTCTTCCCTCCCCGGTACATGGTCTCTATATGCAGTGTCATTTGTAACACTAAGCACAAACTATGGCTGCAGAAATCTACACACACTGGAAAAGGTACACAAAATGAGCGTGTAAAATGCACACTAGTGAATGCACACAGTTGCTTCTCAGAAGTGTCCATAGCAGGGCTTCCCCTCCCGGCAGTCCCCACTTGTGCAGGACCATCCCAGAGAACATGTCCAGTTACACATACACCTCTTCTCTCTTACTTTCAAAAGGATTTTAGGCACTAATATAAAATAACGACCAATTTCCATGTATTCCACCATTTCTCAAGCACCTTCGAGTCCCTCTTTGCTAACTGTAACCACTCTGATGGGTGATGGAGGCAGAAAAAGGCCTCTGAAGGACAATGACAAGCACAAGATTTCTACACTGGACGGAGGCGCAAAGAGCCTGGTAGCCTGCATCTCAGTTTTGTTTCATTTTTGGGACAGGGTCTCGCTATGCAGTTCAGGCTGGCCTTCAACGCTTTGCGATTCTCCTGCCTGAGCCTTGCGAGTGCTGGGATGACGGCAGGCACCGCCACATGGGCTAGAAACAGGGACCACCTGCTCTGAGCCAGGAGCCAAAGGCACAGAAGGAGAGAGGAGGAAAGAACGAAGAAGGGACCCATGACGGCAGAGCAGGAAAGGAAGGAAAGAGGAGCAGAGGCAGGGGCATGGGACGGGCAGAGCTCGCGGCGTGGCTGCTGAGGTCACCGAGGCTACTGTCCCAGCAGCACAGGGTGCGAGCCCCAGCAGAGGATGCACGGCTTCCCACCAAGGGGAAGTGGCCGAAGACAGACGCCCCTCCTGGGAACACAGACCTCCACGCTAAAACACTCCTTCCTTCTTACCTTTCCAAACTCAGACCCAACACACGAACCACACAGAACCTCTGGCCTGCAGCAGAGGGAGGAAAAGCAAGAGGAAGAGAGGGACCACAACTTTTTTCATTCTATGCATACTTAACTTAAAAAATCCAAAGATCCTGTACAATTCTAAAACTTAATGTATGAATAACTACAAAATCTCTATTCTCCTTTCCCCATTTACAAATCAAGCCTTCCTCGTTATTTCATATATGCATTTTGAGATATTTATATTATTTGGAAAGGAAAGGTCAAAGGCAAGGGCTTTGAAATTTTGTTGTAGTTTTTCTTCTTTTTTTCTTGAAATAAAATGCAAACATGAGGATGGGCTGGAGAGTCAGCTATCCCCGCTGCTCTCACCCAAAATGCAAGAAAAAGAAAAACCCAGACCACAATGACACCCTGATCGTGACCACAGTTTTCAGTCCACTTCCTGCCCGTAATCCTCCAGACATCAGCCCTCACTCACCCCGAGCCCAAGGGGAATGCTGACTTCCCTGTCCTCTGTCCATCAGGCCAGGGAGGAAAGAAGCATCTTCCCTGAGCTAAGGTACAAACACAGGAAGAATTCATAACTCCCCACAGCTGTGTCCACAGTCATAGATTTTACTTATGACTCTACCAGCTCCAAGCGTTAGCAGAAAAGCTGCAGAAACACTCAGCACAGCCGGAACTTCAGTGAGCAAACAGAGAAAACTCACATTTGCAAAGCACACCAAAAACAATTCTGCTTCTTATCAGTGTGTAAGTTTAGTAAGAATTAAAGCAATTAAGAATTACTATTATTAAGAGTCAATCCGATAAAATCACATTATACAGCTACATTATTATTCTTAGTATATTCACTTATAAAAGAATCAACATTCATCAAGTACCCACTGGATATAAAATCATATCCAGCCCAGCATCATGGCACACACCACCAATGCCAGCACTTTAGAGGCTGAGACAGGAGGATCTCCAGAGTTCAAGACCAGCCTTGGCTACATAGTGAGTTCAAGACCAGTCTTAAGTACATAGTGAGACCCTGCTCAACAAAAACAATATCAGCTAAATTCATTTTAGCATCCAAAGTTTCTTGTCTAGCTATAGGTAGTGTATTTATTTTTATTTTTGCAATATTTAAGTTTTGTCCTAATGAATGATTTCCAACCTTTTTTTTTTTTAAAGTTAGATGTCCTGCATTTTAATTCTCTAGGTATAAGCCTGGGTCCAGCAGACCCATCCCTTACTTTTCTACTGTAAATTTGTACATCTGTGTTACAGCAGCCAACTGTGTACCTCAGCAATCTGTATGTTTACCCACTTGGTATGAAGAATGGCAAGGAGTGTGCATCTGTGTAAAACTGGCAACAAGGATTTGGACACCCTTATGCTCCCGGCAACGGTTTTTGAGTATGTTGTCCCAAGCATCTAAGAGGATCCAGCAGACCCAGACACCACTCCAAGGTTCATTAATAGAAGGTTTTCTTTTGATTTTTCTGGTAGAAGTAGCACAATCCAGTACACAGGCACTGAAAACAAGATTTGCAAGTTTTGGAGGAGGTCAAAAGTAAATGATCAAATTTTTCATGCATAGATAATAAAGATGATCCATTATGATAAAATAAATGTTTCTGTAACCTAAGTAGGAATGTGGTATTGCATGCCTGTAATCCCAGCACTTGGGAGGCTGAGGCAGGAGGGTAGCTACAAGTTTGAGGGCAGCCTGGATTACATAGTGAATTCAAGGTCAGCATGAAGTATGTAGTGAGAACCTGTCTCAAAAAAACAAAAAAACAGAACCACAAATATAACAGAAGAGTGGTATGGTGGTGGATGATGATGATGATGATGATGATGATGACAATGACGTGGATGTTGACAAGTGACAACTGTGACAGTGAAACAGAGCAAGAGTAGACTGATACAGACACAGAAAATGCAGGCCTCCCTGATTCAGACAATGAAGAAAACAGCACTATGTATATATCTTACACCAGTATGACCATGTAACCAAATGGAAAAATGCAATGTTAGAATTAGTCAAAATAGGGGCTGGAGGTTTAGTGGGGCTGGAGGTTTAGCTCAGCGGCATAAGCACCTGCCTTGCAAGCAGGCAGTCGTGAGTTCAATCCCTGGTACCAATATAAAGGAAAAAGACAAAAAAAAAAAAAAAAAGAATTAGTCAAAATATAGTGAAGGTCTTGGCAGGGGTGAAACATATTGGAGAGAATACCAGCACTGCCACTCAGTGCTGGAAATGTAACAGACGAAATGCTACATACAACATGCTGTGAAATACACAAAGGCTGCAACACAAGTAAAATGTTTTATATGCACCAACAGCCATATGAAAAAATGCATTCATTATGACACCTCACTAGCTGAACTAAAAACATTCACAGATCTGCTGAACTTAGCAGGGATTTCTCATGCTGATCGCAGGAATGTAAAAGACTTATAGAAACACAATAACATGGCATAAACATGGCATAAAAACAAAACATGGCATAAAAATGTATGCCCTTGTAGATGCAAAGACTTATTATGCTTTCAATTTAGAGATTTATCCTGGAACTCAGCAATCAGGTCCTTATTTATATTGTAATTAACTGAATGATGTTGTGAACAGATTTCTTGTAGCTATTTCCCAAACTAATAGGAATATGTCATCTAACAATTGGTTTATGGATGTTTACTTAATGTTATATGTTCTATCAGAGTACAAGTTGATCAAAGCAGGAACTATATACAGGAAAAAGCAGAAATTACAAGTGAAATGTTGCAATTTCAAAACAAGGAATTGTATAGTACAATCTTTGAATTTCAGAAAGATACAACATTGGCCCCCATATAGCAAACAAAAGCAAACTGATACTGCTGATGTTGACATTTCACCATGATGGTAATACTGATAGGGAAATTCAACAAAACAGATGCCTGAAATTGAAACTTTTCAACAACAAAACCATGAAACATGGTGCAGATGTTGTTAATGAGTTGTGCAGCAATGACGTCACTTGAAACACAAAGCATTGGCTAATGGTTGTGTTTTACTCTATCCTAAACATGTGTGCCACAAATAGTTTGACAGTTTACAAAAGAAAATAAGAAATGCAAAATATCATAGAGAAATTTTCTTACAGGATTGGGACTGGAGCTGGTAAAAGATCATTTACAGTAAAGGAAAAACAAAATGCTTCTGTCCAGAGAACTACACAAAAAAATAAGTGCCTGCTTGGCAAGTGCAAAGTCATAAGTTTGATCCCTGGAACAAACAAACAAACAAAATTTGTGGCGTACATAGGTGAAGCATCACAAAGACCTACTACAACAACAGAAAAATAAAAAAGATGTCAATTGTGTCCTACCAGAAAGTACAGGAAAACAAAACGGATGTACTATCAGTGTTAGCAATACTTATATGTGGATGTGCAGTTGTCATGGGAATGACGCTGAAGCAAAGCTGCTTTTTGTGGTAGACTTCTGTTTGTATTTACATTGTTTACACCGGTTTATTTTTTATGTTATCTTTTAGGTTTTGTAAACAAGTAAACAGATGATGTGCTGATGTCTATTCTAAGCACTCACTGCATATCTGATGTGGTATTTTGTTGTCATCCTATATCCTTGCTAAGTGCACGTTGCATTATAGAGTAGGAAGTCTTCACAACTTGGGAAGAGACTTAACAAGACTGCCACATTAGAAAGGAAAGCTAAGCAGTGTGCTGTCAGTATAAGCAAAATGTAACCGTAGAACGTGCAGCTGTCATGTGTGAAGTCTGCCTTGGGTGTGACAGAGGAAGCAAAGCTTATTTCTGTGGTACAGGGCTACTTTCCTTGTATTTCACATAGAAATTTACTTCTGATGTTATCTTTCGTTTTGAAAGGAAGTACAAAACTGATACAAAAATGTTGATGTTTATCATAAACACATAATACCTATTAAGAACTTAGTAATGTATTGTATTGATAGTTAATGTTCTTGCTAACTACACACTGTATAATATAATAAGGACCTCCTGATAAAATGGCAAGACAACCGAGAAGTCAAGTATGTCCAACAAAAAGGCCAGGAAACAAGATAGGTGCTGTCAGGATAAGCCCTGTGTGTGCACGGAGCGTGCTGTTGTCATGTGCAGGCTGCCTTAGGTGTGATAACTGGGCAGCAGAAAAGAGCTTTCTCTGAGATTTGGTGTCCAAACACTAGGATATAGCACCATGATGGAGAGAAGAAACAGGAAGGTGAGTCCCAGGAACAAGGAAGGATCTGAAGCAAACACTGAAGCCCAAAGAGAGAGTGAAGAGAGCGTTCAACGAACGAGGAGGAGGTAGCAAGTGACACTTTCTCCCTGAGCCCAGACTCACTGCATGGGAAGGGCAGCTGGCACCTGCAGACCCTTGGAGATGCTGGTGACCCCAAAGGCCTCCATGGATAAATGCAGCAGTGGAACCGAGCTGTGACACACAGGACTGCAGTGGCTATTAGAGTTATTTGGGAGACGAGAGGGCAACTGGCTGAGAGCCATCTTGGAGAGAAACCAAATGAACCCAGAACTCAGAGCAACTGCTAGCTCCATCTAGCAACTCCAGTGTCGGGGTCAGAGAGCTGGGTTCAAGTCAACAGGAGATCGGGCAGATGAGTTCGAGCTGGTGGGGAGCCAAGCTCAAGCTGGAAGGGGTGCCCGGACTCTTGCAGGCTGAACAGGTTTAGCTGATCCACAAGGCCAGAAACCAGCCCAAACCTCATGGAACCAGAGGTGCAGGCTTGCTTGGATTATACACTAACCCGCTGGAAAGCTACAGCTGGCTTGCTGGGTGCTGGGGTTCATCAACTCGAATCCGGACTCTGTCTACCTTGTCTACCAGTAGCACAGAAACACACCTTGAAATGGACATTTTTTTTTCTTATTTTCCCCTTCCTTTTTCTTTTCTTATTTTGTTTTGTTTTTTCATGACTGCTTTCTTGTTTTTATGAGTGTGTACATGGTTTCTACTTTTTGTTGTTCTTGTTTATTTCTTCCGTTTTTCTCTTGTCTTCTTTATCAGTTTCCTAAAGTTTGCCAACATTTGTGTGATGTTATTTTGTCTTCCAGCCTTGCTCTTCTAATCTCTTCCTCTTCTTATATTTCTCTATTTTTCCCTCCTAGACCCGTTAACATTTTCCCCTCTGTGGGTGAAATTGCCATTTTGACAGCTTATATTACTGCATACAATTTTCTGGTTCGTTTTGGATTTTTGTTTATTTGTTTTGATTTGGTCTCTCTCTCTCTCTCTCTCTCTCTCTCTCTCTCTCTCTATCAGAAACCAAACTCACAACCGTGTGCTTGCTAGGCAAGCACTGTGCCACTGAGCTATAGCCTCAGTCCTCAGATTTTTGTATATAATCATAAACCTAGTTCATACAGTTAAAGGTGGCAAATTCATAGTTACTTCAGTTTGTCGATTTTTAGGCTGTGTTGATGCTACTGTTACTGCTGATTACATCACTTTAGCCAAGGTGGTGTAATTGTTCTAAACAGTTGTTCCTCCTGGTATAGCAAGACTGAGATTGTCTAAGCATCATAAAAAACAATACTATAGTGCTCGCGTTGCCAGCACATATACTAAAATTGGAACAATACAGAGTAGATTAGCATGGCCCCTGGGCAAGGATGACACACAAATTCGTAAAGCGTTTCATATTTTTAAACTACCAACAACAAATGCTGGGGAGGCTGTGGGGAAAAAGAAACTCTCCTACACTGTTGGTGAGAGTGTAGATTGGTGCAACCATTGTGGAAATCAGTCTGGAGATTCCTCAAAAAGCTGGGATTGGAAGTCCCATTCGACACAGCTATTTCACTTTTAGGCATATTCCCAGAAGAACAGAAAACATCATACCACAATGATATATGTGCACCCATGTTTATAGTAGCACAATTTGTAATAGCCAGATCTTGAAAACAACCTAAGGGTCCATCAACTGAGGAATGGATAAAAAAGTTGTGGGGTATTTTTATACAATGGAGTACTGCTCAGCTATAAAGAATGATCATATTGAGCTATTTCTAAATAAATGGACGCAACTTGAGACCAATCTCATAAGTGAAATAAATCAGACACATGTATAAATACCGTATAGTCTCCCTAGTGTAAAAAATGGTAACAGTTTATAAGAATTTATGTTAATCATGATTCCCTATGACATTGCTTTGAAGCCTTATAATGTTTGCATTCATTAGCGGGACTGATTTTATCCTGGTTTGTTTGATTTTATTATCTGTAATAGTATGAACAGCTATTTTGAAGAAAACAAGACATTACAATAGCCAGTGCTGATTTAATATCATCTTACTCTGTTCTTCTGTTTCCATTGGTTCTATCATATTGTATCTTACTGGATTTTATTATATGTGATAGTATAAACTGAAAGGGTTGTTGGCCCAGACCCGACACTGTAGCCAGAAAAAGCCTCAGCCAGAATCAGGGAGTTCCTGTCTCCCCTGCCCCTACGGATTTACCTGTAACCCTATATCCCCTCACCCTTCGGAATCTGCCCCTGGAAATACCTGTGCATCTCTAATGGCCTAAGGGCACTGCCCTAAGCTTAGGCTACTTATATCCCCCCACGCCATGTGTCCCCGAGAGAGATCGCCAGACTTCAGTGGCCTCTGGCCGGGGTGCCAGTCATCTCTCTCCATGTTTTCAGAATAAAGGCCTCTTTTTGTTTTATACTTCTCATCTTTTGGAAATACTTTTCATCTTTTGGGAATAATCCTATCATAAACAAATTTTCTACAGAAAATGAGATAATATAGTAGCCAATGTTCGTTCTCTGTTATTTGGTTCTGAGTGCCCTGTAATACTTTCATTCTCTTGAATAGTTTTATACTATTTTATTATGTTTCATACTATTGTATATGAAGTTATGCTCAACTATTTCAAAGAAAGAGACATTATGGTAGTTACTGTTAATTACGGGTTGTCTTGTGGTGAAATACTGTGTTGCTTACATTGCTCTGTTCTGATCTGCTTTGTTATGCCCTCTTTTGTCTTAATCTCTTTAAAATTAAAAAAAAAAAAAAAAAAAACAATACTACAGACTAATACCAAAGAACCAAGTGGGACAAAGTAGACAGCAACTTCTCATCCCCAGTAAACTGAAGAGGTAGGATTTCACAATAGACTCAAAATACAAAAGCCAGCTATAGTTGGTAGATACTTCCAGCAAGTGGCCATTTCTGAAGGGTTTTAAATACGAGCAATAAAGCTTTTCACCATAGGCAATGTATAAGCAGCAACCTAGGAACTAAAATTTAAAAAAGCACATAAATGAGGTTCTGCAAACAAATCAAATCAGAAATAATTTCTCATAACCACAGAGATGGTGACCGTCATGAAAGACATGCTTAGTTACTCTAGAGCAGATACAGATTAAAGAAAAAATAGAGGAGCTTAGTTAGGAAAATAATGAAAACAATGAACCCTCAACACAGGAAAGAAACAGAATCCATGAAACAGATTCACATGACATAGAAAATTCCACTGGAAATGTACACAGCAGGATGAGCCAGTTTGAGGATAGAATCTCAGATATAAAAGACAAGATTGCAGTTAGTGATCATGAAAAGAAAGATTTCTTAAAAAGAGCAACGGACTACAAAAACATAGATCCAACAGCTGCTAGATGATGCAAAGAAGAATAACAGAAGATTAATGAGCCAAGAAAAAGCAGATTGTACAAATGACATTAAAAACCTGTTTACAGAGTCATGACAGAAAATTTCCCAAGCAGTGAAAAAAAATTTGACAGCCAGGCATGGTGGCTCACGCCTGTAATCCCAGCACTCGGGAGGCTGAGGCGGGAGGATCTCTGCAAGTTCAAGACCAGCCTGGGCTACAAAGTGAGCTCAAGGCCAGCCTGAATTGCATAGCGAGACCCTGTCTCAAAAAAAGAAAAGAGAAAGAAAAAGAATTCGACATACAGATAAGTGAGGCATATAAAACCCCAAATAGCCATAATAAAATCTACAACAGGCTGGGGATTTAGCTCAGTAGCATAAGCACCTGCCTGGCAAGTGCAAATTTGTGAGTTCGATTCCTGGTACAAAAAAAAAAAAAAAAAAAAATCTACACCAAGATCCCAGAAATTCAACACAAGAACAGAATATTAAAAGCTATTAGAGAAAAGAAACAAATTCACCTATAAAGCAAAGAATCACAGGAGACTTCTCAACACAAACTCTTAAGTCAAGGAGAGCTTGGAGTGAAGTATTAAAGCCCTAAAAGAAAACAACCTTCCACCAGATTGATGTACCCTGCAAAACTATCTTTAAAATTGATGGAGAAATAAGAGACTTCCATGTCAAAGATTACCTCACGAAATTCATGAACACCAAACCATCCAAAACGTTTTCAAGGACATTCTAGAAAGAGAGAATGAGGATTACAACTCCATGAACCCCAGAGAATGAATTCATCAGGTAAGGCAAGCAATTAAACAGAGACGAAAGAAAGGGAGCCAGAAACAGGAAAACAATACAAGGTAAGGGAATACATATTAGCTGTAATCATCAATATTAATGGTCTGAATTCAACAATCAAAAGAAAGAACTGGCAGAATGGATTAAGATGTAAGATCCAACAATACTATACATATAAGAAACACATTTAAATTCAAAAAGAAATTCATAGACTGAAAGTCAAAGGATGAAAAACAATATTCCACATGACAGGAACCCTGAAAAAAGCAGGGGTAGTTATTCTATTTGCAAGAGGAAGAGATAACAATCATAAACATACATGCACCAAATATCAGTGCATCCAACTATATAAAAAAATTAAAGAATACAAAAATCAAATAAGCACTAATACAATTGTAAAGGAGGACCTTTACAAATAGATCACAAATAGATCAATTAAATAAAAAATTAACAATAGAAATATTAGAATTGAACCAAACTCCTAGACAAATGGGATTTCATAGATATCTACAGTGTTCCACCCCACAATAGCAGAACATACATTCTTCTCAGCTGCACATAGAATGTTGTCCAAAATAGGCCATACACTAGTTCATACACCACACTTAAGAATGTGCCAAAGTGGGCGGGGGATATGTCTCAGGGGTAGAGTCCTTGCCTTGTATGCACAAGGCCCTGAGTTTGATCCCCAGCACAAACAAACAAAAAATACACAAAGGAATTGAAGCTATCTAATGCATATATCAGATCACAGTGCAATGAAATTAGAAATCAATGGCAAAACAAATCACAAGAATTTCATAAACACTTGGAAATTAAACAATAAGCTCCTAAACCACCAATGGGTCACATATGAAATTAAAGAAGAAATTAGTTTCTACAATAAACGATAATGCCAATACAACATACTGGAACTTATGAGTACTGAATTCCCTCAGGAAACAGAGCAAACTAAAATAAATAACTTAGTGTTGAAATTCAAGCCTCTAGGAAAAGAAGAACAAGTCAAGCTCTTACAAGGGAGGAAATTATAAAACTCAGAGCAGAAATTAATGTCAAGGAAACTAAGAAAACAATACAAAGGATCAATGAATCCAAGAGTTGGTTCTTTGGAAGATTAAGTAAAACTGACAAACTAAAAACAAAACAAAAAAACAAACTCTCAGCCAACCTTAAAAAAAAAAAGAAAAAGAAAAAGGAAAGAAGACTCAATCCATGCATTAGGAATAAAGTATATGAAATCACAACAAATCCTAAAGATTATCAATACCTACACTTGAAAACCTGTATTTGTGTTATATTTATTTATTTAAAATTTTGTCTTTTTGAGACAAAGTCTCACTCTGCAGTGCAAGCTTGCCTTGTGCTCACTTTGCAGCCCAGACTGGTCTTGAACTTGCAACTATCTATACTCTTGCCTCTGCTCCCAAGTGCTGAGATTACAGGCATGCGCCACCACACCCAGCAAGAACCTGTATTCTAATATGATAGAAATACAGAAGAAAAGAATAGATTCTTAGATACATGTGAATCACCAAAGCTGGATCAAGAAGATACAAAAATTCTAAATAAACCAGTGTCAGTCAATGAAACCGAAGACATAATTAAAACCCCTACAAATAAAGAAAAGTCCAGACCCTGACAGATTCACTGCTGAATTGTACAAGAGATTTAGAGCAGACTTAATGTAGCTACTCCTTTAATGAAATTGAACACCGAAGCAATACTTGCAAATTCATTCCTGGAAGCAAGTATTACCCAATACCAAAATTAGAGAAGAACCCAGCCAAAAAAGAGAATGACAGGCCAATCTCCTTAATGAACATAGATACAAGAATCCTCTATAAAAGATACTGGCCAAAAGAATGCAGCAAATCATCAAGATTATACACTATGATCAAGTAGGATTCATCCCAGAGATGCAGGGATGGTTCAACATATGCAAATCAATAAATGTATGACATCACACGAATGGAGCCAAGGACAAAAATCACGTGATCACTTCAATAGATGCAGAAAAAACGTTTGAAAAGGGCCAGCACACGCTCATGATTAAAAACCCTACAGAAAACCGGAATAGATGGTCTTTATCTCAATCTGATAAAAGCCATCCATGTGTGACAAACCAAAAGCTAACATCATGGACAAAAACTGAAACCTTTTACTCTAAAATCAGGAACAAGACAAACATGTCCACTGTCACACTCTTATTCAATATAGTTCTCGAAACATTCGCCAGAGCAATTAGACAAGAGAGAGAAATAAAAGGAACAAGGATAGGAAAGGAAGAAGTTAAATTATCCTTATTTAACGATGACACAATACTTGACATAGAAGACCCCAAAAACTCCACCACAAGACTTCTGGATTTAATAACGTAAGTAGCATAGCTGGCTACAAAGTCAACACTCAGAAATCAATAGCCTTCCCGTACATGAATAACAAACTCACTGAGAAAGAAATAAGGGAAACAAGACCTTTTACAATAGCATCCAAAAAACTGAAATACTTAGGAATCAATCTAATGAAGGAAATAAAAGACCTCTACATCGAAAACCACAATACTCTGAAAAAGGCGATTGAAAAGGAAATCAGAAAATGGAAAGATATTCCTTGCTCTTAGATAGGAGGAACCAATACAGTGCAAATGGTCATACTTCCAAAATTCTTTTTTTTTTTTTTTTTTTGTCTTTTTCCTTTTTATCGGTACCAGGGATCAAACTCAGGACTGCCTACTTGCAAGGCAGGCGCTTATGCCGCTGAGCTAAATCCCCAGCCCCTCTTCCAAAATTCTTACACAGATTTCATTCAATCCTGATCAACATTGCAACAACATACCTCATGCAATAGAAAAGACAATCCTAAAATTCATTTGGAACCAGAAGAGATCTAGAATAACAAAGGCATTTCTGGGCAACAGAGGCAAGGCAGGGGTATCACAATCCCTGACTTGAAATTATACAATAAAGCTACTGTGATAAAGGAAAAAAAAGCATGGTGCTGACAAAAACAAAACAAAAAACCCAACGAAACAAACAAACAAACAGAAAACAGCCCTGAGGATCAAGGGAACACTTTAGAAGATGCAGAAACAACTGTAGACATACAGAGCCACCTTAACTTTTTTTTTTATCTTTTTCCTTTTTATCGGTACCAGGGATCAAACTCACGACTGCCTGCTTGCAAGGTAGGCGCTTTATGCCGCTGAGCTAAATCCCCAAGCCACCTTAACTTTGACAAAGGAGTGAAACACATTCACCGGAAGAAAGATAACCTCTTTAATAAATGGTGCTCAGAAAACGGGCTGGCTTTCCACATGCCTAAGATCAAAACTAGACTCCCTATCTCTCACCATGCACTAAACTGAAATTGAAATGAATGAAAGATCTAAATATTAAAACTGAAACACTGAATCTACTGGAAAATAGAATGGGTAGAACTCTTGAAGACAATGATGTAGGCAAAGATTTCCAGAACAAAACTCCAACTGCATGGGAACTATCACAAAGAATCAACAACAGGGATCTCTTTAAAAAGCTTTTACACAGCAAGAGAAATTACCAACAGAGTGAAGAGACAATCCAGTGTGGGGAAAAAAATTTTCCAGCTGTTCCTCAAAGGACTAATATCTAGAATATATAACTCAAAAAAATCAGACAGCCCCCAAATTTAAAGATTCAATCCCAAAATGGGCATCTGAAATGAATAGTCACTTCTCAGATGAAGAAGCAGAAACAGCAAATAAACACATGAAAAAATGTTCAGCATTACTGGTCATTCGAGAGATGCAAATTGAAACAACACTGAGATTCCAGAAAGAATGGCCATCATCAAGAAATCAAACAAAAACTGGTGCGGTCACAAAAGCTGGTGGAGCTGTGGGGGAAAAGGAACCCTCTTCCACTTTTGGACTATGTGACTTAGCTATTTCCCTTCTTGGTATCTTTCTCAGAAAACTAAAGGCATCTTACCACAGCAATGTATGCACACTGTGTTTATAGTAATACAAATCTCAGGAATAGCACAAATGCCCATCAACTGATGGATGGATAAAGATGTAGGTTTTTCCTACAATGGAGTATTACTCTGCCATAACAAAGGATAAACTTGAGCCATTTCCAGGTAAATGGATGCACCTTGAGAACACACTCTGAAGTGAAATAAATCAGACACACCTGTGTAAATACTGCATAGTTGGCCTGGTATGAGGAACAGAAAGTGTAAGGACCAAAATGTGTAACAGACCTTGTGAAATAGGAAGAAAATGTTCAAATAAGAAGGGGTACAACTAGGGAAGGGGGAGGTGAAAAGGAAAAGCAATAAATGAGAAAATGGAAAATGAAAACAAAGCTTTTGTAAATACGGAGTGGGGAAAGGGATCGAGGGGAGGGGAGGACAACGGGAGAAAAAGAATCAAGGTATATTGGGTACAGGTACAAATTCTCTATGATAAGCCTGTTTTAACTTACTTTAAAAAAAAAAAGAGATACCTTCTTTTAAAAGTATCAGGGTATTTTATTTTTGTGATACACTCCAGCCATTCAAACAAGGGTAGCATTCTCAACCTTGCTACGCGAAGAGAAATCACTGGTTGAAGAGAGCATTTGAAAGGCAGACACATAATTTCCTTCAAGAAAAAGCTCCTTTCATGCCTCCCAGACTACAGTGAGTTTGCAGGAAGTGCCTGCCAACTAGAAATTAATGTTTCCAACATTTAAAGGGATGATGTAACCTAACAAGCTGCTTTCGCCTGGTTTCTTTGCAAATTCATAAGCATATATTGCACCTGCTTTTTTAGTTAATATTTTGGGGGTGTCAGGAATTGGACCTAGGGCTTCACACGTGGGAGGCATAGGCTCTGCCCGAGTCACACCCCCCCCTTTCCATTTTGTGAAACAGTTTTGCTGAGCTGCCCAAGCTGACCTTGAACATTGGGCCTTCCTGGCTTCCACACCTGGCTGAGAGCCTTACTTTTTTGTTTTGGGGTTTGTTTTGTTTTAAAATACTAAGTAAGGATTAAATACGGGGCCTAGAGCCAGGTGTGGTGGCACATGCCTGTAATCCCAGCACTCGGGAGGCTGAGGCAGGAGGATCGTTGTGAGTTCGAGAGACCAACTTGGGCTACAAAGTGAGCTCAAGGCAGCCTGAACTGCATAGTAAGACTCTGTCTCAAAAGAAAAAAACATAAATACAGGGCCTACATGCTGAGCTATATCCCTCAGTAAAGTTTTAAATTTTGAGACAGGGTCTCTACTTGCTGAATTACCCAGACTGGGCTCGCACTTGTGATCTTCCTGTCTCAGCCGCCCAGAATGCTAGGATGCTTCCACCTGGCTTCTTAATAGCTAAGACATGGCATTTTCTGTCATGCAGTGAAATAAAACAAAGTTTTCTTAACATTTGCACGTATTTTCCATGTGGACACTGGTTTAGATCAAACTGGGGTTGACAACTCATCTGCTGTATGGAGATAACAGAGCAAAGATGCTAAAATTATATAGATTTGGACATGTTCAAGTAGTGAAATAATTACACGCTAACTCACCCTAGGAGAGAAAATAAGTTTTCTGCAGTTGAATCGTTCTCATCATTCCCCCATATACATAAAGATGTCACCAAGTCCTTCACAAGGACATCTTTGTAACTTCTGGCTAACTCCTAACTACCTATAGACTGCCCAAAGTTTTTCAATTTTAGTCTTATTACCTGTAAAACACAGGTACATTTTTCATTTAAAAAGAGTATCTTCAAACATTACAATATTTTTTGAGACAAGGCCTCCCTATGTAGCTCAAGGTGGTCTTTAACTCACAATAATCCTCCTGCCTCAGCCTGCCAAGTGCTAGGATTAAAGACATGTGCCATCTCCCCTGACAAGTTTTTTTTTATCTGTTTAGTGATGCAATTACCTTAGCATTTTCTGAATACCATATGAAGATACCTTAAAATCTGTGCTATGTAAGAAACTCTCAAGTCTGCAATCTCAACTATTCAGGATGCTGAGGCAGGAGCATCCCAAGTTCAAGGTCATCTTTGGAAATTTAGTTAAATCCAGTCTCAAAAACTAAACATAAAATTAGGGTTAGGTATGCAGTTCGGTGGTAGTGTCTTTCTGGATTCAATCCCAAGTAGCCCAGGAAGAAAAGAAAAAGACAAAAGACTGGGGATTTAGCTCAGCGGCATAAGCGCCTGCTTTGCAAGCAGGCAGTCGTGAGTTCAATTCCCGGTACCAATAAAAAGGAAAAAGACAAAAAAAAAAAAAAAAAAAGAAAGAAAGAAAAAAAAAAGAAAAAGACAAAAGAAAACTTAAAATCTACTTTTGGCTGGTGTGAGAATTTATAACCCTCCCTCCTGTCTGCAAGAAGGAACAGAGGCCACAGGTGGACTGGACGCTTTTACCATCCTCAGATGGAAAGATGCTTAATGACAGGCACCCGTGAGGCCTGTCCATCCATCTCTCTTCTCCAAGGCAGCGTTTTTTCAGCAAACAGCAGTAATTTTCCCAATCAATGTAACTGCTCTGCAGAATTAACAGATGTTTCCTGTGCATTCTCGGAAGCCTGGTCAGTGGGACACTGGTTTACTCAGAACGCAGCTGGACTCTGACCTCACACTTATAAAAGCAGTATTTAACCCGACTGCTGTTTGCTCAGATGCAGTCCCCTGATGTGTGCCAGGCATCCTCAGGCCAAGGATACAAAGGTGTATAATCATGCACAGTATTTACTTTTACACGTGGCAGGTGGACAAAGTGTCATGACAGGATCATGATCCAGGGCCATGCGACAGCTAAAGACCAAGAACTGGCAAGGTGGTGCACACCTGTGATCCCAGGTACTCGGGAAGCTGAGGCACAGGACTGCAAGTCTGAAGCCAGTGGGGATAGCTTAGCAAGTCCCTTAGCAAGTCTCAAAATAAAAAATGAGCCAGCCATGGTGGCACATGCTTGAAATCCCAGGACTGGAGAGACTGAGGCGGGAGGATCACTGCAAGTTTGAGGCCAGGATGGAATACAGAGTAAGAATCTGTCTTAAAAACAAAAAAGGGAGGGGCTGGAGGTTTAGCTCAGTGGCATAAGCGCCTGCCTTGCAAGCAGGCAGTCGTGAGTTTGATCCCCGGTACCAATAAAAAGGAAAAAGGCCAAAAAAAAAAAAAAAAAAAAAGGTGGGGGGTCTGGGGATTTAACTCAGTGGCATAAGCACCTGCCTGGAAAGTGTGAGGTCGTGAGTTCAATCCCTAGTACCAAAAAAAAAAAAGAAAACCAAAAAAGGAGGTGAGGGTGGGAATCTGCAGATCACCAACCAAACACTTTCCCAGCATGAGTAAGGTCGTAGGTCCGACCCCCAGTACCCTGGGTGGAACAAAGAACAAGAAAGAGTGCGCTGTGTCCTGGTGTGCACAGTAAAATCAACAGAGCCACAGTATCTACTTCTGCTACCCTTGAGCAGTGTACAGCAGGCAACATGCTAGGCAGGAAGTGAGCATGTAAATGTGCATCTTCTCCTCCTCGTTCATTCTTTCAGTAAGTATTTACTAAGCGCCTACTACGTGCAAAGCATTGTTTCTAGGCACTGGCGACAGTGCTAGAGTGAACAATTCGGCCATTCCCAATGGTGGAGACTGAGTCTGAGGAGACAGCCAGGAGTGACAGCACACTGACAGGCACAGGAAGTGTCAGGAAAGTAGAACAGATAAATGGATGCATGGCAACGGGGTAGAGGTGGGGATGTTTCTGCTGACTTTTCCTGCACGAGAAGGGGAGACTGTCACAAAAGGTTAACAGCTAAGTGTGGAAGGATGAGAAATCACCTGCCTGGGGAGGGTCTCAGGCAGCAGAGCAACGCCGTGCGAGAGGATGGGGTGTTCAGGGTTGCGACCAGGGCCACTCAGCTGTGACCAGATCGGGGGTGGAAAGCAGACAGTGCCCAGACTGCAAAAGGACTCACATGCTCATCAGCAGAGTTAGATTTCACCTAGGGAGTGGGGCACCAAAAGATGCGATTACAAAGTCATTTTTTTAACCAAAGTAACTGTTAAAGAAATAATAAACCAAGAACTCTCATTAGAAAGAGGGGAAGAAGAAATAAGAAAAAGCAAATTAAAATGACAACAGAAAATCACTGTACACCTATCAGAATCTAAAGCAGAGAAACAAAATTATTGTAATCTAAGCACTCAAGAGGCTGAGGCGGGAGGATCACCCTTGGAATACATAAGGAGACTCCATCTCAAGAAACAAAAACAAAAACAAAAAACCAAAGAAACAAAAAAGCTCAAAACAAACACAGACACTTGTGGGAAAGGAAAGTAGCCAGCCACAGTGGAAGACCGTTAGCAGTTTCTCCAACAGCTGAACATGCAATTACGTACCACCTACAATTATACTGCTGGGCACGTAGTCCAGGGAAATGAAAGTGTATGTTCACACACAAACCTGTGTTCAGTACAGCTTTGCTTGTAAAAGCCAAACAGCAGAAATGGCCTGGTCCTACCTAGAATACTACTCAGCAATAAAAGCAAAGAATTATCACGACTCACAACTTCGACAGAACTACAGAAACTATGCTGAAAGAAAAAAGCCACTCCTGAATCTTCTACACTGCATTACTCTGTTTTACATATTTTGGGGAGTGTGTGTGTGTGTGTGTGTGTGTGTGTGTGTGTGTGTGTACCGCCACTGAGCCACGCCCTCTGCCCTATGTAATGCTTAAGTGACCATAACTCTTAAAACACCGTATTAGTAGTAGCCAGGGCTTGGGCAGGAAGAAAGGAGTGGTTACACTAGGGCAAAGCGGCATTTCTGGGGTGACAGGCAGAGGAAACTTAAAGGCCAGTGGATTTTCTCAATGCTAATATACTGATTGTGAACTTCGCTATAGTTCTACAAAATGTTACTATTGAGGGAAATAAACTACAGAATACTTAGTTTCTCTGTCTCATATCTTGATTAGCTGTGAATCTGTAATTGCATCAATAAAATTTCCCATTGAAGCAGGATATGGCAAGGCATACCTGTGATCCCAGCTACTCAGAAGACAGAGACAGGAAGATCTATAAGAGTTTGAGGCCAGTCTGTGTAACTCAGCGAAATTATGTCTTAAAATAAGAAATGGCTGGGGATGGAGCTATTAGTGGAAGGGTGCCCCTGGGTTCAATTGCCAGTGTGGCAAAAAATAGAAACAATCCCATTAAAAACAACAATGAACCAGATGGTAAACTCCTGGGCAGGAGCCGTCTTAATCTCTGCTTTCTAGACTGGTCTCCCCTGCAGTTCCAAATGATGACAGTAGCCTGCCACAGAACAGAATACAAGGGAGCCAGGCACAGCTGTAACCAGAGAACTCAGAAGGCTGAGGTAGGAGGATCACTGTGAGTTCTCAGTCAGCCTTGGCTGCACAGTAAGTTCAAGACCAGCCTGAACTACAGACAGAGTGAGACTTGTCTCAAAAAATAATAATAGCTGAGTATCAATATAGCTCAGTGGTACAGTACTTGCCTGGCAAGCACAAGGCCCTGAGTTCAATTCCCAGCACCAAAAAAAAAAAAAAAGCAGAAAGAAAGAAAGAAAGAAAAATAATAATAAAACGTAGTTATTTGAGTCCTGATTCACCTGACGAGAAGCTGTTCATCACTTTCTATAAAAGTAAAGTACACATTTCACAATGCATTTTACATATAAATTATGAGTAAATTCAATGAAATGAAAATGAAAACCCAACCCTGTGTGACATATCTGATGAGTTGCTAGGGAATCAAGTCACCTGAAAGCAATCCTGTTGACAGAAGATTCTGAGACCTTTGAAATCAACTGTCAACATGCAGGATTCAGCACCAGAGCCATGGCAAGGTGGCAGATTGAGGCCACGGGTCTTTACCAGGCTCCTCTAGCGACAGCCTCTGGAGCAGTGCCCCTCATGGTCCCTTCACCATGTCTGCTGCACCACGATCAGCGTGGGGAAGAGCAGAGACGGGAAGCAAATGATGAGAGACAATGCACCACACATACCTCGGTACCTGTGGACTGAACAGTGGCCACTGCCTGACTAGTGGATCCTGTGATGGGGACAGCGGACTCCAGGCAACCCCAGGCTATTTAGACTAAGTGGAGGAAAAACATGACGCAGTCATCAAAAGTTTGAATTATAGGATGTTTTAAATGACTCTGAGTATTTTCACATATGGTATCCACCTTTAGTAGCTACATAGAGGTCATATCCAACTCGATTCTGAGAAACCTGTAACAGCTAACACAGAATGAATCTATGTAAGTGTGGCAATTAAACAGGGTGTGCCCAGAAAGTATTGAAATACACTTCCTGAAATGACTTACAGCATTTACGTGCTTAAAATGAGACAAACGACATTCGGTTGGGCCTAGGCAGGATGAACACAGCCACCAAACTGAGTCACAATGTGACAGCTGATGCCCAAACTGTTCCAAACTGTTCCGCAGACTGGGGCCATGGAGCTCTAGATCTCTAAGCACAAGGGGCGTCTGGATCCAAAGTGGATTCCCAGGCACATCAGGGGACGGGGCCATGACAGGGTCCGCAGGGAATGTGCTCCCTGCTCCAGTACCCAGCTCTTTCCCCATTCTGATTCAAGAGCTCCAGAAAACCTTCCTCCTCGAGGAAGTCTTTAGTAAAAAGGCATCATCTATCTTTGGAAACAAAACCCTACCATTTAAGTCTGTCTTTTCATCAAGATAAGTAAAAGTATCATCTTACCATAGATATTCCAGCCTTACAAAGTTATTTACTTTAGAATCTATGAAGAATGATTAACTATTAAAGGAATTGCTTTAGAGATCAAAAAGTATCTGACTGTGGGTGTGAATTGAGGAAGCTAAATGAGATAAAAAATCCTCATGTAATCTTCATGTAAATGAGGGGAGAAATGTGAGATATGCATAATCCTGTCACCCAATGGCCACCGGCAGCCCTGGAAAAACAGAACCCCAATTGCTGTGAGAGGTACGCCTACTACCAGACCAATGCGAATGTAAAGAATTCTGTTTTCAACCCTTAACGTCTATTGTCCAACCAGAAAGTTTTCCAGTCAGTGAGCTCTCCTTGCATGAAAAATCTGCGGCCTCGGAAAATGCTCGTTCATATGTGTTCACACCCCAACAGGTGTTGGTCTCCCTTCTTCATTGAGAACAAATTGGGGACAGCAATGTTTCCTTCCATCATGTTCCTGACAGGAGAGTCTCAAACCTCTACCAATAGTAAATACAACGCAACACAACACAATACAATACAATACAACCAAAGCATGGCTCACAGATGAGGAATACAGTGAATATTTTCTGCTTTAAAATCACCAGTACAGTTCAGGATCCAAACTCTCAGCTCATCTCTATACTATCTGTGTGTCCTTGGGCAACTTTGCTTCGCTAAGTGTTAATTTCCTATCTATAAAAGAAAATGATAGCACCTGCCTTACAGAAGGATAAGGACTAAATAATACATATGAGGGCTTCCTAGCATAATGCTTGGCACATCAGAGATTAGATAAATAGCAATTATTATTGTTAGATACCAAACACACGCTATTTGATGTAAACAGCATTTGTAGCCCTTGATACTGTCGGGCCTGCAGACTTTTGGTGAGGTGGAAAATCACTGAATTAAGAGGATGCTAGATATTTGGGGAAAGAGTTTTGTTAATGTGTATTAGTAGCAAGGGGGGGGGGAGTAAAAATGAGATTGTTATGTACACGTACCAACAACTCACTGCAATGAATGTGATCATTATGTACTGCAAACATGTACTAACAAAATTTTTTTAAAAATTCTTTTAAAAGCACGTATTATTAGTGGGGTCAGGGATTTGTGAGCCTGTCTGATGATATACGGATGTTGAGGCAGGAAGATCACTTGAGCCCAGGAGTTCGAGGCCAGACTGGGCAATGTAGCAAGACCCTGTTCCTCTAAAACCAAACACAAAAGCCGGGTATAGTGGTGCGTGCCTGCAGTGCCAGCTACTCGTGAGGATGAACAGGGAGGATCACTTGAGCCAGGAGGTTGACAAGAGCCTGGGCAACAGAGTAAGACCCCGTTTCAAATATTAAAACAAGAACAGAGGTGGGATGTAGCTCAGTGGTAGGGTGCCTGCTTACATGTATAAGGCCCTGGGTTCAAGTCCCTCCCTGTGACAGAGGTAACTGTCAAACATAAGTGAAAAGGGATGGGTGCAAGTAACCCTGAACCTTTGCTGCAACTGAGATGATCACCTGAGTCTCCCAATCCTGCGTTCTTTCTGTGTGATGCCTCCACACCAGAGGAAGAAGGGCCAAGGCGATGCTGCGAAGCTCTGGATTAGAAACCCGGTTTGGCAATTTCTCAGCTTTGCTCAGGCAAACGAGAAGTCCTGCCAGGCTCTGCTCTGACCGGTGAG